>NC_059369.1:22845000-24045000 GCF_019703515.2 Myxocyprinus asiaticus | reverse complement strand
TTTCGGAGAAGTAGCACTGGGTGGTGCTCTGCTGGGGGGCAAGCATAGCTGTTCTTTTTGTTGTGCATCTGAAGTGGAGCCCTGTCACTAAACACATGCCCCTTTGTGGGGCACACACGTATATCCCTCTCCTTTTTCATAATTCACAATTCTCTTACTTACCAGGGTATAGTCGCCCCCTCAGGCTTTCAGCTCAACCGGCTTTCCGTGATCACTGGCTTAAATGCGCCTTTGCGCTATGCAGGGCCGTAACATAGACATTGAGGGGGACATGTCCCCCCAATATTCATAATAGTGTTCTACTTTTTCCATGGTTTATTGTTAAATTCTTACATTTGGTCCCCCCAATCCTGAATATGTGGTTACATCCTTGGCGCCATGTAGATAGGAGGGGAAAAACAGCGCTACATGCTGAAGTTGTTTGCTGTTTATGATAAACACAAATTTATGCATCTGTTGTTGAATTATGAGTCAAGAAAACACTGGACCATAGACTGTATATTGATACTCGTCTTAAAGAGAAAGGACATTGGATCTGATCATCTGTCACTGATCCCTTTTTATCAAACCCAAAGCTGAAGAAGCAAATGGAAAAGTTTTTTTTTTTTTTTTTTTTTTTTTTTTGCAGTATGAAATGCAAATGTAGTGTAGTGTTTAAAACTATTTATAAATAAACTTTTAATAATGTAAATTATACATTGGCTACACAGATATTCACATTAAGCAATTGTTAGCTTAAAGAACCCTTTTGTGCAAAAAGGGTACTTTTTTGTAAATAGAACCATTTTGGCATAAAGGGTTCTTTGGAGCTGAGTTAACAACTCTAAAGAACGCTATAGTAAATTAGTCAGTTACATCATCATTTGGCTCTAATGTCAGTGGAAATGCAGTCTGGTTCTGACAGATTCCCTCGGGAGCTCGGGAATAAGCACCAACAACACCATTTTGTTGGAAAAGTTGTAACAGAGACCCTCTCTTCACTGTCTACTAAGAAGCCACCCCTGTCTCCTTTCCGCCTCAGCAGTGGCTGAATATACTTCTCTCTCAGGCTGTGGAGATATCACATTTGTTCGAAGCACAGCAAGAGACAGAGAGGGAGAGACAGAGAGGAGGAAGAGACAGCAGAGGTTGTCAGTGCCGAAAACAACTTGTCTGTTTATCAGAGCATGTGTGTAATTGCTCACAGAAAGAGACACTTTGAAAAGCCTGAGATGAAAAGGAAGGATAGAAAAATAGGAAAACAAAACCAGCCCCCCATCTTCTCCGATTGGCTGCAAAATCTGGCTGTGACCCTTGGTCTATAAATCTCCTTACCAGCAGCTGCAGGAGTGAGAAATGGAGGGAAAAGAGGGGGGTCCGAGAGAGAATGACAAGGAAATATATACTTGTGTATATATAATGTAATGTGTGCGTATACATGTACTACATGAGAAGGGAAAGCATTTCAGAGTGAGACTGGGAGAGGAAGGAAGAGGGAGGAGGAGACAGCCATCTTATGAATGAAGATCATTGGAAGAGATGGAGGTTTGTTGCTGCTTTGTGATGCATGCCGTTAAGCAGCATGTGACGTGTTTGTAATGCCACTGGCTGAAACATTTGCATTGTGCATGCCAGTGTTATTAGCGTTCATGAAAAGTAAGACAAAAGTTAAATGAAAAATTTTTGTTAACTGAATTAAAAACTATTTTAATTGGAGAAAACCGAAACTAAACTAAAATTATATATATATATATATATATATATATATATATATATATATATATATATATATATATATATATATTATATACACTGTATACTGGCCGTCAAAAGTTTGGAATAATGTACAGATTTTGTTGTTTCGGAAGGAAATTGGTACTTTTATTTACCAAAGTGGCATTCAACTGATCACAAATTATAGTCAGGACATTACTGATGTAAAAAACAGCACCATCACTATATGAAAAAAGTCATTTTTGATCAAATCTAGACAGGCCCCATTTCCAGCAGCCATCACTCCAACACCTTATCCTCGAGTAATCATGCTAAATTGCTAATTTGGTACTAGAAAATCACTTGCCATCATATCAAACACTGCTGAAAGCTATTTGGTTCATTACATGAAGCTTAACATTGTCTTTGTTTTTTGTTTTTTTTTGAGTTGCCACAATATGCAATAGACTGGCATGTCTTAAGGTCAATATTAGGTCAAAAATGGCAAAAAAGAAACAGCTTTCTCTAGAAACTCATCAGTCAATCATCGTTTTGTGGAATGAAGGCTATACAATGCTTGAAATTGCCAAAAAACTGAAGATTTCATACAAAGCTGTACACTACAGTCTTCAAAGACAAAGGACAACTGGCTCTAACAAGGACAGAAAGAGATGTGGAAGGTCAGATGTACAACTAAACAAGAGGATAAGTACATCAGAGTCTCTAGTTTGAGAAATAGACACCTCACATGTCCTCAGCTGACAGCTTCATTGAATTTTACCCGCTCAACACCAGTTTCATGTACAACAGTAAAGTGAAGACTCAGGGGTGCAGGCCTTATGGGAAGAATTGCAAAGAAAAAGCCACTTTTGAAACAGAAAAACAAAAAGAAAAGGTTAGAGTGGGCAAAGAAACACAGAAATTGGACAACAGATAATTGGAAAAGAGTGTTATGGATTGTAACCCCATTGAGCTTTTGTGGGATCAGCTAGACTGTAAGGTGCGTGAGAAGTGCCCGACAAGACAGCCACATCTATGGCAAGTGCTACAGGAAGTGTGTGGTGAAATGTCACCTGAGTATCTGGACAAACTGACAGCTAGAATACCAAGGATCTGCAAAGCTGTCATTGCTGCACGTAGAGGATTTTTTGATGAGAGCACTTTGAAGTAGTTTAAGAAGTTATAGTAATTATAATAGTAATTTGTTATGTTATTAATGTCCTGACTATACATTGTGATCATTTGAATGCCACAAAAGTACCAATTTCTTTCCATAAGAGCAAAATCTGTAAATTATTCCAAACTTTTTGCCGGCAGTGTATATATTTATATATATATATATGCATATACACACACACACACACACACACACACACATATATATATATATATATATATATATATATATATATATATATATATATATATATATATACAGTATATTATATTATGACCCATCTTCATTAAACATGAAAATGTAATATTGTAACTTATTTAAATTATTGTAATCATTTAATGGATTAATTTTGGCAGTCCAAAAATAATAAAATTAAAGATACTGAATATGAAAACTAAATTGAAGCTAGAAAACACTGAAAAAACGAATGTACAAAAACGAACAGTCATGCAGTGAAAAGTAAACTTCACTGCATGATTCCATGACTGTAAAGATTAACTGTAAAGTCAAATTGGAAGTGAATTATTTATTAAATATCACAACCCTGGTGCATGCTTCATAATGGAATATGCACACATGTTGATAGGCAGTGAAATGTAAAGTAGCTTTCTTTATCTGGAGTCACAAACAGCCATATGCCCTTTCAGCTGTATACAGGATCTAAATTCATTCCCCACTGCTTGATTTCATTCTGTTTCTGGCTTTGATTAAGCTTTGTACTCAATTTTCTCTGTTGCCTTCTCTGTGTATTCATGGGATGAATGGCCAGATTTATAGGCAGCATATCATCACAATTCAGGCTTTGTCTTCAGAGCCAAATTCGCCGGTAGGGTACGTATTATCTGGATCTGGTGCCAGTTTAGGCCTGATTGAGCCTGCCGTGATGTTGCGATTGTATTTGGTCCATGTGTATCACAGCAAGGAAGTGTATGACATATCTAACAAAGCATGTAGAAATGTAGAGAAGTTATTATGGAGTAAAGTTATTATTTAAATTTCTTTTGAATATGTGTAATTAATAATCAGTGAGTTGAAACAAAGTAACATGATATATGCAGATCACCAAACTACCGCTATTGGCAGATGTTGTTCTTTATTCTGTATATACTGTGTGTGTGTGTGTGTGTGTGTGTATACATATATATATATATATATATATACTCATCTGCCACTTTATTAGGTACACCTGTACATCTACTTATTCATGCGATTATCTAATCAGCCAATCGTGTGGCAGCAGTGTAATTTATAAAATCATGCGGACTCTATGATACAGTTCTGTGGACGAAAATGCCTTGTTGATGAGAGAGGTCAATGGAGAATTGCCAGACTGGTTCAAGCTGACAGAAAGGCTACGGTAACTCAGATAACCCCTCTGTACAATTATAGTGAGCAGAATAACATCTCAGAATGCACAACATGTTGAACCTTGGATGGGCTACAACAGCAGGAGACCACGTTGGGTTCCACTTCTGTCAGTCAAGAACAGAAAACTGAGGCTGCAGTGGGGCTACCATTTGTGTACCTTAGCTGAAATTCAGATTTGTTAGACCAGGCGATGTTTTTCCAATCGTCTGCAGTCCAGTTTTTATGAGCCTGTGGTAGTGGTACCCGGAGGGGTCTTCTGCTGCTGTAGCCCATCCGCCTCAATGATTGACATGTTGTATGTAGGGGTGGTGGTATATCGACTTTTGAAGGTATAGCGATACATTTTCAAACGAGATATAGGACAAGACTATACCGTTTATACTGCCCTCGCTCTCTCTCTGCATCTGTGCGCAACCCCACCCCCTCTCGCTCACAAGTAATCCTGCAACATGGAGAGAGACACAGCGCTGTCACACTGCCGAAGAAGACCTGGTTAGTAAAAAGAAAAATAACGGTTCAATTATTTGGAGATGGTTTGGATTTAAAAGATCAGATGAGCAACAAAACAGCTGTTTGACTGACATGAGGCTTGTATGTGTGCGGCGCGCTTTACATGCATGTGTGCTCAGAGAACGCTCGTGCCTAAACGGTCAAATACATTTCAAAATTCCGCCAAAATGCCCGTCTTGGAGAGGCGTTCATGTAAACAGAGAGTTATGTTTAAAGAGAACATAAACATTGGGTGGAAAGACAGTTTGTATCGAAATGTACGACTTGCAAGTTTAAATGTAACCTAATAGACCTGCCGCTGTTTAGTGTATCCTTAATATTAATCAAACAACAATAACAAGAAAACAACAAAACCACTCACTGCTCTTCACTGGATAACTTTAGTATAACTCTAGTATAAAAGTATTAAAGTATTATTTATGCAGGGAAGACCAGTAGTAGTTTTATGTCAAATTCATTCTAAATGTTTAAATTGAATACTTGATGCTGTAAATTCTTTTAAAAGCTGTTAAAAAGCACTGTTTTCTTAATTTGTATTTTTTTGTTCTGTAGTGTTTTATATATTTTTTCTATTCATTGCTTTTATTTTATTTTATTACTGAGTGTTTACTAGTCTTGAATTGAGAACTTAATTATTTTATAATTAACAAATTAGTTAATGCTGGGCTATTATTTGTTGTGGTATTGAAGCTGGTATCAAAAATCATCACATTTCACTAAAGACTACTTAAATGCTATTGTGATAAATGTATATATTGTGTATGTAGATCTTGCTGCAATAACATGATGGAAAAGTAGATCTTATTCCATAGAAGTGTGAGCACCCCTGCTGTTAATGATGGCAATGGAGGCTTTTCTTTATTTGACTAACGTGTGTACATGTAACATAAAATATCCTCCCTGCAGTATTATTAAACTTTGGGCTGCTGCTGCAACCCTGGCCGCAAAGCCTTCACAGCCCAAAAAGTCTTCTGCCCCGAAACAAAGCGCGATGCAAGCTTCATTTACCACCTCACGTGTGGCTTTGACTTACAACTGAACTTTTAGCTGACTTCAGATAAAATACAGAGATATATAGTGCATCATCATTCAGCCTAAAAATACATAGAGATGATTTTTGGTCCATATCACCCAGCCCTAGTTGTACATTCAGAAATGCTTTTCTGCATAGCACTGTTGTAACGCATGGTTATTTGGGTTACTGTCACCTTCCTGTCAGCTTGGACCAGTCTGGCCATTCTCCTCTGACCTCTGTCATTAACAAGCCGTTTTCACCCACAGAACTGCCGCTTGCTGGATGTTTTTAGTTTTTTGCACCTTTCTCTTTACACTATGTGCATGAAAATCCCAGGAGATCAGAAGTTTACATACACTTAGGTTGAAGTCATAGAACTAATTTTTAACCACTCCACAGATTTAATATTAGCAAACTATAGTTTTGGCAAGTCATTTAGGACATCTACTTTGTGCATGACACGAGTAATTCTTCCAAAAATTGTATACAGACAGATTTAATTTTTAATTGACTATATCATAATTCCGGTGGGTCAGACGTTTACATACACTAAGATAACTCTGCCTTTAAGCAGCTTGGAAAATTCCAGAAAATGATGTTAAGCCTTTAGCCAATTAGCCAATTAGCTTCTGATAGGAGGTGTACTAAATTGGAGGTGTACCTGTGGATGCATTTAAAGGCCTACCTTCAAACTTAGTCCCTCTTTGCTTGACATCATGGGAAAATCAAAAGAAATCAGCCAAGACGTCAGAAAAAAAATTGTGTCTGGTTCATCCTTGGGAGCAATTTCCAAATGCCTGAAGGTACCACGTTCATCTTTACAAACAATAGTACACAAGTATAAACACCATGGGACCACACAGCCATCATACCGCTCAGGAAGGAGCCGCATTCTGTTTCCCAGAGATGAACGTAGTTTGGGGTGAAAAGTGCAAATCAATCCCAGAACAACAGCAAATGACCTTGAGAAGATGCTGGAGGAAACAGGTAGACAGGTATCTATAGTCACAGTAAAACAAGTCTTAAATTGACATAACCTGAAAGGCTGCTAAGCTAGGAAGAAGCCACTGCTCCAAAACCTCATTAAAAAATCCAGACAACAATTTGCAAGTGCACATGGGAACAAAGATCTTACTTTTTGGTGAAATGTCCTCTGGTCTGATGAAACAAAAATGTAACTGTTTGGCCATAATGACCATCGTTATGTTTGGAGGAAAATGAGTGAGGCTTGCAAGCCGAAGAACACCATACCAACCGTGATTCATGGGGGTGGCTGCATCATGTTGTGGAAGTGCTTTGATGCAGGAGGGACTGGTGCACTTCACAAAATAGATGGCATCATGAGGAAGGAAAATTATATAGATATAGTGAAGCAACACCTCAAGACATCAGCCAGGAAGTTAAAGCTCAGTCGCAAATGGGTCTTCCTAATGGACAGTGACCCCAAGCATACCTCCAAAGTTGTGGCAAAATGGTTTAAGGACAGCAAAGTCAAGGTATTGGAGTGGCCATCACAAAGCCCTGACCTCAGTCCGACAGAAAATTTGTGGGCAGAACTGAAAAAGCCTGTGTGAGCAAGGAGGCCTACAAACCTGACACCAGTTCTGTCTGGAGGAATGGGCCAAAATTCCAGCAACTTATTGTGAGAATCTTGTGGAAGGCTACCCAAAACGTTTGATCCAAGTTAAACAAAAAAGGCAATGCTACCAAATACTAACAAAGTGTATGTAAACTTCTGACCCACTGGGAATGTGATGAAAGAAATAAAAGCTGAAATAAATAATTCTCTCTACTATTATTCTGACATTTCACATTCTTAAAATAAAGTAGTGATCCTAACTGGCCTAAGACAGGGAATGTTTTCTACGATTAAATGTCAGGAATTGTGAAAAACTGAGTTTAAATGTATTTGGCTAAGGTGTATGTAAACTTCTGACTTCAACTGTAACACAGAACACCCCAATGTACTGATATTAAACATAAGAAATAAAATATAATTAAATGTAATGGGTCATGCAGGGAATTCTGGGAACGCCTGATTATTGTTTTTTTTACTGTAATTTTAACAATAATTTACCATAAAAAGTACATGTACTCTCTTGTTAAACATAATATACATTTTTTGCTTTTGATCATGCTTTTTACATCTAAAAAATGAAATTTTTACAACATTTTACTGAAACTATATATATTAACATTTTTTGCTGTGAATTTTAAGGTAACTGCCCATAAACCAATTAACGTTTCTTTTTTTACTGTAGCATTTTTACAGTCTTTTACCCGTCTGCAGCTTTGGTTGTTTCTGTCCTTTTAGTCATATTTAATCAGCCTGCAAAGTACAAAATTTACGAAGATATTAGGCCAAATACCAAAGTGGTGGACATTTAAAAGAACCAGATCCACAGTTATTTGAGTTTTGAATGTGGTATTGGTTTATTTTGGAAAAAGCCATGCAGGGATCCTGAAATCTGACAAGAGGAGGAAATAACAGAGAGGGAGAGAGCTGGACTCAGCTCCCAATTCCTTATTAGCACCCTTTTGCTCTTCAGCGGACACGTGTCTTTTCTGAGAAACAGCACGCCTTTGCATTAGAAGCCAGAGGATAAAGCGCACAAGCTGCAGCTGTTTTGACATGCCATGAATTTGTGATTCGGGATGTAACCGGAGCATCTGTCGAGTTGGCTAAAATAAAGGCCACAAACAAACACACACCTATGCTTACATGCATATACATGAGTACACAAACATTTTGGCTCTTTTTGGTTCTTTACAATGGTGAAAGGAAGAGAGTCTTGTATTGTATGACTTCACCAACCATCCAGTATTCAAATGTCTTCCCTCCTCCTCATAGATATGTGCCTCATTTAAAAGGGGAGGTTCACCCAAATTGTAAATTGATGATGAAAATGTTCTAAAGCTGAAGCACACTAGCCGATTTTTCCAGTGATTTTCAGTTGTGAGCTTCATTTACATAATCACTGGCCAGACGTAGGAAGACGAAGCACTCATTAGCGTCTGCCAGCTAGAGGTCGTTAATCACTTGACCATCGGGACTCCCTGCTGAGTTAATGGCTTCAAAAACTGAAAAAGCACATCAAGCTTGCTTGAAAAAATCGTTCTTTTGCCGAGGCGGGATCTTATGTTCTTGTCAAGTGTCCTATGAGCTTCTTCTCTTTACTGAAGAACTGACTAGACGTCAAGCTGATACGAACGTTTTCATCTGTGATCGCATTCAGCTGCGTATCATCACAACACTGATTGTAATTGTAAAGGGGTTAAAGGGGAAAGGAGGCGGCGAGAACCGGCTTGACAATATAAGTAAAGTTTAATGATAAACTTAAAAACACACAAACATAAACACATACAGGGCAGCTGCCTGTAGTTCTCTCTCTCGAACTGCCATCTCCGAACGCCTTTATCCCTCGCTCGCCTCTTCAGGCTGATTGGGGTCCGTGCGTGCGTCATTCCGGCCCGGCCCCACCCTCCTCCGCGCTACACTAATCAATAGTGAGTCTGTCACCAATCATTTTTCCTCCGTTTTTCTCCTACACTAAAATTACTAATGAAATCATAAAGCCGAGGCATTTTTATTTAATGTAATTTATTTTCTCACTGAAAGCTGCATATGGCCATACGCGTTCTATGGCAAGCCTCGAGTGGTAATGAGGTAGTTACTCCATAAATCACATCCTAAATCACTCTTTTACAGTTGTTTATGTTCACGTGGTATTCCTGCTGTTATTCCGATGAGCTCCACATGACATGGAATCAGAGAAAGAGAGTTGCGGTGAGCTGGTATGTTTGTCACCCATTCACCATTCTTAATCGGCAAGTGTGTCATACCTCTGAATGAAGAGAGCGAGATCTCAGCAAACAGTCGGCAATTGTGACACCCCCTGACAAAATCGTGTTGTTTGGAGTCTGCTAGTGTGGTGCCAGTTTAAGATTTTCAACAAGTAACAACTTTGGTCTGTTCCTCATAACATTTATTCCTCATATAAACCTATATTATGGCTTAAGAGGATTTGGAATATAGCTCAGAATTCATTTTGGTAAAGGCTACTTTTAACCCTCCTGTTATGTTTGGGTCATTTTTGTGAAAATATAATCTTAAATTTAATGATTATTTTTTTCCAAGTTTGATAGAGAGTGGCATATAGGTGGCAATCTTTCCAGATGTAACAATACTATTAAAAACTTGTGATACTGTAAAAAAAAAAATGAACCTATGTCAAAGTTCATGTTTAGAATCAAAAGGGAGGTTTATATCTACTGTACTAGGCCTTTTTTTTTTTTTTTTTTTGGCCTAAACAGAACAGTAGGGTTGAGGTATTTTTATTAGTGCTTTTGTCATTTTTGGAGCTTGTTGGTTTAAATCACCATGCACTTGAGTTTGTTTCAGGTTCAGCTGGAGATGAGGAAAGGCTAGTAGTCATAAAGTGCTTCAGGTGTGGCTGACTCTCCACACATCCGGCTACAAAAATGTCTGCCAACAGGCAGAATGGGGTGGAAAGGAATTTGTTTTGAAGTTGCTGATCTGGCTTGTATTTTGCATCTCAGAAACCCTCACACACAAACACATGCTCAAGTACATTGTACAGAGATTCACATGGAATGGCTGGTGCTATGCCTGTGCACGTGGTGGGAGACAAAAAGAGATGTTAGGCAGAATGACAATCTCGGTCACCATTCACTTTTAATGTAAAAAATGTAAAAAAGATGTAATGCAAGTGAATGGTGACTGAGGTTATCAGCCCATAGCATTCTGCCTAACATCTCTTTTAGTGTTCCATGAAGAAAGTCAGTCAAATTTGGAACAACATGAGGGTGAGTGAATGATGACAGAATTTTCATTTTTGGGTGAACTGTCTCTGAGTTAGTATTAAGCATTAAATATGTTTTTTGGGGTCTTTGTTTAGGCAAGATTGGCTTGCCTGCATTAGACAAAAATACACTGCGTAATCTAGCTTTATCTTGTCAAAAGATAATACATACTGTATAATCAGCATTTTATGTTTGATTGATGTATCATTGATAGAGGTGCATACTCCCACTCTTTCTATCCGGACCATCACTGATATTGTTGTTAAAAGTCTCTTTCACCACCTGTTCCTATTTCTTTTATGGACAGATAATAAATGACTCAGTGCAGTCCTGTTGATTGAAAACAAACAGTCCCATATATAAAAGAATGACTGACTCTACATGTGCTGGAAGGCTTTATCCCTTCATTGTCAACCTTTTGTTGTTGTTGTTTATTAACACCTGACAGGGATTTTTTTTTTTTTTTTTTTTTTTTTTTTCAAAAGATGTGACTGCAAATGGTTTGGATTTCTTCAGTTGGCTTGGTGCCAATGTAAACTGATAATTTGATCAGCTGTGACTTTGTTTACCATCAGAAATATGACCAGGATCAACATCAAGGGGTTATTCTTATAATGCACTGGAATCAGTGAAGATTTGACCTGCTTTGTTTGTTGGAACACAACCAATCTTTAAAGGGGTCATTCGACATGAGGAATCAAATTTCCCTTGATCTTTTAACATGTAAGGTGTCATTGTACTATAAAAACATACTGTAAGTTTCAGAACTCAAAACTTCCTCCTCACTACAAAAAGAGCATTTGTTGAAACCAAGCTGCCAAAATGACTTGTGACTTATGCCACATTGTGATGTTATACTGTGGTATACTGTACAATTTCATCTGACCACCTCCACGACAACACATCAATGCCTACTTCACCTTACCACTTCCTTAGCCCGCCAGTGGGCATTTACTGTCAAGTCTTAAAGGAGAAGCAGCAACAAAACTAAGCGTTTCTGACAAAGGGTCAGAATGAGGGAGAAAAATGATCATGTTTACAAAACACTCACCAAGCACTTTGTTAGGAACACCTGTACACCTGCATATTCATGCGATTATCTAATCAGCCAATCGTGTGGCAGCAGTGCAATGCATAAAATCATAAATATATGGGTCAGGAGCTTCAGGTAATGTTCACATCAACCATCAGAATGGTGAAAAATGTGATCTCAGTGATTTCGACCGTGGCATGATTGTTGGTGCCAGATGGGCAGGTTTGAGTATTTCTGTAACTGCTGTCTTCCCTTTCACACACAACAGTCTGTAGAGTTTACTCAGAATGGTGCAAAAAACATCCAGTGAGAGGCAGTTCTGCGGACTGAAACGCCTTGGCCAGACTGGTTCGAGGTGACAGAAAGGCTACGGTGACTCAGATAACTACTCTGTACAATTGTAGTGAGCAGAATAGCATCAGAGGATGCACAACATGTTGCATGGGCTACAACAGCAGAAGACCATGTTTGGCACTTCATTAGAACCTTATTAGTTCCTAATAAAGTGCTCGGTGAGTGTATATGACTGTCTTTTGTGCAAAAAACTTTATTAATATTATATGTGAAACTCAAGGAACTTATTAAAATGATAAAAAGGCATGTCATGACCCCTTTAGGAGATACACTCAATAATTATTTCCCCATTAAAAGAAGTTTTGTGGAAAAAGTACTTTTTTAAAAAAGGACACTTTTGAAAATGTACAACAGTTTTATTTTACATAGAGCTGGGTTGCCTCATGAGAGCTGCTATGTTGTGTTCAAATGACAAGCCGAATACTATAAATCTCGATAACCCATCTGTATAAATTAATCATGACCAATTGCGAATAGCGCATTTCTACAGTAGCATCACTGACAGAAAATACAGCATAAAAAAAGATTACAGAGTGCACCTTAAAGTCTAAATCAAAGTATGTCTTTGGGAATGTAGTCTCAAATGTATTTGTGATAGCTGAAGGAGGGTTTAGGAGCGACCATGGCAGCTGGAAAATTTAGCTGTGGTACTGGTGACAAACCAAGTCGTGGACATGCCATCCTCAACTGTTGTAAAAAAAAAGATGCATGGGTTCTCTGGTGCTTCCAGGTATTTCCCTGTCCTGTTAAGAAACAGACAGAGCCTTTTGTTTGTGTGTAATGTCCAGATGCACACTCAACTGAAAATCAAAGGAGTCGCTGTTGGTGTGATGGTGGGATATGTAAAGATCAATGCGAGCTGTGTATTTTAGGGAAACGTACAGATGCAGGAAGATCCGTTTTCAGACCCCCCTTGTAAAAAAGCTCTTGTAATTGAGTTGTGCGTGTGCTTGTTAAGCCATTGATTGAGAAGCATGAATGAATGTGTAGATGGCTGCAGGCAGTGAGCAGTGTTCAGGCTTCCAGCGGACTCCCAGAGGAGATGCTGGTCTGCCTTTAAAGTGAGTGCAGATAAACAGTTTCCCAGTAAGACACATAAACACTCCACACATGCTGATCCTCCAGTTTTATTTCACTAAGAAGTAGGGCTGGGTGATATTTTTTCCTGCGTTTTGGCGATATTCATTACTCTGTTTTTTTTCTTAAATTAATATATATATATATATATATATATATATATATATATATATATATATATATATATTATTATTATTATTATTTTTTTTTTTCTCCAATCAGAGGAACCATCATTTCAACCAAACAGTCATCAGAGCCAATTAGATTTAGAATATAAACGTTTAATGCAAGAAGTAAAATACAGTAAAAATCTAGTTAAAAACAGCCAAGACTTGTTTTCACAACTTTCACTAAATTAACACATGAATAATATTTAATAATTTTCATTTATATTCACCAATGTAACAATTCATATTGATGGATGCAAAACAGTAAAATTTACTTGCATATATTTTTACCAAACACTTTAATATTAAAAATGTTTTGCATGGAGACTTCCATTGGGAGTGATGACGCAAATGAATTGCTGAATCAGATTTTTGAAACAATTCTTTGAAATGGACAGTTTGAACCGATTCATGGATATGAATCAAAGTTTTACGTTGTTAGTAAAATGTAGGGCAAAACTTTACTGAAAAGAATAATTTATCCAAAAATGACAATTTTCTCATCATTTACTCACCCTTATGCCATCCCAGATGTGTATGATTTTCTTTTATCTGCTGAACGCATACGATTTTTAGAAGAATTTCTCAACTCTTTTGATCCATGCAGTGCAAATGAATGGGTGCCAAAAATGTTAAGCTCCAAAAATCACATAAGGCAGCATAAAAGTAATCCATAATACTCCAGTGGTTAAATGTTTTAAGAAGCAATATGATAGGTGTGGGTTAAGTCCATTTTTACAATAAATTCTCCTCCGTGCTCAGTCAATCTCCACTTTAACTTTCACATTCTTCTTCTTGTGTTTTTGATGATTCACATTCTTCATGCATATTGCCCACTTACTGGGCAGGGAGAAGAATTTCTAGCAAAAAAGAACTTAAATATTGATCTGTTTCTCACCCACACCTATCATATCACTTCTGAAAATATGAATTTAAACACTGGAGTCTTATGGATTATTTTCATGCTGCCTTTGTGCGTTTTGGAGTGTCAACATTTGGGCACCCATTCACTTGCATTGTATGGACCTACAGAGCTGAAATATTCTTCTAGAATCATAATTTGTATTCTGCAGAAGAAAGAAAGTCATACACATCTGGGATGGCAAGAGGGTGAGTAAATGATGAGAGAATTTGTAATTTTACAATATCCCTTTAAGTTTTAGTTTCATAGATTATTATAGCTGTTAAATAAATAGCAATTGAACAGCATACGGCATACAAATATTTGGGCAGTGTTGTTAATTTTTTTTAATAATATTTTCATAATGTACCAAGTTAGAAGGTTATCTGTATAATTTACAGCATTAGCTAAGTGAATTCCTTACATATGCAAGCAAAAGGGGCATTATAACTCAAATATACCCAAATGAATCAGAATCAAAATCAAATCATTTTGGAATTGAATTGAATTGAATTGAGAGCTTGTAAATTGCATAATAAAATCAAATACGGAAATCTGTATCAATACCAAGCCATCATAAAAAGCTGAATTTTTGAACAGTTTGATATAAATTTGCAAGCTGTGATATGCCACACCAATAATGCTTGAAGATCTCTCTTAATAATTTTTGTTTACATGCCTGCCGTTCGTAGAGCAGGAACAGGCATAAAAAATCCTCAGGGGTTTTGGATCTATATTTGGCATAAACACCTCCTCATTGTTCTGAGTCACAGGCATTTTTTTCTTTGCTTCTTGTTTTTTGTTGTTACTCTCTGTATAATGATACCGTCGGTACAGTTGCCTGAAGCTTCGTTCTTGCACTTCATCCATCTCTCAGATGCCAGACTGCATCTCTGGCCCCCATCTGGCCGACCCTGGTACTGCTTTCATCCTCTCCAGCCAAGCTGTGTGTGAGGTCTCAGTCTACAGGGAAACAAAGGGCATATTTTTCAGTTTGGAGACCCTGCAGTGGGCTGGAGCTCTGTGGTGCTGTCTTGCCTTGTCAGTGTCACAGTTGAAAGAGAAGGGAACCAGGGGCTGGGCTGAAGGGGAGGGGGGTCACTCCATGCTTTTTCAGTGCTCCTATGTTTCCCTTAGCTGTGTTCGTGGCACAACATTGCACAATGGGGGCTTTTGTTTGTTGGGGGCGGTGGAAGCGTAGGCTATTCTGTTTCAATCATTTCTGGAAGTCCTGTGCTTGCGACATGGTGGGGGCTTAGTGCTTTCCTGTGGCTTTCTGTTGTTCCCTCTCCCTCTTACTTTCTATTATTATTTTTTTCACTTTATTTTAATTGTGTTATGATGCTTCTTACTTGTCTGTTTCCGGACCTAAACCCCATCCAACCTCCCCAACCCATTATGACAGTCTCCCAGATATTGCAACATGTTGGTCTGTTGAGGAAAGATGGCTGTGTATGTGTGTGTGTGTGTGTGTGTTTGTGTGTGTGTGTGTGTGACTTGACACATGCTAGATAGAAGAGATGTGAAAAGAAGGAAGAAACAAAAACAGAAGAGATGAGACAAAACAAGAAGAGCAATATAAAGAGAAAAGTAGAGTAGAGACGAGTTAAGAAAAGAGACGTGAAGAGAAAAGAGAACAGGTTTGAAGAAAAAGAGATGAGAAAAAAACTAAAAAGACAAAACGTGAAGAAAAGAGAGATCTGAAGGGAAAAGAGAAGTGAACAAAAGAACAAGACATAAAGAGAAAAGAGAAAAGATATGAAGAGAAGACGAGACAATGGAAGAGATGAGACGAGAAAAGATATGAGGTGAAAAAAAGAGAAATGAAGAGAAAAGAGACAAAAAAACAAGAAGAGATCTAAAGAGAACAGGTGAGACAAGTACAGATGATAAGAGAGATGAGACGAGTAGAGAAGGGACAAGAATAGAAAAGAGATGAGATGACCAGAGAAGAGATGAAGAGAGGAGAGACATGAATAAAATAAGAATTGAGACAAGTAGAGAAAATATGAGAGCAGAAAAGTAAATAAACATGAAGAGAGTTGAGAAGAAATGAGAGTAAAAAAGAAAATAGATGTGAAGAGAAATCAGTAGAGGTAGACCGATATATCGGTTTTACTGATTAATCGGTGCAGATAGTTGCTTTTTGGAATGATCAGTTATCGGCAAAAATATATGGCGATAGTTGCGATTTTTATTTATTTATTATTCCTCATGGTGAAGTATATATAAAAAAAAAACTCTTTATATGGTTATTATAAAGGCTATAAAAAGCTTAATTTGGTAAATACTTATAGAGCATATAGAGCATTGAAACAGGGCAAAGTGTCTGTCATTTCAAAAATCGAGTCCCCGGTGTATTTAGACCTTGTTTATAGTTAAGTCCCACGTAATGCATCAAATCTGAATTTTTCTGGTTATTATTTGGATTTTGGTTGAACAATACACTACTGGATTTGTATTATTTTAAGCATCTTGCGTGTCATAGTAAGGAAAGACTACGAACTTGTTTTTATCATTTTATAAAAAATATATTTTTTTTAAACTATCAGCTGACTATTCGGTTACAGGCCATTTCCGACATCTTAGTTATCGGTATTGGTAAAATCCACTATCGGTCGACCTCTAGAAATGAGATGAGTGGAGACAATAAGAGAAGAGCTGTGAAGAGAAAAGAGATGAGACAAAAACAAAAGAAGAGAGGAGACAAACCAAGATGAGATGAGATAAAAAGAGAGAAGAGAAGAGAAAAAAGATGTGTAAAGAGATTAGATGAGCAGAGATATGAAAAGAAAAGATGCGTGATCAGTAGAGAAGCGACATGAGGAGAAAAGAGATGTGAAGAAAGGAGATTGAATGACTAGAGGATGGACAAACGCACCCTTGGCGAATGAAGCTGGCATTTATACTTAAAGGAATAGTTCACCCAAAAATGAAAATTTGCTGATAATTTACTCACCCTCAGGCCATCCAAGATGTATCTGAGTTTCTTTCTTCATCAAAACAGAATTTAAGACTTTTAGGATTTCATTTCAGGTCTCCTCTTTTAAACAATGCAAGTGAATGTACTCCATTTTTTGACGGTCCAAAATGCATATTTAGGGTGCATCAAAATAATCCACACGACTCCAGTCGACAAATAAAGTTCTTCTGAACGCAAACGATTGATTATTTTTAGAAACAAAACAATACTTATATACTTTTTAACTACAAATGTTTGCGGTACATCTCTGTGACGTGCGCTCATGAGAGAGATGACGTAAGCTCGTTTGTAAGGTCACGCGTCACGTGGAGGAGGAGTCAGGAAGCGCGTCATTGTTTACATTGGTTTTTTTAAATTATTATTATTTGGAAATTATTTTTTATTTAATTTTATATTGTTTTGAAATTGTTTTGGACTGTTTTTGTTTGTGAACGGTGCTTGGTCTGTGCTCTGTGCAAGTTTCTATTGTAAACAATGACGCGCTTCCTGCCTCCTCCATGTGATGCGTGACCTTACAAACAAGCTTACGTCATCCCTCTCATGAGCGCACGTCACAGAGATGTACGGAAGTAGTGCCTAACCGATATATACATCGGGATTGTGTCTGTTGAGTGTTGATTTCATGCTATGTTGTTACCTAGTTGGTGAGACCCAATGCTGGAAAGTAAATAAAGTCCATCTTTTGCTCTCCGTGGCAACGAGCATATAGCTAACAAGCTAACCACGTAGCTACATTCATACCTTGTCAGCGTGTAAACATGTATTCACCAAACTGTTTTGTTCAGGATTCACAGTTTGGTCCCCCTTCAACTGAACAATTCCAGTCGTTGCATTTATAAAATGTCATTCCAGACATTAAAATAGGATACGTAAGAAAAGTAGATTTAATAATTAGTATATTTGCCCTGTGAAAATAATAATATATAGGAACTGTATCTAAAATAAATAAGGGGTGATAAATAAATACTAATACAACAGGCTGGAAAAATAGACATTTATTCATTTTAATATCCTATATATATTTTGGATGTGTTGAAACTTGACACCGGGCGGCGCACCCTAAAAACTGCACCGTTAGACCGGTTTCACACTGAAGAGCCGCTTAAAAGTAAAAAATTTTCTCTCTCTCGTAAATGTAAACGAGTGTAAATGCCAACATCATCATATATGTCGAAAGGACTGATGCCTGTCAACCAAAACATGAGCTCATTTATGTCATTAAATTAGTCTGCTTTTTATTCCACCAGTTGCTCCAGTTGCATGTGCACAATCCACATAAAAAAGATCTGTTTTCAGTCCACCCTCTAAAATCAGTATCCGTATTGGTCTCAAAAATCCCACATCGGTCGGGCTCTATATGGAAGTGAACATTTGTAGTTAAAAAGTATGTAAGTATTGTTTTGTTTCTAAAAATAATCAACCGTTCAGATTATTTATAAAGTTCAGAAGAACTTTATTTGTCAACTGGAGTCGTGTGGATTATTTTGATGCACCCTAAATATGTATTTTAGACCATAAAAAAATGGAGTACATTCACTTGCATTGTTTAGAGGAGGAGGCCTGAAATGAAATCCTAAAAGTCGTAAATTCTGTTTTGATGAAGAAAGAAACTCAGATACATCTTGGATAGCTTGAGGGTTAGTAAAATTATCATTAAATTTTCATTTTTGGTTGAACTGTTCCTTTAAGCTTGGCGGCATTTTAAAATTAGTTTGTTTAGGGTGATGTCATGGTGTTTAATGTACTGTTCCAGCCACATGTAAAGCCAATAATGCAGGTTTTTCTCTCCATAGACCGCCACTTTTAGCGCTGTGTCGCTTCTTTGCTTTATTAAACTTGTCACGTCCCCTTCCACTTTGAAAATCTCCAATCTCTCTCTACTCATTTGTCATGGCCGTGCTGTTTTTGTAGAGTTTGTGTTGCAAATCATGCAAATCAGTAACCTAGGTAACAACTCCTCAGCTGCACGTGCAATTGTAAATAAAAGATTAGTGAATTACCAATGATCATTGCTCTTCGACCAGCCAAGTTCTACTAGGTCAAGAATTTAAGAGATGTGCGCGAACAGGAGAAATATCACCAAACGAACACATTGGCAGAACAAAAACGTCACTGCATTTCATCATCATTTAAAGGCAAACTAAGCGAAGCCTGTTTGCCCAGTAAGTATAAATTAGCCTTCATTAAGAGAATAGAGATGAGAAGTAAAAAAAGAGACATGGAGAAAAGAGACAAGACGACACGAGTAGCATAGAGTAGCAGTGGCCATCTGCCCTGCATACTCACCCCCTCGCACCCACCCTCTTTGACCAGCCACGTGCTTCTAACCCCTTGATTCCTCCTTTCGTGCTCCGCGCGTATTTCACCTCTTCCTTATGCAGAGCTCTGACAAATGCTCCTCCTTAATCTGCCTAAGGGCTAATCTGTTTTGGGGTGGGGGTGGGTGGTGTAGAGTCCAAAACAGATGAGGCTTATAGCCACCAGACTGGCTGACACACTTTGTCAAACACCCGCTTTCCCTAGCTCTGTTTATTCATCTATCATCCGGCCGGCAATGCCAGACAAGGGACACCTGTTTGCTGCCAATATCAATGCAGCCAGTGGTTGAGGCCTGTCTAAATCCAGACTGATCTCACAATGAATTCGGAAACAGTAGGTTGACTTTTCTTAAGCTAAACTCGGTCTGTGCTTATACCGAAATTAGAAGCGCTGCCACCAGTGGCCGAAACGGGAAGTGTTTTTGAATATATGACTCCAGTGAGGTCCAGTTTCCAGGTTAAATACCCACAGAGGGGCGCCAAAAGTGAGTTGTTTTAAGCTGTAAATTATGTAATTCAGCAAAGAGGAGAGCATATTTTATTAACTATACCCCCAAACTCAAACCCTAAACCTAATCGTCAGTGGATTGAAAATGTAATGTTAGAGGGGGCATGGAATCTCCAAATCACAGTTAATGCGTACATGATCACTTCCTGGTTTCAACGCGGGAGTAGAACCCTGGTCTCCCACGCAGCTGATGCGACACGCTATCAGTCGCATTACATGAGAAGGTAGACATACTTAAACCGATGCAAAAATGTCTGATGGGAGATGTATGTCTATCTGTCTGTCTGTCTAATCTATCTATCTATCTTCAGTATCTATCTATCTTTTTTCATTTCTGCACCATTTATTAAGTTGACCTTCCTTCTCTCCTCCTCTTTCTGTCTATGTGGCCCCTGGACCAGTGTGGATGCTGTAAGAAATGAGAGTGAGTGAGAAACAAAGGGAGAGAAGGAGAGAGATACTGAGAGAGAGAGGCAAACAAACTCTGAAAAGAGGTGAAAGAGGAGAATAGAATAATGATGTCACCGTCAGCCAATGATCAGTGTGCACCAGAGAGCATTTAAGGGCTTTCAGCTGTCCTGTTCCATCCTCACCACTGCACACACACAGGCTATGTTCGGAAAGAAATACTAGATTGCTACTAAACTGAATACTGCCATAACATACAACCAATAACATCTGATTTTCTTACTGAGCAAAATCCCTACAACTACATACCCAAAAGTTGAACAGTAATTTTCTATAACAATTCAAGCACAAAACCATTTTCAGACACTGAATCATGACTATTAAAACTTTCAAACTTTTTTTTTACTGTCAGGATAAATTAATATAATTTAATAATTTAATGCAAAAAAAAAAAAAAAAAAAAAAATGCAGTAACATACAAGGGACACCAAATGTTAACTGAATAGGACGGAACAGGATGGATGAGAATTTTTTTTATTTATTTTTTAGTTTGAGTTTTTGTGTATGTGTATTCAGCTGCATTAAGAGTGTTTGACATACGTTCTATTTCGTCTAGACCACAAACAGTAAACAATTTTACCCTTAGATGCATGTGTATGACTGCATTGCCTTATTTAGCCATATAACTGCATAGCCAAAGTTATTTGAGGACAATCTATTATGAGGCTCTTTGTTTACTACTCAAAAACAGCTGCTTAGTGTAATCAAATCTTTTTAATCCGAACTGTAACCCTCACTGGGTAATTCATTCTCCTCCGAAACAAAAGGTGGCAATAACTGATTCTTACAATCATGGCTACCCCACTGTTTATATCAGTTTATTAGTGCGCGAATCTCACGAAAATGTCAAAAATTTGTCCAGGTCACGTTTCAACCTAAAATGATATATATACATAATATTTTCCTTAAAATTAATTAATGCATTATTACATTATATTCATTTCCACCCCTCATTTTTATTACTGTAATATGAAGGAAAAAAATATACTGTATTATTTAAAATGTGAATTATATATACACAATAGTATTTGTTGTATTCCTTTACTAAAATGTATGCTGATTCAAAGGGGAAGTGTGTAATTTATGCCACTAGCATCATCAAACGTTATAGCTAAAATAATTACTGTTTTCAAACACGTTTCCCAAACACTCCCCCCATCTACCATTGGTCACACAAACAGACTGGTTGAGCCAATGTTGTTGTCATGATGCTCAAACAGACTTTATTTTACAGTACATGTTTTTTCAGTATACTTACTGTGTACTTACCCAAGAAAGTATGAGTAATATTAGGTAACTACATGTTCTTAATATAGGTTAAGGTTGGGGTTAGGTTAAGGGTTAGTACCTAGTAATTACTGTAGTTGTTGTAATTATATTGTAAGTAAATGTAGAACAAATGGTTCACTTATAGTTGTCTTTGCATATCAAACTAAAGAAAGTAATTTCAACTTCAAAAATGTACACAAATCAACTGTAAATCACCTTTAAAATGCTCAGAAGTAAAATGTCTGGATACATTACAGTAGTGGAAATTTTGGGGTTTCAATGAAATTAATGTCACAAAGCAAAATGATCTTAGTGGTCCTAAAGATAGATGACATTCATCCATGTTTGTGCCAGTGCTCTCATTCACATCAGCTCCATGCTAGGTCCTCCATGTTCCTTACTAGAGATATCTGTTTGCCATTTATACACTAATAAGCACTTGTGAATATTTGTTCTACCTTTATCTGTGATTTTGCTGTGTCTGTGATATATATCGGAACGTAGATAACATTTTAGAGTATTGAAAGCTTTTTAAGCGGTTTGTTACGCAGTGAAATAAGATCGCTTTGTCGGCTTTCATGTGAAATTAAACCTGTGGCGTTTGGCTCTGGGTTTGAACCCACGGTTCTGTGTCCAAATTATCAATAAAGACAGAATCTCATCAGTCCATTTCACATGAAAGCACAGAAAAACAAAGCTCTGAAAGGAAGAGGGGAGGCTAAGCTTGCTCAGCTCACTAAAACCAGCTGCTGCCTCTGAGGGTGATTGTACCGTGGGTCTTGTCCCCCTTCCGAGAACAAAAAAGGGCCACACACACAACCTCTCTACTCCTCTCCCAAAATAAATAGAGTTAAGGAGCAGAGGAGTGTATATCTGTGGATGTGTTGTGCTAGATACTAAATGATAAGTAGCCACCAGTCGGTCGTAGCAGCAGCAGACACTCTGCGACGACCCAAATCTAGACAAGCAAGACAGTGGGGAAGAGCACCATAGAGAAATGCAGCAATCCCAGACTCATCAGCATGTTATTTATGAGAAAGAGAGAGAGAGAGAGACTGCAGAGGGTGTTCAGCTAAGTTATCTAGTCCGAATGCGGCTCCATGTAGCCTCTGTGTCACATTCCAGGTCTTCGGAAGGTATACGATAAGTTTTTGCATGTAACAACCCCAAATTTATTGTAAATTTTCTGTGAAAATCTTAGCGTCTGTTGCATGTTCATGAGTGCATGAGAGAAGCTTGCTCACAGTGGCACGTTCAATCAGGAACTTTTTTGTTAACACTAAACAACGTAAGTTCTCACTTTAACAAGAGAAGTCTAGATTTTCATTGAAAAATTACTTTATTTCAGGTTGTTTCTCACCAAATCCTATTGTATGCCTGCCTTTAGATGAATTGGAATATGATGCACGTGCCATTGGACTGCTTTTATGATACTTCTGGGTTTTAACTGCCATAATATTGAAAATACAGAACCCAGATTAAAAATGTTCCTTTTTTGTTATGCATAAAAAGTGTAATCATGCAGGTTTGGAACAACATGAGGGTGAGTAAATTATGACAGTTTTCTTTTTTGGGTGAACTATTTTTTAAGCTTCACCTAAATCAAATATAATCTGACCATTGGTCTCTTAACGTTCATGAATCTCTTCTTGATTTTTCCCCTTTCTCATATTCCCACACAACTGCACACATTACACACATTCTGACATCCAAAAACCGTTTAAACACAATTTGGCAATTTGCTATCCACCATCTGTCAGAGTAGCAGGTCACTAATGACCTTGTGAGTTTTTGAGGGTAAAGCTGCCGCATCATTTTATCTAGGTTCAAGGAAAAGTCTGATATACAACTACTGCCATCATCCACTTTAAATGTCAGGCCAAATATTTATGCGCTCAACGTGGGATTACTGTCTCCTTCAAGTAATCGTAAAATGTAGACATGCCGTTTTGATTCCAGATGTTGTGCACAAGTGCACTGATGTGTGTTCACCATGCCAAGATGAAGAGTGTGCCAGCAGTATTGAAGCTGTTCTGCAAAGCTACTGATGACTGTCTGCAGAAACAGGGCCTGACAGAGGCAATCCGCTGAACCCATAGTCTCCTGATTGAGCCTGAGAGGAGACAAGACTCCTGATGTGACTGTCCACACGAGACAGAGTGTGTGTGTGTCTGTGCGTGCATGTTAAGCTGTATCGTGATGGTTGGTGTAGTAGATCAGAGCTCCAGACTACAGAATTGTGCAACACATCTGTGACCTCATCACACCAAAAAAAGTCAGTCAGAGATATGAGAAATTATCTTAAAATTGAAAAAGTACATACTTTACCTTTAAATGCAGTTTTTTGATTAATGCTCTCATATGACTGCATTTTACAAATATACTACAAGCATCCTTTGCAGGTATTGTAAGATGTACAAATGAGTGTTAACATATGCATCTTTGCATGTTTTGTTTCTTTCGTTATGCATGTGCTCTGTGTTTGGTGAATTAGGTCTGTGTATTTCTGTATAAGAGTGTGTTGATTTGTGAAGTGAGTCTGTGGCTCCTAGACAGAAGTGGGGTATTTTCTAACCCCCCATCAGCCAGGCAGCGAGCAAGCGCAGGGCTGCCAGGAAACACAGTGCATTTAATGAAGCAAATCTGGGAAGTGAAGTATTTTTAGCAAACTCTTGTGCTGAGAGGAAACACCTCCAAAGCTGTGGAAAACCAAAATAAAACCTCTCGCCTCCCTTTCTCTCTGAAGCAGCCAGACTGTGGTGGCCCATGTCGGTTCGATTTTGTTTTGAGAACTGCCGGGTTTGTAGGAGTGTTACACTGGCAGGGTTGGGAGGGTTACTTTTGAAATGTATTCCACAACAGATTACAGAACACATGCTGTAAAATGTAATTTGTAATGTATTCTGTTAGATTACTCAAGGTCAGTAACGTATTCTAAATACTTTGGATTACTTCTTCAGCACTGGTAGATTTTTTCACTTGTTTTGACTATTAAAAACTCTGCCAGTACAGTAAGACAAAATACACATGTACAATACATTCACTGAAAAACCTAAATATCTTATGCAGTGTTGTTTCTAAAACAAGATAAATCTAATTGATCTTGTTTTAAGGATTATTAGATATTTTTACAGGAAAACAATAAAAAATTATTATCAAGAATTATTATCAAGAATTTTTCCCTAATATCAAAGGTCTTACTAGAAAAAAAGAAATTATGATCCAACGTGAATTTTCTTGATAAAAATATGATCGTTCTGGGTAACATGTGCATGTAAAATGGCTAGAAAAAGCATTTTAGCTTAGCGTAAAGCTGACAATTTACACAAGGTTTATTTCTATTTCTTCTGCTCCAAACTTAGTTCAGACTTACTTCTCTGTCTGCTCGTATGAATGTAACACATCATAAGAAAGTGTTTCACCGCTGTTCAAATGCACTTTGGATCGCATCATTTATATGTATAAATGTTTTTCATCTGAAAGAACTAAATATCAAATGAAACAAATGACAATAAAATGCAAAGTAATCTCTTCAGTAATCAAAATACTTTTTGAATGTAACTGTATTCTAATTACCAATTATTTAAATTGTAACTGGAGTGGAATACAGTTACTTATATTTTGTATTTTAAATACGTATTCCCGTTACATGTATTCTGTTACTCCCCAACCCTGTACACTGACACTGAACAAAACAGAGTCTGGGTGCATTTTTATGTAAAACTACATTGACTGTACAAGGATTAGAATACTTCAACATACATATGAGGATTATATGAAAGCCATACTGAAAGAGAGAGACAGAGAGAACGAAAGACTAATTGTCTGTGTTTGTCTATGGAGTGTGTGTGTGTGTGTTTTGTTTTATTTTATGTTTTGTTTGGTTGGTTTTGAGTTTTGTTTTGTGTTGTTTTTTGGTTTTGTTGTCTAGAGTTTTTTGTTTAGTTTTATTTTGTTTGGTTGTGTTGTATATGGTGGTTTTGTTTTGGTACGTTCACTTTTTTATTTGTAATGATATAGAAATTAAATTGATATTCACATGGAAAGGCTTTTAAATAAAAAAATGAGATGGAGAAATAGAGAGAGCAAAAGAGTGACATCTCTCTCCATAAATAACATTTAGCCTTTGAAAATTTAGCTGATAACATTTAGCTGTATACAGCAGTATTTGGCATGCAGTTTAACACAATCTTTAGATTGCTGCATCATCTTTCTGTCTTACTCATTGTAATCTGTCCAGTAAACACTCTTGTATCTCTTATATAAACTCTTAAATGTGGTCTATCACAAAGTTGTTTTAAAATTGAATGTATAATCTGATCTTTTGTTTGGATGCTAACATTGCCTGCCAATTGCTTTTATCCAAAACTGATTTATTTTTATTTTTTCTGCTAGCCTGCTGGGGTTAGCAAAATTTTCATTGACCCCACCAAAACCAAAAAATCAAATTTCATTAAACATTGTGTTTTCTAAAAAAAAAAAAAAAAAAAAAAAAAAAAAAAGCAAAACTTAAAAAATTTGCAATAATAGCTGGAAATTACAGTATACAGCTATAATGACTGGTAGAAATTCATACATTCTGGAAAAAATGGCATGTGATACAAAACATTACTGACCTGGTTTAAAATTTTCAGCATATTCTATCTTTCCAGACTATCAAAAATTATTCTCGCAATTGAAATCTGTTGGCGAGCTTGATAATGTTACCTTGGTGACAAGTTTAAATCAGCAGAACAGGATCACAGATCAACCAGTCATGCTGGGAATGGGCATTTTGCTTGATCATGAGTGGAAGGTCTTTTCTTTCATGAATTATAATGCAATTTGTGAATGAAACTTCCTGAAACTGTTGAGCATGTGTGTATTTTATCACCAAAGCTAGCTTAAATGATGGAGACCAGAACATTTTGTTTTCTTAGTCCCTTTTTCTCTTTCTCACACACATTCTCACACCGCATCTTTCTGGAAGGAAAAGGGCAAGTGTGTGTGTGCGTGCTTGCGTGCGTGCATGCGTGCGTGTGTGTGTGTGTAAGCTTAGCTAAATGGTGAGAGAGAAGAGAGTGATGGAACTGCCATGCATGCTTAAACACAGAAACAGGTTCATGTTTCACATTTCTAGCTTGTGTTCAAGTTCATAGACCCTGGGATATCAGAGAGTGAGATAAACAGACATAGGTGTATACTTTAGGGAACAAAATCATAAGACAGAATCAAAAGACATGTAACCACTGATTAAAATAAATGAACCTCGTAATTCTGTTTAGATCTGAAATGGACATTTTTCCATTGTTGTCTAATGCTACTGAATAAACCTGAAACCATGTTGATCACTCTAAATGTTAAAATCAGTATACTGTGTACAGAAAATAAGATTCATATACTGTGCGGCTAATGAACCATCATCAAGGGCTGTTAACCCTCTGGGGTCTGAGTGTGTTTTGGGCCCTGGAGAAGTTTTGACATGCCTTGACATTTGTGCTTTTTTCAGTTACTTAAAAACATATTAATGGCTAAAGTCTGATAACACTGTATTCAGCACAAACAGGGCTACAATAATATGTGAGCAACATGTATGTACATGTTTGTATTTTTGAGAAAATAATGTTTTCTTTAAACATTTAAAGTCACTGAAATAAGGCCATATAACACATACTGGACATTTGTTCACAAGACATTTGAGAACTGGATCTTGTAGCCTAGAGTTTTTGCTATAAAATGATGTGAAAACCATCCTGATCACTCATTCATACAACATAATATAGTCATTTAACTTTTGTAAGACACTTTTAGTGTTAGAAAGGCCATATGCGAGGAGGCGTGGATGATCATGAATATTGATGTGATTCACACCTGAGGAGACAAAGACCCCTCCCCTGAGAGAGAATGAATGCGAGGAGACTTAATGAGTGAATGTATTGTTTGTAGCTTATTCACAAAATGAAGTTTAAGTTAAAAGTAATCTGACTATACATTTCTTTACATAAAGACTTTACTTAAAACCTTTGACCTACACTACCATTTAAAAGTTTTAGATCAGTAAGATTTTTTAATGTTTTTAAAAGAAGTCTCTTCTGCTCACCAAGGCTGCATTTATTTGATCCAAAATACAGCAAAAACAGTGATATTGTGAAATATTTTTACAATTTAAAAGAACTTTTCTATTTGAATATATTGTAAAATGCAATTTATTCCTGTGATCTAAGCTGAATTTTCTGCAGTCTTCAGTGTCACATGATCCTTCAGAAATCATTCTAATATGCTGATTTTCTAATATGGGCATATTTACAGCACATTTTACACATTTACACCCGAACAGATATTTGCAAGCACAAGCTTTGTTGATGAGGCAGCATAAACACTAGTTAAAATATAATCTAAACATTCATATTATTTTTATATCATATTACATATCATATTTATATCAAACAGCATACAATTTAAATAACTGCATTAGCCGAAACAACATTTAAATGTAACTAAAACTTGCCTGTTAGGACATATTTCAAATTTCAATACTTTGAATACTGGCTGGCAAGTCTGGAAATAGTCCAACTAGTAAAATATGTCCATGTTGTCCATGTTTATATAAAATAGCATGTCAACTTATGTAAGTAAAGACTTACTCATCCGAAATTATATCCTCGGCTGGATCAAGTCGCTCTTCAAAATGCAAACGTTCATCGGAGTCCCACTCTTCTCCTGAGGAAAATGTGAACTCTTCATCACTATCCAGGAGCTTCCTCACCTGTGTAGCGTGCCATCTTCCAAAAGTGCAGGAAAGTGAATGAATCGGTTGATGAACTTAATGCTTTTTAAGGCATTGTTGGGGGCGTTTACCATTTGCATTGATCACCTCAGCACATTACCATATGAATAGCACACTCTGCTGGTGGGTGGGATCACATTAGCGATAATTAGCTGAGTCAGGAGAAACTATACATCACTTTGTTTCATACAGATTACATTGCAGGAGAATATTTGTTTTTGTGACGTGTTTCAGAAAGATGCTCGCGGAGACAGAGATGCTGAAAGCGCACCCTGTTTATTTTCTTTATTTTACAAAAGCACAAGGTTTTGATGTTATTGTGAGTGTACACAAATAAAAGTAGACACTTTATAGTCTCTAATGATGACTTACACTTATCTGTATGCCCAAAAATGATGGAGTATTTTAAGTTGTTTCCGCTGTTATGAGGAAAAAAATCCAGCAGGACGCGCCAGTGCGTCCGTCGACCCCTGAGGGTTAATGATCTGTTCTCATGACTTTAGAAGTTTGTTTTGAATCTGATGTAAATTAAGAGTCTGTCCATACACTTTATTCCATCCTTTCTCAGGCTGACTAAAACAATACTTGCAAAGCAGACAGCAGTATGCTCAGGTAACCTCCTTAAAGAGGCAGGCATGCACCTAGCAGTCTTACCCACCTAGATCATCAGCCATGTAGGATTAAGTGGAGGAAACATCTATGTGTACTGCTGCGGTTATGCAGAGTGTCTAGAATAATCGACCCTGGGCTCCCAAGTGGGATTGTGTTTCCGGATGAGGATGTAGCTTGATGGAGCCAGAGCATATGATGTATGCTAATATAAATCTACATCTATAATATATTGTTATCAAAACAGGCTATTTGGCTGCTTTGTCAATGTTGAAAATGTTATCTTTTTCAATTATTGTTTTTAATAGTTAAGAACAAACCATAAAATATGTTGGGGGGAAAATCATGTTATTTCAAATATATATAAATAAAAAAAAAAAAACGGCTAATGTCTTAGATAATGTTATTGGGGACGATTTTGCCAACCTTTAGTGGATTGTTTAGTGTTTCCTCTTAAATAACATTTCATCAAACAAGCGCAGTCTAGCTGTTGGCTGGAAAAAGTACATATGTATTTACCATGGTTACAGTACCGCCCTCCCACTCCCCACACCAGGGAGACTCGTTTATCACTTTTCTACTTCAGTCAACATGCCAATCACTGTGGACCTCCACCTACAGTTTCCAATTGGTTGAACCATACACTTCCTAGCCCTTCCCCTTCAGGACTAAAGCACAGGGGAATACGCTGCTGTTCTGATGGTACATTCAAAAATAAAACATCAAGCGTCAGTTATGTCTGATATAATTATTAGTTAGCTATAACGTTAATAATAATTCCTGTTGTGATTTGTTTTAAGCACTTTGTTGTCATTTTTTTAACATTAAAATCAGTGAAATGTTAGGATTTTTTAAATATAATATATTATAACTTTATACACATTTTTATTTAGTGGACAAATAATTATGAGTAAATATGATGCTCTGTATTAAAAAAAACCCCAACTAGGTGTTTTAAAATGTGTGAATGAGCAAACAGGGCTATGCTCATTTCATCACATACATGAGGGAGGACGGCACACAAAATGTCTACTGATTGTTCAATTTAGCATAGTTTTTTCCTATTTCAGCTCTTACTGTTATTCATTCACATCTGGATATCACTGCATTTTCCACTTAAAACATTTGACATATTTATTTTACCTGTTGACTCAGACCGAGCGCGCAGAACGCAGGCTCTCAAGTCGCATTTTAAAATGTGAATGTGTTTTTAACTTGATACGGGAAGTTAAAGGAATAGTTCATCCATAAATGAAAATTCTCTCATCATTTACTCACCCTCATGCTATCCCAAATGTTTATGACTTTCTTTCTTCTGTAGAACGCAAACCAAGATTTTTAGAAGAATATTTGGGAACACTTTCTATGAAGCCCATATTTATAATGCATTGTAAAGGCATTCATAATGTCTCATAGTACACCTTATATTAAGTTATAACTTCTCATAAATAATTATAACTACAGTTATAATACATTATAAGACTTCCCCTATTCATAGTTACTTTAGAGAATAATGCATTATAACACAAGCAACATTCAGTTTTAACGCAGCAGAAGTTAATAAAGTTAATCGTATAAGTGATGTCATGCAAAAGCAACATAGTGTAAACAGACAAAAGCCTTAAAGGAATAGTTCACCCAAAAATTAAAATTTGCTGATAGTTTACTCAACCTCAGGCCATCCAAGATGTATCTGAGTTTCTTTCTTCATCAAAACAGAATTTACGACTTTTAGGATTTCATTTCAGGCCTCCTCCTCTAAACAATGCAAGTGAATGTACTCCATTTTTTTAACGGTCCAAAATACATATTTAGGGTGCATCAAAATAATCCACACGCAAACGATTGATTATTTTGAGAAACAAAACAATACTTATATACTTTTTAACTACAAATGTTCACTTCCGTACATCTCTGTAACGTGCGCTCATGACAGGGATGACGTTAGCTCATTGTAAGGTCACACGTCACGTGGATGAGGCAGGAAGCGCGTCATTGTTTACAATAGAAACTTGCACAGAGCACAGACCAAGTGCCGTTCACAAACCAAAACAGTCCAAAACAATTTCAAAACAATATAAAATTAAATTTAAAAATCATTTCCAAATAATAATAATAAAAAAAACAATGTAAACAATGACGCGCTTCCTGACTCCTCCTCCACGTGACGCGTGACCTTACAAACGAGCTTACGTCATCCCTCTCATGAGCGCACATCACAGAGATGTACCGCAAACATTTGTAGTTAAAAAGTATATAAGTATTGTTTTGTTTCTCAAAATAATAAATCGTTTGGGTTCAGAAGAACTTTATTTGTCGACTGGAGTCGTGTGGATTATTTTGATGCACCCTAAATATGTATTTTGGACCGTCAAAAAATGGAGTACATTCACTTGCATTGTTTAGAGGAGGAGACCTGAAATGAAATCCTAAAAATCTTAAATTCTGTTTTGATGAAGAAAGAAACTCGGATCTTGGATGGCCTGTGGGTGAGTAAATTATCAGCAAATTTTCATTTTTGGGTGAACTATTCCTTTAATGACATGATCATATTATAAGTGGTCTTTGCCTGCTTTAAGTAAAGTTACAAAAGCAATATCTTCTTATAAACAGCCATAACATAAACTTGTAACATACAATACATTACAAGTCAACTTATATAATGGAAGTTATTTATAAAAATTAGTCTCCAAATAAGATGCACAAACAATAAAGTTTATTGAATAGAGTCCAGTACAGAATCAGTTTGATTTGTTTTTATTCTTAGGTGTGTTTACACCCAAGAAGATTGGCTACATGTGTGATCAACATACATATTTAGAGTTTCCAATATATTTTAACATTGTAGTGTTAACATAATTATAATTATGGTTTCAATTATTTATGAGAAGTTATAACATAAGGTGTATTATGTATTATGAGACATCACTAATACATAATAATGCCTTTACAATGCATTATAAATATGGGCTTCATAGAAAGTGTTACCGAATATTTTAGCTCTGTAGGTCATTTCATTGCAAATAAATGATGACCAGAACTTTGAAGCTCGAAAAAGCAGATAAAGACAACATTAAAGTAATCCATTCGACTCAAGTTTAAATAATGTTTTCCAAGTGATCCTGTCAGTTTGGGTGAGAACAGTCCAAAATGTAACTCCTTTTTCACTGTACATCTTGAAAATTGCAGTCTCTAGGCATGATCATGATTTCAAGCTCGATTACACTTCCTAGTGCTTGATGCATGCGCAGAGTGCTAGATGGCACTATAGGAAGTGTAATCGAGCTTGAAATCATGATCGCCATGGAGACTACTGTCAAGATTTATAGTGAAAAAGGAGTTATATTGTTATATTTTGGTCTGTTCTCACCCAAAACCGATTGGATTGCTTCGGAAGACATTGATTAAACCACTGGTGTCGTATGGATTATTTTAATGCTGCCTTTATCTGCTTTTTGGAGCTTCAAAAGTTTGGCCACCATTCACTTGCATTGTATGGACCTACAGAGCAGAAATATTCTTCTAATAATTTGTGTTCTGCAGAGGAAAGTGTGAGTAAATGAGTGTGAGTAAATTTTCAATTTTGGATGTACTAAGCCAATACTGTTGCCTCAGTATTGGCACGGCCTGTGATGTATTGTGCTGTTCTCCCTTGGTGGATTTGCTTTGCGTCATAGAGAGGGCATTTGGTAGACTGCCGTAAACTGGGCTCTCACGCTGGTTCACATTATCCCAAATCTAAGATTATAAGCATCTCTCGGTCGTCTTTGCCCACGCTAGCGTGCACGCAGAGACTGCAGCAGCAGAAGCAGCAGCGGGGTCTGGCTCCAGATGAGCACCAGCCCTGCACGTATCTGTAATTTTCGCATACGGCATGATGATGAGGCTCAGTTTGGCTGCCGCTGTGATGGTATGCAGTGTGATCCAGTGTTTGAGTGTGATAGAAATCAGTGTGTGAGAGAGAAGGGGGGAAGATGGGTTAGCCTTTTTTCCACATGCGCATTTGGAATTACAGTGTGACGCACAACCGTTATGCGAGGCTGTTACATTTCTCTGTTTTTTTTTTTTTTTTTTTTTTTCAGATTCAGAGAACACTATTGAGGCATGTTATATTCTAAGCAAAACAGCACACGATGCATTCATGAAAAAAAGCTTGGCTGCAGATAGGAAATAAAAATAAATAAATAATACAATATTTCTGCACCAATGAAGCAATCTTTTTTGAGTCGTATAATTTTAAAACAAAATAACTGTCTCATGTCTAGGTGCCATGCCCAGCATTTTTGTTTGCACCAGTGTCCTGAAATTTGTTTTCGTGACTGGTGCTGAGCCCAAGAGGATTAACATTCTACTCCCTGATTACTGTGTTTTGAACATTATAGTTATTCTTCACATAGCCCACTAAGTTAAGGCTCTAAGCAGGAATGGCATCCAAGTGTGTCAGTGGGTTCGTATGGGGATAATAACACTGTTTTTACGGCATTCTTATTTCCTGCGTCAATCCAGAAGATACTGAATTTAAGCTTTTATATAATAAGCCCTCGTCATTTCTGTTGCTACCGAAAACATGTCTTGTGCCATTTTTTTCATTGTGGGGATTTGGACTGCTGTATTGCCAGTTTCTACGCAGTCTTGCCAGTTGACTTGCACAGACAGAGAGAAGTAGGGAGGGCTGTTTTGCTCAGTGCGGTGCGTGCATGTTTGAATGTATGTGTGTGTTCTCTGCAGGGCTGGTCAGTTAGGTCAGCAAACAGTTGTCTCCCTCATGACTGCTCAAAGGAGCAGACAGGGTTAGTCACATCAGGACCATCACGCCACAGGGCCCTGCGCATGTGGTTGCTTGGTGCCTTCATGCATGTGGCCATCAAAAGTTTGCCGCTCCACATGTTTTTCACCAAAAGTTCTAGGCTAGAAAAGTGCATGTTAATGTGTACCTGAACTGGCATGTTTTCTTTATAGCCAAAGTCCACAGTAACCTTCAGAGTACTTATAGTATTTCACATTCAACGCTGTTAAGCATCTGGTCCTGTCTTTTTAACCACTGTGAACATCCTTGTTATGTAGTGTGGACTTCTTGTAAAGCAGTGGAAACTCACACAGATTATAAACAGGGCTCGACAATAAGGACTGCCCGATGGCCCGGGGCCAGTATGAGAGAGGTTCGGGCCAGTTACAAGAACTGTCACTTGCCCAATCGGGCCAGTGCTGCATTTATAACGTTAGTGTTAGCAGACAACGAGCAAGAGAACACAAAAAATACACGAGACGAGAGAGCGTGATTATATTTAGCTTACAATGACGCGCGAGTGCATAATATATTGGAAGCGGTGAGGAACAGTCTCGTGAGCGCACGAGCTTGCAGACACCGAGCGCGCTCTCCTAGAACTGTCCTCACTTATTTCCAAGTGTCTTAGCAGCAGCCATCGGTGTTATTAAGCCTTTTTTAGGAGGGCTTCAGCCCCCCTAAAATTATGTAACTTTGCAATCAGCACGTAACTGTTCTAAACAGCTGCAGCCGTAACACTGCACTTGTTTGAATCGTGAGGCATTTTGGTTGCTTTTCCCACATGTAAAGACTGACTGTATTGTCAGCCAATAGCATTGGAATGTGGGCTGTGAAGGAGCATATCATTGGTTTGAGCCACTGAACTAATACGCCCCATTTCCTCATTCAATTTATGAATGAGCAAGGATTAGCGTCTTATTATGACCGATTGACAGAGGAGGCATGTCGCTCGTTTAGTTCGGTAATCCCATTTAACAGGGAGAGAAAGGATCTGGATTAATTAAGAGTAAAAGTGACTAATGACATTACAATGACATCAGGACGTAATTAAAACCTGTAATTACTTTCAGGCTATGTTGTCTTTTTTGTATATTCCTTGATGGTCATGCACAGCAGTTCACAAAATGATATGCTTTGTTGTCATTTGCAGGGAAAACACTTATGTTATTTAAACACTGATAAAGTCTCTTAGTAGACACGCTGGTTTGAATAAAGTATAATTAGGCTTGTTTTGGCCTCTGTGCTTTATCAATGGTTTAATGACTCAAAACACATGAAAGATGTTGATTTGCTGCCACCTAAGTGTGATTTACGAAAATGGTTATCTGAATGAATCGGTAAACAAATTTGACAAATCTTATATATATTTATTTATATTACACACACTGGCGGCCAAAAGTTTGGTATAATGTATATATTTTGCTGTTTCGGAAGGAAATTGGTACTTTAATTCACCAAAGAGGCATTCAACTGATCATAAAATATAGTCAGGACATTGCTGATGTAAAAAACAGCACCATCACTATTTGAAAAAAGTCATTTTTGATCAAATCTAGACAGACCCCATTTCCAGCAGCCATCACTCCAACACCTTATCCTTGAGTAATCATGCTAAATTGCTAATTTGGTACTAGAATAATCACTTGCCATTATATCAAACACAGTTGAAAGCTATTTGGTTCGTTAAATGAAGCTTAACTAAACAAGAGGATAAGTACATCAGAGTCTCTAGTTTAAGAAATAGACACCTCACATGTCCTCAGCTGACAGCTTCATTGAATTTTACCCGCTCAACACCAGTTTCATGTACAACAGTACAGAGAAGACTCAGGGGTGCAGGCCTTATGGGAAGAATTGCAAAGAAAAAGACACTTTTGGAACAGAAAAACAAAAAGAAAAGGTTAGAGTGGGCAAAGAAACACAGACATTGGTCAACAGATAATTGGAAAAGAGTGTTATGCATCTTAACCCCATTGAGCTTTTGTGTGATCAGCTAGACTGTAAGGTGCGTGAGAAGTGCCCGACAAGACAGCCACATCTATGGCAAGTGCTACAGGAAGTGTGGGGTGAAATGTCACCTGAGTATCTGGACAAACTGACAGCTAGAATACCAAGGATCTGCAAAGCTGTCACTGCTGCATGTGGAGGATTTTTTGATGAGAACTCTTTGAAGTAGTTTAAGAAGTTCTGAACATTTTTTTCTTTTTCAAATTGTAACAGTAATTTTTCATGTTATTAATGTCCTGACTATACATTGTGATCAGTTGAATGTCACTTTGATGAATAAAAGTACCAATTTCTTTCCATAAGAGAAAAATCTGTATATTATTCCAAACGTTTGGCTGCCTGTGTGTGTGTGTGTGTGTGTGTGTGTGTGTGTGTGTGTGTGTGTGTGTATATATATATATATATATATATATATATATATATATATATATATAATATTTTCATTTTTGTTTTGGGGCCAGTGAAAATTTTGGCAGGGCAAGAAAAAGTCTGAAGCACTGGCCCAACCGGGCCAGTAGAAAAAATCCTTAGCGCTGAGCCCTGATAAAGAAAAGACCATATCCTTGAAAGTGGCGAAAATGAGGTAGTAAAGTGATTGTAAGGCTGTTGTGTTTTTTTATCAGTTGTTATAGTCTTTCTCCTTTCCTTTCTCAGCCCTAATTGTCCATCTTTCCAGTGGAAGCTATGCACATCTGAGATATTTCCTCATTTAGAAATCTGTGTAATGACGTGGAGCTCTTTGGTGTGGAATGAAAGAGGAGTTTGCCTGGGGTGCCCCCTTTTGGTGGCATTCCAAGAAATGAAAAGCTTCCTGCATCCATTCCCCCATTTGCTACAACTGCATATGCAAAAGGATTAGATAGTGCGAGCAAGTCAGGAATGCTTATGTTTAGGCTTTTTAGAGCTTTAACGTAATTCAATTCTGGGCTAGTTAGAGGACGATGAGATATTTAAGGAGACATGAGCAAGTCAGTTAGGGCTGGAATTAGAGCTGGAAAGTGTGCTGCTATTAAAAGGCCATAAAAGGGCCATGTGGCTATTTAAGGTAATGCAGTTCTCATTTACTGGTCCATGCTATGTCTGTTTTATATGTGTGATATTTATGATAGAATATTCCTAATACTGTGGCCAAAATTATATGACCACAGTTTGAAAGGCGATTGGTCTTAAAGAAAATCTGGGTAGTGCAAGAAAATATAAAGAAATATATTCATAGTCATGAACTGCATAAATCTGCATGAGTCTTGTAGCTACTTTGGACAGCATTCACAGTTGTTTATTGTTGATTTTCTCACACCAAACTTAGCATTAAACTAAGGAATGTTCTAGTAATTTCAGCAGGGTGGCTTATAATGTCGCAGAATGTGCTGAAGAATGCCAAGCATCTCATCTGGCAGGAGTCAGAAAAGGTGTCTCCACCCAGAACCAATTAAGTCCCTGCTGATGTTTGCTCCACCGTAGAGAGTAAAATCATGTCCCAGTGCTGTGGGATCTACTCATTGAACCTCTTTTCATTTGTAAGCAGATGGAGTTAGGACAGGCGCAGTAAGATTAGTGGTGACGTGCCTTTTATTGGCTTATTTAAAGCCTAAAGGGATAGTTCATTCTCTCAACATTTACTCACCCTCATGCCATCCCAGATGTGTATGACTTTCTTTCTTCTGCAGAACACAAACAAAGATTTTTAGAAGAATATTTCAGCTCTGTAGGTCCATACAATGCAAGTGAATGGGTGCCAAATTTCTGATGCTCCAAAAAGCACATAAAGGCAGCATAAACGTAATCCATACACCCCCAGTGTTTCAATCCATTTCTTCAGAAGTGATATGATAGGTGTGGGTGAGAAACAGATCAATATTTAAGTCCATTGTTGATAGAAATTCTCCTCCCTGCCCAGTAGGGGGCAATATGCATGAAGAATATGAATCATCAAAAACACAAAAAGTGAAAGTTTAGATTGACTGAGCAGGGAGGAGAATAGAGTATATATTGAGTTAAATATTGATCTGTTTCTCACCCACACCTATTATGTCACTTCTGAAGATATTATTTTAACAAATGGAGTCTTATGGATTACTTGTATGCAGACTTATGTGATTTTTGGAACTTCACAATTTTAGCAGCCATTCACTTGCATTGTATGGAACAAAACAGCAATTCAAAATTCTTCTAAAAATCTTCATTTGAGTTCAGCAGATGAAAGAAAGTCACACACATCTGGGATGATGATAAGGGTGAGTAAATGATGAGAGAATTTTCATTTTTGGGCGAACTATCCCTTTAAGTGTATAATCTTTTTGATGTCAAAATACTTTTTCCTATTCTACCTTAATATGCAGAGACAACTATCAGTAAGCCATTCATAAGTGGATTTCCCCCCCAAAAACACTTGCTTTATAAACAATGCTCTGTTTGAGCATCCCAGCCAGCTCAAAACAGCAACATTGGCGCAACCAATACCATGAGTTTGGGGGCGAGAATATCTGTTTGCTGACTTATCACATATGGGAGGTATGTTCGTGAAGCCTGTTAGAAAACATTCATTATTTTTGCAATTTCATTTGGTAACGCTTGTAGTGCAGAAATTACACACTTCAGCTTTAAATAAAAATGCAGTGCAAACAAGACAAGAAAAGAATGTGTCCTTGTGATGTAAGGGACATGGTGTCCTTGCTGTGGAGTGAGTGGTGAATGTATTATAGAGGCACAGGGCCTAGCTGGCTCTGGGGCCTGGTGTCTTACTGGCTATGTCACGCCATGCAGTAGCTATATCTCGAGGACTCGACCTCGAGGACTGATAGCGATGGTGGATTTATGGCAGCAGAGATAAGACACAATAAGCATCAGGTGCGCTTTCAAATGCGCTGCCAGCAGGGCTCCATCGTCACGTCCTGTTCTTGACCACCTGCTTCTATCATATGACTGGACTTAGTCCAGCCATTGGAGTGCACAGTACGTTGATGATTTGAAGAGATCCTACATCACATGAACACACTAAAATCCTTCTCATACCAACTTGAGGTAATGATGATGTCACGTTATAAGTGTCATATTCAGTATTGATTTCACTAGTAAGCAAAATGGTTATATTTCCTCTGTAATGTCATGCTGCATGATATGAACTCATAAGTAAAAGGATAAAAATCCCATGTAGTTCTTTGGTGTGCCCTCTGAGTCTGCCAGGCATCATGCCAGGAATCTGTTGCTGGGCGACCAGAAGTGCCGTCCTATGCAGCTTAGTTGCCTCCTCATGTTGAGCTGATGGCACTGGCTACCTAGTAGAGTCCCACTTTGGGCAGCAACCCACCCAGGCAGTCCCTTAGTCAGTGTCTGCGCATAAGCTTTACCGAGACCTTCTGTCAGTTCAGGATTCCTGGACTAGAGCAAGGGAGTCAGGCCCAAAAGTTGTTGGGGGGTGGGGGGGCGGGGGTGTCACTGTCCTTTTATGCATATTGCTGCCCCCTGCGGCATAACGCGGCGCCATTTTGTGGCCTGTTCTGCATAACGCGCAGCCCATTTCAGCTTATCACAGCCGGCCCATAGGGAAAAGTCCCGGTTCTCCCGATGGCCAGTCCGCCCCTGTCGTCAATCCTCCTGCCCCCACTGCCAAGGGTGTATGTAATATGTTTGCTTTATTGATTTTGCTTTAAAAATGTTGTGGCAGTGGGGGCGTGGTCAAGCATCTCTCCGGAGAGAGAGAAAGCGGTAAGGGTGCTTACACCTGAGCTAAATTATGTCTAACACCTGTCTCTAATTTCAGTGAGCACGGGGAGAGCGGCTTAAAAGAGCCACACCGCCAGCAGTCGGGAGAGAGAGAATTACAGGCAGCTGTACTGTGTGTGTTTATGGTTGTGTGTTTTTGTTTAAATTGTTCATTAAATTATTGTTTAAGTTCTCAAGCCGGTTCTCGCTTCCTCCTTTCATTGAGAAGTGTTACAAATGTATTTATTGAAACACAAAAAACTTAATCCAGAGATATTTCTCAGTTCAAATTGCACTTCAAACAAAATGAAAAAGCAATTAAAATAACAAAATGGTCAAGAAATTTGTGTTTAACTACCTCTCATTTGCTGTCACGCAAGTATCCTTATACAAATTAAGATCTAAAGAAAACTATAAAATGTAAACATAATAATAATGATAACTGAAATATAAATCAATTTTAGGTTCAAGGTGTTTTTGTATTGTTTTATGATTTTTGGACCTGCAGAGTTGGGTTCACAATGTATGTTAAGCTCTGTTCAATGGAAATAAAGCAAACGTAACTCCGAGCACCTCCTGAGAATGTCTTAAGTTATTTGCAGCATTCTGATAGACATCAATATTCTTGCAAACTGTTTTTAGATGACTGAAATAGTGAAGAAAGAGTGAGAACTCTTTACATGCGCTTGTTCCGCAAGACATGAACAAACAGCGAATTAGGCACGCATCGATGGCTTCTCTGTTCTTAAAAATGTAATTGTGAAATATAAAAAGAGAGTGTGTTTCTTCAAGCGTGTCTTTGTGTCTTACAGCATTTCTTGTCATGTGTTGCATATTTTTGGTGACTTCTGAGGTCTATGGTTTTGTCATTTCCCAATATTGTTGAACCTCATCTGTCAATGGGCATCGAAATTGGCATCGGGATATTTGTCAGATATCGTCAATATCCGATTACATCGCCCAGCCCTAGTAGTTACCCACCTGCGTTCACCTACTTGTGTAGAGTATGTTTCTGCCTTTAAACTTTGCCGCACATTGTTCTTAAATTTGTTCTGCGCTTTTTGTGCTACATGAATGATACCTCAATTGTGCGGTTTGTTTAGAAGTGGTCAGACTAAGACATATCTTTTGACTCAGGCCATTAAACAAACACCCAAGCCGCCCTAGCAACACCCTAGCAATCGCATAGCAACGTGCCATAAAACACTTAGATTTCACTGTTTTTCTCATGCTTCTCATATTAGAGACAGGCCCTTTCTCCCATTGCTCACTCAAAGCAAGTGATTTCATTGGAATGCTTATTGATCCCACATTTGTCAACAATGTGGTAGGATCACTCGACTCTCCTTAGCAAACACCGAGTGCGTTCAATATGGCTTGTTGCTGAAAGCTTAATTTGAAAAATGCTCCTAATTTTTCGTCTTTTTTAAACTGCTCAAAAGTTTCACTTTCTCACGCTTTTAACAGAAGCTGATCTCTCTTGGAAGAGGAGTATTTTGGGTTATATTATGATGTCGGTAAACTCTCCACAAAGGAACCGATTTGTTTGTCAAGAGCTGATTATAGAGACCCTCCAAACGGACCTGTTTGTTTACATGAAATGACAGTTCAAAGGCTTTACTTGAAAAGACGATTTGAACATGTTACGACTTGATGTAGACAAAGCAATTACAAGGATTTCAGTTTAAAAATTGTTTATGCGATGTACAATACCTCTGAAAGTCAATCAGTCCGAGTTCCCTTGCTTTGCTTTCCCAGGCCTTGCACATTGTTGTGTGTTGTTAGCACACTGTGGAGTGAATTACTCTGTTATTTAGTGGGAACATCTTTTATATAATATAGCTGGTGTTTCTCATGACCCAGCCCAGCCCAGCTCATTTAAAGCCCACCACAGATGGGCCGTGGCTTGCTAGATGCTTCCCAAGTTAATAGTCAAAACTGCAATCCATCTGCTAGCTAGACTTTTTGGCTTCATTCGTCTCTTAAGTCTTCCTCTGCCCCTCCTTATTTCCCCCAAAATTCCCTTTACAGTCTCGAACAGTAATAATATTTATCTGTAGTGAGTCCAGAGCTGCAGTTTACGAACAAGGCTGGCACACAGCAGTGCCAGGCCCTGCAAAAACACACTGCATCGTGACTTCACACTGGACTTCCTCCACTTCTGTGCCCTACTGCATAGCCTTTCTCAGCTATTTTTTAATTCACAGCAAGTCAACTGATCCTTAGACTGGCTCCCCTCATACTGCAGAACATACGCAGAGACTCATACAGAGATGAATGAAAACAAGGACACACACACAGATGTGGCATCAAGCTTAAACTATGTCTTATCGCTCATTAAAAGCACGGACCCCAGATTGGGAACCACTGCCTTAAAGGCAAAAATAGGTTTAGGTTCACCCAAAAATGACAGTTCTCTAATCATTTACTCACCATCATGCCATCTCATATGTGTATGACTTTCGTTCTTCTGCAGAATACAAATGAAGATTTTTAGAAAAATATTCGAGCTCTGTAGGTCCATACAATGCAAGTGAATGGTGACCTAAATTTTTAAGCTCCAAAAAGCACATAAAGGCATCATTAAAGGATTCCGTATGACTTCAGTGGTTAAATCCATGTCTTCAGAAGCAAAACTATAGGTGTGGGCGGGAAACAGATCAATATTTAAGTCCTTTTTACTATAAATCTTGACATCAGAAGTCTCCTTGTTGATCTTCAATCTCAATTGCACTTCCTAGCGCCATGTAGCACTCTGCACATGTGTCAGACACTAGGAAGTCGATTAAACCACTGGAGTGAAATGGATAAATTTTATGCTGCATTTATGTGCTTTTTGGAGCTTCAGAGTTTTGGTCACCATTCACTTGCATTGAAATGACCTACAGAGCTTAGAAATATTTTTTTTTTTAAATCTTATTGTACTGTAAATGAAGAGACAATTTTTATTTTTAGGTGAACTATCCCTTGAAGTGCTCAAAAGTGTCATAATCTTTTTGGTGCCACTCTGTATTTGGACCCTACCATACTGCCACTAACCTGTTTCTCTATATTTGTGCTGTTCTCTTCCAGTGTGTCCAGAGAAGTGTGAGAAGAAGGCGTGTATGGATATGGGCGAGTGCTGTCACCCCCAGTGTCTGGGCAGCTGCACTGAACCAGACAACAATATGGCATGTGCTGCTTGCCAGCATTACTACCATGAGGGCCATTGCGTTGAGGACTGCCCACCAGACACCTACAAGTTTGAAGGCTGGCGATGCATCACCATGGAAATGTGTGCCCGTGTTCACCTGCCCAGTGAGGTGGACTTCGTCATCCACAACGGAGAGTGTATGCCAGAGTGCCCACCCGGATTCACCCGAAATGAGACTCATAGGTATGCTGCCAGGACTGGGTGTAGCAATTGTTTAGTCTATGACAGTGTGCAACGACTCCGTAATAATTAGTCATAACTACATACTTAAAAAAATATATATATATTGAATTTAATGTTGTTGTTTTTTGTTTTTTTGTAACACATAATAGTTCTTGGTTGTTTTCATGTCGGAGATGACCGATAGTACTGACATGCGCTTCCATGAGTGACTCAAATGTTAATTCAGTAACTACTCTTGACTGATTCAGTAAGTGAGTGAGTCATTAGACTGATTTAAACATATGAGTTATGATAACTCATGAGTTTCAGATTGATTTATGAGTTTTTATGGCCAGTTTATAAAAAAAATGAAAAAATAAAAACTGGATAATAAAAGTGTTTTATTTGCAAGTCAGACTGCATTGATTGTTCTGTATTTTTGTTGTGGTGTAACCAGTTAATACATCAAAATACAATATGTATTGTCTTTTTATAGCCTACAGTATTTGGTAACACTTTCCACACTTTCAGCAAGGCTCTATTTGTTAATATTAGTTAATGCATTATGTATTATGAACTAGCAATGCACAATATATTGTTATAGCATTTATTAATCTTGGTTTTTGTTAGTTGATAAAAATACAATTATTCATTGTTAGTTCATCTTAGTTCATAGTGCATGAATTAATGTTAACATATACAAATTGTAATTATAAAAAAATTATTTGTATACTGTATGTTGAAATAAACAAAAGCCAAGATTAATAAATGCTGTAAGTGTATTGTTCATTGTTAGTTCATGTTAACTAATGTACTTAACTAATATTAATAAATAGAACCTGATTGTATTGTATTGTGTTACTACTATTTCAGTTAACAGACACTCTAAGAAACTATAAGTAGATTTTAGTATTTGTTAGACTTGCTTGAAGCATGTCTGTCCATAAACCACTATTCCTAACTGAAAAACTAACTTTTGATTAGTTTTTGATTAATTTGATCCTTTATAGGCAGAAAATCCATAATGTTAGAAATCCATAATATTAAAATGGTAAACGTTTCCACAGAATCTATATTTCTCTCAGAAGAAATCTTCATTAAGCTTTACTTGTGCTCTTTATAGACTTTGGTCTAGGTGGGGGAGTTTAAACTCCATTATTAACTAGCCAAACCTTTATATACAATAATTTACATGAAGTATTTGAACATCTGACTTTGTGAAGAGCACTTACAGTATGTATTTATTTATTTCAGTTTTGTATGCTTGTGCAATTAGATTGAGTTTATTTATGATCGTAAACGTCTTTCAGGTAGGATGTCACCCTGCTGGCACTATTTTGTAGCAATGTATTTTTTATTTTTTTTAGGAAACTGAGTTGTAAGAAAACATCACAAAATAAATATATGTTTTTACCTGGAAAGAGGACATTTTAAATACTGTACTGTACCTTGGACTTGACTTGTTCTTCTACACATTTGATGTGAAATATTAACAGAGAAACTGTTCCACTTCCATGTCACATTTTTTTTGTCGAGTCTGTTTTGCCTCTAAACAGGCCAGACCTGGTTTTGACTCAATGCTAAATTAGTGATCGTCCTTTCACCTGAAACCCAGGGTTCAAACGAGGACTCTGTTAGGCATAAACACATTATAAAACACTGACGTTGTGCTTGTCAAAAACAAGCCTAAACATACTTAATGTTTTGGTGAGACAGTAATCCTGTCACGATTCACTAGCATTTGTCTTGGAGTCTGTGTGTATTTGGCTATGGTCTGTCCTTGACACTCTCTCCCTCCCTCTCTCTTTCACTTGCAGTATGTTTTGTAGCGCATGTGACGGACTGTGCGATAAGGTCTGCGAATCTAAAACTATTGACTCTGTGGATGCTGCTCAGTCCCTGCAGGGCTGCACGGTCATCAAAGGAAACCTACACATCAAAATACGGCGAGGCAGTAAGTACCCTTGCTCTCACCTTACTGTCCCACTACCTCTGGAGATAAGGGCAGGATTTTTCCAATTGTAGATCCAGGCCTGACCCACAGCATCAATATCAACATTGCCACACCCTGTTTTTCTAATTATTAGGTTCCCACAGTCATGGTAAGCCTGAATATATTATATGGGAATTTTAAAATTACAATTTGCAGGCTTGAAAATTCATGAAAATGATTCAGATCATTTCAAAATGATCAAACACACACACACACTTATAAACCTATCTTTGATGTTCCTAATATCAGAGGGTATTACAATTTTGATTTGCATGCCAATATAAGCCGTTTTTATGGAAATTTTTATAGTGCACTGATTCCTGAGATAAGGGACAAAACATGTTTAATGTTTTTATTTTTTATTACTACATTAATTTGAAATGGATATATTTGTAGACAAAGGTCTCATCTAACTAAACGTGTAAGGGAACAGGTTTTTATAAAAATTGACATTTATTCAGTTCATAACTTAGATCTTATTGTGATTAGTGTCAACTCCTTCAGACACACTAAAAAGTACTTTATTTTAATTTGATCCATCCAACAAAAGTCTTTAATTATGTAATAATGGTGTTCAGTAAATAAGTTAAGTGATAAAAAACATTCTATACATTTTTTCTTTCTGTTTTCACACTATTCTGGAAATTCTGACGGAGTAAACAAAATGGAATATTTTTCCATCTTAACCATGTGTTGTACACTGGAGACATTTTTTTTTTTTTCCACAGTTAAAGCTGCCTCTATAACCTTAACCAAAATGACAAAATTTGTCCCACAACTCAGACAACAACAACAGAAATTCATAATGGGAATGACGGAGTTGACATGTTGAAGCTGTGACCGCAGAGATTATTTGTTTAAAATGGGAAAAAATATCAAACTTACCAGACCATGTGTCCTACTGTTGCATCCACCATGAGCAGGAGGTGTGAAAGGGGTACTCAGCATTATAGCTAACCATGAAAGTGTCTGATTTATTCAGCAGTTGATGCAAAGTGAGGACACAACTTTTATAGACAGTTTTTTTAATGGAAAATATAATTGAAAGTTTGCTTTATGTATTGTTTAATATTTTACATATCCCTTCATTTTATTATATATTTGTATTTATGAATTTGTTGCATTTTTAAACACTTGGCTGTGTTTTGGCTGTGCCTCGTCTGGCTGTTTAACATCTTGCTGAGGACAGGTTAAGTTACATGTGCTTCCAAGTATAGAGCATGCATTTTTTATAACTTCTAATGAAATTATTAAAAAATATATAAGTAATAAATGCCCTGAGTATACACTTTCCTTTAGATTGAACTTTTCCAGTATTTTTATTATTATGAATTTCCTGATTTTTAATGTAAAGATGACTTTTGACATGTTTTGTCCCTTATCTCAACCTTTTTTCAAGTTATGCTCTGTTATAAAATATTTCATTGGCTAAATGTGGATGACAAAACAGTACAAAGTTGGCAAACTCTGGCTCTAAAAAAAAACTTTTGTTTTAACTTTTAAACATTTTAATTTTTTTTTTTTTTTTTATGTTTTTTTTTTTTTTCTTCACATTTTAGAATAATAGTAAAGTCATTAAAAATATGGAATAACATAAATGGAACTATGGGAATGATGTTGTGACTAAACAAAATCCAAAATAAATCAAAACTGTGTTATATTTTAGCATCTTCAAAGTAGTCACCCTTTGCCTAGAATTTGCAGACATGTACTCTTGACATTTTCTCAACCATCTTCTTGAGGTATCACCCTGGGATGCTTTTTAAACAGTATTGAAGGAGTTCCCATCTATGTTGGGCACTTATTGGCTGCTTTTCTTTATTATTTGGTCCAAGTCATCAATTTCAAAAACTTTTTTTTTTTTTTTTAATAAAATTATAGTTTTATAATGAAATAAATTAATATGTTGGCACAATTATATTTTTGTCTACAAAACTAATTTCAAACATTTAAGCATACGCCTTCAGATCAAAAGATTTTTAAGATCATGAGAAACATTTCAGTCAAGTGTTTCAGAAGTTTTGACCGGAAGTGTATATGATATATATGTGTAACACACACACACACACACATTTTGTCTTTTCTATTTTCAAATGCTTGTTTTACATTTGAGTTTTATTTAGGGTTTTTTTAAGGGGAAAAAAGCCTATCTAGGAAACTGAGATGCATGTGCTATAATCTATATGTACAATGCATGTTTTTTAGTTTTTTGCTGAAATTATGTTTTTGTACTGTCCCTATACAAATAAATAAATAAATATAAACCAATATATGATATTCCAAATATGATAGGATATAAAGCCTATAAACCCTTCTTTATGGACATTTTTATAGTGAATACACATTTTTCAAGTGATGCTCTGTTATAAAATATTTAATTGGAGAGATATGAATGACAAAACAGAACAAGGTTGGCAAATTGTGACTTTCAAAAAAAAATATTTTGTTTGAACATTTAAACATTTAAAACCATTTTTTAAACAACAATTGAAATCAGAAGCAACAATGTGCCAACCTTCTTTTTTTTCTTTTTTCTTTTTTTTATAGTATTTTTTTCTTTCAGTTTTGCACCTGTATTAGTTCATTGTAAATTGTTGCTTGTGTCGTAAAACTTGCCCCCTATCCTTCTTGATAACGGAAATCTGTCCTTTGAGGATCTTACTGGGAAACAAATGTACACAAATAACTATAATCATTTAAATACAGTATATTATTTCTGAAGATTTGTACCTGACATACACATGGAAATCTACTCTAGCAATCTCTATAAAATTAATTTAAGAAATACTTAACCAGTAATCATGAATGACTGGAAAGTTCGTAGAAAAGTCATGCAAATTCAGTGATTAAAAAGTGTAAGAACCCTGATTATTGTTTTATATTAAAATGACATGTATTTTCCGTGGGTGATACAATAGACAAGTCTCTTGTCTTGTTGGGATGAGCCGCTAAAGCTCTTAGCGGTTTGATATGGAACAGTTGCTGCCATCCATGTATCACTGACACTGTGATGAAGTGATGAGTTAGTGCAGACACTGTTTGTCTTGTGGGATTTGGTTTGTGCTGCTCCAGTGTCATATATCTCTCTCCCTCTCTGTTTCCCCAGATAACATTGCATCAGAGCTGGAGAGTTTCATGGGTTTGATCCAGACGGTGACTGGATATGTAAGGATCAAGCACTCTCACACTCTGGGCTCTCTGTCCTTCCTCAAGAGTCTGAGATACATTAATGGGGAAGAGCTCACCGAACAGTAAGACATTAAAGCACTTGACACTATCAGCTGCACACTCCAGCTATTGTAGTGACATTTAAATGATTGACTGTGCATAGAACAGAGCAAGCCTGCAAAGCCTGTCCTATACAGTACATGCTACATGTCTTACTGAACGACAGTTATTTGTATGTCTTTTTAAGTCTGTGTCAGAATCATTTGTGAGAGAAACTTGACACTGTTAATGCATCACAACCACTACTTTTTCCACATAGGGTTTCCCTATATATATATATATATATATATATATATATATATATATATATATATATATATATATATATATATATATATATACAGTTGTGCTCAAAAGTTTGCATACCCTGGCAGAAATTGTGACATTTTGGCATTGATTTTGAAAATATTACTGATCATGCAAAAAAACCTGTCTTTTATTTAAGGATAGTGATCATATGAAGCCATTTATCATCACATAGTTGTTTGGCTCCTTTTTAAATCATAATGATAACAGAAATCACCCAAATGGCCTTGATCAAAAGTTTACACACCCTTGAATGTTTGGCCTTGTTACAGACACACAAAGAGACACACACAGGTTTAAATGGCAATTAAAGGTTAATTTCCCACACCTGTGGCTTTTTAAATTGCAATTAGTGCCTGTGTATAAATAGTCAGTGAGTTTGTTTGCTCTCACGTGGATGCACTGAGCAGGCTAGATACTGAGCAATGGGGAGCAGAAAAGAACTGTCAAAAGACCTGCGTAACAAGGTAATGGAACTTTATAAAGATGGAAAAGGATATAAAAAGATATCCAAAGCCTTGAAAATGCCAGTCAGTACTGTTCAATCACTTATTAAGAAGTGGAAAATTCAGGGATCTCTTGATACCAAGCCAAGGTCAGGTAGACCAAGAAAGATTTGTCGGGATACAAAGAAAAACCCAAAGGTAACCTCAGGAGAAATACAGGCTGCTCTAGAAAAAGACGGTGTGGTTGTTTCAAGGAGCACAATACAACGATACTTGAACAACAATAAGCTGCATGGTCGAGTTGCCAGAAAGAAGCCTTTACTGCACCAGTGCCACAAAAAAGCCCGGTTACAATATGCCCGACAACACCTTGACACGCCTCACAGCTTCTGGCACACTGTAATTTGGAGTGACGAGACCAAAATGGAGCTTTATGGTCACAACCATAAGTGCTATGTTTGGAGAGGGGTCAACAAGGCCTATAGTGAAAAGAATACCATTCCCACTGTGAAGCATGGTGGTGGCTCACTGATGTTTTGGGGGTGTGTGAGCTCTAAAGGCATGGGGAATCTTGTGAAAATTGATGGCAAGATGAATGCAGCCTGTTTTCAGAAAATACTGGCAGACAATTTGCATTCTTCTGCACGAAAGCTGCGCATGGGATGCTCTTGGACTTTCCAGCACGACAGTGACCCTAAGCACAAGGCCAAGTTGACCCTCCAGTGGTTACAGCAGTAAAAGCTGAAGGTTCTGGAGTGGCCATCACAGTCTCCTGACCTTAATATCATCGAGCCACTCTGGGGAGATCTTAAACGTGCAGTTCATGCAAGACGACCAAAGACTTTGCATGACCTGGAGGCATTTTGCCAAGACGAATGGGCAGCTATACAACCTGCAAGAATTTGGGGCCTCATAGACAACTATTACAAAAGACTGCACACTGACATTGATGCTAAAGGGGGCAATACACAGTATTAAGAACTAAGGGTATGCAGACATTTGAACAGGGGTCATTTCATTTTTTTCTTTGTTGCCATGTTTTATGATTGTGCCATTCTGTTATAACCTACAATTGAATATGAATCCCATAAGAAATAAAATAAATGTGTTTTGCCTGCTCACTCATGTTTTCTTTAAAAATGGTACATATATTACCAATTCTCCAAGGGTATGCAAACTTTTGAGTGCAACTGTATATATATATATATATATATATATATTAATATTAATGAATATTAATAAATTATGCAGATATACAGTATATATTGATGTGGCCTTAGTGTCATAATAACAGCTCTGAAGTGGAATTTCAAAGTTTAAAATCTAAGTTTACTTTAAACTTTAACACTATTCTTTTGCTGCTTTTCAAGCACTGGAATTTCCTTCTGGAAATATATGTGTGCATTGATGTTTAGTCACATAGTTCATAGTTCAACATAGTTTGTTAGTCTCATGAAACATGAATATTTCTTAGACTCAGCGTCCTTCACAATCCTTTCATTTTACAACATGTGTCTCCTAGGGTTTCTATAGGAACGGGTGAAAGTTATAAAACATCAGCTCTAATGGAATGCACAGCTCTGAGGACTCTGTGTCTCATTGCTTTATAGGCTGAAACTCAAGAGATCCAGCTAATGTATACACATAGAAATACACAGGAAGTGATTTAACCTCTTGATGGCTTTGATCCAGTACCATAAACAGTGTCTGGACCTTTTGAAATATACTGTGTTCAGCGATATCTGTAGACTAATTTGTCCTCACATGATGTCAGAAGCTTTATGGAAGACAAAAGAGTGTGGGAACCTCCTGGGAACCTCACTTGTTGTGGTCTCACTGGGGTTGAGTTTCATCTAGAGGAATGCTTGTAAGCAGCACAGGCATTCTTAGCGTTCCTGAGGTGTTCAGTGGGGCTCAGCGTGTGCAGCTGTAGAAGCCATGCAAACACTCTTCTGAGCCCTGATCTCCATGTGTGCTTTGAAACACAACACTATCTGCACACACACTTCACTTGTTTTTATTTCCCCATATATATCACATTCATTGTGTGTACAACCAGATCAGATCAGTCTCATTCCTTAGATTTTTCTTGCATGAGAAATAATAAATACCGTACGTGGCACTAATAGTATTAGGACATTTAAGCCACACCTAATAATAAGGGCTGTGAATCGGTTAAAAAAAATTAACTAATTAATCACAGAGTTTTCTGTAATCAATCACAATTAATCATGGTACATTAAAACAAACATTAATATATAATCATAAGTATATTAACTTATATACTATACTTTGTCTCCAAGAACTTGCAAGAGTAGTCATTATTTATTCTAACTATTTAAATATGTACATGTTAAAGTGTTCAGTTTTTTTTGCAGATAGAGTTTATTAGACACAAAACCAGTGGATATGCTGTAATTAGAATAATCTGCCCTTTTACAATGGACTTTTTTAAATAATAGGATCTGTTATGCAGATTCAATTCATACCAAGCTTTGTTGGCAAGATAAACTTAAGTGTACATTGCTGATGTAGTATTATACTCATACAGATATAAAACAAATTGAATGCTGAAGTTAAATCTCAAAACTATTATTTTCTCAGGCTGCCATTCACTCTCTATACACAGATCAGCCACAACATTAAAACCACCTGCCTAATATTGTGTAGGTCCCCCTCGTGCTGCCAAAACAGCGCCAACCCGCATCTCTGAATAACATTCTGAGATGCTATTCTTTTCACCACAATTGTACAGAGTGGTTATCTGAGTTACCGTAGACTTTGTCAGTTCCAAACAGTCTGGCCATTCTCTGTTGACCTCTCTCATCAACAAGCCGTTTCTGTCCACAGAACTGCCGCTCACTGGATGTTTTTTGTTTTTGGCACTATTCAGAGTAAATTCTAGAGACTGTTGTGTGTGAAAATCCCAGGAGATCAGCAGTTACAGAAATACTCAAACCAGATCACATTTTTCCCCATTCTGTTGGTTGATGTGAACATTAACTGAAGCTCCTAACCTGTATCTGCATGATTTTATGCACTGCACTGCTGCCACACGATTGGCTGATTAGATAATCGCATGGATGATTGTTGGTGCCAGATGGGCTGGTTTGAGTATTTCTGTAACTGCTGATCTCATGGGATTTTCACACACAACAGTCTTTAGAATTTACTCAGAATGGTGCCAAAAACAAAAAAACATCCAGTGAGCGGCAGTTCTGTGGATGGAAACGCCTTGTTAATAAGAGAGGTGGCTCAATGTTAGTGAGAGAGAATGGCTAGACTGGTTCAAACTGACAAAGTCTACAGTAACTCAGATAACCGCTCTGTACAATTGTGGTGAGAATGCTATTCTGAGATGCGGGCTGGCGCTGTTTTGGCGGCACGAGGGGGACCTACACAATATTAGGCAGGTGGTTTTAATGTTGTGGCTGATCGGTGTATCTACATTCTGGATATCTCACGTGTGACAGTGGTTCAGATGACAGTGAGAGAGTGTTTTCGGGCAATGTGAAGCAATACGGCAGCTTGCCCATAAATTTGTGAAGTTTCATATGTGAAAAACTTTAACGTGCTAAACAGTCAACAATTGATCGCAGAAATTAACGCATTAAATTTACCAGCCCTACTGATAATGTATGAATGTTTTTGCATTACATGACAAAATATCATTTTGTATTATATATAAAATGTATATACATGCATTATATAGCAAAATATCAACCAAGTGAAAATTACAAAAAACTTTTTTTAAATGTTTTGCTTTAATAGTGTGCTTGTGCTCTCTTTCTTTAAAATAAATACCTCTTGGTTTGATATTTTTTAAATAATGTAAACACATAAACACATTTTTATGTGTGGCTAAAGTGTCCAAATACATTTCTGTGGTTGCTGTATTTGAGACATAGTAATACAGGACACCTAGTCTTTGCACTTTTAGTACTGTACTTGAAGTTGTTTTATTTAATTTTTTTCCTACTGTAGGATGTATGCATTCTCTGCAGTGGACAACCAGCACCTGCAGTTTCTGTGGGACTGGAGCCAGCACAATCTGACCATTAGAGCTGGGAAGCTCTTCTTCCGCTTCAATCCCAAGCTTTGCATGTCTGAGATTCAGAAAATGTGGGAGAAGACGGGCGTCAAGGAAAAGATGGAATTGGATGATGTTCGCAGCAATGGAGAACGCGCAAGTTGTGAGTACACAGCAGTATTATCTGTCTATCACTGGCGATTGCTTTAAGGGGGCTTTCACACTGGGCACGTTTGCTGCGGTCAGATTCTGAGTGTGATTGTTCCCGGTGCCCCCAGCAGCTTTGGTCTGATTTCACATTCACTTGATTCTATTGAACCCCAGTCCATTTGCGTTCATCTTACGTCTTCACAAACACGCATGGAGAACACAACGCGACTCATCATACTTTTTGTTATTTTGGTGCCATTATGCACAGCAGAGTGAACGACAACTGCGTATATGTGCGCTTCATGGCGTAACTCCAGGGGAAGGCAGCTTGCTGCTGCTCGCAAATGGCGTTTTTTGAGGAGACAGCTGATTGCATCTCGTGTCCAAGATGAAGTTATCGCCACTGTCATCTCCTATTACACCCTATATTTATAACCTATAATAGTATTGATATATAGTATTTATAAGGTGTATAGATAGATAGATAGATGTCATCATCGGCTAAAACACATGCGCAGGTTACTTTACATCCTGCACGAGTGCGCACCCGAGTCCGAGTTGCTTTCACATTCACATGAATCGTGCTACAGTTCCATTGCAACCGAACTCATACCACCTCCTACAGGTAGTCTCGGGTTCGGTACCATGGTGCGTTCCCAGGTCCGCATGACAGCTTTCACATTACCAATTTTTCATGTGAACCGTGCTCTGTTTCGAACTAAACTGCCAGTGTGAAAGCACCCTAAGACTGCACAGGAAGCACAGATTCACCTAAAATTTTATCAGAAATGCAACATGGCATGTTCAGTGTATGTATCTGCCTTATTATGCTTTTTTCACAGGTTTCAACATAGAGTGAATTTGCTTTGAAGAACAGTGGTAATTGCTTATCCAATGTGGTCATATTTTTACAGAGCATTTAATTGCTCTGACTCTAGACTGTGAGACATTAACAGAAGTGCCTTTTCTAATACCACTTAAATTCCTAGAAGCTCACAAAATATGAAAAGGCCAAGGCTAAGCCTTATATTTCAGCTGAAGAACTCTTATGGGCGCTTTTAGTTAAATCTCTCTTATGACCCCTCTTCTAGGTGAGAGTTATATTCTAAAGTTCAAGTCTAACCACACTCAGAGTACTCGGATAAAGCTCACTTGGGAACGCTATCGACCGCCAGACTACAGAGACCTCATCAGCTTCATAGTCTATTACAAGGAGGCGTGAGTATATAACTGCTATAGAGTTACTATTGTAGACTTCTACAGTGGAGTTAAAAAATCTACATAAAGACAACATGTAAAAAAAAACTGGGATTTAAAATATAAAATCTGGAAATTAACAAAAGTTGAAATGATTCTGCACTATTTTTACCTCACAAATAAAATGGAAGCAAATTTGGGACATTGATCATATTAAATCTTTTGTACAAACAGTCTGATGTCCTAGCTTCCATTGAAGCACACAATATGCTCTTTTGTACATTCTCAAATCATGCCGGGTTAACATGAAGCTTCAGATTTGGTAAAAACTTGTGGAGTCCATTCATGCTTGAGTGCATGCTGTCGTTAAAGCAAATATGAGACATACCAAATACTAGATACTGAATATAAGTATAAGAAATATAAGCAATTTTGACAAAAATTCTCTAAAAAAAAATTTCTTCAAATTGTTATGCTGACAATATATTTTGTAATAAAAAAAAAAAAAAACTGTTTTATTATAGAAAAAATATAAAGTAGAAGCATTTTCACAAGTGGACTCAGACTATTGACCTTGGCTTTGTTAGCAGCATCAGTGTTTTTAAAGAGATTTTTAATCTTATGTAGAGTTTTTCACTTAATGCATTAGCGCTCTATCTTTCTTCAATACAGGCCATTCCAGAACATCACAGAATTTAATGGACAAGACGGATGCGGTTCTAATAGCTGGAACATGGTGGATGTGGACCTTCCTCAGGACAAATCAACAAACCCAGGTGTACTTCTGTCATCTCTGAAGCCCTGGACACAATATGCTATCTTTGTGAAAGCTGTCACCCTGGTTGTGGAGGACAAGCACATTCTGGGGGCTAAGAGTGAGGTGGTCTACATCCGAACCAATGCGTCAGGTAGGCTTCACCACCATCCGTCCAGTGTCCACACAATATCCAGTATCCATCTGTCCATTTGACTCATTACACCAACTAATATCTGAAAAGTGTTATGTTATGCTTATGGAATTGCCTTCCACAGCACCATCAATGCCTCTGGATGCCCGTGCATATGCCAACTCCTCCTCATCCCTGGTGGTGAAATGGTCTCCTCCCATCTCTCCTAATGGAAACAAAACATTCTACCTGCTCCGTTGGCAGCAGCAAGTTGAGGACCGTGAACTCTACCAGCATAACTACTGCTCTAAAGGTAAGTATGCAACTTTCTCTCCCTAACAACCCCCTCTCCTTCACCCTTTGGTTCCCCTTTCCTGTTATTTGAAGACATTTAGGTGTCAATATGTATAGGATAATATACCATGACTACATTATTGTTACACAGCTACTTACCAAATAAATAACATGGCATGAAATATTGATTTGGACATTATATGTTATATGTTATATACATATTATATGGATTGAGATATATAGAATATTGAATTATTTTATTATGTAAGAAGAAAGAGACCGCAGAGTGATACGAGAGACACTGTAAATAGTATGCATAGGACAACAATTAATTATACGATTTTGTGATCATTATGCATAAATATTTGACTGCACAGTGCCATGATTGTCCAATGAGAATCAAGTATTCCTCGGAGCCATAAGTCCATAAGTATGGACACATATGTGTCTGCTTGCTGTTCGATCAGCTCAGAGTGTGTCATGTTTTGGAACACAGAGCTAAAGATCCCCATCCGCATCTCAGCCACGGCTTTGTCAGACATGGAAGGGGACACAAAGCCAACCAAATCAGATGCTAGCGGTGTTGAGAAGGGACCATGCTGCCCCTGCCCAAAAACCAAGGAGGACCTAAAGGCAGAGGCGGAAGACCGCTCCTACCGCAAAGTCTTTGAGAACTTCCTCCACAACTCCATCTTCACACCCAGGTATGAAAAATACACTGACAGCACTCTACGAATCAGCTTTTAGGTCAGATCAAGCAAAGCTCTAGAGTAGGTCTATTCAGTTCTGGTCCTGGAGGGCCACTGTCCTGCAGAGTTTTGTTTCAACCCTAATTACCTGAACCAGCTAATCAAGGCAGAGCTCTTCTACCAAGGGAAGCCTACAAGGTTAGCAACAAAAGGCATAATGCTGTGGTCCCATAGACATCCTATGGGTGGTACACTGGCGAGGAGACGAGGCTGGTTTTTTTTTTTCTGAATGGATGTCAATGGAGATGCTTCAGTGTGCCGAATAAACTGCTTCAAAACAGCTCATCACTTAATGAATTGACCACATGTCCACTAATTTTCAACATGCTTTACACTAAACAATGCTTTTGGAATGAACTATGTGTGAAGTCTACCATGATAAAATTGCTGTTTCATAAGAGAAGACACGGACAATGTTGTGACAGTTAGGTGTCAGTTCATGGCTCCTCCCATTCATTTGTATGGTATCCACAAACGGTGACTTGCTGTCTTAACACACTAGTTGACCATTACTCTCTCTCTTTTGGTAAAAATGCTGAGGTTGTTATCTCAGTATAAAGGATCTCTGATCAGTGTCTTCTGGATTACTTAAAATTACATCCAGGTGTGTTTGATTAGGGTTGGAACTAAACTCTGCAGTACAGTGGCCCTAAGGGACTGGAGTTGAATAGCCCTGTGTACTGGAATGGCTAGGTCAACACTTGGTACAGTAGGAACCGAGGCACTTTACTTTCTGCCATGGTTTACAACAGTGGTCTGAACCCTCAATTCTTCCTGGAGAGTGATTATCAAGGTGGGCTGAGCTCATAGTCTTGAGGCTGCTCGATTTAATGGAATCAAAAACAGAGTTTTGGAGGCCTGAACCAGTTGCCTAATTATTTTGACATGGGGCTGACAAGATCAGAACATGAGGTTTTAAAAGGGGTAGATGCCAGCAGCATAGGCTGGAACGGAATCAGATGGCGAGGGGAAAGGTGCAGCGCTAAGCACTTCAGGCCTGTTGTTGCTGGGACGACACAGTCGGTCGCATATTAAGGCTTCGGCGGACTGTAATTTGGGGTGCACAAACAGAGGCAAGTGGGAGAGAGACTGGATTAATGAGACTGGAGAGCTGCCGTGGACTGAGGGCTCGCTCCATGTTAGGCTTTTGTTTGCCGAAATAGGGAGTGACATTTGCATTGTGTTATCTGTTTACCTTGCTTGTGTCATCGGATATTTTTTTGTTTCTAACCCCTTCTTGTGATGGTGAAGAACCGAACACAGGAACCATTCACGTTTACACAGACACACATGCTTTAAGTCTTTCCGAGGGTTAAATCAGGACATTTGCCCCAAGTACTGTAAATCAGGCTTTTTTGTGGCTTGTTTATTTGGTTGCGAGTGTGTGTATATGTGTTTTAGGTTGTTGAGTCATGAGTATTGATGCCCAAATTGATGTCGCCAAACATCTTCTACCACTTAGCTTTCCCAAACTTCTGCTTTTAGAGCCCTATTTTCATCAAGGTAATGGTTTGCGGTTCACTCAGGGACAGCGCGATGCACCAGTCAACTCTTTTTTCCATCTGAAATTAATCTGTAAATGTAAATACACTTTCCCTCAGTAGCAGAAATGCCTATGAAGCCCCTATTCTCCAGTCCTGTATGTATTTTGATATTGACTCAAACCCTGACACCCAACCATCATCCCCCCAGGATCTTCGTTTTGAGCCCACTCACTCCCAAGTTTTATTTGTTATGGCTGCTTTGGAAGCCAAGGTGACAAATTTTTCACTGCCATCATGTGCACTGGCCCACCATCCCTGCTGTGCAAGCCTCAGTACTAGCATCAAGACTTCAGGAAAGGGCCTGTGAAATGGTTTGAATCTGATGGCGAGAGAATGAAGCGGATATGTTTTTCCATTCAACGTTCGTCCCCTTTTTTTTTTTCTCTTCCCCTGTCTCTCCCTCTCGCTCTCTCCTGCCTCAGACACTCTCTTTGTCTGCCGGTGTTTTGTTTGGAGTGACCAGCTCCCAGGAAATGTACAGCAAACCTATTTGGAATGTTAATTAATTCTACAGGAAGATCTCTTTCGAGCTGGCTAGTGATCACTAAAGAGAAGACAGAGAGGGACAGAGAGAGAGGGTGGGAGAGACATACACTGGCAGCCAAAAGTTTGGAATAATGTACAGATTTTGCTCTTATAAAAATAAATAAGTACTTTTATTCACCAAAGTGGCATTCAACTGAATGTATAGTCAGGACATTAATAGCATGGAAAATTACTATTACAATTTGAAAAATAACCAACTACTTCAAAGAGTTCTTATCAAAAAATTATCCACGTGCAGCAATGACAGCTTTGCAGATCCTTGGCATTCTAGCTGTTAGTTTGTCCAGATACTCAGGTGACATTTCACCCCATGCACTTCCTGTAGCACTTATCATAGATGTGGCTGTCTTGTCGGGCACTTCTCACGCACCTTACAGTCTAGCTGATCCCACAAAAGCTCAATGGGGTTAAGATCCATAACAATCTTTTCCAATTATCTGTTGTCCAATGTCTTTGTTTCTTTGCCCACTCTAACCTTTTCTTTTTGTTTTTCTGTTTCAAAAGTGTCTTTTTCTTTGCAATTCTTCCCATAAGGCCTGCACCCCTGAGTCTTCTCTTTACTGTTGTACATGAAACTGGTGTTGAGCAGGTAGAATTCAATGAAGCCGTCAGCTGAGGACACGTGAGGCATCTATTTCTCAAACTAGAGTCTCTGATGTACTTATCCTCTTGTTTAGTTGTACATCTGGCCTTCCACATCTCTTTCTGTCCTTGTTAGAGCCAGTTGTCCTTTGTCTTTGAAGACTGTAGTGTACACCTTTGTATGAAATCTTCAGATTGTTGGCAATTTCAAGCATTGTATAGCCTTCCTTCCTCAAATCAATGATTTACTGACAAGTTTCTAGAGAAAGCTGTTTCTTTTTTGCCATTTTTGACCTAATATTGACCTTAAGACATGCCAGTCTATTGCATATTGTGGCAACTCAAAAACAAACACAAAGACAACGTTAAGCTTCATTTAACGAACCAAATAACTTTCAGCAGTGTTTAATATAATGGAAAGTGATTTTCTAGTACCAAATTAGCAATTTAGCATGATCACTCAAGGATAAGGTGTTGGAGTGATGGCTGCTGGAAATGGGGCCTGTCTAGATTTGATCAAAAATGACTTTTTTCAAATAGTGATGGTGCTGTCTTTTTTTACATCAGTAATGTCCTGACTATACTTTGTGATCAGTTGAATTCCACTTTGGTGAAATAAAGTGCCAGTTTCCTTCCAAAACAGCTAAATCTGTACATTATTCCAATCTTTTGGCCGCCAGTGTATAGAAAAAGATTGGAGGAGGTGTGGATGTGAGGTCTGCTCTTTCAGACTCCCACACAGCTGATTGGGTCCTATGTGAGATGGAAGGCTATAATGGAAGCCCACATCATTCCTAAGCCTTGCGCATCAGTGAAGATTTGAGTATCAGCCAAGGGACATGAGGTGTTGTCTATGCATCAATTGGAGACTGACACATAAGCCTTAATAACGCAGTACAATGAGCTCATTGAAAAAATAGACGCAAGATGGGGGACAAAGTGAGAGAAATGTTGATTATAATAATTTGTATAATAATAATCAATACTGTAAAATATTGATAAAAGTAGTTCAGTGTTTTTATTATTTTACTCAATATTTGTGTGCTAACTATTTCTTTGCTTATTAGAGTTTCAAGCCGTTAGCTTAGCAACATGCTAACAACAAACTATTGAACGCGAAGGCTGTACCGAAGGTAGACATCTTAATAATTCTGCCTTGTAAGATACCTCGTTTTGACTAAATTCTAAGGCAGCATTGTATGTATCATTCACAGGGCAAAAGTATAATGCAAGATGGCGGATGAAACAGATGAAATGTTGAGTACAAATTATTTAGTTTAAAACTGAAAAGTATACGGAGTACGGCGACACCATGCGAAGGGCAAACGTGTGAGAGGCAGCTCTGCGCACTTTGCTAATTTTTTTTTTATCATTTTCATGATATAACCCAGTGAAATTTGATACAGCAGTTACACATTTACTGTTTGAGGTAAACATGGCAAAAAAGTCAAAATCCTCGGGCTCTGGAGACATTAAAAGACACTTACAGGTTCAAGATGAAAGCCCAGACAGGCCTGTGGACCGGGGACTCGATTTGGATGGCGTGGTGGGAGAAGGAATCCAGCGTCAACTGTCCAACATGTCGGTGATGTTGACAAAGGTACTTGCGGACTTGGAGGATCTGGCTGTAATACGTCAATCGATTACAGCGATGGAAAAAAAATTCTCTGAGCTGGTCACAAGAGTGACAGATGCTGAAAAACAAATCGATTTTTTGGAGTCATCAGAGAGGGAATTAGCCACTAATCTGCCCGCGACCAAAGTTGATTTGGAACGTGTTCTTGAAAAGCTTGAAGATCTTGAGAATAGAAGCCGCAGGAATAACCTTCGAATAGTTGGAATTCCTGAGCATGAGGAGGGCAGAGATATGGTGAAATTCCTAGAGGAGCTTTTCCCGAGTCTGCTCGACAAAACAGGCTACAAGTTGGAAATCGAGCGAGCTCATAGAGTCCCAGCTCACAGATCTGCTGCGGGAGGAAGGCCCTGATCGATTCTGGCCAAATTTTTTAGATCATCCGATAAAGATCTTGTGTTGCGCCAGGCAAGGAGCAAAGGAAAGCTTTCTTGGAAGAATTACAATATTTTCTTGTTCCCGGACTTTGTGAACTCGACAAGAGAGAAACATGATCGGTTTAGGGAATGCAAGAAACTCTTACATCAGCAGAAGATCACTTTTGCTCTGATGTTTCCAGCCAGACTGAGAATAAACACCAAGGATGGCAGCAAAGTATTTACATGTCCCAATCAGGCAATGTCTTTTATTGAAACAGTGGGTGAGTAACCATTAGGTGTTTTTCTTGTGAGTGGATTGACTCACTGTACATACTCTGGCTTTCGGAGGAAGCTGGGCGCCATTTTTGTTTCCTTTTGCGTTGGCTCTGCCGAGTGATTGGAGTTTGTTTTGTTTTGTGGATTAACACTTTTCCTTAAAGAAACTTTTGCATTGACGGAAGATCACTTTTACAATGAACGGATGACCGCAAAATATCTACATGCCCACACATAGGATGTCTTTTATAAAGTTGGCGGACTGTGTAAATCATGAGATATACTTTTATGCGGCCTCCGAGTGAATTGACTCTTGACTATCCGAGGAACCGGGATGCGTGTTTCGTTTCCTTTTCTGAGGTTCCGCCTAGCGGTTGGAGCTTGTTTTGTTAAAGAAAATTACTTCGGGACAGTTATGGATGAATCTGTCAGTTCCTTGTGCTTAAGCCTCCTGTTGGCTGGAGTATGATTTGTGGAATATTTTCATAGGACATTGGAATGATTATGTCATCTGCTGCACTCATCAGCTGGCTCACTGAAGATTTGTTTGTCTGACCGAGGAAACTGAACGGCTTTATATCGGCTGGAATTTGTTTTGTGAAGGAACACACCTTCGAGACAGTTCTGTGAATGAGTACACGTTCTTTGTGTTTATTCTGCCTATTGGCTGGGGTTTGTTTTACAAAATATTTGATGTTATGTAATTTTGCCTTACAAATTTGTGAGGCAAAATTGAGCAATCCGATGGCATGGTACATGGACTCCTTGAGTTTAAAGGGATTGACGCCGGTTGGCGCTGTCGTGCACTGTTGTTTTTGGCACACAATTTATTTTTTCTATTATATCAAAATGTCAGATGTTAATATGAGTGTACTATCTCTCTCCACGTGGAATGTGAATGGGTTGGGGCACCCCATAAAAGAAGGAAGGTTATTTCTTTTCTTAAACGTAAGAAATATGATATAGCCTTTCTTCAAGAAACCCATCTTTCCCCGCAGGAAGCTGAAAAATTTGGAAAGTATGGGGTGGACATGTTTTCTTTAGTGTTGGCTCAAGTAAGAGCAAGGGAGTCATTATATTGGTAAATAAACATCTACAATTCAAATTTCTCAAACAGTTTAATGATAAATTAGGAAGAGTCATTATTGTTTTAGCAGAAATTCAGGGGCAAAGTCTGATTTTGGCTAATATTTACGCACCTAACGCTGATGATCAGGACTTTTTTATAGATTTTGAAGGGATGTTGCAAGCTGCTGTCACCCCTCATGATATAATTTTGGGAGGAGACTTTAATCTTTTGATGGACTCAGTCCTTGATCATAGTGAAGCAAAAATGTGTAAGCCCCCTAGAGCAACACTGATGCTTCACAGGATGTGTAAATATCTTGGTCTTACAGATATTTGGAGACTTTTGAACCCATCTGGTAGAGACTATAAATTTTTTTCATCAGTCCATAAGATTTATTTTAGAATATATATTTTTTTATATCCAAATCCCTCATTTCATCTGTTGTTGACTGCTCAATTGGAAACATTTTAGTCTCGGATCATGCCCTGATGAGTTTAGAGGTGTTGCCACATATAGAGAAAAAGAAATCATATAGTTGGCGCCTTAATATATCCCTTTTGCAAAATCCTGATTTCCAACAAATGTTAAAGACTGAAATCAGTGTTTATATGGAGACCAACTGATCCTCGGTATCCTCTGTGGGCGTGGTTTGGGAGGCACTTAAGGCGGTTCTTAGGAGTCGGATCATACAGTATGCCTCATTCATCAAAAAATCCAAAGCACGAGAACTTGTGGAGTTGGAAGGAAATATTAAAAGTGCAGAGGCAGAGCTGGAGCACCGTATGTCATCTGATGGCCTCAGAGAATTGACCTGATTGAAATATAGATATAATATTATTTTGTCACAGAAAGTGGAGTTTTGGTTATTCAGGGCAAGACAGTCATACTTTGAGTCGGGGGACAAAGCAGGGAAGCTTTTGCCTAGATTTATAAAGCAGAGAGAGCCTTTTTCTACCATTCCCTCAGTGAAATCTGCTGGTGGTGAAATGTTTACCTCAGCCATTGATATTAATAATGCCTTTAACGAGTTCTATCTTGATCTTTATAGTTCCACGTCTTCGTCTACTGATGAAGATATTAGAAACTTTGTGGGACCATTAGATCTTCCTAAACTGAAGACTGAGCAAAAAAAACGCTCTTGATTCTGAGATAACCTTGGAGGAGCTTGACGAGGTAATTAAGTCCCTACCTACTGGCAAAGCTCCGGGGCCAGATGGTTTTGCCGCAGAATTTTTTAGATCCTATGCTACAGAACTCGCTCCACTTTTGGTGAAAGCTGGTCATGGGGTCGATCTCTCCCTATAGATGTACCCCTCTCTTATTTCAAGCAATTTGATAGCATAGCGAAGTCCTTCATTTGGAATGGTAAGCGTGCCAGGTTAAATTTCAATAAGTTACATAGGCCTATTGACAAAGGTGGGTTAGGCCTACCCAAGATTTTGTTTTATTATTATGCATTCGGTCTCAGACATTTGGCTCATTGGTCGCTTCCACCTGAGAGAGCCCCTCCCTGGTTTCTTATTGAACAAGAAGTTCTTGCCCCTATTTTGCCATTGCAAAGCCTTTCGATCAAACTAACCGGAGAAGTTAAGTCACACCCCTTATTTCACATTTGCACGTGGTTTGGACTAAAGTGTCCAGAGTGTTTAATTTGGACATTTATTTAAATGTTGCCTCAAGCATATGGCTGAACCCTAAATTACATATTAATAAGTCCCCTTTCTATTGGTCAGAGTGGATTGGGAGGGGGGTTGCTACACTCGGTGACCTATATGAGAGTGGAGTACTGAGATCTTTGATAATTTGGTTCAACATTTTAAGATTCCTAGATCCCAGTTCTTTAGGTTACAGCTGCGCCACCTGCTCTGTACTGTTCTTGGGAGTGGTGTACACCCCCCTAAAGCGGCAAATACTTTGAAAATGGTGATTACTGCTTATGGGAAAGGTCATGAAGCTTCTGTGTATTACTCCCTGTTAATTCAGAGTCTGTGGGATGGAGCTAAGTCTTCTCTCAAGAGATTATGGGAGAAAGATTTAAACTTGGTATTGGAGGAGGGAGAGTGGGCTAAGATCCTAAAAAGCATCAGGTCTGCATCTAGAGATGCAAGGATCCGTCTGATGAATTTAAGATTTTGCATCGGTTCTACTGGACCCCCTCTAGATTGTATAGGCTTGGTCTTAAAGACTCACCCACCTGCTGATGATGCCAGTCAGAAGACGGGGACACAACCCATGTTTTTTGGGGTTGTATTAAGATTCAGGAATTGTGGTTGAGGATCCAGCGTTTTGTGTGTGACGTACTGGACACAAAAGACTTTGTATTTTGGGTGATGAAGAGGTCCTGAATATAGGAGATGAATATATGAAAAAATATATGGTTATGGTCCTAACCAGCATGATTGGCAGACAGCTAATCCTTATGGGTTGGAAGTCAATTGATGCACCCTCATTTCGTGAGTGGTGCACCGAGTTGGGTAAAGTGGCAGCTTTCGAAGAGATGACTTCCAGACGGCTGGGGAACCTGTCGAGTTATGGCAGTTATTTGTCTCATTTGGAGAGGTCCTAGTGTTGGGCAGTGGAGGGAGACAATTGTTTTGTTTTTTTTTTTTCCTATATGTTGAACTTTGTCTTTTTTTATGTACTTCTATTTGTGTGTCTGTTTATATGTGGGTATTTAGTTATTTTATATTTGTGCGGGGGGGGGGGGGTTGCTATGTATTTTATTCTTATTTTGCCTATTATGAATATTGTTCAATTAGCTTAGCAATGTGCTAACATAAAAATCAAGTCTCCCAAGCGGAGCACTGTTTGTGTTACACACAGAGTTAGTGCCTTTTCATAGCATTCCCCTTTTTTAGTCACTTGTGATTTTCCATGACAGTTAAGATGCTGTCTTAAGGGCCGTTCACACAGGACGCATCTTGCATTAAAAATAGAGAAACGCAGTGCAGTGGAAGCAAATAGAATGCAGGTGCTTTGAGATGCATTTTTAAAAGTTGCGTGTTGCAACGGTCAAAGATGTACATCTAGCATAAATGCAAACTGGGTGAATGGCGCCTAAGGAGGCTGCTGCTTATGTAGGTGATGAGGCAGCTCACTAGGTTTTGAAACAGAGCTATGTCAGCCTGGAAAACACCTGCTGTTGTGGCTTTGGAGCCTGTCTGAGGTTTGCAAGTGTAAAATCTTCTCTCGGGGCCCTCTGCGACTATGCATCTACATGTCTCTTTTGTTCTCCCAGGAGAGTTCCTTAGTCAGTGGTCTGTCCCAAAAGTGTTTAGGTTAAGCTCTGTATTTATGGCCATGGACAAGAGGCAGTCCTTATGCGAGTCTGGCTGGGTTAAAGGTTACAAAAGAGGATTTGCTCTTGATGGGGAGTTACCACAGTGAAAGCTGGTCATGGGGTCGTTCTCTTCCATTTCTGCTGGTCAGCTGAGGACAGTCTCTTTCCAGTCCAACTCTTCCCCTCTACCTTACCTTCACACACACACACACACACACACACACACACACACACACACACACACACACATAAGTGATAATTCTTCATGCACATCTGGTTTTCTTTCTGCTTGATGGACTAGAGTTAGTAAGATGTAGTCACCAAGACCTTTTCAGTGATCAGGGTTGATGCGACGCTTAAGTGACAGTGTGATTTGAGCTTCTACAGTAAACACCCTGAGGGGTGATTGATTTGAATCCTTAGTTAGTGTGCATTGAATAGTTTCCAACTGCTTCCAAAATCCCCAATCATAAATCATAAAGCACTATTCATTTGAAGTGACATGGAATTTGGTTTTGGGTTGATTGGCATTCTGTGCTGCTTTTATTAAAACTTTCCACACACTGACACTCACGTACAAAAGCATACACACCTAGAAAACATTCTCTCATTACTGTCATTTATCAGTTGATTGATTAGAACTGGCAGAATAAGGCTTGAAGCCTTAGTAATGTAATGTGCACAAGAATGTTTAAACATTCATAATGAGCAGTGGTTAAAGTTCATAATTGCTTGAAAATTTGCTTCTCAAAGACTGTTGAATAGCAGACTCACACATAAGCATTTCTGCAGGGGAAAGAAGGACATGATGTGCCCGTGTTTGGTATTTCCATGTCAGCCAGGAAAAACACCTGCTGTTGTACCTTGAGAGCAAAATACTTTTTTTTTTTTTTTTTTGCACGTGCAACAGGATATCTCAAGTCTGACCAATTGAGGTTAACGTATTGTATTAATTCTCAGATCATTTATCAGTTTGATGCTCATTTCTGAGCACCTACTGTAGCATCACCAAACGGAATTGCAAAAATAATGTTTGTTTTCAAACAGGTTTCCTGAACATTTTCCTGACACTTCCTATAATCGGCCCACCACTGGACCACATTTCTTTTTACATCACTGATACTGACAGCAAAATGATAAAAGCTGAAAAGTTAATTTATTTGTTTGTCTGACATAATTGACATTTCGCCTTTTTATTTGTTTGGCACACTTGGGTTTCCACCACATCCATTTCAAACCATCTTGTCTTTCCCATTTGTTGTCTGTTCTGACTATTGAATCTTTACAGAGATCCTAAGCTAGCAAATCGTTACGCATCACCTAAAAGTGGCTCTAGGCAAGGCTGTGGCCCTGCCCTGGTTATGTATGTGAAGCCTTTATGGATGTTCGATATTTATTCCAAAAATGCCTTCTCATTTCATCTTCTCATCTGCAGTAATGTTTATTGTATGTTTATTGCTTTATTTGCTAATTTATAGTATACAAGGACAGTGCCAATTTATGCATAGGAATAACTATGCAAGAATGCTTAAAATTCATTTGATCTTATACCTCAAGGTATAGAAAGAAACAAAAATCAGAATAAGAGGAATAGGTCAGGGTAGAAGCGAAAGAGTTAACAGTTGCTCGATGTGAACTCTCATTTCATTTTAAAATGGCAAATTTCCACGAGGGAACAATCCTAGCCCAGCAGGATACATAGCAGTCATAATAATTTTAAAAATCGTATCACTCTGGGTGATAAATGACGGATAAGATTCAGGAGACAAAAAAGGAGCTTTGTAGGTTGTAGAGTATTGCAAGTACCCTCCCTGTTACTAAGAGACTATTAGTAGGGAGACAATAAAGGGATTTGATTTGATTTGATAGGGAGAGTCACATGATGCCATGCGAGGTTCGGACATGTGAACGGTGAGCTCTGCGCACTTTGCTAGTTTTAACACTATTAATGACATAAACCGGTGAGATCTGATACACTCTGTTCCATAACTGTTCTAGGAGGACAATATGTCAAAGAATTCAAAATCTTTGGCTCTGGAAACATTACACTTATATAGTCTTCATCTAGACATCAAGTCTGATGCAATTTAAGATTTTGCATCGATTATATTGGACACCCTCTAGATTATATAGACTTGGTCTTAAAGACACACCCACCTGCTGGCGATGCAATTCAGAAGACGGGGACCCATGTTTTTTGGGGATGTGTTAAGATACAAGAATTTTGGTTGAGGGTTCTGAGATTTATGTGTGACGTATTGGACACACAATTTTCATTTTGCCCCAGACTCTGCATCTTAGGTGTTGGGGCGGTCATTAATTTCGGGGGGAGGGGTTTAATTTATATGACTGATTCCGATTTTATGTTGTGTTTATCTGTCTTATGGATGGAATCAATAAAAAATGTTAATAACAATAAGACATTTACATGCTCAAGCTGACACCCCTGAGCAGGCCCCGAGCCCGGGAGTTGATTTGATGGGAGAAATTAGGAAAATTTGGCGCAAAATGTTGAAAATGTCGGCAATGCTGACGAAGGTCGTTGCTGACTTGGAGGATCTTGCCGTAATACATCGATCGATCACTGCCATGGAGACGAAATTCACTGAGGTGGTTACAAGAGTGGGGGATGTCAAGAAGCGGATCAATTATCTGGAGTCATCAGAGAGGGAATTATCTGCTAATCTGCTAGCAACCAAGGTGGATTTGGAGCATGTCTGGGAGAAGTTGGAGGACATGGAGAACCGTGGCCTTCAGAATAACGTCCAAATCATCGGAATTCCTGAGGCTGAAGAGGGTCAGGATATGGTGAAATTCCTGGATGGGCTCTTTCCGAATCAGCTTGACATAACAGGCCATAAGCTGGGAATCGAGCAAGCTCACAGGGTTCTGGCTCAGCGATCCGCTGAGGGAGACAGGCTCCGATCAATTCTGGCCAAATTATGAGATCATCCGATAAATATCTTGTGTTGCGCGAGGTGTAAAGGAAGGCTTTTTTGGAAGAACCACAGCATTTTCTTGTTCCCAGACTTTGCGAATTCGACAAGAGAGAGAAATGTGATCGATTCAAGGAATACAAGAAACTCTTACATCAACGCAAGGTCGCTTTTGCACTGATGTTCCCAGCCAAATTGAGAATAGATGCTAAGGATGGCCGTAAAGCATTCACATGTCCCCAGCAAGCGATGTCCTTCATAAAGTCATTGGAGTACGTTATTTTGTGGTACTCACATTACAGCTGAGTGGACCGACTCACTGAACTTTTACTTGACTGTTCGAGGAAACTGAGCACCTTTTTTTGTTTCTTTTTGTGCTGGTTCCGCCTAGCGGCTGGAGTTTGTTTTGTTGAGTAACACTCCTTCAGGACAGTGTTGTGGATAAATTGGCACGTTCTTTGTGCTTATGCCTCCTATTGGCTGGAGTTTGTTATGTGGAGAATTTCTTGAAAAACATTTGAGTGATTAGGTCATTTCTTGCACTCATGTAGCAGCCGAATGGGCTGGCTCACTGAACATTCGTTTGACTGTCCGAGGAAACTAAGCGCCCCCATGTGCGGGTTTTTCTTTTTAATGTTTGTTTGCTGCTGGGGGAAGTTCAGGGTTTAATTATTGCACTAATGTTGGAATGTGGTCTTTATAATTTTTTAATATTTTTGTTAATATTTTTTAATATGTCAAAGTGTTAATATGAGTGGATTGTCTCTCTCCATGTGGAATGTGAATGGGTTGGGGCACCCCATAAAAAGAAGGAAGGTTATTTCTCTTCTTAAGCATAAGAAATATGATATAGTGTTTCTTCAAGAAACGCATCTTTCCCCACAGCAAGCTGAAAAATTTGGGAAGATATGGGATGGACATGTTTTCTTTAGTGCTGGCTCAAGTAAGAGCAGGGGAGTCATTACACTGATAAGTAAGTTACAGTTTAAATGTCTCAAACAGATTAAAGATAAATTATTAGAGTCATACAATAGAGTCATTATTGTTTTAGCAGAAATTCAGGGGCAAAGTCTTATTTTGGCTGATATTTACGCACCTAACGTTGATGATCAGGGCTTTTTTTATAGATCTTGAAGGGATGTTGCAAGCCGCTGACACCCCTCATGATATAATATTGGGAGGAGACTTTAATCTTTTGATGGACGTAGTCCTTGATCATAGTGAAGCAAAAGTGTGTAAGCCCCCTAGAGCAACATTGACGCTTCACAGGATGTGTAAAAATCTTGGTCTTACAGATATTTGGAGACTTTTAAACCCATCTGGTAGGGACTATAAACTTTTTTCATCAGCCCATAAGATTTGTTCTGGAATAGATTTTTTAATTTTTTATATCTAAGTCCCTCATTTCATCTGTTGTTGATTGATCAATTGGAAACATTTTAGTCTCAGATCACGCCCTGATGAGTTTAGAGGTGTTGCCACATATGGAGAAATGGAAATCATATAGTTGGCGCTTTAATGTATCCCTTTTGCTAAATCCTGAATTCCAACAGATGTTAAAGGCTGAAATCAGTGTGTATATGGAGACCAACTGGTCCTCCGTATCTTCTGTGGGCGTGGCTTGGGAGGCACTGAAGGTGGTTCTTAGGGGCCAGAGATGCCTCATTCACCAAAAAATCCAAAGTTGGAAGGGAATATTAAAAGTGCAGAGCTGAAGTGCCGAATGTCGTCTGATGGCCTCAGAGAATTGACCCGATTGAAATACAGATATAATACTATTTTGTTGCGGAAGGTGGAGTTTTGGCTATTCAGGGCAAGACAGTCATACTTTGAGTCAGGGGGCAAGGCAGGAAAACTTCTGGCTAGATATATAAAACAGAGAGAGTCTTTTTCTTCCATTCCCTAAGTGAAATCTGCTGGTGGTGAAATATTTACCTCAGCCATTGATATTAATAATGCTTTTAAAAAAATCTTGATCTCTATAGTTCCATGTCTTCATCTACTGATGAGGATATTAGAAACTTTGTGGAACCATTAGAACTTCCTAAACTGACGGCTGAGCAAGAAAATTCTCTTGATTCTGAGATAACCTTGGAGGAGCTTGGCGAGGCAATTAAGGCCTTGCCTACAGGCAAGGCTCCAGGGCTAGATGGCTTTGCCGCTTATTATTTTTAGATCTTATGCTACAGAATTGGCTCCACTTTTGCTAGAAGTTTACACGGAATCATTAAAGAATGGAAGATTCCGCCAACCATGTCGCAAGCCCGGATCAGTCTGATTATTAAAAAGGACAAAGATCCAAGCGAGTATAAGAGTTACCGTCCAATTTCCCTGATCCAGCTAGACGTTAAAATATTTAAAATATTTTATATTTGAAATTGTCAAAAATTTTGGCTAACCGATTAAGTTATTACATCTCTTATACATATAGATCAGGTGGAGTTTATTAGGGGCCGTAGCTCTTCTGATAACATTAGGCATTTCATCAATATCATGTGGTCAGTGGCGAATGATCAGACTCCGGTCGCTGCCATCTCACTTGACGCCGAAAAGGCGTTTGATGTGGTAGAATGCGATTATCTTTTTAAGATTTTGGAAATATACGGGTTCGGGAATACTTTTATTGGTTAGATTAAGTTACTTTATAGACACCCGGTAGTGGCGGTACATGCAAATGGATTAATTTCAGATTATTTTATCTGGATAGGGGCGCCCAGTAGGGTTGCCCTCTTTCCCCATTATTGTTTTGTCTGGCCCTGGAACCATTAGCAGCCACAATAAGAAAGGAGGAGGATTTTCCAGGGGTAGTGGCGGGAGGTGTGGCGTATAAGCTTTTGCTTTATGCAGATGCTATTTTATTATTCGTCTCCGACCCTACTAAATCTATGCCTTGCCTCCACAGAATTATTAATTCCTTTTCTAAGTTCTCGGGATACAGATTAATTGGTCTAAATCCGAAGCTTTGGCTCTGAGCGTACTGCCCGGTAACGACTTTTCAGCCGGGTGCCTTCCAGTGGCCCAAACAGGGCATTAAGTATTTGGGGATTTTATTCCCAGCAAATTTGTCTGATTTAGTTAGAGTTAATTTTGACCCTTTAATAAAAAGGTTTTCAAGTGATGTGGGCAGGTGGGCTTCATTACATTTATCTATGATTGGGAAGGTTAATGTTATTAAAATGAATTGTATACCAAATACAGGGAGGGGAAGGTGGCGGCTTTCGAGGAAGTGTCATCTAGAAGACTGGGGAACTTGGATTCGTTTGTTGGGAAATGGGGCAACTATTTGGTGTTCTTGGAGGGCTCTCGGGGAGGGGCAGTGGAGAGTGGTATAGTTATAAATATGTGTGATGATTATTTTTTTTTTTTTTTGGTTTTTTTGCGTGTATATACTCATGTGTGACCACAGGAATGTTTGTTGAGGGTCAGGGTGGGGTTGGGGATTGGGAGGGGTAATAGTGGGGGTTAAATGTTGATTCTGTGTATATATGCTTTTCTTTGTTTACTGTATAAATCAATAAAAAATGTTAATCACAAAAAAAAGAGACTATTAGTAGGACATAGAGAATTAGGAGAAGCTTTGGCTTTCTCTGTGAATTATTGTTTAAGGAAGTGGTGGGTTGTGTAGTAATTGTTCACAGTAATTGGCCTTGTATGCTTAAGCCAGTGTTGACTCTGCTGGCATGCTGGTTGACTGTAATATCTCTCTCATTGTCATTTATTTCCTTTCCTATCCCTTCCTTTTCCTTTTCACTTTCCATTTATTTTTATTTTCTTGTCCTTTCCTTTTTTCCCATGTTCCTTTCCATTTACTTTCTTTCCTTTTCTTGTCCTTCCCTTTCAAATTTCCCTTTCATTACCCTTTCCTTGTCCTTCCCTTTCAAATTTCCCTTTCATTACCCTTTCCTTATCCTTCCCTACATTTTGTTCTTCATTGTCTCTTTTATTCCCTCAGACCTCCAGACAGAAAGCGTCGAGACCTGTTTGGAGTGGCCAATGGCACACTGATGCAAGGTGCAGGCAGGAACTTAACAGGGTTGGAGGGTAACATCACTGACCCAGAGCTGCACGAGAGAGAATACCCTTTCTCTGAGGGCACGGCCTATACTGAGTTCATAGAGATATCCAACCTACAGCCTTTCACTGTGTACCGCATCGACATCCACGCCTGTAACCACAAGGTCCAGCGTTGCAGTGCTGCGGCTTTTGTCTTCTCTAGAACCAAACCGGCAGGTCAGCAAAACTAACCAGCCAGACTTGTGAACAAATGTAGCAACATTTCATTCAAAATATTGAAATTCCAATAATTCTCTACTTTGCCTACAGCATCATTTTTATTAGTTATCCTGTTCATGTGAACAGCAACTAAAATTGAACTACAAGTGAAATCTAATTGAATTATTGTGAGAGCACAGGCCTTTAGCAGAGATATGTCTTACCCCAGACAAAGCGGATGATATTCCCGGGAGTGTAACTCAGGAGAGGGATGAGAAGGGAGAAGGAACAGTGTTTTTGCGGTGGTCTGAACCTCTTCATCCCAATGGACTGATCCTCATGTATGAGATCAAATACCGCCTTGGAGCCGAGGTTAGTGTTACAACTAACTTAAATACTACTAAAAGGGGGCCTGGGTAGCTCAGTGGTAAAGACACTGGCTACCACCCCTGGAGTTCGCTAGTTCGAATCCCAGGGCGTGGTGAGTTGTGCGTGGATGCCGCAGCGGATGGCGTGAAGCCTCCACATGCGCTATATCTCCGCATTAACGCGCTCAACAAGCCACGTGATAAGATGCATGGGTTGACAGTCTCAGACACGGAGGCAGCTGAGATTCGTCCTCCACCACCCGGATTGAGACGAGTCACTATGCCATCACAAGGATTTAGAGCACATTGGGAATTGGGCATTCCAGATTGGGAGAAAAAAATAGTTCACAAAAAATAAAAATGTGTCATTTGCAAACCCGTATTTTCTTTCCTCCGTGGTGCACAAAAAGTGATGTTAGGCTGAATATTAGCCTCAGTCACCATTTTTACCATACAATAAAATTGAATGGTGACTGAAGCTAACATTCTGCCTAACATCTCCTTTTGAGTTCTCAGAAAAAAAGAAAGTCACACATGTTTAGCTCAACATGTGGGTGAGTAAATTATGACAGAATAATTATTTTGGGGTGAACCATACTATAAAAACTGCAGCAAAAGCCACAAACTGACTGTATGTATACTGTATGTGTGCGTGTTACAGCCTGAAAAGCACGAGTGCATATCACGCCAGCAGTACCGGGTGTTGCGAGGAGCTCAGCTCAGTAATCTGGCCTCTGGAAATTATTCTGCTCGGGTTAGGGCCACTTCTCTGGCAGGAAATGGTTCTTGGACTGAACCAGTGTCATTCTACGTGCCACCCCCCAAAAGTAAGGAACGCACATAACAAAATCTCTTTTTGATTTGATGTTTAGGGTGAGGTATGCTTTATGATAGCTATGAAACAGCTCCTTTTATGGAAGTGTAATGTACCTAATGTACCTAATGTTAGTTTTGAGGTTCTTAATTCTGCATGATTGTCCTTCTCTCTTACAGGAAATCATGATAACACCATCTATCTGGCCGTCATCATCCCTATTATTGTGGTAGTGTTGCTCGCATCAGTGATCACTGTCGTCATCTTTGTCACCAAAAAGAGGTTAATGTCCCTTCTATTAAAATAAAGTAAAATAAAGTACTTTTTTCATTGTGTTTGTGTACAATGTTTCCTTTCACCAACAGGAATAATGACAGGTTAGGAAACGGCGTACTCTATGCTTCTGTGAACCCTGAATACTTCAGTCCTTTTGAAAGTGCGTATTGTCACCTTTGTTCTGAAACTAGTTCTAACACTGTAAAAAAGCATTTTTTCAATCAGTATTTTGTCTTGTTTCTTCATTAAAAATATCAGATTTATTTTTTAAACAAGATTAATATAAAATTGCATACAATATAAAAACTTGTTTTCAGAGAACATTTTGAAAAAAAAAATGTCTCCTCATTTGCAAATAGTTTTTTTAATAGTTTTTAAATTATTATTATTTAATTATTAACTTAAATTGAATTATTTGGTGCAATAGGAATAATTTACCTAATTAAGTCATGAAGTCATCATGTAACTTTTGCTTTATTGTCTGGGTTAGGCCAACTGTATGATTTGTCATTGCTACTGTCCTGTGCGCTGCATTGCATTACCTGTTCAAACGTGTTAAGCCCTCTGTATTTCTGTGACCTCAGTGTATGTACCAGATGAATGGGAAGTGGCACGGGAAAAGATCACCATGTGTCGTGAGCTGGGCCAGGGCTCTTTTGGTATGGTGTACGAGGGCATCGCAAAGGGAGTCGTCAAAGATGAACCAGAAACCAGAGTGGCCATCAAGACTGTAAATGAATCAGCCAGTATGCGTGAACGCATCGAGTTCTTGAACGAAGCCTCAGTCATGAAGGAATTCAACTGTCACCATGTGGTAAGGAAGAGAGCACAATTGATGAAAATTAAAATTTGAAGCATGGTTTTCTGTACTATCAAGTGGAACATACACCGATCAGCCACAACATTAAAACCACCTGCCTAATATTGTGTAGGTCCCCCTTGTGCTGCCAAAACAGTGCCAACCTGCATCTCTGAATAGCATTCTCTGAGCTGCTATTTTTCTCACCACAATTGTACAGAGCGGTTATCTGAGTTACTGTAGACTTTGTCAGTTCAAACCAGTCTGGAATACTCAAATCAGCCCATCTGGCATCAACAATCATGCCATGGTCCAAATCACTGAGATAAATTTTTTTCCCCATTCTGATGGTTGATGTGAGCATTAACTGAAGCTCCTGACCCGTATCTGCATGATTTTGTGCACTGCTGCCACATGATTGGTTGATTAGATAATCGCATGGATGATTGCTGGTGTCAGACGGGCTGGTTTGATTATTTCTGTAACTGCTGATCTCTTGGGATTTTCACACACAACAGTCTCTAGAATTTACTCAAAATGGTGCCAAAAAACAAAAAACATCCAATGAGCGGCAGTTCTGTGGACGGAAATGCCTTTTTGATGAGAAAGGTCAACAGAGAATGGCCAGACTGGTTCAAACTGACCAAGTCTACAGTAACTCAGATAACCACACTGTACAATTGTGGTGAGAAGAATAACAGCTCAGAGAATGCTATTCTGAGATGCGGGTTGGTGCTGATTTGGCATCACAAGGGGGACCTACATAATATTAAGCAGGTGGTTTTAATGTTGTGGCTGATCAGTGTATGATCATTAAAGTTCATTAAAGGAATATTCCGGGTTCAATACAAGTTAAGCTCGATTGACAGCATTTGTGTCATAATGTTGATTACCACAAAAAATTATATAGACTCATCCCTTTTTTTCTTTCAGAAAAGCAAAAATCTGGGTTACAGTGAAGCTCTTACAATGTATCCGAAAACATTAAAATACACTGTTTCAAAATTATAGCCACAAGATGTAAACAATATGCTTGTTAACATGATTTTAGTGCAATAAAATGGTTTACTAACCTTCTCTGTGTAAAGTTATATCCAATTTTACAACTTCATTGCCAAGTCGATGTTACGCAGTAAACCCTAAAATGACCATAAATATGACTATTTAAAAAATAATACACAAGTTTTAACAAAATTAATGTAAGTGCTGTTATAAAATTATAAGATTCACATTACTACCTTTAAACCCTTCAAAAAATTGGCTCATACTTCCATTGTAAGAGCCTCATTGTAACCTTGATTTCTGCTTTTTTTAAAGAAAAAGAGGGACGAGTCCATATTATTTTTTGTGGTAATCAACATTATGCCACAAATGCTACTGAATGAGCTTTACTTGTATTGAACCCAGAATATTCCTTTAAGGGGTGATTCAGTCTGTCTATGCCTGTTAGAGTGGTTATTTTTGCAGATTCTTTACTTTTTAAGTAATGCAGTTTAAAATGACCTCTGCAATATAAATGGCTTGCAAAGTGTTCAAATCCTAAGTGTAGTACAAAGTGTAATCAATCCCCATATTTTAATGACTTTTTCAGCCACCTTTTGTGGCAATAACATTTTAAAGTCTAAACACAGGGATCGAATGCTTATTCAGATAGCTTATTTAAAATGTTTTGTTAATAAAATGTAATACTGACAATTTTTATTGTCATAAAAACAGCACAAAGTAATTAATTTCAAGGATCTGCAGAATATGTAGCCCAATTAATTGAGTTTGTAAACCATAATGAATTGGTTAAGGGTCTGAATACTTTTGCCAGATATTATGTAGTAAGATAGACTTATAACTCATCCAAAAATCAAAAAGGAAATTATTTAGAGATTGAGTTTTTTTTTTTACTAATTTTGTTTAGGTGCGACTTCTGGGTGTGGTTTCACAAGGCCAGCCCACTCTAGTTATAATGGAGCTGATGACACGGGGCGATCTGAAGAGCTACTTGCGGTCTCTCCGTTCTAAAGAGGTACTGAAGCATGTCATCATTTTTGCCTGTACAAGCCAATCACCCCTGCAATGCTTGCAGTTCTTTTTTATTACAGCAGAATTGCATGACTTTGATTATTAGCCCATAATTTAGCTCTGTGGTACTTTTTCAGCTTATTAAAACTAATCTATTAGTTTATTACCAATCTTACGTCATTTCTATTCTGCTCAGATGTGTGGTCAGCAAGCATGTTCACAGCTTGATGAAGCTGCTCTATATTGCAGTTAGCTTGGCTGTCTTCAGTAGAGAAAGAAAGCAAATGTGTTGAATGCAGCATTTGTGCTCTTTTAGCAGGGCTCTGGTAGCCAGGCTCTGCCCCCGCTGAAGAAGATGATTCAGATGGCTGGTGAGATAGCGGACGGGATGGCATACCTTAATGCCAACAAGTTTGTCCATCGAGACCTGGCTGCCAGGAACTGTATGGTTGCTGAGGACTTCACTGTGAAAATCGGAGGTAATTCTCAGGGGCGAATTCACTGAACAGTTGCTGCATTTTTGTGCATGGTATTTCAACACAAAAACCTGTGTCTTATTCACTTGCCACCCCCAATCCAGTTTAACCAGGCTTTATATCTGCACTCTGACTGCTGCACTGTATTTAAATTAAGTAATTGTCATTTCAAACAACCTTTTTATGTAAATTATACTCATTATAGATTGCACCTGATTCACAAAACTTATTTTCTTGGCACAGTTAGTCACATTTTGACCATAGACAAGCAGACAATAGACAGAATTTCATTTAAAAATAGATTTTTTGTGTACACTTTCTGTTGATAATGGTAGCCGTAATTTCTCAATGAGGATCAAATGATGTAGAAGAGTGCCAATATATCCAGATGCATTAAGCATTAAGAAGAGCTGATTCAGATGTCTGGATCAAAGCAGTGGAGTGATGCTGTACAGACCCAGTAAAATACAGTATGTCAGATCGCAGTAGTTTTCTGCTTCCTCTACAACTTAGCACTTACTGTAGCAATCTAGCAACTGACTTGCCAGATTGGTTTTTGCTCAGGGATTTGGGAATTGGAGGCTAAAACAATGCAGACAATTCATGCAATAAGCAGCAATATCATCATTGCATCTTGTTCCTAGAGAATTTTCCCCTTAATGCGATTTTTAAAACAAAACACACAAATCAATTTGTGTTCCCAAGTCATTATTTCATTCCGATTATAATTCCGAAGTAATTATTGAAAAGTAATAGAGTATACTCAGGGATTCATTCATTTTTTTTAAACAGAAAAAATGCAGCTTATCTCCACCCTATTCCTGTGTTTAGACTTTGGCATGACACGAGACATCTACGAGACAGATTACTATCGGAAAGGAGGCAAAGGGCTGCTGCCTGTCCGCTGGATGTCCCCGGAGTCTTTGAAAGATGGCGTGTTCACCACAAATTCTGATGTCTGGTATGAGCTCTCTGTCCTCACTGCCTCTTCTTTTCACAGACACACACACACACGTGCAAAATTTGAAGTTGCCTCTTTTCATGGTGTATTTGTGTGTGGATTTATTTGCGCTTGCATGCACAGTACATTACCAGTCAAAAGTTTGGACAAACATGCTAATTCTTTATTATGACTTTTTTTATGTAGTGACCAAAAATGTAAAGCAACTCAAAATAATCATATTTTATATTCTTAAAGTAGCCACACTTTGCTTCGATAACAGCTCTGCACATTCTCTGGGATGCTTTTTAGTTCCCATGTATGTTCGGCACTTGTTGGCTGCTTTTCCTTCACTCTCTGTTCAAAGTCACACATTAAAAAAAAATAGTTTTGTAAAGAAAATCATCTGTCACTAACATTTATATTTGTCTACAAAACTCATTTTAAGCTTTTACGTGTAAGCCTCTAGATGAAAAGGTTTACAAGTTCATGAGAAACTAACATGAACTCAAGTGTGTCCAAACTTTTCACTGGTAGTGTATCTGTTTGAACCTGTGTGATTGTGCACGCCTGTGCTTCTGGAACACTGGGAACATTTGTCCATCTGAGTACCGGGATGTCCCATCAGAGACCACTAGATACTAATGCATTAGCCTATACAAATTTCTGCATGCTCTGCTTCTCAACAAGGCTCCAACTGCCCAAATTGCATTTCAATTGCACCTCTATTTTCTTAATTCACTCAATAACAGGAAGCCTCATAGGCCTGCTTGAATGTTTTTTTCCACTGATGTTCTGTGTCAAGGGAGAATATGCTTCACATCCAGACATTCTTCCAGTCTCAGCCAGCCAAAACGTGCCCAAACACATCGTCTCTGTGTCTCAGACACACTGTCTCTCCACGCCACATCCCCAGTCCCAGCAGCGTTGGTTTGGTAAACTAGAGTAACAGTGCCGTAGACCAACTCCTCCAATTCCACAGTTTCCCAATCTCCAGCGTCCCACAGCTCTGTCACTCCTTGCGCTCCTAACCTCCCCCAGATGTTTGGTAATTATGGGGTTGGTGTGCCAGCACAGACCCGCCTCCCTGTCCCTCTCTCCGTATCTGCTTCTTTTGAAGTTCCAAGATGAAAAGAGCCACCGCGGGCTCCCAAATCGTACTCCCATAAACCTCGCCATTAGGTGTCTTTATTTGTTTCCTTCCCACAAAAACAGCCCACTCTTAATGCGGTTTTGTCTTTCAACATGCAGATGTTGAAGCCAATTACTGTAGATACAAGTCACTGTTGTAATAGTCCTGTTTTAAAGGGTGTTGAGCTTTGTCTTAGATCCCAGGCCAGAAAATTTGTCCTTTGAGAACTAATGAATAATGACTGGCAACAGTGTGCTCTTTGTGTGGTTTTTATTTGGGCTTTGCAGAGTTTCTGGTCCTCTGCTACACTTTCTCACCGGCCGCCGGATAATGTATGGACTCATTTTCATTAATGAGGAACACAAGGATTACAAAAACACCACAGTAAAAGAAAAAGTTCAGGTCAGCGGCTCATGTGGTGTTTGCATCCTTACATTGTTATGACTTTTAAAAAGAGCATATTGTTGTTTTGGGTTAGAAAAAAAAAAGCACTTGAATAACCATGTAGGATAAAAGATGCATCCGCAGCCTTTCCGTGGTGTTAGACCTCTTAGCACGCCGCAGGCTAGTGCCACATTTAGGCTCTGCAAGACTGCAATTGTCCCAAAGAAGCTCTTCATGTGTCTTGACCTTAAATGGCCTCATTCCTTTCCTCTCTGTCCTCGTCCAACTAGATTGAATTACATGATGTGCATGGTTGCTGGCGTAATAGGAGAAATGTGTTTTGTGACATTTACTGTTGCAAGATTTGCATTTGGACTGTGAATGCTTTTGTGTTGCTTCTGGAAAGTTATTCTTTTATCCATTTTCTCTTTCTTTAGGTCATTCGGAGTGGTTTTATGGGAGATTTCCACTTTAGCCGAGCAGCCCTACCAGGGCATGTCCAACGAGCAAGTTCTGCGCTTCGTCATGGAGGGAGGACTTCTGGATAAACCAGACAACTGCCCTGACATGTTGTGAGTGTCTCTCTCTATACCTTGACCCTTTATACAAGTGGATCTCAAACTGGTCTGTGAAGGATTCCAAATGGTCCACGAGTTGATTAGCTGTTTAAATGATCACCCTAGAGCTGTGCTCTTGAGATTTGGGATGTGAGAGGCCGAACTGGCTCTCGTTAAAAAAAGATAGATTCAGCTCAACGAATGAAACGGAATGCAGGTGTCTTGAGATGCGTTGAGATGAAGTTGAAGTTCTTTTAACATGACACTGCATCTTGGCTTTCACACTGGCAGTTTAGTCCGAAACAGAGCATGGTTTGCATAAAAGGTAGGTAATGTGAAAGCTGTTTTGCGGACCATGGAGCGGACCGCGTTACCAAACCCAAGACTAGCTGTAGGAGGTAATCTATGTTTGGTTGCAGTGGAACTGTGGCGCAGTTCGCATAAGTGAGAAAGCAACCTGTACTCAAGTACGCACTTTTTCATGTAGTAAAATGACTTGTGCATGCGTTTTTTTAAAGCATGACGACATAATCAGTTGCACAGAAACACACGCACATGTGCACCATGAGTGGCAGAGGAACATAAGCAGTGCTGCAAATACATTGCTTGCAACCAGCTGCCACCTCAAAAAAGAGAGTTTGCGAGCATCAGATGTAGTCGCCTTCTCTTGGACATGCATATCTGCTGAATTATGGCATGCGATGCACAGAGGCGCAAATGTCGTTCACTCTGGTGTGTGTGAAATTAATTAAAAAAACCACACAAATATAGCGACCCACGTTGTGTTTTCCATCACGTGCAAGTTTGTGATGACGCAAAGCCAGACATTTGGCACTCTCCTTTACAATGTTAACCCTTTGTCCTCTAACTGGCTCTTTTCTATTTAGGGTTGCAATATCACACTAAAATGTCAATAGTATGTCACCAGATGCTTCTGCTAACGTCAGGTCAAGCATAAGCCTGACTGGTGACACTAACGTCACGGGTTAAAAGGAGACTAGTGACATCATGTTGTCAGGGAGCTCCATGCAGTTCCCAGGGGCGATTAACTGTGTGACCCACGCTGCTCTACTTTTTATTAAGAGCTTCTAACCAGTCTGTCCTAAAGAATATCTTCACATCTTCATCCGAGTGCGTCACCGATCTGCTGTTCCATGCCGTTCTCCTTTTCTGGGCTGATGTCAGTTACTGTACGAAGGATGAGGTCTATCCCTCCATTTCCATTGACCCCTTTCTCTCTCTCTTTCTCGTCGCAACTGTTATGGAAATACAAACCCCCCATTTCCATGGCAGCTACAATAGGGTGTCCTGATTGTATGAGAGCGAAGAGTTACAAAGGGAGGAGGATTGAACATATGCTTCACTACACTACATAAGCAGCTCCATAAAGATAAAGGCTTTCAAACTTTGTCATCTGTATCTCATTATTACATTAATCTAAACATCATGAAGTCAGGGAGTCTGTCACATGTGTATGATATCATGAGAATTTAAGTAATACTTGGTTGAAAAACAAGGGCAAGGATCCAGAAATAGTGTGTTAGATCCATCAAATGGTCTTGTAAGGTCTTAAACAAAGGGAGGTTTCATTCTGCGTCATGTTGAATTCACTACTAGGAGTTTATATCCTGGAACTAATCAATAACTTTTCTACTTGCTTCTCACTTAATGATTCAATTCCAAATAAAACAGTGTATCTTTAACTACACGTTGAAATATCAAAACATCCAGTCAATAATTACACCAATTTTCAGTCTACTGAACCTTAAAGGGATAGTTCACCCAAACATGAAAATTTTCCCATATTTACTCACCCTCATGCCATCCCAGATGTATATGACTTTCTTCTGCAGAACACAAACAAAGATTTTTAGAAGAATATTTCAGCTCTGTAGCTCCATTCAATGCAAGTGAATCTTGAATCTTCAAAAATCACATAAAGGCAGAATAAAAATAATCCATGTACTGTAACACACCAAAATATAACTCCTTTTTCACTGTTCATCTTACCATTGCAGTCTTTTGGCAAGATCATGATTTCAAGCTCAATTACACTTCCTAGTTCTTCACGGATGTGCAGAGCACTAGATGGTGTTAGGAGGTGTAATTGAGCTTGAAATCATGATCGTGCCAAAAGACTGCAATGGCAAGATGAACAGTGAAAAAGGAGTTATATTTTGGTGTGTTACAGTACATGGATTAAACCACTGGATTACATTTATGCTGCCTTTATGCACTTTTTCAAGATCGCCAAGGAGACTGCTGATGTCAAGATTTATCCACCTTTTTCCTGAATGCGGAAGTGTTCCGTGATTCACCTGTTGTTAATTTCCAGTCTCCAGTGTTTTCGCTCGCATCGTAATATTTAAAGTATTACATTTGTAAACATTTTCAAAAACATGTGGCTTTAAAGTGTGATACTTAAGAGTCGAGATGACAGTGCCTCACCTGAGTATGTCGATGTCATGAAGCGCTGGTCCAAGGTTAGTTATGTTGATATCATGAACTACTTTGAGTTGTTATGACAGCCAACAACTGCACAAATTGAGCCTGAAATTAATTTTTACTCCAAATAACAGTTGTTGTTCTATGTCTGAATTGCTTGTTTCGGTAGATTGTACATTGTGTCTCAAGACCAGAAACAAAAACAGGCAATTAGAATCATCATGATGCTGCCCAGTGGTTGCTCAGGAAAACTGTGGATATTAAAAAAGGAGTTATATTTTTGTCTGTTCTAACCCAAACCTGATTGGACATTGATTTAACCACTGGAGTCAAATGGATTACTTTTATCATGCCTTTGTCATTTTTGGAGCTTCAAAGTTTTGGTCACCATTCACTTGCATAATATGGACCTACAGAGCTGAGATATTCTTCTAAAAATGTTTATATATGTGTTCTGCAGAAGACAGAAAGTCTGTGAAGGCATGAGGGTGAGTAAATGATTAGAGAATTTTAATTTTTGGGTGAACTATTCCTTTAAGTACAACAAAACAGTTCCAATTCTTGGTTTATTTCAAATCATAAATGACCGAAAGTAATGACTTGCAGTTCAGTGAGTGAGTCAGATCATGTTAATTCAGTAATTGCTCAGACTGAATCAGTGTATGAGTCATTTAAGACCAATCATCTGGGACTCATCTGGCAATATTCAAAATGACTAAGCAGTCAATTCCCAACCATACTTCTCCATTTTGCTCCTGTTGGGAGCAACAGTTGCATATCAGTAGTTATGTCATAGATGCATTTGTTTATCTTGCTCTTTTAAAGAACTATGAACATATACTTTTTGGGAGTTCTGACATTGGGCAGGTCTTTAATCATATTTTTTTATCTGAGTAACAACAGATAGCCTCTGTTATAAATTTGTCAAACAAACGGCAAACAGGCAGGTTACTTAAGAACACAGGCCTGTGTCCAAAACATGCAGATGATTTAAAGGAAGGTCTCAGAAGTTTAAACCACAGAAAAGTGGCTTTCATTGGTTCCTAATGCCCAACAGAAAAACAGGTTCTGCCCTCCCCTCTTCCAGTGTAGTATTTGACCTGAGGCGTATACTCTGGAATGTCCTTGTGAGAAGGTCTGTGTTGTGTGGCTAAGGCGCCCAGCTGCGTTGTCTGAACCGGTGGTTGGAGGTCACTTCAAACATATGAGCATTTATATCAGTGGCACAGTGAGCGCAAAGGGTATTCTTACCTTGTTTGGGTATTTTACCAAGATGTGGTAACAGTACCTACTAGACTGTTATGCTCATGGGTTTTATGAAGCTTATTTTGCTTCAAATATGAACTCAGCTGTTCCACATAATAGCGATTTGTGAAGTGTTCAGGATAGTAATGCTGGTGCAGCACACTTACGCTTCTTGGTGTGCACGACTACAGAATGTTCTGGTAGTTGTCTGCTCCACCATGACAGTCTTATGTGCACTTTAACTCTGGTGAATACTGCCCCCTGTTGATGGGTGGAGACTTTTTGTAGTGCTTCAAAACACCTGGTCGTATTGGATTATAGCGACATTACATGCTGCTTGTTTGTATTTGTGTAACCAGATTTTTTAGTTTTCTGATGAAAATGTGGGTGGTGAATGCTAGGGTGTTCAAGGTGGTTGCCAGGGCATTGTTATGCAGTTGCCAAGGTGACCTTTTCAGCTTGTTTCTACAGTTGGTGGTTGCTACGATGTTCAGTGATGTATGGATGGGGTTTGTTCAAACCCCTAAGTCTGAGCAATATTAACATTGATTCTTGCATTAGCAAGCACCACTTATTATTACTGTACATAAGACTTAAAGTGATAATTCACCCTCATATTGATTCAAACCCACATGTCTAACTTTCTTCTATGGAACACAAAATGAGATTTTAGGCAGAACGTTAGGCACCATTTTCCTTTAGTTGTATATATTTTTTTAAGTAAATGGTGCTTATTCTGCCACCAGTATGTTCAAATTCATACTGTAATGCTTTTTGTGTCTGCGCATTTGGTCCACAGGTTTGAATTGATGCGGATGTGTTGGCAGTACAACCCTAAGATGCGTCCATCTTTTCTGGAGATCATCAACAGCATCAAAGAAGAACTAGAGTCACCCTTCCGGGAGGTGAGCTTCTTCTACAGCGAGGAGAACAAGCCACCCGACACTGAGGAACTGGACATGGAGGTGGAGAACATGGAGAATGTTCCACTGGATCCTGCTTCTACGCTTGCCCCCTCTTCTCAGGGGTGCACAGGGGCTCAGACCCAGAGTCCACAAGCGCTTTCCTCAGCTCAGGGGCCAGGGACACTGATGGGGTCTGCCCCAAACCCCTCCATCTCCCCTCCCTCCTCCTCAGCTTCTCCAGGCCTGGCCTTAGACAAGCACTCAGGACAGGTAGCAGCAAACGGGCCAGTGGTGCTGCTAGGGCCGTCATTTGATGAGACGCAGCCCTACGCACACATGAACGGTGGGAGGAAGAATGAGCGAGTGCTGCCACTGCCTCAGTCGTCAGCCTGCTGATCAAGACTTTCTCCCGCCCTCCATCTCCCTCTACTCCTCACACAGGGTACCCACATTTCCCTCGCCCCTTTGTCTACATTGTCATATGCATTTCCTTATGTTTTCAAGGAGTCAAAACCTAGGGCTAACCATGCAGTCGGTAACCAGATAGACAAGTATCCTACATGGAAGTCATTGGATCATTTTTTTAATGATTTCAAATGATGGAGGATGTTTCGGGTGATTGGTGACACAAAACGCCTACAAATACTCTTGCAATATTTAAGATTACAGAACAAACCACCACACTGGAGAGCCCTGGCTTTCACTTGTGTGAAAATAACCTGTTTTAATGCTTTCCAAAGGAAGAAAACCTGCCAGTTAATTGTGAAACGAGAGACAAGCATATAAGCCAGCAAGCCCAACCCATGAACACTTTTAGGATGCGTGTGTATGTGCATAAATGTGTAAAAATGCAAGTGTGTTTTTATACAGAAATACACATTCCCCTCCTCAGCGCAGCACATATCTAAAACTTGTGTCTTTGTCATCACATTTCTAAATCAAGATGGAGCAGAGACTTTCTCAGCTGAGAGAGCTTGTTCTCTATCAGTGGGTGAGTACTGTCATCTTACTGGTCAAATTACTGGTTGCTCCAGCCTCCTAGTTAATCCATTTCAAAGGTGTTTGTTAGAGAGTGAGGTGGGCTTTTTTTTAAACTGCCAACTTTTTTGCCAAATCAAATTTCCTTTTTTCTAAGAAGGTATTTATCATTACATAATCCGATCCCCCCCATCCACATCCGATTTTCTAGGTTGCACTTTGAAGTAGCGTAATCAAGTGAGTAAACTCTCATACTGTCTTTAATGGGGAATTTCTGAACCTCATCTTTTACAATCAGCTTGAGTTTGTAAATCCTTCCCCTTTCCCCTTTTTATATGGCTCTGATCTCCAACTATTGCATGGCAGTTCCTGCTGCACACCCCATCTGTGAGCTGAGCCTTCAATAGAGCGATGTCTAGAGTGTAAAGTAAAGAGCATGGTGCAAATATTGAAGGTGAAAAGATCTACACACTTCAGAGAGGCAGATATGAATAATAAGGGATCGGCTCAGTCATGAAGCAAACAGAATACTGGGGCTTCATCTGTTTTGAAGTCTGTTTGTCGAGATGAGTGAGGCATTGTACGAAGCAGGTATTTTTTAGACTAGTCATTAGTCTCTCTATACACTTCACATGATTCTAAGAATGGTCTTACAGTTGTATGTTAGACAACAAGATCATTTACACACAAATTATTGGTTTGAGTCACTTTTGACAACTTTTTTACAGTTCTGATGTTCACCTCTTTGTCTGTACAGAAAGAAGCTGCTATTTTTTTCTTTTGTGGGTGTTAAATATATAAATATATATAAATATATATACATACAGTACGTATATATATATATATATATATATATATATATATATATATATATATACACACATACACACACACACACATATACAGTGTGTATATATATATATAGATATATATATACTGTATATAAAGTATATATAAGAAATCCTTCAGGTTTAATATTTTATGATATCTCCACTACAGTCCATTTTCTTATGCTTTGTACTCTTGCAAAAAAAAAAAAAAAAAAAAAAAAAAAAAAAAAAAAATAGCCTTTCAAAATGTATTTTATTTTTGCTTTCTCCTTAAGAGGTTGTCTGCATTGCCACATGTTGTCCATTGCCTTGTGTTTTCTTTTTTCTTTTTTTTTTTTTTACATATATCTATTATTATTATTACTATTATTACTATTATTATTATTAATGACAGACTCTTTAGCTCTGCATGTGAACTTTAGGCTCCCTTGAAATAGTTGTTTACCATTGCACCCTGCCCATGAGGTGCAACTCAATCTCAGGTTATTGTTAAAGTTTTGTTCTGCAAACATTTTCATCAGAGCTTGTTCCACTCCACCTATTTAAGTTGCTGCCCTCCCTTTAAATTCACCCTTACTAAACCATACAGTATATCTGTGTCCACCCCATGCCACCTCCTTACGTCCGGCTTTTTCAGAGGTTTTGTTTACTTTACCCTCAAAACTATTTTTGTAACCCATCCATGTAACTGAAAAGCAACAAACAGGGCTAATTAGGTTGTCTTAATTTGTCATACCCCAACTCGCCTGTAACACCTCCAAAACGAGATGCATTGTTAATCTCTGCTCAAGATTGCTTTGCGCAACCCACCTCAATCTTATAAACACGATGCAATGAGCACTAACCTTCCTAATGAAATACTGTATGCCATCTGCAACCAAATAAGGGTCGGTTAAAGTTCAGAAAATTGATCTGGTTTGATCATTTCAAAGTGCTACATATAAAGGTAGGTGTCCCTTGCTAGTTGGCTTTAAATATGTTTTATTTTGAAGGATTTCTCCATGTGCATTTGGGAATGTTACCCAGGACTTATTTTTCTTGTCTTAGAAGGTTATTTCCCCCCTCTGATGGGGTATTTATTTCATTTCCTATTTTTCTAATACCAGTTGAAATCACTGTACAAATGCCATTATGATTTAGTATAAATTCTGAATTCTAGATGCATTTTTCATGATGTCATGACTGGGGGACTTTTTTCATTTCCTTCAACATCTATCTACCTCATTTTCTTTTATGTATATAAGTATATAAAATGATAAAATACATCTCACTTTTTCTCACAAGTCTATAGAGGACCTCATCATCCTCTGTCATATCTCTGATTTAGAAACGTTTTATGCACCACAGAGCACATGCTTCCAAGAATCGAGAGAGAGGAAGTCATGGTGTGGTCAAACACCGCAATAGAATTCTAAATGGCATGTCTATAGCATCATTTATGCCCAGTAATATAAAAAATCCCACTGCTCTCAATTACGCTGCAATACTTTATGATGTAAAATGGCTAACTCACCGGATGGTATCTGTGATGGACCTTAAGAGATACAAAAACATAAAAATAAAAACAAAATCTATTGTTTTTTTTCTTGCATTTAATTTATTCTTCTCTGATCATCCCTTATTCGCCATTTAAAGGTTTCAAAGATCATACAGTAACTTGTGTAAAGCATTTGCAAAAAAAAAAAAAAAAAATATTTGATTACAGCCACCTCTTTGCATTGCTCCTATTTTCATGATCCACAGGGTCATGGTCTCAACAAACAATATATTTTTTAAATGGATCCCTAATTCTTGCTGTAGTTAAACTGATTACAAATGTTATTGTTTTATTTGTTTTTGTTTTACTTGCAAGTAATTGTTGTGCAATCCAGATACGATGATCTTATGCCATTGATATTAAAGTTCCCATTTATTTAAGCTTCCAGAATCCAGAATCAAAAACTGATATGCAGCATCAACAGAGATCAGGCACTGTACCTCCTGTTTCCCAACATTTTCTGCACAACAATGTGGCTCTCCAATATCTAAGATGTCAAGTAAAGGCTTTGGCCCATAATTGAGGATGACTTTAATGACTTCCCCCTTAACTACAGCTGGTGTGTAAGTACCACTGTATGGCCACGTCTATTATAATCTAATCATTCTTTCCTTTTCCTGCATTCTGCTCTAATATCTAACAGTATGTCTGGCCAAAGCATCTAAGAATCTAATGCATTGTGTGGATTTTGTAAAACTTTCTCATAACAAACCAGTGGATTTTTTCCCTTCTCATAAATGTAACTGGAAAAACATTCCAACTGATCTGTTAGGTTAGGTCCACTCCATGTTTCTAACAAGTACCATATATAAAGGGCCAAATGTTGTCACCATATTCATTGAAATCATTCTCTAGAGAGAGAAAGGGCTGTGGTTTTGCCTCTCTTTTCTTTTGCTGCTGACAACATGCTGCTTTAAAGACTACGCATAGTTTTGTCAATAGCATTGGGCAGTGAAATGCTTTCTCTGATAACAATTCAGAGCAAATCATATGGTAAAGCAAATTTGAGGCCTACAATCTTACAACCCTTGGCTGTTCTGTTTTATGGCGCTTAAAATATTCTTTGAATTTTGTATCTTTTATTAGAGGAACTCCAAGGGTTGAACATGAGGGCACTTATTGGAAGACCTGGTTGGGACGCTGAGAGGCACATTGCTAGAAAAGAATATTATTCTGTGTGGTACAAGAGGATCTAAAGAACCATTCTATAAAAGCCCTTGTGCTTGTATTGTTGCGTATGTATATGGGTGGGAGTGTATGACATGTAGATGTAGTGATTAAGGTTTTGATGTGTTTATAATGGGAAAATAATAGATATCACTATTTATTTCAATTTCTTGTTTTCTTTCTGTAATGAATATGGACAAAAGCATTGGCCTGTTGCAAAGTGAATGTCAGTTTTCATTGAATGCTGCCAAGGGTCCTTAGTTACCAGTAGGTTACAAATCTGCAACAGAAACACACTTATATACAGACACAAACAGGACAGTAATGTCCAGTAGATTACGGGTAGTCATGACACAGAGAGAGAACATGACTAGAATTTTTTTTAAAGTCAAGTTTATAGTAGAAATAGATAATTGCATTGCAAGTTCTCTGCAAACCTGAAGGTAAATTGACAAAGAGTTTTTCCTCAACTATCACTATCAGTAAGAACTATTATTATTTTGTATTTCTTCATAATGCAAAACCTCAGGTTTATAAAAAACGCATGGGTGCATTCTAATTGCAATAACAAGCTTGAGGTTTCACATAATTTCCCAGGCACTTGTTTTTGCTTGGCATTCCGACAAATTTCAAAAGGGGCCTTGATCTACTGTACTGAAAAGAGTTTAATAACTCTTTTAATTTTCCTTTCACAAAATAAAAGAAAAAAAGAGGAAAAAATAATCAGATTCTCTGTGTCATTGCATTGATTGGTTGAAACTGATGGTGAAACGGCTTGGCTGGTACTCTCGTCTTCTTGTAAGTTATGTATCTAAGGCCTAATGTTTTTATTTCAGTTTTCTCCTCACCTCCAGTTGAGATGGTAGACTTTTTACATGCCATTGGCTTAATGTATATCTGAAGAATTTTCATGTATTTTCTTTTTTCTTAAATTTTGAATTAAAAAAAATGAATGAGTCTGAAGGCCTGTGTCCAGTGTCACTTATTGTATTTTCATTATCATCGCAGGATTATGTTTTGTGAAAGAAGTTTTCTTCAGTGTTTTCTACCTGTGTGCTTCCCACATAGCCTGATGTTGTGTATGCAGGGGTGTTCAGCTGGCATAAAAGAACCTGGATGATGGTCTAGAGTTTCTCTGGGCTTGCCAGGCTACATGAGGCTGGCACATGGATCAAGCCAGCCCTGCCCGTGGCACAGTGAATAGTAGTATACAAAATCGCACAGTTACATGCAAGTTTTTTATATTTTTTATTTTTTATTTTTTTTATTAACACTTTTTATTGATTAATCTATTAAACAATGAAAAGCAAAACATATACAAACAGAATAATTATTTAACCCTCACAATTGCACCAATTAACCCAACAACACCCCAGTGGTCACATAATTATAAATACACAAACAAACAAAAAAATATATATATAATCACACACATCCACTTCACCTCTCTTTCCACTGTCCCTCCCCAAAAGCCCTCCGACAAAGTCAGATATTTGCCCCATTTATCCACAAACAAGTCTAAATTCCCCAGTCTTCTGGATGCCCCCTATTCAAAAGCTGCCACCCTGCCCATCTCCGAACACCACTCCTGAAATGGGGGCACTCTAGCCGACTTCCAACCCCTTAAAATTATCTGTTTGGCAATCATAATGCTAGTTATGACCCAGTTTTTTATGTGCTTATTCTCCATATTAATGACCGCCCCATCACCTAAAATACAGAGTCTGGGGCAAAATAAAATTTGAGAGCCCAATACCTCACACATAAAACTCTGAATCTTCAACCAAAATTCTTGGATCTTAACACATACCCAAAAGACATGGGTTATGTCTCCGTCTTCTGATTGGCATCACCAGCAGGTGGGTGTGTCTTTTAAGACTAAGCCTATAGAATATAGAGGGGGTCCAATAGACTATGTAAAATCTTGAATTGCATAAGGCAAACCCTTGCATCTCTAGATGCAGAGTTGATGTTATTTAGAATCCTGGCCCACACTCCCTCCTCCAATACTGAGTTTAGATCTTTCTCCCATAATCTCTTCAGAGAAGTTGAAGTTCCGTCCCCCATACTCTGAATTAACAGGGAGTAGTACACTGATGCCTCATGACCTTTTCCAAAAGCCGCAATCACCTCTCCCAAAGCATCTGCCTCCTTAGGGGGATGTGTGCTACTCCCAAAAATAGTGCAAAGCAGGTGGCGCAGTTGTAAATACCTATAAAACTGAGGTCTGGGGATCCCAAAATGTTGGACCAAGTTTTCAGATAATCTCAACACACCACTTTCATATAGGTCATCGAGTGTAGCAACCTCCCTCACACTCCATTCTGGCCAACAGAAAGGAGACTTGCCAATACACAGTCTTGGGTTCTGCCATATGCTCGAGGCAGCATTTAAATAAGTGTCCAATTTAAACAATCTAGACATTTTAGTCCATACGAGTGTAAATGCGAAATAACGGGGTGTAACTTAACTTTTCCGATTAGTTTGATAGAGATACTTTGTAATGGCGAAATAGGGGCAAGAACTGCCTGTTCAATAACAAACCAGGGAGGGGCTCTCTCAGGTGGAAGTGACCAATGAGCCAAATGTCTGAGACTGAACGCATAGTAATAAAACAAAATCTTGGGAAGGCCTAGCCCTCCTTTGTCTATCGGCCTATGTAACTTATTAAAATGCAATATGGGACGTTTACCATTCCAAATGAAGGACTTCGCTATGCTATCAAATTCCTTGAAATAAGAGAGGGGGACATCTACAGGGAGAGATTGTTGCAGGTAGTTAAATTTTGGAATACAATTAATTTTAATAACATTAACCTTCCCAATCATTGATAAATGTAATGAAGCCCACCTGCTGACATCGCTCGAAAATCTTTTTATTAAAGGGTCAAAATTAACACTAACTAAATCAGACAAATTTGCTGGGAATAAAATCCCCAAATACTTAATGCCCTGTTTGGGCCACTGGAAGGCACCCGGCTGGAAAGCCGTTACTGGACAGTACGCTGTCAGAGCCAAAGCTTCGGATTTAGCCCAATTGACTTTGTATCCTGAGAACTTGGAAAAAGAATTAATAATTCTGTGGAGGCAAGGCAAAGATCTAGTAGGTTCAGAGACAAATAATAAAATATCATCTGCGTAAAGCAGAAGCTTATGCGGCACACCTCCCGCCACCACCCCTGGAAAATCATCCTCCTTTCTTATCACAGCTGCTAATGGTTCCAGGGCAAGACAGAACATTAATGGGGAAAGAGGCAACCCTGCCGAGTGCCCCTATTCAAAGTAAAATAATCTGAGATTAATCCCTTTGTTTGTACCGCTGCTACAGGGTGTCTATAAAGTAACTTAATCCAACCAATAAATGTACTCCCGAACCCATACATTTCCAAAATCTTAAAAAGATAATCCCATTCTACCATATCAAACGCCTTTTCGGCATCAAGTGAGATGGCAGCGATTGGAGATTGATCATTCGCTACTGACCACATGATATTGATGAGACGCCTGATGTTATCAGAAGAGCTGCGACCCCAAATAAACCCCACCTGATCTATATGTATAAGAGATGTCATAACTTTACTTAATCGATTAGCCAAAATTTTTGACAATATTTTTACATCTAGTTTGATCAGGGAAATTGGACGGTAACTTTTACACTCGTTTGGATCTTTGTCCTTTTTAAGAATCAGACTGATCCGGGCTTGTGTTATGGAAGTTTTCCGTTCTTTACTGATTCAGTATAAACTTCTAACAAAAGTGGAGCCAGTTCTGTGGCATAGGATCTAAAAAATTCTGTGGCAAAACCATCTGGCCCCGGAGCCTTGCTAGTAGGTAGGGACTTAATTACCTCGTCAAGCTCCTCCAAGTTTATCTCAGAATCAAGAGAGTTTTTTTACTCAATCGTCAGTTTAGGAAGATCTAATGGTTCCACAAAGTTTCTAATATCTTCATCAGTAGACGAAGACGTGGAACTATAAAGATCAATATAGAACTCTTTAAAGACATTATTAATATCAATGGCTAAGGTAAATATTTCACCACCAGCAGATTTCACTGAGGGAATGGTAGAAAAAGACTCTCTCTGCTTTATATATCTAGCCAAAAGCTTCCCTGCTTTGTCACCTGACTCAAAGTATATGACTGTCTTGCCCTGAATAACCAAAACTCCACTTTCCGGGACAAAATAGTATTATATCTATATTTCAATCGGGTCAATTCTCTGAGGCCATCAGCTGACATACGGCGCTTCAGCTCTGCCTCTGCACTTTTAATATTTCCTTCCAACTCCACAAGTTCTCGTGCTTTGGATTTTTTGATGAATGAGGCATACTGTATGATCCGGCCCCTAAGAACCGCTTTAAGTGCCTCCTAAACCACGCCCACAGAGGATACTGAGGACCAGTTGGTCTCCATATAAACATTGATTTCAGTCTTTAACATTTGTTGGAAATCAGGATTTTGCAGAAGAGATACATTAAGGCGCCAACTATATGATTTCTTTTTCTCTATATGTGGCATCACCTCTATACTCACCAGGGCGTGATCTGAGATTAAAATGTATCCAATTGAGCAATCAACAACAGATGAAATGATGGATTTGGATATAAAAAAAAATCTATTCTAGAATAAATCTTATGGACTGATGAAAACAATTTATAGTCCCTACCGGACGGGTTCAAAAGTCTCCAAATATCCGAAAGACCAAGATTTTTACACATCCTGTGAAGCGTCAGTGTTGCTCTAGGGGGCTTACACACTTTTGCTTCACTATGATCAAGGATTGAGTTCATCAAAAGATTAAAGTCTCCTCCCAATATTATATCATGAGGGGTGCCAGCGGTTTGCAACATCCCTTCAAGATCTATAAAAAAAGCCCTGATCATCAGTGTTAGGTGTGTAAATATTAGCCAAAATCAACCTTTGCCCTTGAATTTCAGCTAAAACAATAATTACTCTTCCTAATTTATCTTTAATCTGCTTGAGACATTTGAATTGTAGATGTTTATTTACCAATATAATGACTCCCTTGCTCTTACTTGTGCCAGCACTAAAGAAAACATGTCCACCCCATATCTTCCCAAATTTTTCAGCTTCCTGCGGGGAGAGATGTGTTTCTTGAAGAAACACTATATCATATTTCTTACGTTTAAGAAAAGTAATAACCTTCCTTCTTTTTATGGGGTGCCCCAACCCATTTACATTCCATGTGAAGAGAGATAGTACACTTATATTAACAACTGACATTTTGATATATTAGAAAAAATTAATTGTGTGCCAAAAACAAAATTATGAAGACCACATTCCCCATTAGTGAAACAATCAAACCCCGAACATCCCCCCGAACAAAACAAACAGAAAAAATAAAAACGTGCGCATTAACCCCGCGCACGACAGCGCCAACTGGCGACAATCCCTCTAAACTCAAAAGGTCCTTGAACGCACACGAGCCCCCACGACAACTTTGCCATCGGATTGCACAATTTTGCCTCACAAATTGTGAGGCAAAATTACATAGAAAATACTTTGTGAAATAAACCCAGTCAATAGGAAGAATGAACACAAAGAATGTGTATATTCATTCATAGAACTGTCTCAAAGGTGTGATCTTCCACAAAACAAATTCCAGCTGATATAAAGCCGTTCAGATTCCTCGGACAGACAAACGAATGTTCAGTGAGCCGGCTGTTATGAGTTCAACGGATGACGTAATCATTCCAATGTCTCATAAAAAAAAAAAAACTCAACAAAACAAACCACAGCCAGCAGGAGGATTAAGCACGAAGAATGAACAGATGAATCAACAGCTGTTCCAAAGGAATGTTATTCAATAGAACAAGCTCCAGCAGCTAGGCGGAACCAATGCAAGAAGAAACAAAACCGGCATCCCGGTTCCCCGGATGATCGAGTCAATTCACTCACAGGCTGCATAAAAGTATATACCATGACTTACACAATCCGTCAGCTTTATAAAAGACATCCTTTGTGTGAGCATGTAGATGTTTTGCGGTCATCCATAGTGTCCACTCTCAATCTGTCCGGGGACTTAAATGCAAATGTTTCTTTAAGGAAAGTGTTATTCACAAAACAAGCTCCAGCCGCACAGCGGAGCCAATGCAAAAAACCTAAAATGTCGCCCAGCCTCCTCAAGAGTTAGTACAGCGAGTCAGGCCCACTCACATGAGAAACATCCAATGGTTTACTCAGACATTGATTCTATAAAAGATATTGCCTGATTTGGACATGTGAATACTTTGCGACCGACCTTCGTTTCTATTCTCAGTTTGGCAGGAAACATCAGAGCAAACGAGATCTTTTTCTGATGTAAGAGTTTCTTACATTCCTTGAACCAATCGCGTTTCTCTCTTGTCGAACTCGCAAAGTCCGGGAACAAGAAAATATTATGGTTCTTCCAAGAAAGCTTCCCTTTGCTCCTCGCCTGGCGCAACACAAGATCTTTATCGGATGATCTCAGAAATCTGGCCAGAATCGATCGGGGCTTTTCTCCCTCAGCAGATCTGTGAGCTTGCACTCTGTGAGCTCGCTCGATTTCCAGCTTGTGGCCTGTTATGTCGAGCAGACTCGGGAAAAACTCATCTAGGAATTTCACCATATCTCTGCCCTCCTCATGCTCAGGAATTCCAACAATTCGAACATTATTCCTGCGGTTTCTATTCTCAAGATCTTCAAGCTTTTCAAGGAGATGTTCCAAATCAACTTTGGTCGTGGGTGGATTAGCGGTTAATTCCCTCTCCGAAGATTCCAGAAAATTGATTCGTTTTTCAACATCAGTCACTCTTGTAGCTAACTCAGAGAATTTTGTTTCCATCGCCGTAATCGATCGACACATTACAGCGAGATCCTCCAAGTCAGCAAGAATCTTCGTCAACATCACCGACATGTTGGACAACTGACGCTGGATTCCTTCTCCCGCCGCACCATCCAAATCGAGTCCCCAGTCTGTAGGCCTGTCAGGGCTTTCATCCTGAACACGTAAGTGTCTTTTAATGTCTCCAGAGCCTGAGGATTTTGACTTCTTTGCCATGTTTTGCAACAAAGGGCAAATGTGCAACTGGGTGTATCAAATTTTACCAGATTATAACATGAGAATAATCGAAAATTCAGCAAAGTGCGCAGAGCTCGTCGCTCACACGTCTGCTCCTTGCATGGCGTCATGTGACCCCCCCGAGGCTGAAGTTTGTTTTGTGGAGGAACACACCTTTGGGACAGTTATGTGGATGAATCTACACGTTCTTTGTGTTTATCCCACCTATTGGCTGGAGTTTGTTTTATACATTATCTTCTGTTGTGTAATTCTGTTTTTACAATTTATATAGAAACACCAGACTTGAGCAATCCGACGGCAAAGTTGTCGCAGGGGCTCTCGTTGGCGTACATGGACTGTTTGAGTTTAAAAGGGATGGAAGCTGGTTGGTGCTGTCATGCGCAGGGTTAATGCGCACGTTTTTCTTTTTTCTGTTTGTTTGGTTCGGGGGGAAGTTTGGGATTTGATTGTTGCACTAATGTGGAATGTGGTCTTTATAATTGTATTTTTGACACACAATCTATTTTTTCTAATATGTCAATGTCAAATGTTAGTTTGAGTGGATTGTCTCTCTCCATGTGGAATGTGAGTGGGTTGGGGCACCACATAAAAAGAAGGGAAGTTATTTATCTTCTTAAACGTAAGAAATATGATGTAGTGTTTCTTCAAGAAATGCATCTTTCCCCGCAGGAAGCTGAAAAATTTGGGAAGATATGGGGTGAACATGTTTTCTTTAGTGCTGGCTCAAGTAAGAGCAGGGGAGTCATTACACTGATAAGTAAACATCTACAATTCAAATGTCTCAAACAGATTAAAGATAAATTAGGAAGAGTCATTATTGTTTTAGCATAAATTCAGGGGCAAAGTTTGATTTTGGCTAAATTTTAAGCTCCTAACTCTGATGATCAGGGCTTTTTTATAGATATTGAAGGGATGTTGCAAGCCGCTGGCACCCCTCATGATATAATATTGGGAGGAGACTTTAATCTATTGATGGACTCAGTCCTTGATCATAGTGAAGCAAAAGTATGTAAGCCCCCTAGAGCAACAATGACGCTTCACAGGATGTGTAAATATCTTGGTCTTACAGATATTTGGAGACTTTTGAAGCCCTAGACTTTTGAGACTATACCTTTTTTCATCAGTCCATAAGATTTATTCTAGAATAGATTTTTTATATATATATCTAAGTCCCTCATTTCATCTGTTATTGATTGCTCAATTGGAAACATCTTAGTCTCAGATCACGCGCTGGAGAGTTTATAGGTGTTGCCACATATGGAGAAAAATCAATCATATAGTTGGCACTTTAAGGTATCCCTTTTGCTAAATCCTGAATTCCAACAAAAGTTAAAGGCTGAAATCAATGTTTATATGGAGACCACCTGGTCCTCAGTATCCTATGTGGGTGTGGCTTGGGAGGCACTTAAGGCGGTTCTTAGGGGTCGGATCATACAGTATGCCTCATTACTCGTGGAGTTTGAAGGAAATATTAAAAGTGCTGAGGCAGAGCTGAAGCGCCAAATGTCGTATGATGGCCTTGAGCCTACTGAAATACAGTTCTAATACTATTTTGTTGCGGAAGGTGGAGTTTTGTCTATTCAGGGCAAGACAGTCATACTTTGAGCCAGGGGACAAAGCAGGGAAGCTTTTGGCTATATATTAAGCAGAGAGAGTCTTTTTCTACCATTCCCTCAGTGAAATCTGCAGGTGGTGAAATTTTTACATCGGCCATTGATATTAATAATGCTTTTAAAGAATTCTATCTTGATCTCTATAGTGCCACATCTTCGTCTACTGATGAAGATATTAGAAACTTTGGGGAACCATTAGAACTCCCTAAACTGATGACTGAGCAAAAAAATTCTCTTGATTCTGAGATAACCTTGGAGAAGCTTGGCGAGGTAATTAAGGCATTACCTATAGGCAAGGCTCCGGGGCCAGATGGCTTTGCCGCTGAATTTTTTAGATCTTATGCTACAGAACTGGCTCCACTTTTGTTAGAGGTTTATACAGAATCATTAAAGAATGGAAAGCTTCCGCCAACCATGACACAAGCACGGATCAGTCTGATTCTTAAAAAACACAAAGATTCAAGCGAGTGTAAACGTTACCGTCCAATTTCCCTAATCCAGCTAGACGTAAAATTATTGTCAAAAATGTTGGCTAACCGATTAAGTAAAGTAATGACATCTCTTATACATATAGGTCAGGTGGGGTTCATTCGGGGCCGCAGCTCTTCTGATAACATTAGGCATTTCATCAATATTATGTGGTCAGTGGTGAATGATCAGACTCCGGTCGCTGCCATCTCACTTGACGCTGAAAAGGCATTTGATATGGTAGAATGGGATTATCTTTTTAAGGTTTTGGATATATATGGGTTCGGGAATACTAATATTGGATGGATTAAGTTACATTATAGACACACAGTAGTGGCGATACAAACAAATGGATTAATTTCAGATTATTTTACTCTGGATAAGGGCACCCATCAGGGTTGCCCTCTTTCCCCATTATTGTTCTGTCTTGCCCTGGAACCATTAGCAGCTGCGATAAGAAAGGATTTTCCAAGGGTGGTGGCGGGAGGTATGGTGCATAAGCTTTTGCATTATGCAGATGATATTTTATTATTCGTCTCCAATCCCTCTAGATCTATGCCTTGCCTCCACAGAATTTTTTTATTTCTTTTCTAAGTTCTCAGGATACAGAGTCAATTGGTCTAAATCCGAAGTTTTGGCTTTGACAGCATACTGCCCAGTAATGGCTTTTCAGCCTGGCGCCTTCCAGTGGCCCAAACAGGGCATTAAGTATTTGGGCATTTTATTACCAGTAAATTTGCATGATTTAGTTAGAGTTAATTTTGACACTTTAATAAAATTGTTTTCGAGCGATGTGGGCAGGTGGGCTTCATTACATTTATCTATGATTGTGAAGGTTAATGTTATTAAAATGAATTGTATTCCAAAATTCAACTACCTGCTACAGTCTCTCCCTATAGATTTCTCCCTCTCTTATTTCAAGCAATTTGATAGCATAGTGAAGTCCTTCATTTGGAATGGTAAGCGTCCCAGATTACATTAAAATAAATTACATAGGCCGATTGACAAAGGTGGGCTAGGCCTACCCAAAATTTTGTTTTGTTATTATACATTCGGTCTCAGACATTTGGCTCATTGGTCGCTTCCACCTGAGAGAGCCCTTCCCTGGTTTTGTATTGAACAGGAAGTCCTTGCCCCTATTTCACCATTGCAGAGCCTTTCTATTAAACTAATCGGAGAAGTTAAGTTACACTCTGTTATCTTGCATTTGCACGCGGTATGGACAGAAGTGTCCAGAGTGTTTAACTCGTACATTTATTTAAATGTTGCCTCGAGCATATGGATGAACCCAAATTATGTATTAATAAGTCCCCTTTCTGCTGGTCAGAGTGGATGGTGAGGGAGGTTAATACGCTTGGTGACCTATATGAGAGTGAAGTGTTGAGATCCTTTGATGGTTCAACATTTTAGGATTCCCAGATCTCAGTTCTTTAGGTATTTACAGCTGCCTACCAGCCCTGGAGTCACGAGTTCGAATCCAGGGCGTGCTGTGTGACTCCAGCCAGGTCTCCTAAGCAACCAAATTGGCCCGGTTGCTAGGGAGGGTAGAGTCACATGGGGTAACCTCCTCGTGGTCGCTATAATGTGTGGTGAGTTGTGTGTGGATGCCACGGAGAATAGCGTGAAGCCTCCACACATGCTATGTCTCCGCAATAACGTGCTCAACAAGCCACGTGATAAAATGCGTGGATTGACGGTCTCAGACGCGGAGGCAACAGATTCGTCCTCTGCCACCCGGATTGAGGCAAGTCACTATGCCACCACGAGGATTTAGTGCGCATTGGGAATTGGGCATTCCAAATTGGGGAGAAAAATTGGAGGAAAAAAAAAAACAATATATATATATATATATTGGGGATAGTCATTTTAAAAGTTCCATCCTCAGAGGGTGGAAGTCGGCTGGGGCGCCCTCGTTTCAGGAGTGGTATACGGGGAGATGGGTGGGGTGGCAGCATTCGAGGAGGTTATTTTTAGAAGGCTGGGAAAATGGGATTTGTTTGATAGGAAGTGGGGTGGATATTTGATTGTTTTGGAGGGTTCTCGGGGAGGGGCAGTGGAGAGGGATTTCTAGTTTGATGTGTATGTGCATTCTTGTTGTTTTTTGAGAGTATTCTTTATTTTATGTTTTTTTATTTTTATGTTCTAATTGTTGGTGACCACTGTAGTGTGTGTTTGTGTCTGGTGGTGGGGGTTTAATGTATATAATTGATTCTGTATATTATGTTGTTTTTGTTTGTCTTATTAATGGAATCAATAAAAATTGTTGATAAAAAAAATAAAAAATAAAAATTAAGGCACGAGAACCACCTACAGCATGCTTACGTTTAGTATGCACATGCAACATGCACTTCCGCATGAATAAATTATGTAAATTGCATTACTGTATTACTGTCTTTTCTTTTTGTTTACTGTTTGCTACTTTTAATTATGCTGTTGGTTGTGTTGTTGTCACTTTCAGTTATTTTCAAAAGAAGGAGGTGCAACACTCACTCTTTAAGCAAAATTAGAGCTACAAATTTATTTGTTTAAAAATACATGACATTTCAGCCACCCCCAGGGTCTTCATCAGACAACTGATGGTGACCGGGTGAATTTATGATTTTATGAATTTATGATTGTGTTCAGCAGAAGAAAGTCATACACCTATGGGATGCCAAGAGTGTGAGTAAATCAGGAGAGAATTTTAATTTTGGCGTGAACTATCCCTTTGTCAAATTTATCTGTTTAAACAACTTTCCCTCTTAAATTGACAAATTCAAATTTTAAGGCAGCACGAACACTCAATTGTTTGTTGAAACAAGTTTTTTTTTTTTTTTTTTTTTTTTTTGCAGGATAAGATTCTCAATTATCACCTGGATTTACAAAATTTAACAAGCATCTCTTAATCTCTGTTGCGATCAGATACCCATCAAGCCCTGATCTTTGTATAAATGATTAATCTGTGCATAAAAGTTTGACTTTTAAGTTTATCTTTGGAGTCATATTCTGCCAGATATCATCAAGGACTTGTTGGGTTTTTGCATAACTGACTGGGATCTCCTTAATGTGGACCTCTATGCCCATTCCAAGTCCCACCATCTTCAAACTCTACTGAAACAACAAAGCATCTGACTTCACCGTGATTACAGTAATGCTTACATATAACATTTACGTCACTTTATTTGCCCAAATTGCTCAATTACACTTTAAAATGTAAAACCATTATTTATCAAAAATAATCTAGACACCGCAGTATGACTTGTCAAACTCTGCTTATCAAAAAAGCCTTTGTCGGAAAGGGCCAAAACCTCAGTAAATGAGAAATGTTTAATATTAAAGTAAAAACGGCTCCCTGGCAAACACACAAGGAACAACGTTGACTAATACGGCAAAATATGTATGAAGATTCGATATTTTCTACTCAAATGTTCTTTATATTTACACAGCGAGACCAATGCCAAGTTACTTTCGCTCTACATGCTGAACGCATCAGATTACAAACCCAAAATAAACCACTTACTTGTTACAACAACAACTTCAGAATCAGCTTTATTGCCAAGTATGCTTTAACATACAAGGAATTTGTTTTGGTGACAGGAGCTTCCATTGCACAACAATACAAAACAGCAACAAGACAGAAATAATAATAAAAATAAATAAATAAAAATTGAATAATATAAAAATTTAATAGAAAATAAAGTATATATATATATATATATATATATATATATATATATATATATATATATATATATATATATATACTTAATAGAAAATAAAGCACAATAAGACAATATATACAGTACTGTGCAAAAGTCTTAGGCACATAAGATGTTTCACAAAAACATTTATCTTAAAATAGTTATGTATATCTTCAGCTTTAGTGAAGCTGAAGATATATAGATATGTAGTTATGTATATCTTCAGCTTTAGTTTTTTTTTTTTTTTTTTTTTTCACGAGTAGTGTCCATCGATTTTATTATATTTTAAGGCTTAACCTACCACTTTGAAAAATGAAATAAACAACTGCGCATTTTAATACAACTGTAGCCTAATATTAATGTGATATATAGAGATATTACCGAAAGTGACACTTTGTTAGACAAACTGCGCCACTGAGACTGTAGAAGAGTGGGTGTATTGTCCATTTTTCTCCACATGGGAGAGCCATCTCATATCCCATCACAGCGCGAAAGGCCCACTTCTCCACCTTCAAACATCTGCTTCAGAACAGGACGCGATCTTACAAATCCTACTATGGCGAAGGACACAGATATTAATATTAATTAGATCTTGATGACGTTATCCGGTAACCTTTATGAAGCGTTCACTCACGTAACCTAATTAATATTTAGCCATCGCGCGCCCACTTACCACTTATTTTCAGCAAATCAGTTAAGCATGCTGGGCGAAAGTCACTTAATATTCATAAGCCAAGCATTCCCCATAGTAGCTTTAGTAAATTCGCTAACGGGATATGGGATTAGCTCAGAACCGCAGGCTTCTCCTCCGCACTTGTTTGCCTCAGCCTCCGCCCCATCGAGATCCGAACCAGAGCTTCTCATCGACGCACAACATTGATGACAACAAGGGAATATTTGAGCAGCGTTTAACATAACGTCTTTAAGCGTATCCCAAGGCTATTAGATTTACCATTAACATAAAAAAAATTAAAATTAAATAAAAATGTTCCGAATGAGGCAGCCGTTTGAGAGCGAGAAGCTCCAACTCCAGGAGCTCAACCAAAAACTCAGCCAGTACCTAATGCGCGCGAAGCAGTTGGAGCAAGAAAATACCTGCTTGGTAAGCGAAATAAATTCAATCAGACAGAAAAGGTCTGGAGAATGGGAAAACAAACACATGTCAGAGTTACGGGAGATGCGAAGACTGGCGGAGCGCTTGTCTTTCGAGAAATGCAGAGCAGAGATGGAGCGCGAGAAGCTGCGCAATGAACTTCAGATGCTTCACGCGATGCGTTCAGATGAGGCTTCGGTGAGCAAAGGCATCGACAGCGAGCTTAAAGGTTGCGAGAGGCAGCTCCATCATGATCTTCAGACCAACACTGCGCTGGAAGATCGTCTCATTCAGCTCGAAAACGAATACAAGTTTTTGGAAGATGCCCACAGAATAGAAATCGCCCACCTGAGGGACCAGGTGCACTCTCGAACTGTACGTGTTGTCACTCAAACGCATCACGCGCCTACAACTGTAACGATGGAAGAGGTGCAGGAGTATGCGGCCAACTTTACAGAGAGCTGGAAAGATACATTGGACATGTATCGCCTGAAGGTAGAGGAAATCGAAGAGTCTATCAAAGCCGACCAGGCGAGGCTGGAAGATATTCAGAGGGAAAAGAAGGAATACGCTTTACAATTCAAAAGGCTGCGTGAAGAAATTGAGCAACAAACTCATGTGCAGCTGAACCTTGAAGAGCAGCTCATGAACATGCAGGAAAATTTCAGAGCTGAAATCAATCAGTATCAGGTGGGTGAGAAAGTCTTTCAACATATAAAAGGTACTGCATTAATCACATCACCACAGATTTTCCTGGCATCCTTTGGAGAAAATATTGCATAAGGGGCCGTTCAGAAAGAAAACGTCAAGCGTAAAAAAAAACACACACACACACACAAAAAACACTACATGCGGCGTGACGCATATAACAGAACACAGGTCAGGTATCTCGATATGCATTTTGAGCGAGACGCTCCGCAACGGTCAAAGACGTCTTTATAACGCGTTTATAAAGATTTTTTTCTTTTCTTTTCTTTTTTTAAAGAGCGCAAACGGACACAAAACGTGTTCGGTGTGAACGGACCTTAAAAGTAATAGTTCACCCAAAAAAAAAAAAAAAAAATTCTCTCATCATTTACCCTCAGGTCATCCCAGATGTGTCTGACTTACTTTCTTTTCCAGAACACAAACAAAGATTTGTTTTTGAAGAATATCTCACCTCTGTAAGTCCATATGCAAGTGAATGGTGACCAAAGCTTTGAAGCTCCAAAAAGCACATAAAGGCAACATAAAAGTAATCCATACAACTCCAGTGGTTTAATCCCTGACTTCAGAAGCAATATGATAGGAGTGGGTGAGAAACAAATCATTTAAGTTCTTTTTTACTATAAATCTCCTCTTCCACTTTTACATTCTTCTTCTTTTGTTTTTTGGCGATTTGCATTCTTTTTGCGCATTACCACCTACTGCTCGAGATGTACAGTAAAAGATTTATAGTAAAAAATGATATAAATATTTATCTGTTTCTCACCCACACCTATAATATCACTTTAGAAAATATGGATTTAACCACTGGAGTCTTATGATTATTTTTATGCTACATTTATGTGCTTTTTTTAGCTCCAAAATATTGGTCACCATTCACTTGCATTGTATGGACCTACAGAGCTGAGATATTCTTCTAAAACTCTTTGTTTGTGTTCTGCAGAAGATTCTGGGATGGCAGAGGATGAGTAAATGATGAGAGAATTTTCATTTTTGGATGAACTATCCCTTTAAGGATTTACATAGCTAGTTCTCCTTAGAGGGTGCCACACCCACTGTGTCGCACTACAGTGGTGACAGCAGCCAGCTGCAGTATCATAGCTGCCAAATAAATTATAAGATAGAATGAAGATAGCATTGGCAAGGGCATTCCTGCATGTTAATGATATATGTCATCAGAAACCTCTCGGTTCTTTAAGACAAAGACAGTAAAAGTTTACGAAACACAAACATAGTGGAAACCAAGCAGACATCATGTTGATGAATATTATCCCAACACCTGTTCTGTCAATGGTCCCTTTAGGAGATTAAGTGAGGAGTGCTTCAGCACTGCCAATATCCATGTTTATCATCTCCAGCTCAATGTGCTTTAGAGAAATTGGGGATTAATGCTTCATCCCATGATTGCTTCTCTCTTGGGAAAATGACAAATGTGCAGTTATTGAAGTAAAGTGTTGTGTCACTGTGGACTAAATTGAATGAGTTGCATTGAGGAAGCCAGTCTTAACATATTACTGCATTTAGTATCTCCAGCCTATTGAGTGCCAAATGTACTGTTCAGGCTCCAAAACCATTGGTATCGCCTAATAGGCATGCAGTCACCAAGCAGACTAATGATGCTGCCTTATAATTAATATTTACTGATCCATTTATTGAAGTCAAAAGATTTAAGTGCTGTTATACTAACATCCCAGGGCTAATGTTGCTAACATTTATAATGGATGACATTTATGCTTCCACGAGAGACCACCAGAAGTAAGTGATGGAGTGTGTGGATCCATCACTGTAGGAGCACTAGAAAACAGTGGATAAGAATTTTAAAGGCTAGACGTATAATGGGAGATGGTACCTTGTGTATCTGATCTGAACTTTAAGACATACTGACTTAGACCAACAAAAAGCAGATAATCTTCTATCATTAAAGACATCTGTCTCTTTAAATAAATTATGAAGTTTCAGCAGGGTGTGATGTTGCAAGAGCTCTTAAACAGGTGCATCACACAAACAATGGCATCGAAATGTACTTGGATCAAAAAGGTGAAAGTGGACACCCCTATGAAAGATAAAAAAGTTTATAGTTTAAACAGTTACTAGTAAGTTTATGATTACTTGTATTACACGCAGCTATCTGATATTGGCATTAATTTAATGCTGTATAGCCAGAGAGGAACTGGCTTCCCCAGCTGAGCCTGGTTCCTCTCAAGTTTTTTTTTTTCCTCCATAAACTTACATCTGATGGAGTTTTGGCTTGTTCTCTGGGGGACTAAAAAGACAAATAATTTTAAGGCATGATTTTCTATGCAGTTGCTCAATGAGGACTTTAAGACACTACAGACATTACAGCATAATTTTCTGTAAAGGTGCTTTAAAACGATGTGTTTTGTGAAAAGCACTATACAAATAAAGATTACTTGAATTCACGATTAAAATGCATCAGAACTGTTTTAAAAGATGAAAAAAAATAACCAAATTATAACATTTAAATGTATTTTTAAGACTTAAAAGATTACTGCTTTACCCAAACCACTGACTTTCTAATCACTCTTGAGATATTGATTCTAAAAAGTCTTTAGAACAAAAACACACACCTTTTCAACTTGATACCTGATCCTAATTTACTTTTAATTTAGTCTTTATGTAAAAGAGCAAACAAGCCAACTCTCTTTTTTGTCATACAGGTTATTATTGAAGATCTGGAGTATGAGCGCAGGTTGCTGTCCAACACCATCTCAGAGAAGCTGAAGGACCATCAGGATCTCGTACAGGTTAAAATGGGTCTTGCTCTGGAAGTGGCTGCATACAGGTAGAGCTTTCACAAAAAATATTATATTTTTTATTCTTTGAAAGAAAAAAAAAAAAGAACTACAGGAGGCTAAATAAATGGCATGAGAAGCTGTTTCGTACCTTATAATATAACCAGTTCTACCAAACCAGTTTAGCTAATTTATAAGCACATAACATATATATTATATAAATAATTCATATTTAAAAATGCTTTAAGCACACATTTCAAAACAAGGCTTCAGGGACTGTATTAGCATAACCACCGCCCTTATTTTCTGATCATTCATGTTTGTTCATTGTTCCCAGAGATCTACTAACACTTGAATTTTACAAAGCCACTGTTTTGACAGTTTCATAAAATTCATATTTGTTAGACAGTTCCTGCCTATGGTCTTATGGATCATGGCTTCAAGCACAGGGAGGAATGACCTTGTTTCTGTCTCCTCCCACATCTTCTCAGTGATATTAAATATTAATAACAAAATTAGTTCTGCTTCATGGACATCTTTGTAGAACATAGGGAAATACATGGGTCTCCCATTTGTATCAAAATGTTTTAAATTCACTTTTCAAAATGTCAAGCCTTAACTATTGTTTGTGGTGGCCTTAAATATGGGTTTTGATAGGCAGGAAATATTTTTTATAGCCTTATAAGACTTCACACAGGAGTTGAGTTGTTTTGATGCACAACTGTTTTTATATTTAAATGAAATTGCGTTGAAAAGTGTTAAATTTAATTCTTTCTAACATCCAGATACCCCGGTTTGAGTCCTTTTTTCCTCATTCCTTGGTTCCTCATTGTTAATCTGGTATTCAAGAAGCAGGGTATTAAAACATTTCAAGCATTTTCCTTTGTGCAAAGTAATTGAATGCACACATATTTTCTGCTGTCTGTAACTCAAGAGTCTGTTTAGAGATTTGTTTGAGTAGTGGAGTTTAACAGAGCTGCCACCCCCAACATGAGCCATCAGCCGTGTAGAAGTTGGAATGTATTTTTAGTTACTGCAGCAACAGAGCAACTAATGCCCGCCCATGTGGCAAGTCTGCTTAAAGTCCCTCCCACTTTTTCCCTGTTTGACTAGATAACTCCCCTGTTTTTATTTATGACTTGGTCACTGCGCATTTGAGCTAACATTAAATCTGAATTATGGTGACATTCATTCTATTGTGTATATTTAAAACTGTCTGATTCATCAGCTAACAAATGAAATATTAGTATAAAGGCACACAATAATAGATGTTCAAAAGAAAATAAATTTGGCCAATTTTTGTTGTTTTTGTTTACTACTTTGTCATGTACAGAAAATTGTTTCTAGGTTTTTATTATTATTATTTAAATAGAAGTATTAATACAGTATGTCTATGGTGGCTGTTTTGTTCTCAAGATAAATCAGATAGTTCGCCTCACCTTATAATGGTCCACCATTACAGGTAGCACACACATTGTTTTTGACTCTCATCTGAAAATGTTTAGGATTCTTCTCTCATTATCTGCCATCCGTCATTTATTCTTGAAGTCAGAAGTGAGGTTAGACTCTTTCACCTGAAGATGTCTGAATAATGTGTTGTTTGGCCTTTTTGGAATGTCTTCTGAGATGTGATCATGTAGAAGTGTCTTTCCATTGGTCTGTTTAAAACTGCACCACATTTTGAGCTATAATGAAAACAGACAGGGATGCATTGTGGCAGTTATTTTTAGTGCAGTCTTTCTGAAGAATCACAGGGAACTTCCACTGGGATACTGTAGCTCCAGAGTCTGCTTTGGTTCTCCACCACATTTGCCATGTAATAGCATTATCAAGGTAGGTTCAAAGCACGAGCTCAAGGACCTGTGTGACTAATTAAACACAATGGTGGACAAAATATGGTGACCTTCACTGTGTTTTTGTGTAGGACAAGGTCCATGGGCATGGTACTGAAGGTTTTTTAGGTTGTTCTCACTGGTGTTTGAGCTTGTATATGGTGATGGCAGAGCAGGGGGGTAGTCAGCACTCTCAAGAGTTGAAAAAAGTAGCCCCTAAGTTTTGTTCACAGCATATGTTTTGCTCACATCATATAAAGGTCACCATGACCTTTGATTTATCTGCTTGTGCTTTTTTAACTTTTGGCATTGTCATGTTCATCAGGGCACTCTTGGAAGAAGAAGGAAGACATGCTCAAATGTGGTCTAATCAGCAGTCAAGAGAACGAATAATAGGTATTGTTTGCTTGAATCATAGTTGAATTGAAGGCACTGCCCCCCATCCCGCACAATGTTGTTCCAAAACTGTATGACTTTTTTTTCTGTGGAACACAAAAGATGTTAAACGAAGAATGTTAGCCTGAGTCACCATTCAAATTCATCCTGCCTAACGTCAGCTATTGTGTTCCATGGAAGGAAGTCAAGCAGTTTTGGAACAAAATAAATAATAAACAGAATTTTCATTTCAAAAGAAAACAGACAGCTGTGAATTGTAGTTACAAAACACTTCTGAAAGGATGTCTTAGGATGAAATAATTTGCTTTTACGCTATAATTTGGACATAACTGAAATGCAGTATTATTCAATAATTATGAACATACTATACAGAGTAAGAAAATGTTTATCATCCTAATTTCTGTCCTAATATCGTTCTATGTTGTCTATTTAGATATAAAAATGCCAGCCCACCCTTTCACCCCAAGACTCTCTAGCATTCCGGGAAGTCAACCAGATACGAGAAAACACTTCACAGGATATGATGTTAAATATATGGAGCCTATTTCCAGCATGAGAACTTCAGATGTATCAAGTCAGTTTTATTCTCATGGACCCTCTAGGTTAGTGCCCATCAGTGTATCAAATCGTGCCCAGCAAAGTCCTGCTTCGAGAAGGGACATGATTTCCTTCACCAAAGCAGTGCAGGCAGCTGCTGCCAGTTCCCCAAAAGAGGTTTCGAAGCATCTCCCGCCCAAAATTGAAAGTACATCAACCTCTAAAATCTCACAAATAGCACAACCAAAGCCAGTGAAAGTGTTATCACCTATAGGCTTGAGCAAGGCCACCACTGAAGAAAGTCACCAGAAAGATGTTGAAATGAAAGAAAAGAGAATGGATGGCAAGTTAACAGTGAAAGAAGAAAGACAATACGTTAAAGTAAAAGAATCAAAAGCTAAAGATGAAAGAGAGTTTGAAAGCCACCAGAAAGATGCTGAAAAAAGAATGAATGCCAAACAAGATACAGACAGAGTCAAGGCAACAGCGAAATATGAAACACAACATGTCAAAATAAAAGAAGAAAGGAAACCTATTGATGAGAGAGAGTCTAAGGTATTTGTAGGTGAGGAAAAAGTCTTAGATGCCGTTTCTATGGAAGAAATAATGCAGCAGGTCATGAAACCTGCTGGTTTGGATACTAAGGTCAGCTCATCCCCTGACTCAAAAGTCACATATCATGTGGAGAAAACAAAGCAAGACGATGGAACCACCAAGACTCAGATTGTCTTACAAACTAAAGTGGAGGAAGAGCTAGACCTGTCTGAAGATTCTGGCCTGGAGGAATTTCTCAGCAAGGGAGTCAAGAAAGTCACCCTAGAGAACATCAAAGGAACCCCAACAGGAAACATGATCGAGAACCTGTTGAGTCTTGGCTTGCAAGGTGAGAGCTTGGGAAACAGGTCGGTGAATGTGGAGATAATAGAGGAACCTGTGGAGTCTCAAAGTGATGAGGAAGATGAAACTGAAATAAAGGAGACAGTGGAGATTAAGTCCCAACAACCAAACATCAAACCCTCATCAATGTTCTTCCAAATCGAGGAGCTAGAAAGCGAACCTAAGACCACAAAACCCTGTGAGGGCAGTTCTAAGACAGTCGAAGGGATCAGAGATGAAAGTTTACCCTATTTCTCCCATGGCCAAGAGCCACAAGAATACTTTGTCTCCACTCCTGAGGACAATATGTCAGAGGAGGGTGAAAGGTTTATGTCTTTTACCCATTATGGAGTTGTGGATGATCTGTCTGATGAAAGATATTACCAGGAGGACGAGCCCAAAAGGTCGACTGCTGAAGGTCACAGTTACAGAGATTCACCTGAATATGGTGACCACTCATTTGTGAGAGACAGTATCCAAGAATGCATAATTGAAGAGGAGGTTCTCGTCTCTCCAACGCTGCAAAAGTCCATAGTGGGAATGCTGACAGGGGAGTCACTAGACCCCAAACAGCAGCTGAGAGGAGCACTAGAGCAAATCCAAGGTAACATCTCTGGGGCCCTGAAGGAAGAACTTGCATTTTTAACTAAAGGTGGGGAGACCCCAGACAATGTCTCAGTGGACATCAAGAAAGTAGAACAAGCCACAGATAATGGAACCATGACCATCGTGGCAGAGCTTAATGTATCCCAGACTTTGGAGGATTCTGGACTGCTGGAGGAGGAACAGGATGATCCATCGGAAGAGCAGATAATGGCAGCGTTGAGCTCATCTCACCCTGGACTCCAGCAGGCCCTCAGAGGTGGAGCTGGAATTGGATACACTATGAAAGTTTCCCAAGAGGAGTTTCAAACAGAGGGAATTCCGTGGATGACCAGCAATGAAGAGATTGGACACTGGAGTTCTGATGAGGTCAGCAAGACGGAGAAACATATCAAGCTGGGTCCTAGTGAGAGATCCTTCACATTTCAAATGGATGTGAACAACAGCTCTTCTGCATCAACCAGTGGAGGAACCGGTGAAGCTGAAGAACGAAGAGGAAGCGGAGCTACTGAGTTTTTGCAGACCCAGATGATCGACCCTCACATGAAGGTCTGTCACGAGAAGAGAATCGCAACTGTTTATCTTGAAAGCCCCAAAGACGACTGAGACTAAAATGAAATTGCCCTCCAAATGAATCATTATATCTTGAAATAATTATGTTTACATAATTCATTATGAATTTGGATAAAAGCAATCAGGTGTTGTAAACCGGAATAAAAAATCCATGATCCATGACTGATTTCCTGTTATATCTGTCAAGTAAAATGGAAAGTTCACCCAAAAATGAAAACTCTGTCATCATTTACTCTTGTGTTGTTCCAAACCTGCATGACTGTTTTCCATGGAGCACAAAACAATGTTAGGCAGAATAATATCCTCAGTCATCATTCGCTTTCATTGCATCTTTTTTCCATACCATGAAAGTGAATGGTGACTAAGGCTAACATTCTGCCTAACATCTCCTTTTGTGTTCCACAGAAGAAATTAAGTAATATGGGATTAAAACCACATCGGTGTGAGTAAAGTTTGACAGAATTTTCATTTTTGGGTGAACAATCCCTTTATTCACTGTTTTGGTTTGATCTTGAGTATATATTTTGTATTATCTACCTGGACATCTTATTTAGTTTTTATTATATAGTTTTGCTTTAAGTATAGAAAAAGTTAGATAACAGTTTTTCTTTCCATGTCATTTCTTTTTTATTTCTTTATCCTCTTGTAAAAATGTACATTGTATGCTATATAAAATGCACAGTTTGTTCTAGTTTCCAGAAAATTCATGTGAAATATCAAGTTAAACGGAGAATGAATAGATCGAGATGGAAAAGTATGCATAAATTGTAGAATAGCGCTTGCTTTGACTGGCTATATTTCTGTGAGTATGTTCAAAAATGTATTCACAGTATGACAAAGACCTTAGAAGAATATTTGTCACAAATTTGGATTTGGAAATTTGGGATTTTTAGGTTACGCCCTTAAAATGAACTGACTTATGCGGTGTGGTGTACATTTGGCCACATATACAGTGTCTAGCTTTGCATAAAACGAGAAATAGACTGTCCTTCCAGTCTTCCAGAGATCTCTTAATCCTTAAATGACATTAGACCAGCGAGGACTAATCTAGCAATCCCGCTCCAACAGGACAACATATTTTTCATTGCCCTGTTTATGAGCAGAGACAGCAAGAGAGGGAGAGAGAGAACATTAAAATAAGTTCTAGGCAGATTACAGAGAACTGTGTAAGTGCTTCAAGAATAGCTAGCTGGTTGCTATTAAGTCTGTGTCACAGCCTATTACCTGTATTCAGATTGAGGATTCACTTCCACTAAAGGAGCGCATCTAATGTGTGTCTATTTTAGGATTCATACTCTATCTTAAGACTTTCCATCGACACCTCAAAAGGTAAAATAGCGTAACAACTTGGACTGAAGATTTACCAAGGTGTAAACATTTGTTTTCCTCTATTTTTGTAATACCTTCATACATTCTGCTACATCTTGACAGATATCAGACATTTTCATGTTAGTCAGTGGAGGCTGCAAGCTTGACTGTCCTATGCTTACAATATTAACAATAGAGCGTCATTTATTATGAGAAATCATGTAACATCATTTAAAAATTTGCTTACTGAAAAATGAGGCTCTCATTTAATCTCATTTAACATTTAATTTTCAAGTATCTTGTCATGTCTGCATCATTATAAACCTTGATGCATTTGACCAGAATCAAAATCCTGAATATAAATATGTTAGCAGATACATGGTAAACTGATTAAGATTATAAGTGATAGTTCACCCAAAAATTTTAATTCAGTCATAACTCATCATTTTGTTTCAAACCCATATGAATTTTGATTATATATATATATATATATATATATATATATATATATATATATATATATATATATTATTAACATTACTATGCTTGAGGATTCCTTTGAGATGGTGTTTCAGCACCTGACGAAGTTTGTCTGAATCTATGCATAGGGTTCTATTATTCAAAAAACACTTTGTGAACCCTCCTATTGTGCATATATGGTGCATGCAGATTTACAGTGCAGTATGCTATACCTTTTACTGCCACAGCAATGATTGGTTTGGCTTGGCAGACTACAGATGTATTTTTGCAATATGAAAATTCACAGAAGTGGTGTTTTGTGTGCCGTGTTAAGAAACAGACTTGGTATCTTGTCTGCTCACTGTCTGAATATTGGTCCACATGCGAAATGCAAACATAATAAACGAAACCTTACAGACAATTACAGAGTTTGTGTAGTGAATCCAGCTCAATTCTCAGAAAAATCTTTGAAATCAGAGGATTATAATGATAGCGTGTGGCCTGTAGCTACAGTCAGAGAGTATTTGCAGAAACTGCTGTGAAGGTGTATTAGATCACTGTTGAACAGTTCTAATTTTTTTAAGTGCAAAGTGTCACCCTGCCAGCAGCTGAGAGATTTGAAACACAGCAGAGCCTGTCTGTTGTCCTAGAAATATTGCCTTGTTTTTTTTTCTTGTTTTTTTCTCTTCAATCCACAAACTCCCCTTGGTGAAATAGGAGGAAGTCAAACATCTCTGACAGTCCAGGGATATGCCTGGTGGTCAGTGCTCCTATGAGTTAGAGATACTAGATTTCACCTCAGACGGAGATGATACCACTGCACAGAAAGGAGGCCTTGTTTCAAGATGACTTTCCTTCTTATGTCTCACACAAACCTCTGATGACCTAGAAGATATAAAGCATTAAATGCCTTATCAATAAGTAATATTTACAGTCTTTAAATGTTATTGTACGGCATTGAAAGCATAGCAATGACGTTTTAGAGTGCATTTTGATGTGTAACACATAGCTTCACACATGGTTAGGTAGGAAACTCACTGAGACAGCATGTCCACAATTCTTTGTGTGGCTTTGGTATTCTTGTGCTGAGGACCATACAGCATACTCTGAATATTCAGACACTGGAAGAGAGAGAGAACCAAAGATTGTACAGTATATGTTGATTGTAAAAATGGTTGTGAATTTAGGCCAAATATTGAATCAAACATTGGATTATAACCTATGGAATAGTTGCTTCATAGGCTTCTTATGCAGTTTTAAAGAACTAATTTTCATCCATTTGATTATTAGTATGGGATGGCCAGGTTTGGTGAACAATAAAGTGCTAGCAGAGCTTCAATACTGTTATCAAATCTGCCTGTGGCTGTGAAATGAATATACCTTATTAGACAGCTTTGCTGGTATACTTGACTCTGGTCCATCACAGCATTCTGCAGTCAAACATTTTTGTATAAAGACCGCAAAACTGTATAATTCACAGTTTACTCAGGCAACCTATTTCCTGCAAAGCTGTGCTACTTTTATGTCTCTCGTATCATTTGCGGTCTCTTTCTTCTCACATAATACAATAATTTCAAATCAAAATTTCATGTCCATTTAGTAATTTCTTTGATAAGTACACATAATAAATGGGACAGTATACATCAGCTGTTCATTCTCACAAAATAAACACTTTCAGGGAGATAAAAGACCTGATCACTTTATAGTTTAGAATAATAACCATCTGACTGTGTTATCCTTAACATTATCCTTCCCTTATATTATCCTTGACTTTATCCTTCCATTTTTTATGAAGTTTAAATTTGATTGAATTGTAAATGTTAAACTAAAGGCTGTTGCAAAAATGTGTGCCTTTATTCTGTTGCTATCTAGAGTGAGTGCTCTGCTTTGTGGGGTTCATGGAGTAGTGGACAGCTTGACTCTGATTTCACTGTAGAGTGGAGGAGTGTCTTTGGCACACAGCATACCCGGCCAGCTCAATTCATTTCCTCAAATAAACCCTCTCATTCACTCACAACATTATCAAAACAGCAACCACATATTTCCAAAACCTCTCAAAATTACAACATGACATCAGTCTTTACAAAACAGCAAAGGAAAGCAACTGTTCAAAGTTTCCTTGATGTTTGAATAGTCCTTGTTTTCATCACTTTCCATTATAGGGAAAAGTGATGTCATAGAGGCCCATTTCAACGGGAAAACAGTCACAGTGTCACACAAAAGAGTACGTGGGTCTTTTTAAAGAATAAAGAAAAAGATACAGCATATGTATATCTTTAGGCAGAAAACAATTATTTCCAAAAACACACACAAAAAAATCTAAATATAACTTAAACGTTCCATATTTTGGGCCCTTTCTCTCTCTAACTTTAAACCCCTGGCTTTGAGCCAATTCTAAACTGGTTGTGTGTTGCTCTGTGCTGCAGCTGCTGTCATGATTAATGCAGAAAGAACATGATATGAGCTCGTCGTATCTGTCAGTGGTAAACGGGAAAGGTTAGTAGCCTAAGGAAGTGCAGAGCGTGGGACCACTGATTTATTGCCCAGAATTGGACCCCTTTGATACAACAACAAAGAAACATAGCAACAGTGCTCACTTACAGACAAGTGGAGACCGGTATCAAGAAATCAAAGTCATCATACTGTTTCAGAGGGGTTTTGGGGGAATTAAAGCCACTTTAATATTCAGGACATAGCCTACTAAAAGAAATAGATTCATGCACCCTCATGTGGTTCCAAACTGGTTTGACTTTTTTTCTTCTGTGGAACACAAAAGGAGATGTTAGGCAGAATGTTAGCCTCAGTCACCATTCACTTTAAATGTATCTTTTCCATACAATGAAGTTCCTTCTAAACATTCTGCATTTCCTTGTATGTTCCACAGAAAAAAGTTATACAGCTTTAGAACAACATGTGGGTGAGTAAATGATGACATAATTTAAATTTTAGGGTGAACTATCCCAGACATCAGCAGATGTGTTTGTGTTTTGTTTACTAAGAGCTAGAGCAATAAGAGAACTAGGGTGTGGGATGACTCCTAAAGGAGACATTGAGGGAGGAGTGACTTGTGCAGTTCAGTTAGAATAGCATTGGCCAGTCCAAAATTATTCAGGCTTTAAATAATGGTTGAATGTCACTTCAGTTTCTAATACAAGCATAAGTTCCATGCCTATTCTGTAAATGTTAATGGATGCAAGTTCAGAGACAAGATTGTAGAATTGTAATTTTCTTCAATAATGTTGACTGGATTGTTCCTCGGACTGTGTTCAGTGCTCTTTAAACAGTTACTCTGCAAAGTTCCAATGGCCATCAAAATGTCTGGCTGCAATTAGAAGACAAATTAAATGTTATTCCTTGGGACATTGTGTATCAGGAAAAGCGTTCCATCCAAGGGGATGTATCTTGGACGCACCCCTCCAATATTAGAGCATAGCCCTATGGGCATCAGGCTCTAAGAGACTTAGGTCAAAATAGCTGTTCAGATCTCTTTTAGCAATTCCACAGCCTCTATGGTGACTTTGTGTTAAAGTGATGTAAAAATTCCACCAGTCCTGGTTGAGTGGCGTAAACAAAGGTTCTATTTGTTGTGTGATGTAGTGGCTAAAACTCATAACTGGTAATCAAAAAGTTGCTGGTTTGATCCCTGTAATGGCCATTGGTCCCTAAAGCAAGGTGCCTAACCAGGTTGCTTTGAAATTCAATAAATACAAATTCTATTATAAAACAAATAGTTTAGAATCTAAATTCTGATTTGATGAGCTGTGTTCAAAGCTGTTGTAAAACTATTATTAAAGCACACCTGTGACCAACATTCTATTAATACCACACAACATCTACATTAATTGCCAACTGCAAACTGCCAACAGGTAGGATTATAAAGTATAGTACTTGGCGAAAGAAGTGTTTATTCCAATTATTATAATTTTTTACAAATCTATCTGTTTATGATGTCTTTTATCATATTGCAGTTGCTGTCATTTTATACAATAGCCTGTACATATAAAATATGCCCAAAAAGCAATAAGACACTCGAGTCCATATGTTCTGCTTCGTGTCCGCTGTGCGTCTTGCCAACAAACACCCACTGCACATGGTAAAATCACTGTACCGCATAGCATTGTGTGGCTTAATGTTTAATTTTATACCATCACGCTATCACGTCAAAGATTTGGCATCAGATTTAGCAAACTACAGTAGCTATGTAAATACATGCAATAACATATGTGCAATGTTTATTCATAAATACTGTACATTACAGACCTGTTTTACTTGTTATATCTGAAAAAGGTCACATACTGTATATGAAGTTTATGTATATGGGCATTTTTTTAATTAATGATTTATTAAATGAATTAAATAATGAATGAATGTGTAACACTACAATAAGGTTCTATTTGTTAACATAAGTTAACAACATTAGTTAACATGAACTAAAAATTAACAATACTTTTAAAGCATTTATTAATCTTGGTTAATGTTAATTTCAAATCAAAAGTTGTGTTTGTTAACATTAGTTAATGCACTATGAACTAACAATGAACAATTGTTACATTATGTACAGTGGTGTGAAAAAGTGTTTGCCCCCTTCCTGATTTCTTATTTTTTTGCATGTTTGTCACACTTAAATGTTTCAGATCATCAAACAAGTTTAAATATTAGTCAAAGATAACACAAGTAAACACAAAATGCAGTTTTTAAATGAAGGTTGTTATTATTAAGGGAAAACAAAATCCAAACCTACATGGCCCTGTGTGAAAAAGTGATTGCCCCCTAAACCTAATAACTGGTTGGGCCACCCTTAGCAGCAACAACTGCAATCAAGCGTTTGCGATAACTTGCAATGAGTCTTTTACAGCGCTGTGGAGGAATTTTGGCTCACTCATCTTTGCAGAATTGTTGTAATTCAGCCACAATGGAGGGTTTTCGAGCATGAACTGCCTTTTTAAGGTCATGCCACAGCATCTCAATAGGATTCAGGTCAGGACTTTGACTAGGCCACTCCAAAGTCTTCATTTTGTTTTTCTTCAGCCATTCAGAGGTGGACTTGCTGGTGTGTTCTGGATCATTGTCCTGCTGCAGAACCAAAGTTCGCTTCAGCTTGAAGTCATGAACAGATGGCCGGACATTCTCCTTCAGGATTTTTTGGTAGACAGCAGAATTCATGGTTCCATTTATCACAGCAAGTCTTCCAGGTCCTGAAGCAGCAAAACAGACCCAGACCATCACACTACCACCACCATATTTTACTGTTGGTATGATGTTCTTTTTCTGAAATGCGGTGTTACTTTTACACCAGATGTAATGGGACACTTCCAAAAAGTTCAACTTTTGTCTCGTCAGTCCACAGAGTATTTTTCCAAAAGTCTTGGGGATCATCAAGATGTTTTCTGGCAAAAATGAGATGAGCCTTAATGTTCTTTTTGCTCAGCAGTGGTTTTCATCTTAGAACTTTTCCATGCAGGCCATTTTTGCCCAGTCTCTTTCTTATGGTGGAGTCATGAACACTGATCTTAACTGAGGCAAGTGAGGCCTGCAGTTCTTTGGATGTTGTTGTGGGGTCTTTTGTGACCTCTTGGATGAGTCGTCGCTGTGCTCTTGGGGTAATTTTGGTCAGCCGGCCACTCCTGGGAAGGTTCACCACTGTTCCATGTTTTCATTTGTGGATAATGGCTCTCACTGTGGTTCTCTGGAGTCCCAAAGCTTTAGAAATGGCTTTATAACCTTTTCCAGACTGATAGATCTCAATTACTTTCTTTCTCATTTGTTCCTGAATTTCTTTGGACCTCGGCATGATGTTTAGCTTTTGAAGATCTTTGGTCTACTTCACTTTGTTAGGCAGGTCCTATTTAAGTGATTTCTTGATTGAGAACAGGTGTGGCAGTAATCAGGCCTTGGTGTGGCTAGAGAAATTGAACTCAGGTGTGATAAACCACAGTTAAGTTATGTTTTAACAGGTGGGGCAAACACTTTTTCACACAGGGCCATGTAGGTTTGGATTTTGTTTTCCCTTAATAATAACAACCTTCATTTAAAAACTGCATTTTGTGTTTACTTTTGTTATCTTTGACTAATATTTAAACTTGTTTGATGATCTGAAACATTTAAGTGTGACAAACATGCAAAAAAATAAGAAATCAGGAAGGGGGCAAACAATTTTTCACACCACTGTATATATATTAATGTAACATTAATAATATTAATAAATGCTGTAAAAAATCTATTGCGCATTGTAAGATCATGATACCTAAAGCATTAACTAAAGTTAACCAATGGAACCTAATTGTAAAGTGTTACAAATGAATACATAAAATAATTATCAAAATAATTTTTATTCACCTTCTTGAGGGTTCTGTGGGCTTGTCTCATCTGACCCTGTGTCATCTCTACTCCACCAATCAACTGCAACGCTTCTGCAACCTCTGCACTCAGCTCACCGAAAGTGCTCTTCTTTAAAGCTAAAGACTCTTTTTGGATCTGAGCACTTCTCTGACAAACCAAAACACACATGGTCCTTACAGAAAATTGTACCTTTTTTAAATAATAAACTTTATTTGACATTGCTGCGAAATTATTTCTCTTATGTTTGCCACAAAATATAGCTGTTCAGTCATTACATCAATTTGTAGGCTAACCCAGAAGGGGAAACAATACAATTGTTGTCTGATTCATCAAGCATGTAAACACAATCTCTTTTGTAGTGGTAGTGCTTGTGTTGCAAATTTGTTGCAGGCTTAAAAATGTCGTTTCAGTTATGACTTCTCAAGTAATTTTATCCACCGTCCTTTTACCCATTGGAAAAACCCAAGGGAACACATGGCTCGAAAATGCTAATCGTTTTCCAAGTTTTGGGACTACAAACTGAACAGAACTATACAGTAAAGATTGATTTAATATCCCAAAATCAAACTATACACCATTTATGATTTTGAAGCTGACCTCCTGTTGTCCGGTGAGTAGTAGGAAGTGACAGTAGTCATCTTGGGCTGATAAGGTGAGTGGGTCCTGTGGGCCTCGTGCACTCGTATACGCACTTATACTCTCCTTGAATAAGTGTGCCGCCGAATCTATTCAAATGGACAGAGAGATGCACATAGTCATGTTCCTCTGCAACTTTCTCTGATGTTATTATCACACACCCTTTAAGAGCTTCCCCAGCATAGTGTTACATTTTTCATTTGATAAGCAGAGGGTCACCTTCAAGTCTCTTGCTGTACTTGTTATACAGGCCAGCTAACACAGAGCTCTAATTATGTACAGCCTATTAAACACCTGAACTAGACTGTGACCTAACATGATTCATCCAATTGACAAACTTCTAAATGCTGAATCTGCTCTCAAATCATCTTTTTAAAGGCAATATACCAGGGACATGAATGATTATTGCCCTAAAACAAGGCTACTGAGTGTGTAATAAGACGTGAGTCTGCCACCAGTTTTATGAAACACATTAAATCAAAGCTTGAACACTACTGGCTATATAACTTGTCTCAATTCGGTGTGATGCTCAGGGTCTAAATATTTTCCATAGAGATGGGGGTGAATTCACTAAAGAGTTGCAATCCAGGTAATCAGTAGTTAAATGCACTAAAATAGCATTGCACCATATTTAAATAAAGTAATTTCCATCGTTTTCAGTGCAAACATGGCTTTCTATGTAAATTAGGCTTATTATAGATTGTGAATATTCATAAAAGTGTTGCTGTTAGCCTGTTGCAATTAACATAAAAACAGGAAACAGAATTTTATTTGCAGAGATGTTTGCTCACATTTTCTACTGATCATTGCAGCATCTGCAACTTGCAAATTCTGTTCAGCACTAATAGAGCTGGTTCCGGGAGTAAAAATCCAATAATTTTTTTTTCCATATGGGAACTGATTAACAATTCATTTTAAAATCTAAAAACCAAATCTTTTGTAAACTCCAAGGTTGTTAATTAACTTTATTTTTCAAAAATTGTTTGATATCAAAATTCCTGCTGAAGAACTACACTACCCATGATCCTGAGGGGGGAAATCCACCAATTAGAGAATTGTGTTGAACAAACCATGGCAAAAAAAGAGTGCAGCAGCAACAGTCCACAACCAAGAAGCACTGTAAATTATGTAATCGAGGCTTTCTACACTCTACACACTTTTTTGAGGGCACATTTGCGCCATTACCTGATTTACATAATTCCTTCAGTGAATCAGGTGCTAAAACAGCACAGACGTGCAAACAAACAACACTATCAGTGTGCACAATTCAATCCAAGTGAATTCCTCACAGACTTTTGTAAATGCAGTCACCATTGTGATGAGGTTCTGAAGTGGAAGAGTAGGCCAGAGCCAAGCTGTGAGCGATGTGGGCCCCCTCCAGACCCCCAGGACTCTGACTAAGAGCAATGGAATGAGCCTTCAGAGGAGGGAGAGAGAAAGAGTGAATACAGACTTTTCACATATCAGACCACACACACTGACAGGGAGGAAACATTTTCAAGAGTTCTAGGCTTTAAACCATTTTGAGGTTTGATTCTACAAACCAATACACCAACCTTCCACTATTTACCTCTCTCTGGTTTTAAAGGAATAGTTAATCCAAAAACATGAATTCTGTCCCATTTGAAACCCATTTGACATTCCAGACCCATTTGACTTTCTTTAATTTGCAGAACACAAAATAATATATTTTAAAGAATGTTACAATGTTGAAATTATGTGTTACCTTATTGAATATGTTAATCTGATTTAATTTGATTTGAGAGTGAAAAACAATGTAAATTTAATTCTGTTCATCATACAAAATAATCGTATACCTTCAGAAGACTCGGAATATGACGCATGAGTCACATGGACTACTTTTATGACACTTTTGGGTGTTTTTTCAAGCTTTAAAGTCACCATCAACTGCTATTGTATGTAAATGAGCAATTGCAAAAAAAAAAAAATTATATATATCCTTCTGTGTTCCACAGATGAAAGAAAATCATACGGGTTTGGAAAAGGCATGATAATGAGTAAGTAATGACGGTGAACTATTCCTTTAATAAGTTTAAGTTAAAGTGTAATTCTCTGAAGGACAGGACAGGACAGGAATTATGGCTGGAATGTTTACCTGAAGGAGATGCTCAATGGCTCTATCCAGGTGTCCCTGTGCCTGCTCAATGGCTGCCATGTTCCTATAAACAAAGCAGATCCGACTAAGCTGGCCTCCTTCCTGCAGTAGTTCCAAGGCTCTTTCACATTGACTCAGGGCCTGCTCAGCCCTCCCCTGGCACTGGTACACCCTATAATACACACCATATGTGAAGACAAGCACACACACACAATCACAAAGATGCCATTTATCATGAAATCTATTAATGTTGTCATATACAGCACAGTGTTGACCTCGCTTATGCGTGTCAACATAATAAGAATGCCCCATTTGTAGTGCCAAGCATGGGCAAAAATGTCAGAATACAATGAAAGGAAGCTCAATAGAAGCCTCATTCCAGTGACCTGTTCATGAGTACTGGTTATAAACAGGATGCACGGCTGTATATAGTTCTGTATTGGAATTAACAGGTTTTTTCTTTGTGGTCTCAGCTATTCCCCAATGAAAGGATGTTTCTGCCAGGTTTCTGCCTTGTGCTTCACAGAAACCAATGGAGTGAAACCATTCCGGACAGCGCGTTACATCTGCCGGGCTTTCAGCTGTTCAGAGCGGATCGCATCGCGGAGTTAACAGGGAAAACGAGAGGCGGTGGATCATGCTTTTACATCAATGAAAATTGGTGTACAGATGTAAAAATGTTAAAGAGGATGTGCTGTCCTAATTTGGAAGCGCTCTTTATTAACTGTAAGCCTTTCTACTCGCCGCGGGGGTTTTGTGTGAACACAGCGCTGCAACAGCTGACTGATCAAATCACAGACACAGAACAACAATACCCGGATTCAGTTATTATTATTCTTGGGGATTTTAACAAAGCAAACTGCCCAAATAAAAAACAGCACATTACATGCCCCACCAGAGACAGGAACATACTGGATCATTGCTACACAACAATAAAGGATGCATATTGCTCTGTCCCTAGAGCAGCTTTGGGACTCTCTGATCACTGTCTGGTTCATCTTCTTCCAACCTACAGGCAGAAATTAAAATCAACCAAGCCAGTAGTAAGGACTGTAAAGAGATGGACCAATGAAGCAGAGCTGGAACTACAAGCCTGCTTCGATTGCACGGATTGGAGTGTTTTTGAGGCTGCAGCCACAGACCTGGACGAGCTCACAGATACTGTTACATCATATATCAGTTTCTGTGAGGATATGTGCATTCCTACTAGGACTTATTTAAAGTTCAACAACGACAAACCGTGGTTTACAGCAGAGCTCAGGCAGCTTCGTCAGGCCAAAGAGGATGCTTACAGGGGTGGGGATAAAGTCTTGTACAATCAGGCCAGGAACACACTGAACAAGGAAATCAGAGTGGCTAAAAGAAGATACTCTGAGAAGCTGAAAAACAAGTTTTCAGTTAACAACCCTGCATCAGTGTGGAGTGGCATGAAACAGCTCACAAATTACAGGACTCCTACCCCCCACCCTGTGGTGGACCAACAACTGGCTGACAACCTGAATGTGTTCTACTGCAGATTTGAAAGGCCCAATCTCACACCCACTCTGGCCTTCACTTCACACAAACACCAACACCTCCTACAACCCCCCTCCTCCCCCCTCCTGCTATTCAACCTGCACTTAAGATCTGTGAAGATGATGTGAGCCAGGTCTTTTGGAAACAAAAGATGAGGAAATCTTCAGGCCCAAATGGCATCTCACCAGCTTGTCTTCGATCCTGTGCTAACCAGCTGGCCCCCATCTTCACACAGTTCCTCTATAGATCACTGGAGCAGTGTGAAGTCCCATGCTGCTTCAAACGCCCAATCATTATTCCTGTCCCAAAGAAACCAAAAATCACAGGACTTAATGACTACAGACCTGTCGCCCTGACGTCTGTGGTCATGAAATCATTTGAGAGACTGGTGTTGGCCCGCCTTAAGAACATCACTGGACCCTTTCTAGATCCCCTTCAATTTGCTTATCGAGTAAACAGGTCTGTGGATGATGCAGTCAACATGGGATTGCATCATATCCTGCAACATCTGGACAGACCAGGGACATATGCAAGGATCCTTTTTGTGGTCTTCAGTTCGGCTTTCAACACCATCATCCCAGCTATACTCCAGAATAAATTACACCAACTCTCTGTTCCCATGTCTATCTGTTAGTGGATTACCAGCTTTCTGACAGACCGGCAGCAGCTTGTGAGACAGGGGAAACTCACTTCCAGCACCTGTACAATCAGCACTACTCTTCTCCCTCTATACCAATGACTGCATCGCCAAGGACCCCTCTGTCAAGCTCCTGAAGTTTGCAGATGACACCACTGTCATCGGCCTCATCCGAGATGACGATGAGTCTGCATACAGAAGGGAGGTTGAACAGCTGGCTGTCTGGTGCAGTCAAAACAACCGTGAGCTGAACATGCTCAAAACGGTGGAGATGATTGTGGACTTTAGGAGGAACACCCCAACACTGATCCCCCTCACCATTCTAAACAGCACTGTGGCAGCAGTGGAGTCATTCAGGTTCCTGGGCACTACCATATCACAGGAACTGAAGTGGGAGACACACATTGACTCCATTGTGAAAAAGGCCCTGCAGAGGTTGTACTTCCTTCGCCAGCTGAGGAAGTTCAACCTGCCACAGGCACTGCTGATACAGTTCTACTCAGCAGTCATTGAGTCTGTCCTCTGCACTTCAATAACTGTCTGGTTTGGTTCAGCTACGAAATCAGACATCAGAAGACTACAAAGGACAGTACGGACTGCTGAGAGGATTATTGGTCCCCCCCCCCTTCAAGAATTATACACTTCCAGAGTGAGGAAAAAGGCTGGAAAAATCACTCAGGACCCACTCACCCTGCCCATTACCTTTTTGAACTGTTGCCTTCTGGCCGACGCTTCAGAGCTCTGAGCACCAGAACCGTCAGGCACAGGAACAGTTTTTTCCCTCAGGCTATCGATCTCATGAACGGTTAAATTGCCCCATTGAGCAATAACTATGTGCAATACACAGTTTAATCTCTTTTTATATTAAATTACATCCAACCGCTTCTGCCATTTCATTCCTCTAAGGAAAAAAAAAACATTTGCACTGTACATAACAGATTTGTATTTTGCACTGTACATAACAGATAACATATTTGTATTAGATTTGCACTACGAATGTGCATGTGTGTATGTATGTATGTGTGTGTCTGTGTGTGTATGTACGTATGTGTATAATTATTTTTTATTTTTTATCATTATCTATGTCTTGCTGCTGTTTTTGTATTGTTGTACACTGGAAGCTCCTGTCACCAAGACAAATTCCTTGTATGTGTAAGCATACTTGGCAATGAAGCTGATTCTGCTTCTGAAGGGATAGTTCACCCAGATTTACGCACCCTCATGTTGTTCCAACCCCCTATGGCTTTCTTCCGCTGAACACAGGAGGAGAAGTTAGGCAGAATGTTAGCCTCAGTTACCATTCTGTGACAATGTTCGTGTTTTCGGGCAATGGAGGAGTCAGGTGAGTCAATGTGAGTATTTTTATTACTCCTTCAGCATCACACAAAACATAAACAAAAAGGCTCTTAGTGGCCAAATATATATACACAAACCAGTCATTAAGAGTAAAGTTCAGTCTATAATAGCAGCCACACTCAGCCAACTCTCTGCTCCCTCCGCCATCACTATAACAAGACACAGGTGTAAGAGATAATGACACCCCAGGTGACGAGCCTTACCGCTCTCCCTCTCCCGCAGACAGATACACGACCACACCCCCATGCCCCCATCCCCACATACCCCCACCGCCCGACTCAAGCTGGGGCAACATCTGGCCTGCCACCTCCCCCCCATTTCTGGAGAGAAAGTCAGCCACATCCATCTGCGCCCCCGGTCTGTGGATCACCTCAAATTGAAACGGCTGAAGTGCCAGGTACCAACGGGTGATACGCGCATTGGTATCTTTCATGCAGTGGAACCAATGGAGTGTGGCGTGATCTGAGCAGAGGGTGAAGGCCTGCCCCAGCAGGTAGTAGCGGAGGATGAGGACAGGCCACTTGATCACAAGACACTCCTTTTCGATGTTGCTGTACTTTGTCTCCCTCAAGGAGAGCTTGCGACTGATGAACAGCACCGGCCGTTCCTCCCCGCCCCACCTCCTGCGCGAGCACCGCCCCCAGCCCCCTGTCAGATGCATCTGTCTGCATGAAAAAGTGGCCTCCCACAAAGCGTGGATTTTACTTTTAGGAAAGCATGTTGGCACGACTCCGTCCACTGGACTGGATCAGGGGCCCCCTTTCTAGTAAGATCAGTCAGCGGGCTGGTGATGTCAGAGTACCTAGGCACAAAAGTTCGGTAGCAGCCAGCCAGCCCCAGAAACTGTCTCACCTCCTTTTGGTCTTGGGCCTTGGGCAGGCCACGATCACTACTGTTTTGTTAACTTGGGGTCACACCTGCCCATGACCCAAGTGGAACCCCAGATACCGAACTTCCACCCACCCAACTGCGCACTTCTTCGGGTTGGCCGTGAAACCTGCCCGTCGCAGCGACCTCAGGACAGCTCTCAGATGTTGCATGTGCCGCCACCAGTCATTACTATAACTAATAATATTGTCCAAACACATATGCTGTATGTGGCCTGAGAATTTTATCCATGAGATGTTGGAACATGGCGGGGGGCCCAAACAAGCCGAACGGTGTGGAAAAATAATTTCTTTTCTTGGGAGATCGAGCAACTCGTCAATCTGAGGCATTGGGTACGTGTCAAATTTGGGCACCGCGTTCACTTTGCGATAGTCTACACAGAACTGGACCGCACTGTCGCTCTTATGTACCAGAACCACCGGGCTGGCCCAATTGCTGTGCAACTCTTCTATTATGCCCATCTGAGCATTGCCTTCAATTCTCCTGAACAACCCTTTTCTTGTGTTCAGGAAGGTGATAGGTGTGGCTATTAACCACCACGCCCAGGGTGGTCTCGATACGGTGTTCTATGAGGTTCGTGCGACCAGGGAGAGGTGAGAACACGTCTGTGAAATCTGCTTTCAACTTGGCCACGTCTATGAGCTGCGACGGTGAGAGGTGGTCTCCACACGGCACCAAGCGCCACCCTCTCCAGGACTACTATTACCAAGGCCACAGGGACCGCCTCCCTCCATGATTTTGGGAGGTTGAGGGAGTAAATTTGACGTGCCCCGCCCCTGTCCGTTCACCTAACCTCATAATCGAGATCGACGACTTGCCAAGTGGCAAGGGCCCTCTTTCCCCCTGAACAGTATTTCAATGTTAACCACCGGATACATATGAATATCTCCATGTACACACCACACCCTCGCCCATCTATTTGCACCCAATGTCCCACCTTGCACCAAGCGTTGGTGGATAGAGGTTTGAGAACAACACGAATCCACCAAAGCTTGATATGTATCCCCTTTTAAACTCACCGGTATCCGATACACCCCTGCCTGATCGGGGCGGCCTGCGGAGCGTCAAGGATCCGGATCAGCGTACCCACCTCAATCACTGGACACCGATCCTGACAGTGCCTGGCTTCCTTAGGCAGCTCTCACAGACCGGCTCAGGCTTCCCTATCATGCCCATGGGGGGCGGTCTCACCAACATGGGGGGGAGAGCAGAGGTGGGAGACACAGAGAAGGGGAAGGGGTTTGGGCGGGGTTCCTCCCCACTTCTGGGGAGCCAGAACAGAACGGAAATAGGAGGGGCAAGAGTGGGGGGGTTGAGAGGTAGGAGAGCGAGAGAAGAGAGAGAAGAAAGAGTCTCTGGATCGCTGCCTCCCGGAAACGACGTCATGTAGTCTTCGGCCAGCTGGACAGCATCTTCCAGCGATGCTGGGCGGTGGCACTGGACCCATTTGGCCATCCCCCGAGGGAGTTGGGCGATGAATTGCTCCAGTGTCACCAGGTCGACAATGTCCATGGCGCCGTGGGTTCCCTCAGCCAGCAGCCATTTTCGACAGGCATGCCGGAGCTGTTGTGTGAAAGCAAACGGGTGGCCGTGCTTTCCAAACTTCAGGGACCTGGAGGACTCCGGCCGGCCCATTGCACGATGGGAGGAGGCTGGCAGCAGGAAGTTGCTTGGCCGCTAGCTGTGCTTCCCCGGAGAGCAATGGTAACGGGCCGCCCACTGGTCGGGTGGCCATTTCCACACCTCAGCAGTCTTTTCAAACAAGTCGAGGTAGGCCTCGAGATCATCGCTCGGCCCCATCTTGATAAGGGTAATGGGTGATGTGGGCTCCGGGGTCGCAGCTACAGCCTCCTCTCTGACAATTAGGCTCTGGAACGCCTGACGATCCTCTGCTTGGGCCTGGAGCAGGAGTTGGAAATGCTGTTCCTGCTCCCTGACATATCTCCATGAGGGCTTGGTGTTGATTCTGCTGGATGCTGGCGAGGCACTTGATTACTTCGCCCAGTGGTGAAGCTTCCATGACGACGTTATCCTCTGATAGCACTCCCAGGTTTCGGCACCACTGTGACAATGTTCGTGTTTTCAGGCAATGGAGGAGTCAGGAGGCAGCAATAAAATGTGAGTAGTTTTATTACTCCTTTAGCATCACACAAAACTTAAACAAAAAGGCTCTTAGTGGCCAAATATATATATACACAAACGAGTCGATGAGAGTTCAGTCTTTAATAGCGGACACACGCAGCCAACTCTCTCTGCTGTCTAATGTGTCTGTCGGCCTTTTCAGGTCTCCCTCTGCCATCACTATAACAAGACACAGGTGTTAGAGGTAATGACACCCCAGGTGATGAGCCTTACCTCTCTCCCTCTCCTGCAGACAGATACACATCCACACCCCATCCCCACACATTCATTTTCATTATATGGAGAGAAAAAAAAGATACAATTAAAGTAGATGGTGAACATTATGCCTAATATCTAATATCTTTAAACTTTATTATAATAAAAATAAATAAATACATAATATCTAATATCTTTTCAGAGGTGATTCAAAGAACTGAATCACAGCACTCACTGTTGACTGTAATCTGCGAAGTAATGGAATACAGAGCAAAAGTAATGGAAAACAGTCAATTCTGTTCTATAAAAAAGTATTCAGCTCATATTGCTGTCCACATCCTGATCACTGCAAAAAAAAAAAAAAAAAAAAATTGGTGTACAAAAAATAAAACTTATTTCAAAGGGAAAACAATTTTATTTTACTCCATTTGGCAGACTTTTTTTTATTTTTTATTTTTATTTTAAACAAAAAAATTTACAAAATTTTGTCAGACTTCTCTGAAAACAAGACTTAATATCTTATGCCATTTTGCTTGTCAAGCAGGCCCGGACTGGCCATCGGGAGCGGCAGGGAAATCCCGGTGGCCTGGCAACTGATTTGGCCCGCTGCCCCACATGTTTTTATTTATTTATTTACTTATTCATCATTCTTTTATATTATTATACCACCCAAGTGATTTCTGAACTTGGCAATCGATAATAAATCACAAATCCGCTAGTCTTGACTAATCTGGGCCACCCCTAAAATGAGTCATATCATTACAAGTAAATGTATCTTGTCTTAAGAATATTAAGGTATTTTTTCTGGAAAACAAGACAAAAATACTAATGAAGAAAATGTTGTTGCTGTTTTTTTGCAGTGATTTTAAAAAATGTTTTCCTGTCCTACTGTATGTCATTCAAAATTGTGAAGGTCTGAAGATTTGATAATCTAGTCTATCTATAGCATTCCAGTACAACCAATGGGCTCTCTGTACAAACAGTGGGCTCCAGAAATCTGAGACCACTAGTGAAAATGCTTCAATTTAGATTTTTTTTCCTAATACAAAAACATTGCATTACAAATTATATTTTCTTTGGTATTATTAGCAAATTTGACCTTTCTTGAGTTAACATGGTAATTGTCACAAATTTGATTAGTGACCATAAAACTGTAAGTGCAGAATCTTTCATCTTTCTTATTCTTTTTACATCATAACTTGGTTTAAAAATGTTCAAAACCCTAAAACTTGGTTCATTTTCAGGTTTGAAAGAAAAAAAAAAACATCCCAGATTTTCAGTGTGGCCTCAGACTTTTGGAACCCACTGTACATGATTATGCTAAGTTTCTCTCACATGTGGGCAGCTTTGTAGAACTGGGCTAAGTGGAGACCAGGGAGATTCCATGTTCCATCAATCCACATTGCGTCTCTCCGGGATCATCCTCTCTAATGGATCACTAACTCAATTTCCCCCTCTCAGAGAGAGTGGCCTGCCCATGCAGCCTCCCTGCCCCATCAATACCAGGCTATTGCTTGATTAGTGCGTGTAACATTACAGAAAGTGGATACCTCATAGTGCAACTGGAAATTAGCCAGTAAGTAGTCTATTTTTGGTACAGTATGATTACAATTATAACATTGATTTGATGGGACTATTAAAATCTTGACTATTATAAAATCAGATAAACATAATCAACATGCCATGAGGTGAAAGATGTTTTATCTATGCCACTGATAGCACCCTTGTGATTAACATTACACGTAATTTGTCAGAATTCAGCTATGTCTGCAAAAGCTGTAAACACCTTTTTATCTTCGCTCTAAGGTGTACATTCTGGGATATTGTGTATACAACATATTATGTTGTCGAATAGAAAATTAAATCATAACTTCTTAATTTGAGTGTGTTATTTGATTAACCATATCCAGTGAAACAAGTTCAAGGGCAAAGACTGGAAAATGGCAAATATGTATTTTTAAACATATCTCCACTAAGTGTTTCTTATAGTAGGCTGTGTGGAAGCTAGAACAACCTGGCAACTTTTCAAAACTGCATCAGAAATTCCAGACTCTGGGCCTCCTTTTAGGGGCAGCTAGGAAAGCAGGACACAGCAGCGTGTAGGTGCCAACTCTACTGCCTCGCTACCTGGGAACACAAACCTAAACACATCATGTACTATGCCACACAGCGCCAACTTAATACCAGCCATCGTCTCGGGCATCCTCTGCGGGAGGAGAGATATAATCTGCGTGGAGAAATCTGATTTAATGTCCGTTGTGCAGGGGCGTAATGCAATTTTTTTACATGAAATGCCAAGTACTCCCCCAAGTCATCTGCTTAGTAATTGTTAACAGACCGATACTGACGTAGCCTGTGTATGAAAGATTTCGAGCTTGATACAGAGCAGTGTTATAAGAGAGCCAAGCAAAAGAGGGAAAAATGGAAATGGAGCCACATAGAGAATAATAGAAGACATTGACCTTAAAAAAGTGAAAGTAACACTTTGTTGATTGATTACTTCATACTAGTATAAAAGAGTTTTGTTTCGCTGTCAAGTTCAGTTCAGCTTAATTTACAACATCACCAAAGAAACTAAAGGGCATTTAAAGCAAACACTGTCCTTTAGTAACAGCGTGTCATTGAAGGTGAAGTGTGTCATTTCTACGCCAAACAGAACAGCAAAAATAATTACTGGCCCTGTCCTAAATGCCAAACTCAGCCCTTAAAGTCCTCCAAGAGGTGACGTAATGCCTTATAGACTGTGGAGCAGTCGTCTGCTGTGAATTTGCACCAGTTTGAGCTTTGCAAAAGGGCACATCACAGCCTCAATTCTGAATCATGCAATTGCTGTGTTTATCTAATTATTTTTATGCAAGCTTTAAATTTGCGCTAATGAAAACCTGAATAAAAACGCTTGATATACACATAAACTTTCAGAATTCACTTAAAAGTTTATGCGCTGGGCAGAGGTGGACTTTCTAGAGTTTTGGGAAAGTCAAAATGCACATTAAGGTGATGGAAGCAGTATATTTGCAAAATGATGATGTGATAAAACTATTTATCTCCTAGGCAAGGAGGTCATTCAGCTGCTGAAGATGGGCTTCCTCAAGATAATGTGTATGGCACAGTGGATGGAAACAAGCAATGATCCGCAATTTCCTTAGTCTAATATTTTGAAATGCACTTAAAATGCGAAACATGCCAACAGACTGCAAGTCCACATCAAATGTGCCATTTGGGACAGGGTCATTGTTTCCAAACAGGTTTCCCCAAACACTCTTACTGCAGCAAAACAGAATGTCACATCATTGGTTGAGCCAGAAGTTGACATGTCGGACCACTCAAATAAGCAGCAATGTTTTAAAAATGCCACAATGTTCACACTCTACAGGGAAGTCAACTTATAAAAGGCATACTTTTAGCTATCTGTACACATTAAACTCGCATAGAAGAAAGTATTTCATCATATTGTAGAAAAAATGACGCACTTCACATTTAAAGCTGTTTTACCGGCAGGCTTAAAATACACTCTAAGGGACCGTTGAGACCAAACTTGTTCTAGCACAACAAAAAAAAAGATAGACAAAGCGCAAAGAATAGAACTATACACAGGTGTCTCAAGACACATTTTCAAAAGTTGAAGTTCTTTTTAGTGTGACACAGCATCTAAAAAAATGCAAAGGCGCATAGCTCTAGTGCGTGTTTACACAGAAAAACAATTGAAAATCAGCGTAGATGGATGCAAAAACACATTTGGTGTGAACAGCCCCATAAGAAGGAAATGTGCTGTATTAAACCTGAAAATAAACAAAGTTATTGGATTTTTAAAAAAGAAAGAAACGCTACAGTATGACATAAAATGAACAAGAAATATTTAAGATTCTGTGTTATTTCAAGGCACTATATTACTATTACTCAACTTTAATTCCATAATTTCCAACAAGAAAGTGTTTAATGAGAGCTGATGTAAATACTGTATGTGCAGAGATTCATGTCTGTATGATAGTAATATGCTGACTCTGATGTTCACTTGTTCACTGCCAGTAGGGAATGACTCCATCCCGATGATAAAGCTGTAAGCTTGTTTCATTGTTACTGGATTTTGTGAAGGTATGTGTTGATTCCACAGCCTCACTCATTTCAAATATTTCAACACTTGCTTCATGGTCAACCACCAACAAAGGCCAAATAATTAGAAAGCTTTCACCACAGCTCCACAAAATACCACAATATACACAATACCACAAAAGCAGCTGACAAGCTGACGAATAAACAATACGCTGATGGTTATAAAATGCATTACTCTATTCATGATCCATAAATGACCAGTATTGTGTACCACTTCTCTAGCGCAGATGGCACATGCTTTACTTGCATAACAAAAAGCAATAATAATAAAACCTGAGAAGGTCCAGCGAGGTCTGCTGTCACTACACTCACATAAACACAGCTGGCAGAAAACCACAATCATTCATTGTCACAGTCAAGTCTGGTGAGATCAGCCATAATACACACTGGGATCAATACAAGCTATTGAACAAGATAATCAAGTCCCCCTGTGGGACAAAAGACCTGAGAAACAAAAGATATATATATTTTTTTCATTTAATGAGAAAATGTACTGAGGGTGCCCGCACCTTTTGACCAAACAATTTCCATGACTTTTTCATGACTTACAGTTGTTCATGATTGCTGGATAAGGATAAAAAATATATATCATTTTCAAGAGATTGCACTCACAATGAGCAATTCAATTTAGCAGAGCATAACTAGGTAAACATATATTCACTACAGAAATTAACATAACTTTTCCATGATTATATTAAATTCCATCACTTTTAAAGGCCTGGATCAGCATAGAAAACCCTTTGATTTATGTGACCTTGAATTTTGCTTTGCAGGTTGGGATATAAAAAAATAAAAAACAGTGAACACTGTTGTTCTATGCACGGACACACACACAGAGCCCTGGAAGAAATAATGGAAGAACAGCAAGACATTCACATTATGTGTGATAGCTTCACAGGCACTCTAAGATATGACAACATAAGGCAAAAGAAAACAGTCTTTTTCTGTTTGCCTTCAAAATTAGCAGAGGCAAAGATAAAGGCAAGCTTGTAACATTGTTCAAAAAGATCCAATTCTGTGATGTTGAAAAGTTTTGTGGTTGAGCAGCACCACCTTATGATTAAAGAGAAACCTATCTTTATGACTAAGCCCAAATTAGCTTAGTCATTAAGATAAGGAAGGGGTCATATATTATCATTTTATTGCTTTGCCAATGCCCTCAAAGAGCACTAAATCAAACTAGATGTAGTAATAACAAATACTGATGCATACATGCAAAATTTGTTTGTAACCAATGCATCAGTGTTTACTTGGAGTGATGCCAGGAAAACATGGATTTAAACCTGAACATGATATTTGAAACTGCAGAAGTCAAAAGAAATTGACCACAGTGTGTGATTCACTGTAGAGCTTTGTGTGAATTTCAAAGTGGACTTGGCTGCTATGTTATATTTAAAGCATGTAAACACCAAGTTCTTTTGTTAATTATGCACTAAATTAAAAGACTGGGTGTGTATGGAATGGGATGTGTCCAGAGTCCAGATACATTTTGATCCTTCAATAAAAAGTGTTAAATCAAGAATTCCTTTCAACAATGTAATGGTTAATTCCTAGGTTAAGCTTTCTTTGCCAAGTTCTAGACTTCGACATTTATCCATTGTTGTACTTAAAACGAAGACAAAGAACACACTCTAACAGTAGTTCCTTAGTAGCAGCAGCAATTCAAATAGTAGTCATTTAGAAAATAAACATTTTGTTATGTATTTGTTCTCTAATTAGTCCATCTAGTCAATTACAGCCAATATTACAACAAGATTTAAATGTTCTTATACCTTGCTAAATTTGTAAATATCTCATACTCAGTGTCCACTCTTTCCTCTTTGCCCATGGCTTCTTGTGCCACGATGTCTCCCGTGATTATTTCTGCCTTCTGAAAGCTTGACTCGGCCCCTGCCAGAGTTCACATAGTTAAGAACTCATCAATTTTTGAAGAACAAGCCAAACGTGCTATTACTTTCATTATCAGATTTTCAGAAACATTTGGTACAAATGTCAGTATGTTGAATTATACATTTCTTTTACTGGTAACACTTTACAATAAGGTTCCATTCGTTAACATTAGTTAACGCATTAGGTATCATTAACAAAAAATGTACTATATATTTTTACAGCATTAATCTTTTTTAATGTTAGTTAATAAAAATACAAGTGTTCATTGTTAGTTCATAGTACAATAACTAATGTTAACAAGTAAAACTACTGATTTAAAAATTGTATATGTTGAAATTAATATGAACTCAGATTAACAAAGGCTGTAAAAGCATTGTTTATTGTTAGTTCATGTTAACTAATGTAAACAAATGGAACCTTATTCTAAAGTGTTACCCTTTTACTTTAAAGATAAGATACTATGGAGTTTAATAATATTACATACATACACACACTATACAGTTGGGTCCAAAAGTCAAAGACCATACTGGAAAATGTGGGATTTAAAATCTAAATGAAACCTGGAAATTAACAAAGTTAAAAAAAACAAAAAAAAAAAAAAACACACACACACACACACACACACAAACAAAGAAACACTATGACATAAAATTAATAAGAAATATTAAAGATTTTGCACTATTTCTAGGTCATGTAGAATGTAAGAAAATGTTGTGACACTGACCATGTCAAATATCCATGCTTCCATTAAAGCACACAAGATGCTCTTTGGAACATACTCAAATCATGCTGAGATAACATGGAACATCAGATTTTGCACAGACAAGTGGAGCTCAATCCAGATCAAGTGCATGCCATCATTAAATCAAAAGGGTGACTTAGAAAATACTAAGAAATTCTGAAATCCAAGTTAATTTTTCAATTCAACTTTTCATTCAAATTGTTACACAGACAATATAATTTGTAATAATAGGGAAAAATCAAAAAGAGAACCATTTTCACTAGTGATCTCAGATTTTTTGGACCCCTGTACAGTATATCTATAAACAGATGTACAGAAGGATATTTGCCAAGAAGTAGAGCAGCACTTCCAAGAGTTTGATGAACACTAAGGTAGCAGCTGAGGTAGCTCACTCTCTCCTCCTGCTGGCTGGAACCGAGTACTTCATGTGCTTGGGATGCATGTTCTTGTGCTTGATGTGCCCAGCCTGGAAAATGGGAGGTCATAGACTATTACTGAGTGGTTAACATAATTAAATACAGTATGGCTACCTAAGACTAAGAAATCCAGGAAACTGCATCCATTTATTAGATACAGTACAGTATATTACTGGAAAAGTGTAATCTAATTGAAGAGCATAAAATATCAAATAACATCCTTTCTATCTGTTTAAATAAAAGGAAATTATGGACAGTTTTACCTTTGTACTGCAAGTAGGCTTTAGCTAGCCTAGACTGGGCTTGGGCCACTGCAAAATGCCCATTTCCATAAAGCAGTCTGCTCAGTGCCAGGCAACGCACAAGCTCTTGGATACAAGCATCATACTGTAAAGGTCAAACAAACGCCGAGTTAAAACAAAGAACTAGAGCAATAAAATAATAAAATATCAATAGAATAGAATAGAAAATAATAGAACAGAATAGAATAGGATGTGTTGATAAAGAACATGTGGGTTGTGCTTTATTTGGCATTTGATGTAATGATAAATGAGTACTGAAATTTTGGGTTAGTAATAAAAAAATATTAGAGCATAAAGAGAATATGGAATGCAGAGTATACAAGCATGTTTAATTATCCAAACTATGGAATGAAATATGTGCCAATGGGACTTAAATTTGAACATGTTTACTTGAATTTTGAATTTGCAATTATGAACTTGAATTACATCAAACTTGAAATTCAAATACATGTGGCACGAATCCAGATCAGTAAATTCAGATTAAATGTATTTAATACACCGATTCAGGTTTTATATTCAGATTCGGGTAAATCTGACGAAGACATCCAGGGCACTCAGAAAGAGCAATCGAGCATGTACGTAATCAAACTCATTCTTGGCCAATCACAATGTAACTCACAGTTCACATTTGGAAGAGGAAGGGTCCGCTGTGAAATAGTGCCAGTGTGGGATCATGGCTGAATGAGAGCCACCACCTCTCTCTAGCGTAAATGACTTGTTCTGCCCTGATGCAAACTCCAGACGTAATTAGTGTGATTGGTAAACAGGCTGTTAGATGCATTAAATAAATGTTTATCAGTCATCAGATATCTGACGTGTTTACTTTTCGTTATCAGATCAACGTTTGCCACCAGTGCTGTAACTCAGCGGCGGGCCGTGCATTTAAAGTCTAGGCCTTCAGTGTGATTCATGCCATTAAGAAACACAGTTTCACAATGAATAAGCCACCCTATGCCTTTGGGCCTCATATATTATGTCACAGCTAATTAATAATACCAACTGACATTTTAAAAACACGTCCACGCACGAAATCCAGAACTTGAAACGACACTTAATGCTCAAGGAAGCCTAATTTTAACTGCAGCAAGACAGACATTCAAAGTCATCATTTTTCATATGAATCTACCAAGGAGGTCTATAATACCTGGAAAAATCTAATAATATTTGCGATTTAAATGTTGCTTGCAATAAATGTAGTTTCGTCAGGGTACACAGTTATGCTGCATTCCATTCAAGTTGGATGTTCCTACTTGATATCTCCGACCATAAATGCATTCCATTCCCCAATATTCGGAACTGCAATGCTCCCGTTAGCTTAGCAGGGGTTTGACTCTCATTAGAGAGTCAACTGATAAACAATGCTGCAGCGCTAGCATTTGTGCTTCAGATGTACAATTATCAAACGAGATTATAATTTACCATGTTTTATACACCTGTTTCTGTAGGCATTTGTTAAACAAGCTTTAATATCATGTAATGTGGAAACGAACTCATTTATCGATATTACTAAATAAAGTGAATGTTTACCACTTACTTTGTATATCTCCCTGAGTGTCGACATGTTTGTGTGACATCATGCCCCTGCATCTCGGCGAAATTGGAGTTGAGAATTTCTGCACGAGCCTACAAGTTGTAATTCTGACTTCAAGATGCATTCCATTGCACTTTTCCTAGTAGGAAGTTGTAAAATCCGACTTTCCGGGTGAATGGAGCGCAACACTACTTTTCAAAACTTGATCCAACGCTGAATGCTCAAGCAGCCTAATTTACACTTAGAAAACTCCTGATGTTGCTATAACAATGCAAAAAGCACTTACCAATTTACTTGAAGTGAAAATCAGTCCTCCTTTCCTGCTGAATAAATTAAGCAATCACACGGTCATGCAGAACATCTCGTATTTTTAAATCCATAAGGATCTCCTTCTCAATGGCGATAGCGGCAGTGATGACAGCCGACTCGTCAGCAAGATCTCGCGCTCTTCGCTTTCAAATGATGTACATCACTTAAAGCGATTGCGTCACTCAAGGCCAGCTAGAAGGCCTCGACTGGGATATATCCTAAAGATCACACCCACCAAGAACAAATAAATCAGTCTGATTGGCTGATGAATCGGACAATCTGACTTTAGTTGCTCATTCATTTGCAGTGTTGAGGGATTCTGTGGAAATTCTGAAGGCCTAACAGGGTGGAGCTCAGACTCATGCGCTGCTTCGGCTTCGGGCATGCGATCTGTGAAACAGCTGTCACACTTTGCTTGTAAGAATCAAGGAATAAATTCTGACTGGATAAACTTTTCGTTTTTCTCTATTTGTTTGTAGATTAATTAAGAGTGGGAAGCGGTTAAAAATACATAGGCAAAAAGGTGATTGAGAATGAAAGGATGAAAATATTTATTTATTTGGCATGTTAGGCCAGCAGAGAAGGCTTTGCTGGCCCTGAGAATTCACCACTGCTGTAACTACATGACAGTTAGCTTATCTTTGCTGCTGGTTTAAAAAAAAAAAAAAATGTATGCTCTACATAACACCAGGGGATACATTAATGTTTGCTGACTGACCTTCCAATCCAGACCTGACATATGTTAAGTTAATGTTAGCTTCGCAGTTGTTACGATTTGGACACCTGTTCTCGAGGCACGTCCAACTTAACATCTAAAATCAAAAAATGAAATAAAAATAGAGCAGATTATCTAGCAAACATGACATTACACAGCAAACATTAGCTAACTGCCTTTTGGAACCTGTGGCAAACATTGATCTGATAAACCGTTATTTAATGCATCTAACAGCCTGTTTACCAATCACACTAATTACGTCTGGAGTTTGCATCAGGGCAGATCACGTAAGTTTCGCTAGAGAGAGGTGGTGACTCTCGTTCAGGCATGATCCCACACTGGCACTATTTCACAGCGGACCCTTCCTCTTCCAAATGTGAACTGTGAGCTACGTTGTGATTGGCCAAGAAGGAGTTCGATTAGGGGGGCCTGGGTAGCTCAGCAAGTAAAGACGCTGACTACCACACCTGGAGTCGCAAGTTCGAATCCAAGGTTTGCTGAGTGACTCCAGTCAGGCTTCCTAAGCAACCAATTGGCCCGGTTGCTAGGGTGGGTTGAGTCACGTTGGGTTAACCTCCTCGTCGCTATAATGTGGTCCTCGCTCTCAGGGGGGGCGCGTTGTGAGTTGTGCATGGAAGCCTACACATGCACTAGATCTCTGCGGTAACGCGCTCAACAAGCCACATGATGAGATGCGTGGATTGACGGTCTCAGACACGAAGGCAACTGAGATTTGTCCTCCGCCACCCAGATTGAAGCGAGTCACTACACCACCATGAGGACCTAGAGCGCATTGGGTATTGGGCATGGCAAATTGGGGAGAAAAGGGGAGAAAATAAAAAAATTTAAAAAAGGAGTTTGATTACATACATGCTCGATTGCTCGGAGTACCTCGGATGTCTTTGTCACATTTACCCAAATCTGAATTCGTGCCACATGTATTTAAATTTCAAGTTTGATGTAATTCAAGATCAAAACTGTTAATTTAATTTCAAGTAAATATGTTCAAATTCAAGTCCTAAAATTCAAGTTCAGGTCCCAATGGCACATATTTCATTCCATACCATACGCACCTCTTCGCTATCAGCCAAAAACTGCGCACGTCTCTCACAAAGAGTCAGTTTCTCTGCAGGAGTCATCATCATCCTGTAAATCTTCACGTAATCTTCTTTCTGTGAGATTATTGTCGAATCTGCTTCCTGCAGGGATTCTCCCGAACCCGCACTGCTGCTCATGTTGAAACTGGTGAATTTGTAAAGGTTTAGTTGTGTCTCAAAACCTATTGTCACCTGACTTCCTAGACAGCATTTTTGGCCAGGTAGGCAGCTCACTGTGTTTTGCGAAATATCCCTTATTTAATCACAGCATCAGCACGTATATGATATATTTAGACAAATTCAGTCATAAGAATAGCAAGGAGCGCTACAGTGATCCTATGTTAAACAGCGAATAGAGAAGAGATACATACGACTCATCCAGTCCAGTTCTACAGCTCTGCTGTGATGCGCTAAAAGATCCGCTCTGTGGTGCCAGACTCATTTTAGTGGTAAAAACAAACAAAACTCAACTGTCAGCTTATGAGCTAAGAGTTCATAACAATAAAACTTCTCTTAACATTACTTTCAAAAACACTTGAATGTATTTTTAGGCACATTGAAAAGTAGATCCCGTTCAACCAAGTAACGAATACAACAAAATTCCAAACAAACGCTGTGATTGGTTGACTCGTACATATGGGGAGTCACGTGACTCTCAAATCTATGAATAAATAGAACGCTCCATTTGCACTTAAACTCATATCTGAATTGCATTTTGACAATTATATTATATTTAAATTATTCTTTTTTTTATTTTATTTTTTTTGCCAAACAAGCTTATATTTACCCACCTCTGCTGTCATAAAACAGCATTTTGACCAATAAAGACACTACACCTGCCCCACTATCTCATTCATAAAAAAACCGCACACCCTACGGTCCATAAGACTGTCTAAACGTTGTTAAGCACATATAAAGGTCACTTGTGTTGTAATATTCTTCACTTGTAAGTTGATTTGTCTAAAAGCATCTACCAAATGCATAAATATAAATGGCTATGTATTTAGATAAGAATTAATGCTCACATTATGATAATAAGTCCGCATTATGTGTTAGTAACTGACAAAATGCAGTGCATTAAGGACAGGTCTTTGTACTTACGAAATCAATAATAGCAGGCAGGGCAGGAATCTAATTACTTTCTGTAAGTAGCATTCAATAGTCTTGAGGGTTTAAAACCACTTATTTTTTTTATTCAGAACCAAAGCCTTTAGAGACAGTTAACAATTCATTTTAAATATAGTAATGGAAGTCAATCTAACATTATAGATCAAATCTGTTAGCTAAAGTTGCTAACACTTAGTGCTATGTGGAAAGTTATATAAAAAAATAAAAAATAAAAAACGCAAAAGGAAAGAGTGTGCTCTGCTGAAGACAGTATTCTAAAACATTATGACCCTAAACCGGGCGGTGCCAGGATTTTTTTCACGAGGGGGTGGGCCGGGCAGAGTACTGTGATCAGTCTGGGGTGGGAAGGCTTTTGTTCCCCCTCAATAAATATGGTACAAGGGCTACAGGCACACCTAAAGGAAAATGTGCTTGTGTTCTGGTCACAAACACACCTGGGGTAAAAGGTTCCCTTACTTGGGGTAAAAGGCCCCCATGTGGTTTATACTGATATAGTGTAGAGACCGGGGCAATAGTTATAGGACACAATTTGTCAACTTAGGCAAATACTTTTGAGACAGCAAGATGTTTTTTTAGTAACAAATTTAGTTAATGCTTATTCAAACTAAAAAATTCAGAAAAGGGGGCATAATTTCTTGTTCATTTCATCACATTTTACATTTCATTACATGTTAAGTATTCTATAAACAAATGAATCTCTATTGTGATTGGATCAGTCAATGTGAGCCCACTTTAAAAAAAAAAGTCATAACAAATCTATTCCCCCCACTTAAGAAAAACAATGTGTTTAATAGGGACCTTTAGACCCAGCAACAGAGGGGCTTTTTTTTTTACCCCAATTACGATCCTTTCACTTACTGGACAGTTATTGAAAATGAATTGATATAATCACGTTTAACAAAATTGATAATGATAAATCACTATTTTGTCTCAAAATAAATGTGATAATATTCAGGATATTCATTAGCTACATACATTTACAACATTTAATTTTAAGTAATAGATAAAATTGCTTCAAAATCAACCTTTAGACAGTACACATTAATCTCATGGAAGAGGAAAGTTTTGCTGTTCATAGTCAAACAGGTGCTTAGGAAAGTACAGTGGTAGATATTGATGCTATTTAGTGTTTTGGGAGGAAATAAAATTAAAGGAGCCTTTTACCCCGCAGAGCCTTTAGCCCCGTTGTACCATAATATAAATAAATACAAAATTATGGAATTACCTATTTAAGTTTTCTGTTTCTGTATTTGCTATAGATGCCATGGCTAGATGCCACTGACATAACTAACGAATGGCAAAAATGTACATTCCAAAACATAATTTTTCTATTAATCCTGCCATATGAATAACTATTTCATATTTCTGTTTGCCTCTCACACCTGTAGCTTTTAAAAGCAGAAAATCTTTTGCTCTTTTGTCACAATTGTCAATGAGAAATGTCATGACATCATTTTGATATATATGTGAAAGAAGATAACAGAGGGAATGCTTGGTTCACATTGTCCTCCTATCCTTTTTAAGCACAACTATAAAGAAGAGAGAGCAGAGACTATGGCTGCCTATTTACCAAGTGTAAGTTATATTTCACAGGATGGCACCTCATTTGCCATCCTTAATTTGTGCATGTCCTGTCATAATTCTATCTTAGGCATTTGAGATGGCAATTGCTGATCCCACACACCAGATGTCTGACCCTCTGTGTTCATAACGACAGATTTCTGAGCAAAGAGGAAAGGCGAAAAGCCAGGTTGTAGGAAACTCAAATGGGATTTCTACTAAATTATTTTTTGGGTAATTGTCTGTTTTTTTTCTTTTTTTTTTTCTATTCCTTTTCTCCTCACCTGTGTGGGCAGTCTTCTTAAAGTTATGTAATAAAGTGAAGCCTGCTTTTCATTAGCATCCTTCACCTTCTTACACAAACACCATGGTAATATTTGCACTATTCTGGTGTGAGATCCTCCATCAGTTCCCTGTCCAGCCCTTCTTGTTCTTGAGCTTTCAAATGACAACGTCTGGCTGTTCAGTGTATTCTCCCTTGAAACTGTTTAAATTAATTTTCCAATTTAGGCCTAAGGGATCCAAAGATTATTAACTGCTTGAGGACTACAAGACAGACAGCAGTGTAATGATTGTGCGTTCACGAGTCAACAGCATCGTACACCATTAAGTTTCATTCGTCATCATGGTCTTTTACCAAATCTTTAAATTACAACATAAACTTGCGACAGAGAGGTTAACCCAAGCAGTGCTAAAACAGGATCGCATTCATGTCACTCCCTCATCTTCGCAGGCTGTATGTTCACAGTCACTCTTCTTTTTATGTTTACATCTGGACTGAGCTGTGTTCACGCCTACATTCACATTGTAAGTAACGCAACCTGCTCCTTTCACAGTCGATTCCGCACCTTGCAGTCACATCTCCACACAACGCATTTTCTCGTGGAAGATGAATTATCGGGTCTCTTCGATTCTTTTGCAGCAGTGTAATGGTTAAATCAGTGCCGAATGCGTTATTTGATGTGGTGTGTGGTGTCTAAGCTTGAGCAGTCCTCTACAGTGAGAAGATGGCGTCGGACGGAGCGAAAGGGGAGCAGCCACCTCCGCTACAAACACTGGTAACCACTGGCCATGGAAGCGTCGAGGCGGTGAGATATAGCTTCACATAAACTGACATTTAACGGCTGCAATTATAATTGTCGGAAGTGTTATTTATTAATGGGAATAAATGTTGTTTACAGAATAGGAATCGTCCAGTGGTGTGTGAATCTCAACTATCAGTGGATGTGTTACGGTGGTCCGTGTGTGGAGGAGACTGAAAGATACATTTCGCGCCGCTGAATGTTACTTTGTAACAATTTGCCAGTTAGAATTTAGAATTCGGATTGTATCCTTTATTTCGGAGAGAGCACAATATTGTATTTCGAAGTACCATACTATTTTCTTATTGTAGCTAATGTGCAGCTGCGCACTATTTGTGATAATACCATGGTGAGCCTAGAAGGGGGGTTACCTTGTACCCTACCTTATGTATTATCTGTTTTGTCACGTCATAAAATACCATGACGATAGATTTATAATTTAAAGTCGACTTATTATACGAACTGTTGTTTTAATGTAATGGTGTTTTTGTGTTATATGTTGAAATTTTATATATATATATATATATATATATATATATATATATATTACAGGGGTTAGCCCTGTTACAGTGAATTATGTTGAACATAAACATCTCTGGAGACAACAACCTAGGGATGCCAATGGCACAGCCATTGTACAACATAATATACATGTATATTAGATACAGTGTTATATTTTAGGGATGCACCAATACCACTTTTCCGATTCCGATATCAGAAATCTCAGTATCGGCCGATACCGATCCCAAGCCGATACTAGTGTTGTTGTTGTTGTTTTTTTTTTTTTTTTTTGCATAATCAGTTTAGAATATCTTTGTATTATTGTGTGGAACTAATTGGGAGTACTCTTTTATATTTAAAGAAACACAAACCTCTGATTACACATTATTTCAATATAAATGTATAGCTTATTAAGAAAAACTTTATTGTTAACTGGTATACCAGAAAAGGTAGCAGCAAAATTAACAGTAATTCCAGTCTTCAAGTCTTCAGTAGAAAAGAAACCAGTGTTTTATTTTTGCCTTTTTTTTTTTTTTTTTTTTCCAAAAATGTTTCAACTTGCATCTGGACTTTAAAGGATTCAGATCTCTTTTTTGTGCAATTTAGTTGTAAGACATCAGTCCACTTTTCATTCACACTGTTATTTTTTGGAACCCATTCAACTTAAATATTGTTATCAATTGTAAACAAATACTAATGATGACAATAATAATAATAAATTGTTATTAATATTATTATTATTATTATTATTGTCTTTTAATTTTAATTTTAAATACAACAGTAATATATTTAAATCGTGCACTTTTTAAACCCTCACGCTTTTATTTTGACATTCTGAACTCTCCAGGAAGTCCTGCATGTGTCTGTTTGTAGGCAAGTTCACAGTAGTTTAATTTGCTTCTTATTCAAATTCTGGTAAAATGCACCTCTGGTGCCTTTCTAAATGCATATTATAAGTGAACTGAACTGTTGAGCATCTACATCTGAGATGCTGTTCTTGAGTAGCGCTCAAATATTGCGCACCGCTGTGAAGGCTAAAAATAGCCGCGAGTGCAGCACCAGCCTGTGCGTGTTTGTGTCAACAGAGCAGCACTATTCGATAACGCGCTGGCGCTGCGCATACTATATATTCACTTATTAAACACAGCATTTTGTGATTCACAGAGCTATCGCACGTCTTCAAGTGTCTTTGAATAAAATGCACTAGTCATATGAACTGCTTTAATGGTGTTTTTATGGTTCTTTTATGTCATTTTTGGAGCTTGATAGTAACGAACATGACTAACACACAGTATCGGATTTTGGATCGGGCTCGTCGGACTGACACCCGATCTGTCTAAAGGCTTCAGTATCGGAGCATCCCGTATTTCATGCAATTTTATTTTACCTTAGTTATGTTTATATATTCCTTTGTCAGAAAATAGCTTACTTTTGTTTAGAATGCAACAATAATTGCATCTCACATTCTGATGACAAGTTTTCAATATATGTGCGTGAACCCCACTTACCACCCTTAAAAAAAATCTATATTACCCCCAGTAGAGGTGCTATAGAGCCCTCTGGTACAGAATGCTCAGAGGTACTCCTTGCTCTCCAATGTATTGATCTGCATGCAGTGTCTTATGGTAAAGTGTTATCTTTAGTTTCAGTAGTTAGATTTGCATCGCATCTTACCGTCCTCCTTTTTAAATTAAATTGCATGGCAGACGAAACACTACTTCAAGTGCCATAGCCAGCCGTGTAGAAATTCTTACAGATTAGTGTTTGAATGATGCACAGAGTGGCACAAAATATGTAGTTAAAAGACAGATCTAATGAAGGGGGGGTCACTGGAGATGTTTCTAAATTGGTCTGTATTTTAGTGACTCAGCTGGCATAGTTCAGAGTACTGTGTCACCCAACCAATCTGATCTGCTTTAACTGCTCAAGGCCCATTTACATTTAGAGTTGGGTTGAACAGGTGCGCAAACTTCAGCACTGTCTATTGGCCACTGGCTTTAAGCCATGAATCTCTGTCTTGTGCATCTACCCGGATACCTCTCTCAAGGGCCCGTAAAGGTGTGTTAGGCCTATGAGTAGTTGTATTTGGGGGGCTTCTGTTTATTAAGTATTCTCTGACCCCATGATCCGTACCCCATCTGGCTTGTGAAAAGAATAGGTTGTACAATGTCTTCTTGCAGGGATTCTGCAAGGCCTAGTCAACAGTATCTCCCACTGACCAGTATTGACTTTTTTTTTTTTTTTTTTCGATCTCAGCAAACTCAGTATTGCTTGATCTGTGGATTCCCACCAATGGCTGAGATTGCTAGTCTTATTATGCAAGCAAAAGCTTCAAACTTGAATCTTAGAATCTTGAAAACACAAATATATGGTGAAAATAGGGATTCTGTACCAAAGTCCCTTTCAAGGCAAGTCAGTCCACTTTGGTGGCCATCTTGGGAACGCTACTGAGCAGTTATTTTAAATGGATACGAGAGGCAAAAAAAGTACAGCTCTTATTTACTTAATGGGGCAAGACAGAAATCTCCAAAACGGTGGAAAAAAATATGAATTAAACAACATATTTCAAATCAGCAGTCAAATCTGGCAACTATGAATTATAAATTGTGCATTTTTAGCTCCGATCATGCTAAAAAAAAAACGCTGTTTTCCCAGCTGGTCCAGCTAATTCATATGTGCGTTCTCGAGTTGACTGACAGACGATGTCGGTATCTTAAAAGGTAATTGTCCCTTTTACCTGGAAGGCAGGACTTCCTTTTCTACACTCTTAGTGTTGGGTATTTCAGTTTCTACCATTCATTTTAATACATGTGGTACAAGTAGGTTAAATAGTCTCTTAGAGCTGTACTCTAAGTACCTAAATTTAAGATAAAGGTTGGTATGTTCATGTTCATGTTCGATTAACCATTCACTACTCTCTCATTTTCTGTTACACAGATCAGTCACATGTGCCTGTTATTCCTTCCCACAGAAACTGTTACTTCGAAGAGTAGAGTTTTTTCATACAATATATGTAGTGCCAAAATTAGTCTTTGCCAAGGTAGATCTCCTAATGAAGCACATCATTTGTGGAAAGGTTACTCGAGTCTGTTCACTAGAACTAGTTACTGGCCTGAGCAATGGAGACAGAAATTCTTGTTTCAAATGTAGTTGGTTAATTTTTCTGTGAAAATAATGTGGGCAGTGAAATCGGTGCACACTCAGCACCTCTGCCAATGATCTGTTAGATCGTCTGAAATATTCAGTGTCATTTTCCTGTAACAAGGCTCATCTTCTTTCTCTGTCTGTTTCAGAAATGTGAGCTTAACATTGACAACCTGAGCAAACCAGAGCTCCTGACCCTCCTGAGCATCATGGAGGGAGAGCTTGAGGCCAGAGACCTGGTCATTGAAGCCCTCAGGGTGAGCACGCCACCTCAAATTTTTACACATTAACTGTATAAAGTAACAAATTATTTTTGGAGTTATTAAATTCCATCGCACGACAGTGTGTCTTACGCCGCTTTTCACCCTTTCTGTTTAAATGAGCCGTGATAACTGATTCACGTACAAATGACTCTTTTGAACTGGGTCTTTTTAATGAATCAGCCGAAAAGATTCAAAAAGTTGATTTGTACTCGGGAGTTCATGTTAGCCGTTTGAATCCGAATAATTTTCCCAGCAAATCATACAGTGAATCAGACATCAGTGAGTTCACAACTGAGTAACGGAATACCAGACATTTATAAAATGTGATCGCTTATGATCTACTGTTGATGAATTACTGCTCATTTTGTTATATTAAAATGTTCACTTTGTAGTGTTTATATTGTAATACATTGTTAATGATTAAAAGAGTGCATATTTGTTTCTTTTATCTGTTTGTGAGAGCACCTCTGAGCACAGACATTTATCAAAATTGAGTACCTCAATTTTGGGCTGGTTTCTAATTAAAGTCTTGTGTTATGTGCAGAAGTTTTTTTCTTATTATTATTGTTATTTTGGTAGAACAATAAACTGCATTTGATTCAGTTTGGACTCATGTAGCCTCCGTGTCTGGGCCACCTGTCACTATAAGGAAAGACTAAGGCCACGTCCACACTAATACATTTTCGTTTGAAAACACATCTTTTTCTCTACGTTTTGGCCTTCCGTTAACACCGAGACAGCGTTTTTGTCAGCTAAAATGGAGCATCTTCGTATTGTAGTGTGGATTGCGAAAACGGATAGATCTGAAAACAATGACATGTTTGTTGTCATGTGATGCTGTCATGTGATCCATTCAACCAAAACAATCAAGATGGCGACCCATGTTATAGAGGTGCTTTTGTGCATGGTATTCACTTTGATAACATTGATAAAAAGTAAATGTTACTTTGTACAACCATCACATTGCGTTCCTTCAAAGGTGACAGGATGTTTACTCGGAATTGCTGTCCGGCGACGGAGCACGAGGACAATTGCGTTTAAGACCGTACACACAACGGCAATTTTCCGTATACGCAGTAAGGGGATTTAAGCGTTTTCATGTTTCAGTGTGGACTAGCAACTTTTCGAAAACACTTGAAAATGGCAGTGTGGACAGAGAGCGTTTCAAAAACGGAAATGCTTTTTTCAAATGTATACGGATAAATGTAGCTGTAGCCTAAGAAAATTTTTTAACACCATAAATATACAGTTGAAGTCAGAAGTTTACATACATTTAGGTTGAAGTCATTAAAACTCATTTTTTAACCACTCCACAGATTTCATATTAGCAAACTATAGTTTTGTGCATGACACGAGTAATTTTTCCAACAGTTGTTTACAGACAGATTGTTTCACTTTTAATTAACTATATCGCAATTCCAGTGGGTCAGAAGTTTACAAACGCTAGTGTTAACTGTGCCTTTAAGCAGCTTGGAAAATTCCAGAAAATTATGTCAAGCCTAATTTAGCTTCTGATAGGATAATTGGAGTCAATTGGAGGTGTACCTGTGGATGTATTTTAAGGCCTACATTCAAACTCAGTGCCTCTGCTTGACATCATGGGACAATCAAAAGAAAAAATTGTGGACCTCCACAATTCATCCTTGGGAGCAATTTTCAAACGCTTGAAGGTATCACATTCATCTGTACAAACAATAGTACATTTAAACACCATGGGACCACTTAGCAATCAAACCGCTCAGGAAGGAGACACATTCTGTCTCCTAGAGATGAATGTAGTTTGGTGCTAAAAGTGAAAATCAATTGGAGAACAACAGAAAAGGACCTTGTGAAGATGCTGGAGGAAAAAAGTAGACAAGTATCTATATTCACAGTAAAATGAGTCCTATATTGACATAACTTGAAAGGCTGCTCAGCTAGGAAGAAGCCACTGCAAGCCAGACTACAGTTTGCAAGTGCACATGGGGACAAAGATCTTCCTTTTTGGAGAAATGTCCTCTGGTCTGATGAAACAAATATTGAACTGTTTGGCCATCGTTATGTTTGGAGGAAAAAAGGTGAGGCTTGCAAGCCGAAGAACACCATCCCAACCGTGAAGCATGGGGGTGGCAGCATCATGTTTTGTGGGTGCTTTGCTGCAGGAGGGACTGGTGCACTTCACAAAATAGATGGCATCATGAGGAAGGAAAATTATGTGGATATATTGAAACAAAATCTCAAGACATCAGCCAGGAAGTTAAAGCTTGGTCGCAAATGGGTCTTCCAAATGGACAATGACCCCAAGCATACCTCCAAAGTTGTGGCAAAATGGTATAAGGACAACAAAGTCAAGGTACTGGAGTGGCCATCACAAAGCCCTGACCTCAAAGAACTCAAAAAATATTTGGGCAGAACTGAAAAAGTGTGTGCGAGCAAGGAGGCCTACAAACCTGAGTTTGTAGGTACCTCAGTTACACCAGTTCTGTCTGGAGGAATGGGCCAGAATCCATCAACTTATTGTGAGAAGCTTGTGGAAGGCTACCCAAAATGTTTGACCCAAGTTAAACAATTTAAAGGCAATGCTACCAAATACTAAAAAAAGTGTATGTAAACTTCTGACCCACTGGGAAAGTGAAGAAAGAAATAAAAGCTGAAATAAATAATTCTCTCTACTATTATTCTGACATTTTACATTCTTTCTTTTCTTTTTCTTTTTTGATTAACACTTTTTATTGACTCCAACAAATGAAACAGAAAAACAAAACATATATGTACAGAATCAACTTTTAACCCCCATTATTCCCTTTCCCCCTCCCAATCACCAACCTCACCCTGACCCCAACAAACATCCTTGTGGTCAAAGCTAAAATACACACACAAAGAAACAAAAAACAATATATATACATATATACAGTATAGTACTGTGCAAAAGTCTTAGGCACCTAAGATGTTTCACAAAAGCATTTGTCTTAAGATGGTTTATTATATCTTCAGCTTTAGTGTGTCAGTAGGAAATATAAATGTTAGACTCCCAAACATTACTTTTGCAAATGGAAAAGATTAGAATAGAAGAACAGGGAGCCCTGCAACAGATGTCATGGCCCCCACAAATCACCCCACTGAACATCGTGTCAGTCTGAGATTACATAAAGAGACAGAAGCAATTGAGAAAGCCTAAATAGAAAGAAGAACTGTGGTGAATTCTCCAAGAAGCTTGGAACATCCTATCTGCCAACAACCAAGTAAAACTGTGTCCAGGTGCACCTAGGAGAATTGGTGCTGTTTTAAAGGCAAAGGTGGTCACACCGAATATTGATTTAGCTTTTTTTATGTTTACTGGACTTTGTATGACATTAAGTGATAAATGAACTATTTATGTCATTATTTTTGAAGACATCCTCACTATGCAACATTTTTCACAAGTGCCTAAAACTTTTATACAGTACTGTGTGTGTGTGTGTGTGTGTATGTGTATATATATATATATATATATATATATATATATATATATATATATATATATATATCACACACACACACACATTACCGTTCAAAAGTTTAGGGTCACTAACTCATTCTTTATTTTTCACATTTTAGAATAATAGTAAAATCATCACAACTATGGAATATAACATAACTATGTTATATTTTAGCATCTTCAAAGTGACCACACTGCCTAGATTTTGCAGAAATGTACTCAAATGTACATTTTCTCAACCAACTTCTTGAGGTATCACCCTGGGATGCTTTTTAAACAGTATTGAAGGAGTTCCCTTTTATATGCTGGGCACTTAGTGGCTGCTTTTCTTAATTATTCGGTCCAAGTCATCCATTTCAAAAACAATTTTTTTTTTTTAAATAAAATTTTAATGAATATGTTTGCACAATTATATTTTTGTCTACAAAATGAATTTCAAACATTTAAGCATAAGCCTTCAGATCAAAAGGTTTTTAAGATCATGAGAAACATTTCAGGCAAGTGACCCCAAACTTTTGAATGGTAGTGTGTGTGTGTGTGTATATATAAATATATACATTATATATATTTATATGTATGTATATAAAACTAAAAAAAAATACAATAATAATCACACACATTTAAAACTATAAATCCCTCTCCACTGCCCCTCCCCAAGAGCCTTCCAAAAAGGTAAAATAACTTCCCCATGTCCTGTCAAATACCTGAGGTTGCCTAGCCTTCTATCTGACATTTCTTCAAATGCTGCCACCCTGCCCATCTCCATGCACCACTCCCAAAATGAGGGCACTCCAGCCGACCTCCATCCCCTAAGGATAATCTGTCTGCCGATCATAACACTGGTTAGAACACAATTTCTTATGTATTTATCCCCTATATTAATGACCGCCCCATCGCCTAAAATACAGAGTCTGGGGCAAAATGAAATTTGAGTGAACAATACGTCACATATAAAATTCTGAACCCTCAACCAAAATTATTGGATCTTAACACACCACCAAAAAACATGGGTTGTGTCCCCATCTTCTGATTGGCATCGCCAGCAGGTGGATGTTTCTTTATGACCAAGCCTATACAATCTAGAGGGGGTCCAATAGAATTGATGTAAAATCTTAAATTGCATAAGGTGCACCCTTGCATCTTGAGATGCAGACTTTACGTTTTTTAGAATCCTAGCCCACACTCCCTCCTCCCCAAGTTTAAATCTTTCTCCCATAATCTCTTTGTAATTATTTTTTTTTAATTGATTCCACAACACATATATACAAGAGCAAAAAACAAAACAAAAAACAAAACCTATATATACATGGAATCATTGTCATTTAAACTCCGCAACCACACCTCCCCCTCCCAATCCCCATCCCCAACCCCACCCTGATCCCCAACAAACATCCCTGTGGTCACATAAAAGTATATATACATGATTATAGACACACATAAAAATAAAAAAGATAAAAAAAATATATAATAATAATAATATTTACATGTCAAGTGATGTCAGGTATCTGCCCCATTTCTCTATAAACAAATTCGATTTTCCTAGCCTTCTAAACACCCCTTCTTCAGAGGTCGCCACCCTCCCCATCTCTGAGCACCACTCATGAAATTAGGGCGCTCCAGCCGACCTCCAACCCCTTAAAAGAACCTGTCTGGTGACCATGACACTAGTTAGGACCCAACTCTTTATGTGTCTATTCTCAACGTCGATGACTGCCCCATCACCCAAAATACAAAGTCTGGGGCAAAATGAAAGCCGAGTGCCCAATACATCTGAACACAAGACTCTGAACTTTCAACCAAAACTCCTGGATCTTAACACACCCCCAAAAGACATGGGTTATGTCTCCATCCTCTGATTGGCATCACCAGCAGGTGGGTGTGTCTTTAAGACCCAGCGTATACAGTCTAGAGGGTGTCCAATAAAATCTATGTAAAATTTTGAATTGCATAAGGCACCCTTGCATCTCTAGATGCAGACTTGATGTTTTTTAGAATCCTAGCCCACTCTCATTCCTCCAATACCAAGTTTAAATCTTTCTCCCATAATCTCTTGAGAGGGTTGAAGCTCTGTCCCCCAGACTCTGAATTAACAGGGAGTAATACACTGATGCCTCATGACCTTTTCCAAAAGCAGTAATCACCACTCCCAGAGTATCTGCCGCTTTAGGGGGGTGTATGCTACTCCCAAATATAGTACAGGGCAGTTGTCGCAGCTGTAATGTCTAAAGAACTGAGATCTGGGAATCCCAAGATGTTGAACCAGATTTTCAAAGGATCTCAACACTCCACTCTCATATAGGTCACCGAGTGTAGTAACCCCCCTCACAATCCACTCTGACCAACAGAAAGGGAACTTATTAATACATAATTTTGGGTTCATCCATATGCTCGAGGCAACATTTAAATAAATGTCTGAATTAAACACTCTGGACACTTTTGTCCATACCGAGTGTAAATGCGAGATAACGGTGTATAACTTAACTTCTCCATTTAGGAGGGGCTCTCTCAGGTGGAAGCGACCAATGAGCCAGATATCTGAGACCGAACGCATAATAATAAATCAAAATCTTGGTTAGGCCTAGCCCACCTTTGTCAGTCGGCCTATGCAGCTTACTGAAATGTAATCTAGGATGTTTCCCATTCCAAATGAAGGACTTTGCTATGCTATCAAATTGCTTGAAATAAGAGAGGGGGACATCTATAGGGAGTGACTGTAGCAGGTAGTTGAATTTTGGAATATAATTTATATTAATAACATCAACCTTCCCAATCATCAATAAATGTAATGAAGCCCACCTGTCCACATTGCTTGAAAACCTTTTTATTTTTATTTTTATTTAAATGAACTCTAACTAAATCACACATTTGCTGGAAATAAAATACCCAAATACTTAATGCCCTGTTTGGGCCACTGGAAGGTGCCCGGCTGAAAAGCCATTATCGTACAGTATGCTGACAGAGCCAAAGCTTCGGATTTAGACCGCGGAGGCAAGGCAAAGATCTAGTAGGATCAGAGACGAATAATAAAATATAATCTGCGTAAAGCAGAAGCTTATGCGCCACACCTCCCTCCATCACCCCTGGAAAATCATCCTCCTTTCTTATCACAGCTGCTAATGGTTCCAGGGCAAGACAGAACAATAATGGGGAAAGAGGGCAACCCTGCAAGGTGCCTCTATCCAGAGTAATATAATCTGAATTTAATCCATTTGTTTGTATCACCGCTACAGGGTGTCTTTAAAGTTAATCTTTATAAAGACTAAACTTAATCCATCCAATAAACGTACTCCCAAACCCATACATTTCCAAAATCTTAAAAAGATAATCCCATTCTACCATATCAAATGCTTTTTCAGCGTCAAGAGAGATGGCCGCGACCAGAGTCTGATTATTCGCCACTGACCACATGATATTGATGAAACGCCTAATGTTATCAGAAGAGCTGTGGCCCCGAATAAACCCCACCTGATCTATATGTATAAGATATGTCATAACTTTACTTAATCGGTTAGCCAGAATCTTTGACAATATTTTAGCATCCAGCTGGATCAGGGAAATTGGACGGTAATGCTTACACTCGTTTGGATCGCTGTCCTTTAAGAATCAGACTGATCCGGGCTTGTGTCATGGTTGGCGGAAGCTTTCCATTCTTTAATGATTCCGTATAAACTTCTAACAAAAGTGGGGCCAGTTCTGTAGCATAAGATCTAAAAAAAAATTCAGCGGCAAAGGCATCTAGCCCCAGAGCCTTGCCTGTGGTCAAGGTCTTAATTACCTCGACAAGCTCCTTTAAGTTTATCTCAGAATCAAGAGAATTATTTTGCTCAGCCGACAGTTTAGGAAGTTCTAATGGTTCCACAGAGTTTCTAATATCCTCTTCAGTAGACAGAGATATGGAACTACAAAGATCAAGATAGAATTCTTTGAAAGCATTATTAATATCAGTGGCCGAGGTAAATATTTTACCACCAGCAGATTTCACTGAGGGAATGGTAGGAAAAGATTCTCTCTGTTTTATATATCTAGCCAGAAGCTTCCCTGCTTTGTTCCCCGACTCAAAGTATGACTGTTTTGCCCTGAATAGCCAAAACTCCACCTTCCGTGACAAAATAGTATTATATCTGTATTTCAGTCAGGTCAAGTCTTTGAGGCCATTAGACGACATTCGGTGTTTCAGCTCTGCCTTGGCACTTTTAATATTCCCTTCCAATTCCACAAGTTCTTGTGCTTTGGATTTTTTGTTGAATATAGCATACTGTATGATCCAGCCCCTAAGAACCGCCTTAAGTGCCTCCCAAGCCACGACCACAGAGGATATTGAAGACCAGTTGGTCTCCATATAGACACTGATTTCAGCCTTTAACATTTGTTGGAATTCAGGATTTTACAAAAGGGATACATTAAACTGCCAACTATATGATTTCCTTTTCTTCATATGTGGCAACACCTCTAAACTCACCAGGGCTGAGACTAAAATGTTTCCAATTGAGCAATCAACAACAGATGGAATGAGGGACTTGGATATAAAAAAATAAATAAAATAAAAAATCTGTTCTAGAGCAAATCTTATGGACTGATGAAAAAATGTATTGTCCCTCCCAGATGGATACAAAAGTCTCCAAATATCTGTAAGACACAAGATTTTTACACAACCTGTGAAGCGTCAATGTTGCTCTAGGGGGCTTGCACACTTTTGCTTCACTATGATCAAGGACTGAGTCCATCAAAAGATTAAAGTCTCCTCCCAATATTATATCATGACGGCTTGCAACATTCCTTCAAGATCTATAAAAAAAATCCCTGGTCATCAACGTTAGGTGCATAAATATTAGCCAAAATAAGACTTTGCCCCTGAATTTCAGCTAAAACAATAATGACTCTTCCTAATTTCTTTAATCTGTTTGAGACATTTGAATTGTAGATGTTTACTTATCAGCATAATGACACCCCTGCTTTTACTCGAGCCAGCACTAAAGAAAGAATGCCCACCCCATATCCTCCCAAATTTTTCAGCTTCCTGCAGAGAAAGATGCATTTCTTGAAGAAACACTATATCATATTTCTTACACTTAAGAAGAGAAATAACCTTCCTTCTTTTTATAGGGTGCCCCAACGCCTTCACATTCCACGTGGAGAGAGAAAATCCACTCATATTAACATTTGACATTTTGACATATAAGAAAAAATAGATTGTGTGTCAAAAACAAGATTATAAAGACCACGTTCCAAAATTAAGGCATCCCTCAAAACCTGAACATCCCCCAGACCCAAGCAAACAGAAAAAAGAAAAATGTGTGCATTAACCCTGTGCACGACAGCGCCAACTAGTGTCCATCCCTCCAAACTCAAACGGTCCATGCACGCCTACGAGAACCCCTGCGACAACTTTGCTGTTGGATTACTCAAGTCGGGTGTTTCTGTTCAAATTTTGTGAGACAGAATTACACGGCAAAAGATAATCTATAAAACAAACTCCAGCCAATAGGCAGAATAAACACAAAGAGTGCGTAGATTCATCCATAAAACTGTCCTGAAGGTGTGTTACTCTAAAAAATAAACTCCAGCCACTAGGCGGAACCAGCACAAAAAAAAAACAAAAAAAAGCACTCAGTTTCCTTGAACAGTCAAGTGAATGTTCAGTGAGCTGGTCCACTCGGCTGCAACATGAGTACCACAAGATGAATTACTCCATTGACTTTATGAAGGACATCGCTTGCTGTGGGCATGTGGATGTTTTACGGCCATCCTTAGCATCTATTCTCAATTTCTCAAATCTTCCATTGATGTGAAAGTTTCTTGCACTCCTTGAATCGATCACATTTCTCTCTTGTCAAATTCACAAAGTCTGGGAACAAGAAAATGCTGTGGTTTTCCAAGAAAGCCTTCCTTTACTCCTCGCCTTCTGTAACACAAGATCTTTATCGGATGATCTCAGAAATTTGGCCAGAATTGATCGGGGCCTGTCTCCCTCCACGGATCTCTGAGAAGGAACCCTGTGAGCTCGCTCGATTTCCAGCTTATGGCCTGTTATATCGAGCTCATTCGGAAGGAGCCCATCTAGGAATTTCACCAGATCCTGACCCTCTTCAACCTCAGGAATTCCAACAGTACGGACGTTATTCCACCGGCTACGGTTCTCCATGTCCTCCAACTTCTGCCAGACACACTCCAAATCCACCGTCGCTAGTGGATTAGCAGATAATTCCCTCTCCGATGACTCCAGATAATCGATCTGATTCTCGACATCCCCCACTCTTGTAACCACCTCAGTGAACTTCACCTCTATGGCAGTGATTGATTGACATATCACAGTGAGATCCTCCAAGTCAGCAACGACCTTTGTCAGCATTGCCGACATGTTCAGCATCTCTTGCCGCATTTCCCTCACCTCTCCGACTAAATCGACTCCCAGGCTTGCGGCCTGCTCAGGGGTGTCAGCTTGAGCATGTAAGTGTCTTTAAATGTCTCCAGAGCCAGAGGATTTTGAATTCTTTGACATATTGTCCTCCTAGAACAGTTATGGAACAGAATGTATCGAATTTCACTGGTTTATGTCATTAAAAGTGTTAAAACTAGCAAAGTGCGCAGAGCTCGCCATTCACGCATCCGTTCCTTGCATGCCATCACGTGACTCCGACATTTTACAGCCTTAAAATATAGTGATCCTAACTGACCTAAGACAGGGAATGTTTTCTATGATTAAATGTCAGGAATTGTGAAAAACTGAGTTTAAATGTATTTGGCTAAGGTGTATGTAAACTTGACTTGACTTCAACTGTGTATATACAGTTGTGTGCAAAAGTTTGCATACCCTTGAATTGGTAATATGTGTACCATTTTTAAAGAAAACATGAGTGAGCAGGCATAACACATTTCTTTATTTCTTATGGGATTCATATTCAACTGTAGGTTATAACAGAATGGCACAATCATAAAACAAAACATGGCAACAAAGAAAAAAATGAAATGACCCCTGTTCAAAAGTCTGCATACCCTTAGTTCTTAATACTGTGTATTGCCCCCTTTAGCATCAATGACAGCGTGCAGTCTTTTGTAATAGTTGTCTATGAGGCCCCAAATTCTTGCAGGTGGTATAGCTGCCCATTCGTCTTGGCAAAATGCCTCCAGGTCATGCAAAGTCTTTGGTCATCTTGCATGAACCACACGTTTGAGATCTCCCCAGAGTGGCTTGATGATATTAAGGTCAGGAGACTGTGATGGCCACTCCAGAACCTTCACCTTTTTCTGCTGTAACCACTGGAGGGTCAACTTGGCCTTGTGCTTAGGGTCATTGTCGTGCTTGAAAGTGCAAGAGTGTCCAGTGCGCAGCTCTCGTGCAGAAGAATTCAAATTGTCTGCCAGTATTTTCTGATAACATGCTGCATTTATCTTGCCATCAATTTTCACAAGATTCCCCATGCCTTTAAAGCTCACACACCCCCAAAACATCAGTGAGCCACCACCATGCTTCACAGTGGGGATGGTATTCTTTTCACTATAGGCCTCGTTGACCCCTCTCCAAACATAGCGCTTATGGTTGTGACCATAAAGCTCCATTTTGGTCTCATCACTCCAAATTACAGTGTGCCAGAAGCTTTGAGGTGTGTCAGGGTGTTGTTCGGCATATTGTAACTAGGCTTTTTTGTGGCATTGGCGCAGTAAAGGCTTCTTTCTGGCAACTCGATCATGCAGCTCATTTTTGTTCAAGTATCGTTGTATTGTGCTCCTTGAAACAACCACACCATCTTTTTCCAGAGCAGCCTGTATTTCTCCTGAGGTTACCTGTGGGTTTTTCTTTGTATCCCGAACAATTCTTCTGGCAGTTGTTGCTGAAATCTTTCTTGGTCTACCTGACCTTGGCTTGGTATCGAGATCCCTGAATTTTCCACTTCTTAATAAGTGATTGAACAGTACTGACTGGTATTTTCAAGGCTTTGGATATCTTTTTATATCCTTTTCCATCTTTATAAAGTTCAATTACCTTGGTGCGCAGGTCTTTTTACAGTTCTTTTCTGCTCCCCATGGCTCAGTATCTGGCCAGCTCAGTGCATCCATGTGAGAGCTAACAAACTCATTGACTATTTATACACAGACACTAATTTAATTTAATTAATTATATATATATTTTTATTTTAATTTGTAATTTTTTAAAATTTTTCGCCTCAGTCCGGGTGGTGGAGAACGAATCCCAGTTGCCTCCGCGTCTGAGATCGTCAACCGCATCTTATCACATGGCTTGTTGAGCGCATTGCCACGGAGACATAGTGCGTGTGGAGGATTCACGCCATCCACCGCAGCAACCACGCTCAACTCACCACGCGCCCCACCGAGAACGAACCACATTATAGCGATCACAAGGAGGTTACCCCATGTGACTCTACCCTCCCTAGCAACTGGGCCAATTTGGTTGCTTAGGAGACCTGGCTGGAGTCACTCAGCACGCCCTGGGATTCGAACTAGCGAACTCCAGGGGTGGTAGCCAGCGTCTTTACCACTGAGCTACCCAGGCCCCCTATATCGTACCATTTTAATTTTCGTTAGTATCGGTACACTGCGCAACCCTAGTCAGGAGTGTAACTATATTTTCAGTTGCCTGAAAGTTCTAGTTGTCTGAAAGAGTGATTGTACCACATTTGTTTCTAGGCCAGTTTATTGACAGGATGATGGGCACATTTTCATGTCTCTCTATCTCCATCTCTCTGCCTATCTCTCTCTGCTTTGTTTAGACTGAGCAACTTTAGCAGATCTGTGTAATTCATGTCATTCCTCCTTTTCTGCTTTCTCTGGGGTGATATCAATGCATTATAGAGGCTGCTCTTATTTATTATGTTTCCTTGGCTGTAAGTATTTCCCAGCTGGTTTTCCCCCTGCGGATATACTATCTTTTTTTTCTCTCTTTCTCTCCCTCCCTCATCTCCCTGTCCAGAGCTACCAGCTCAAACACAATGGTCTCATTTGTTACCTTAGGGAAATTGTGATAAGGTCAAACAAGTCCATGCAGACATACCGATGTTAATAAACTAAATCGTGAACTCAGTGATTTCAGACATTTCTAGTCCATACTGTAAATATTGCAGTTGATGCATAGAAGATGAGACCAGCAATCCAGTGCATTATTAAGAAACCGTTAGCTGTGCGATTAATTAGCGAGCTGAAAAAGCTCAGTGAGACGTATCGTTTTTCATCAGAAACAATGGAGGGACATGAGCTGATTAACTCTGGAGTCACATGTCTACAAACCTTGCATTCAAAGCCAGTCCCATCACTACAGCTCAAATTTTGGGCCAGTGTCATCTAGCAAGTTCCAGGCTTGTCATCGCAACACATATGGATGGTATTTGGTGGAGACCGATCACTTTGAAACAATTTGGATATAGGTTGTAGATGCTCACAAGCCATTAAGATCTCAAGTGTGCTTATTTTCATTCTTAACACCAGAAGTGTTGAGAGTAGTAATAGATGAATCAGATCTGTGTACAATGGCAGGACTACAGAGGAACTTTTATGTTTCTCAGCTGTAAGACAGCAAGTAGGCCTAGTATAAAATGCTAAAAGGAATAATGCTATTTCTGTGTAGTTTATTAGTTAATATTTATTTAAGGCTCTCACATAATGTTATTATTCTTCATTTCCTGGCTGAAAAGGTGTGCTAAAAGACTTCCATGTCACTAAAGGTGGGTTTATGCTGTTTAGCACTTATTTATGTGTATGTCTATGTGAGTCTATGTGTATTAAAAGTCTTTGTTATCATCTTCTGGTTACTTCTAGTCTTTGTTCACTTTGTTTTACCTGTGTGACCAGGTTTTGATTTACCAAAACTAATAAGATCCCTGGCAAAAACCTGGACCTTGAATGACAGAAAAAATAGACTGTGTAGGCTGTCTACTCACTTCTTTGCTGTTAATGTGACTACCTATCAGTAACAACCTGCCTGCGCTTCACTGCTCTGCAGCTGCTGCTATGATCAGATGTAGCTGTTTTGCATTTGAACACACTCGCTGGGACTGCCACGTGATCTAGTGTCAGGTCATCGCTAAACGAAACTGGAAACAGTTTCAGAGATAGCCTTTCAGTGTCCCCTCTGTGTGCAAGTGAGTGATTGTTTGTGATGGTGAACATGTTTAGCCTCAGATGTGAATGCATATTTACTGCAGACCATGCATGCAGCCACTACCCTAGTACACATTCACGTGGCCGGGTGCGTCATACACTTCTATACATTCCTTTTGTGTTGTAGTTGGTTAGAGTTATTGCACAGTGACAGGTTGATAAAAATAGCACACAAACACACTGCTATCTGTATGTATTGGCAGCTGAATATAGCACATAAATCAAAGAGGAGAACAGCTTGGAACTGTTTGCGTTGTCAGTGTGTTTGTCTCTCTCTCTCTCTTCCCTCCTCCCTCCACCTTATTTTACATTTTCTCTGTCAAATGCAAGAAGTTAATATAGCATAATTCCACATTCACATGTCTATAAGAGCAGCTTAGCGGGGCAAAGGACAGTCGGCTGAGTGTGTGTGTAGCTGGGTGGATGGACAGAAGTGCATGTTATGAGAACACTATCCAAAGTGTTGAAAATCAACTGAATTTATAGACTCCCGTCTCAGGTATTTTCCAGTCCCCTCACTTTTTTTTTTTAGAAATGCGCACTCAACCATTTGCAAACACTGAAGATAAAGAATCATTTGCCCTGTACTGAAAGTCCTAAATAAGCAGAATAAATCAGGCGCCGCAAGGATCTGAGTCAGTCATTTTGTTTGCTTTTACCCTAATGGTTTTCTTTTCACCTAAACATTTAAGCAAGATTCACCAGAAAAGAGTGCTGAACCAGTAGCATTACACCAGAAATCGAAAGCTTTTAAATGCAGCTGTGTGGAAAAGTGAAACACAGGGGTGGCCACCTTTATGTGAAATCAACTGAGTCATCAAATATTGGAATTATGAAGTGTTTAAAGACTCCAGTTTTGTTTCTTTTTAGTCCATGTCTTTTAGCTTTTAGACTATCTATATGCTAGTGTACTCCTAAATACTAACAAAATAAACTGTTAGCTCATTTAATATGCATTTAAAATTTACACACCATCTCTTTTTGGGAAAACTGAACAAAAGTATTGAATGCTGGATCTTGCATTCACAGGTATATCCCTAGTTTTGTTCAATAGAATTTTCTTTATAATGTCTCTCTTGCTAAAGGCCAAAGTATACTTGAACACAAATGAAGATTTTTAGAAGAATATCTCTGCTCTGTAGGTCCATACAATGCAAGTGAATCTTGAATCTTCAAAATCACAAGGTTAGCATAAAAGTAATCATAAGACTCCAGTGATTGAATCCATATCTTCTGAAGCAACATGATAGGTGTGGGTTAGAAACAGATCAATATGTAAGTCTTTTTTTTTTTACTATAAATCTCCTTTTTTGACCAGTTCCGACCAGTAGAAGGTGATATAAGAATGTGAATTGGCAAAAAAACAAAAGAAGAATGTGGAAGTGAAAGTGGAGATGTATAGTAAAAAAGGACTTAAGTATTGATCTTTTTCTCCCCCACACTTATCATATTGCTTCAGAAGATAAGGATTTAACCACTGGAGTCTTATGGATTTTTTTATGCTGCCTTTATGTGATTTTTGAAGATTCAAGATTCACTTGCATTGTATGGACCTACAGAGCTAAAATATTCTTCTAAATGTCTTTATTTGTGTTCGGCAGAAGAAAGTCATAAACATCTGGGATGGCATGAGGGTGAGTAAATGATGAGAGAATTTTATTTTGGATAAACTATCCCTTTAAATGCGATGGCATGGTAGCAGGGAGTGTCTCGTTTGGGTGATTAGCTGTGTGAGTGAGTGCTCAGGTCATGGGCGCTCTGTTAACGCGCCGTTATTTCTGGCTGCAGGCCAGCTGAAGACCAGCCCTGTTGATTCGACAGCCACTGCTCTACTATGCCCTGTTTGAGAGGGATTAGGCTTATGATGTGGAAATGTTGTCTTAACCCTCACAGCCTAGCAGCACACAGACATCCCAATATAATTTATTACCTATTGTTAAGCTATCACAAAGTCCAGATGGAAACCCACTCTCTCATTTGTCCTTTAATTATTATTAGATTAAGATGTTAGATTAAGAAGTTTTTAAACAGCAATAACAACTTATAATAAACATTTATATTAAAGGTGATGTGGTAAATTTTTTCTGTTAAATACTTTCTCCCATTCCAGTTTAATATGCAGAGAAAGAAAGACATCTGTGGTTTGAGTCCACCAAAAAGTGTAAACACTCGCACACCAATATGCTGATAACTACCGAAAATCAGCGCATTCAAAAACTTGCGCACATTGGATGAGTCTGTAAAAACGCTGGTAAAGGTGTTTACAGTACACGCAACGCAAAAATATGCGAAAATATATGTGTGACGATCGTTTTTTGCTTAAACCAATAATGACCTTACCCCTAGGAATGACTGTACGTTAAGTATAATCAGTTTAAAAATGTGCATATAAAAATGCTTAATGTTTGTTTTGTTTGTGTGAACATCCCAACCAGCTCGACACAGTTAGAGTAGACTCTACTGGTGAGTTGAATGAATGAATGAACGTTACATTTATATACCGCTTTTCTGACACTACACTCAAAGCGCTTTACACAGTGAACAGGGGACTCTCCTCAACCACCAGCGACGGCAGCCATAGTGCACCAGTATGCTCACCACACACCAGCTATTGGTGGAGAGGAGAGAGTGGAGTGATAGAGCCAATTAATGGATGGGGATTATTAGGAAGTCATGATTGATAAGGGCCAATGGGGGGATTTTTAATGACCACAGAGAGTCAGGACCTCGGTTTAATGTCTCATCCAAAGGACGGTGCCTTTTTATAGTTTTTTTTTAGTGTTCCCATGACTATACTGGGGCATTAGGACCTACACAAACCGCAGGGTGAGCACCCCCTGCAGGACTCCCTAATACCTCTTCCAGCAACAACCTTAGTTTTCCCAGGAGGTCTCCCATCCAGGTACTGACCAGGCTCAACCCTGCTTAGCTTCAGTAGGCAACCAGTTGTGGGTGCAATCAAATTTAAAGATACAGTGATCAGAGGGTGCAATACATGATGGTTATTCTATACTGGAGTCATGATGTGCTACAGTCTTTGTGACAAAAAGTGAGAGAATTCAGTTTAGAGTATCCAGCACAGTCAGGCCTTTGTTGATGTGTAGACCTTCTGGGGCTATTTTGTCCTTCCCCCAGTACTATCTGAGGAGATATGACGCTGTTCTGAAATTAGGCTGAGCCAAGATCGTGCTAGCATACAAATTGCTCTCCAAAGTCCTTGAAGAACTGATCAGTAAGTGTCCTTGCTTACCCTTATAATTGACACAGCTTTTATTTACCCTCGCACAACTGCCTCATTAAGGTGACTTCGTACTGATGGAGAAGATAACGTCATGTATGCAAAGAAACATAACTGTTTCAAGACTTCAGATCTTTGGTCAGGAAATCGTAGGATAAGGCAAAGTATAGAGAAGTTTTAATCAAGCAAAGCCTTATACAGTTATTGTATCTATACACTTTTTAATGTATGCATTAACATATGGCCCAAACAAAATAGCTTTTTCTGTGATGATGTTTTTAAATAATCAAATTATACTTATTTAATAAGCAAACATGCCTTCTGCAGGCTTCTGTGTGCTAGGATTCCACATGGGCCTGCATATACTGTATCTCACTAACTTGACAAGTGTCCTGGCAATAATCAAAGAGAATATTTTTTATATGGGGAACAATATCACCTCATGAATCACCCCTGTTGGGATTTAAACCTACTACCTCTGGGTTACCAGTCCAGATCTTTAAGTCACACCACCCCTGCTCTGAAGGCTTTGTTTTTTTTCTTTCTAAAGCTTAGCAGCCAAAACAAAATGAGACCAGAGCTGAATACGCAGTCCGTTAAATGTCAGTGTCTTATTCTCATTGAGAGCTGAATGGTAGGGCAGTCACTCAGTCTAGACTCCAGTTACTGGTCAGCTGCCAGCTTCTTTCCCCACCTCAGACACTGTGTTGTTTCCTGAGTTATTTTCATTACGTTTATAGACAACCTTAGTTCTCCTCTCAAAAGTAGTCCAGGCATGGTCCAGAAATCTGTGATTCTAATGTGAAAGCCTCTTATCCTTAGGGTGAAGTGTGTAATTTCTGTGCCACTAGAGTACCCAAACAGAATTGCAATAATAACTATTGTTTTCAAACAGGTTTCCTGAACATTTCCCCAGATACTCTTGGTTGGATAAACACATTTACACCCTTCATTTGAGCCAATGTTTCTACAATAAGTTAGGTCAGGGTGCTCAAACAAAAAGAGCAATGATTTGATCGAGCCACAGTTTTTACACTTTACGGGGAAGACATACTATGGCTTACTTATGGTTGTCTGCATATTCAGCTGGAATAGGAGAAAGTATTTTAACATCAAAAGAATTACACACTTCAGCTTTTAGAGACTTTCAGTTCTTGAGCTGTTTTGTGTTGGAAAATTTACTATTAAGCCAGAGTGTGGCACAGACTTGCACTTCCTCTTAGACTACACTAAGTACATCTTTAAAATAAATGGATTGCTACTGTTAAACCACATTGAAGGCAAAAAAAAAAAAAACATACAGACTGTAACACCTCAAGCTCATGTCTATAGCTAAAAGCAACAAATATCTCTTTTCCAAAATATTTCAGTCTTATTAGTTTGCTGAACTAGTGCAAGAATCTGTCCTAGGGTGAAAAACAGTAGTATTAGGAGGGTAATAGTATTTGTAATATATGGTGTAATCTTTGATGCATTGGCTATTTGACATCAGCTAACACATTTATGAAAATGTAGTCATCCATTTAGCGCTTGGATGAGCTGCTTGAGAAAAGCAAACGCTGTCACTCAAAATGGAACTGCCTCATCATACATGTGTGTAATGTAGTGCAGTACAGAGAGAATACGCTGTCTATGTGTCATCTGAAGCAAACTTTAGTATGGCTATTTAGAGTTCCCATCTCTCATCAACTGAAAGTAACATGCATATGGTCAAGTTTACGCACATGTAGGTTGCATACTGAATGGTTCCACGTAGAGAAATAATCTTATGAGAAAAGATAAAGTTGTTTTGCTTTAAGAAAAGTGCATTTTACAGCAAAGCTTCAAAATGTCTGTGCTTGTGTGAATCCGTCAAGTTGTGCATAGGCTGTATGTACTGTATGGGTTTTACACTTTTATTGGATTTTCACTGATAGGTCAGCGGAGTGCAGCGCAGAAATGTAGTTAATTTGAGAGGGTCATTAAAATAGGCCACAAGCATCATTAGAGAGCCATGACCAGTTTTAGCATTCCAGCAGTGCCTGTCGATCTAGAGGCGGAAATACACTGAAACCCTCTTAAGTTCTGTTTCAGTTACTTGGTGGTAGAAAGCCCCACCATCCCCCAGTCCAACCCCCCACCAAACCAGACCCTCATATGTTCAGCTGTATTGAATAATTGAAGGATGTATGCCTTTCTTATATAATGATGTAGCTATAAATAGTTCAAGCGATTGCTCATAAGAGGGGACATATCTGTTGTGGAGGATGTGTCTGTAAAATAAATTGGCTCCTGCATGTCTATTATGGGTTTGCTGGTGCCTAGCTGAGATACCAATTTAGCCTTCATATTCAAGGGCCACCATCTCTGAAAATAAGATGCAATGCGAAGGAGAATTCTGTACGGATTTACAGTGCCGTCACATGCACTGTTCCCTCTGAATGCACTGTAAATTCCACTGTAAATAATGGAATCTTGCCTAGGTTCTTTCTCAGCCAATCAGCAGGTTTGCTGGTTTATGTGTGGTGTGCGGAAATGGTATGTGGTTTAATCTATCTAAGTGCATCACGTAGGGAAGTTAATGTATGGTTTTGTTTGTGTGAAGACCCCAATGTATGCTTAACAGGTACTTGTCATTATTGCGCACAGGGGATACTTTGCTTTCCCCTATTCTCTTGTAACTTGATTGGTTACTGCTTCTGAACACAATACCTGGTTTTTATCGAATTCAAGGAATCTTTTTTTCTCTGTGTTTTGCTTTTCTCTGTTGTAAATGCCAGTGAGCCACTGCTGTGACCTGTTTATGTAAGAACACCTTGAGGGGCTGAACTCAAATGTTTGAACCATGTTGCTTCTACATTGACAGGAAGGAAAATTCAGGGTTGGTTGTGATTCATTGCCTCACATTGTACAGTCACTGTACAGAAAATGCCCTGAGTGGTGTACATTTATATAACATGTGGAACATTATGTGTACATAAGTGTTTGTGTGTTGGCTCAGCTACATATAGTATGTATAAGTTAGTTAAATTTGACAAAACCTCCCTTTGTGGAATATCTTCATTTGGAAAACCATTATGAAATCTTGCCAATTTAATGTGAGTCTGACAGGAAGCTATTCAGAATTCAAGTAATGTGAGTTAAGAATGTCAATTTGAGTTACAAAATGTGCTTTTTGCTTCTGTGTTTACTCTGAATTAACGTTACACTTATATAGCACTTTTTTTGACTACACACAAAGCGCTTCACATAGTGACCAGGGGACTCTTTTCAACCAACATCAGTGTGCAGCATCTACCTGGATGATGTGACGGCAGCTGTAGTGCGCCCGTACGCTCACTACACATCAGCTGTTGGTGGAGAGGAGAGAGTAGAGTGATACAGCCAAATAATGTATGGGGATAATTAGGAGGCCATGGATGATATGAGCCAATGAGGGAATTTGGCCAGGACACCGGGTTTACACCCCTACTCTTTTACGAGAAGTGCCCTGGGATTTTTTATGACCACAGAGAGTCAGTACCTTGGTTTAACGTCTTGTCCGAAGGATGGTGCCTTTTTACAGGATAGTGTTCCCATCACTATACTGGGGTGTTAGGACCCACACAGACTGCAGGGTGAGCAACATTAGCTTTTCCTCAGGAGGTCTACTATCCAAGTACTGACTAAGCTCAGCACTGCTTAGCTTTAGTGGGTAACCAGGTGAGAGCTGCAGGGTGATATGGCTGCTGATTGAAACATGGAAGACATGTAGAGAATAAAGTTTTTACTTAAATTTCTTTTGAACTTGTGTATGTAATTATCAGTGATTTGAACAAGGCAGCATAAAAAAGCAGAACCACCAAACTATCAGTATTGGCACACAAATTCTGTATCTGTGAATACCAAGTAGATGTGTGTGTGTGTGTGTCAAGTTTTGCATACATTGTGAGGTGAAAATATCCCCACAAAGAGAGTAAAACCTGTCAGAGCTGTAGCCTTGTGGGCAAGTGCTCTGACATAAGGTGCAGTAGTGTCACGGGAGACCCGAGTTCGGGTCCCGACTTGAGGTCCATTCTCGATCCTGATCCCCCTCTTTTTCTAGTCATTTCCGGTCTCTCTCTCTACTAACCTATCTAATAAAAGGAACAAAAAAAGAGAGTAAAACCTGGAATCACCTGCATTTTGGTGTACCAGTCAACGTTCCAGGAGGAATATGGCTCAATAAACATGCTAAATAATGACAGACAGAAAACCTTTTAGTGCATAAAGATTTCTGTGACGGTTAGGGATAATATCAGTTGCTCAGAATAAAAAACAATTGAAGTCAATGGAAAGTAACAACCATGAAAGAAAAATCAAATGTGTGTTCAAACCAGGTCAAATGCATTTTCATCTTTTTAAAATGATTGAATATGACTCTGTCTCTGCTGCTCATTTTTACAGAACACGACAAGGCCCATGTACAGTTGAAGTCAGAAGTTTACATGCACCTTAGCCAAATACATTTAAACTCAGTTTTTCACAATTCCTGACATTTAATCATAGAAACATTCCCTGTCTTAGGTCAGTTAGGATCACTATTTTAAGAACGTGAAATGTCAGAATAATAGTAGAGAGAATTATTTATTTCAGTTTTTATTTCTTTCATCACATTCCCAGTGGGTCAGAAGTTTACATACACTTTGTTAGTATTTGGTAGCATTGCCTTTAAATTGTTTAACTTGGGTCAAACGTTTTGGGTAGCCTTCCACAAGCTTCTCACAATTAGTTGCTGGAATTTTGGCCCACTTCTCCAGACAGAACTGGTGTAACGGAGTCAGGTTTGAAGGCCTCTTTGCTCGCACACGCTTTTTCAGTTCTGCCCACAAATTTTCTTTTGGATTGAGGTCAGGGCTTTGTGATGGCCACTCCAATACCTTGACTTTGTTGTCCTTAAGCTAATTTGCCACAACTTTGGAGGTATGCTTGGGGTCATTGTCCATTTGGAAGACCCATTTGCAACCAAGCTTTAACTTCATAGCTGATGTCTTGAGATGTTGCTTCAATATATCCACATAATTTTCTTTCCTCATGATGCCATCTATTTTGAGAAGTGCACCAGTCCCTCTTGCAGCAAAGCACCCCTACAACATGATGCTGCCACCCCCATGCTTCACGGTTGGGATGGTGTTCTTCAGCTTGCAAGCCTCACCCTTTTCCCTCCAAACATAACGATGGTAATTATGGCCAAACAGTTAAATTTTTGTTTCATCAGACCAGAGGACATTTCTCCAAAAAGTAAGATCTTTGTCCCCATGTGCACTTGCAAACTGTAGTCTGGCTTTTTTATGGTGGTTTTGGAGCAGTGGCTTCTTCCTTGCTGAGCAGCCTTTCAGGTTATGTCGATATAGGAATTGTTTTACTGTGGATATAGATACTTGTCTACCTGTTTCCTCCAGCATCTTCACAAGGTCCTTTGCTGTTGTTCTGGGATTGATTTGCACTTTTCGCACCAAACTACATTCATCTCTAGGAGACAGAATGCGTCTCCTTCCTGAGCGGTATGATGGCTGCATGGTCCCATGTTTTTATACTTGTGTACTATTGTTTGTACAGATGAATGTGGGACCTTCAGGCATTTGGAAATTGCTCCCAAGGATGAACCAGACTTGTGGAGGTCCACAATTTTTTTCTGAGGTCTTGGCAGATTTCATTTGATTTTCCCATGATGTAGAGCAAAGAGGCACTGAGTTTGAAGGTAGGCCTTAAAATACATCCACAGGTACACCTCCAATTCAGTACACCTCCTATCAGAAGCTAATTGGTTAATTGTCTAAAGACTTGACATCATTTTCTGGAATTTTCCAAGCTGCTTAAAGGCACAGTTAACGTAGTGTATGAAAACTTCTGACCCACTAGAACTGTGATATAGTCAATTAAAAGTTTAACAATCTGTCTGTAAACAATTGTTGGAAAAATTACTTGTGTTATGCACAAAGTAGATGTCCTAAACGATTTGCCAAAACTGTAGTTTGCTAATATGAAATCTGTGGAGTGGTTAAAAAATTAGTTTTAATGACTTCAACCTAAGTGTATGTAAACCTCTGACTTCAACTGTAGCATTTGTGGCATAAACATGAGTGAATTTCCATAAATTAATCCCAAATGGAAGTCGTGTGTGTGCGTGTGTGTTACAGAGAGAGAGACACATCAAAGCATGGTAAAGCAGGGCCTAATATGAATCTGACCCAGAAGCAGAGTAGGCATGTGGGAGTATGATAGCTTATCTTGACTTTATGAAGATGATCTAACAATCTTTTTTGCTGTCTGTGAAAGTGACATTTTAATGCTTCTGTATGACGTAAGTGTGTTGTTTCAGTTCTCACAGAATGTGCTCTTATAGGAAGTTTAATTTAACTGTCCTTTTTGATGCTAACTTTGATTCCTGTCATTTGATATCAAAGGTTTTATCGCATCTTTCCATACAATTTGATAGGGATGCACTGCTGTATCGGTTAATTATTGACCAAATTAAAACCATCAGCAAATCAGTTTAAGCATGAAAATGCTGATATTAAAAACCAATGGTTCATTTATAAATAATTATCAAAACATCTTGTAATAACTCTTTGAATTCAAATGTACAATACAGAAATAATGATTGCCACAGAATATAGAAGGGTTGGCACTCATTCATTACTTTTCTCACATTAATGAGGAAAAACCATTGTGACAGATGTGACAGTTGTGAAAGCAACACTTACCTACCCATGATGAGGTAAAACCATCCAAAACCCTTTGAAACCAGCAAACTTTGACTTCTGAGACATTGGTAGGGTATCCATTAAGACTGCACGTTTGATTTGAGGGAAGAGTGAAATCGCAATATAGTCTTGCACAGTTAATACGATTACGCAATTACCTTGAAAAGCTGCGTTTAAAAATATAGGATGCATTTCAGCGTTTCAGTGCAAAACAGAAGTGCAGAAATGATTAATGAAATTAGGTGCTTCCCTAATACTTTCTGTTGGATAATTTTATAGACAGTGTCTAATTAAAAGAGCAGGATTCCCTCATTGCCTGAATTGTTTATTGATTTTGTCTCTAGCCCTGCCAGTACAGTTCTGCTCCATCAGCACCATTTCGATAATTTGATGATTACTTTTAATAGAAATGTGACAAATGGCACAGTACCATGGAAAATCATTTTTGCCAGCTAGAAGCTTTATTTTGCTTGAATAGTTGTCATGAGAATAGTGTTTCTATCACATACTCCAAAGTAAGTTGATAACATTTTGGGTGTACGAAAGAGACAGCAGAAACCACCCCAATGTTCTGGTACAAGCAAAGATTTGGGGACACCATAGTTCTAATGGGTAGGGATGAACCTGATCAGGGCTCAAGATTGTGGCTTGTATGAATGTGATAACTTGATTGCCCAGATTTTTCTCTCCTTATTCTCCACTTTAGGCCCTGTAGAACGTCCTTTCTCTTTACCCTCCCCCAAAACTGGATAGAAACTTCTTAAACCTCTAGTGCCCTATTTTTCTACCAAAAAAAAGCTAAAAACAGGCTCCACACCATATGCCATTCTGCCTAATCATCAACGTGGAGGCATTTAATCTGTGCCAGAAAACAGCCGTGAGTCTTTGCTGGTGAGACCTTTTATTTTTTTATGATTAAAATTTTTCATTGATTCATCTATTAAACAAACAAAAGCAAAACATATAGAAAAAGAATCAATATTTAACCCCCACTATTACCCAGTCTTCTGGATGGCCCCTCCTCAAAAGCTGCCACCCTGCCCATCTCCGAACACCACTCCTGAAATGGGGGCGCTCCAGCCGACTTCCATCCCCTTAAAACTATCTGTCTGGCGATCATAACGCTAGTTAGGACCCAGTTTGTTTATGTGCTTATTCTCTATATTGAAGACCGCCCCATTGCCTAAAATGGAGAGACTGGGTCAAAATAAAATTTGAGTGCCCAATACCTCACACATATAACTCTGAGTCTTCAACCAAAATTCTTGGATCATAACACACTCCCAAAAGACATGGGTTGTGTCTCCATCTTCTGATTGACATCGCCAGCAGGTAGGTGCGTCTTTAAGACCAAGCCTATACAATCTAGAGGGGGTCCAATAGAATCTATGTAAAGTCTTGAATTGCATAAGGCGCACCCTTGCATCTCTAGATGCAGACTTGATGTTTTTTAGAATTCTAGCCCACACTCCCTCCTTCAATACCAAGTTTAAATCTTTCTTCCATACTCCGTCCCCCAGACTCTGAATTAGCAGGGAGTAATACACTGATGCCTCATGACCTTTTCCAAAAGCAGTAATCACTACTCCCAAAAACAGTACAGAGCAGGTGGCACAGCTGTAAATACTTATAGAACTGAGATCTGGGAATCCCAAAATGTTGAACCAAATTTTCAAAGGATCTCAACAGTCCACTCTCAAATAGGTCACCGAGTGTAGTAACACCCCTCACAATCCACTCTGACCAGCAAAAAGGGGACTTATTAATACATAATTTGGGGTTCAGCCATATGCTCGAGGCAACATTTAAATAAATGTCAGAATTAAACACTCTGGACCAAATGAGCCAAATGTCTGAGACCGAATGCATAATAATAAAACAAAATCTTGGGTAGTCCTAGCCCACCTTTGTAAATCGGCCTATGTAATTTATTGAAATGTAATCTGGGATGCTTACCATTTCAAATGAAGGATTTTGCTATGCTATCAAATTGCTTGAAAGCCAAGGCCTTGGCTTTGGGGTCATTGGGAGAGACTGCAGCAGGTAGTTAAATTTTGGAATACAATTCATTTTAATAACATTAACCTTCCCAATCATAGATAAATGTAATGAAGACCAACTGCCCACATCGCTTGAAAACCTTTTTAGTAAGGGGTCAGAATTAACTAACTAAATCAGACAAATTTGCTGGGAATAAATTGCCCAAATACTTAATGCCCTGTTTGGGTCACTGGAAGGCACCTGGCTGAAAAGCTGTTACTGGGCTGTCAGAGCCAAAGCTTCGGATTTTGACCAATTGACTCTGTATCCTGAGAACTTAGAAAATGAATTAATAATTCTATGGAGGCAAGGCATAGATCTAATGGGGTTGGAGACGAATAATAAAATATCATCTGCATAAAGCAAAAGCTTATGCGCCACACCTCCCACCACCACCCCTGGAAAATCATCTTCCCTTCTTATTGCAGGAACAATAATGAGGAAAGGGGGCAACCCTGCCGGGTCCCACTATCCAGAGTAAAATAATCGGAAATTAATCAATTTATTTGTACCGCCACTACCGGGTGTAAAGTAACTTGATCCATCCAATAAAAGTATTCCCAAACCTGTATATTTCCAAAAACCTTAAAAAGATAATCCCATTCTACCATATCAAATGTCTTGTCAGCGTCAAGTGAGATGGCAGCGACCTGAGTCTGATCATTCGCCACTGACCACATGATATTGATGAAATGCCTAATGTTATCAGAAGAGCTGCGGCCCCAAATAAACCCCACCTGATCTATATGTATAAAAGATGTCATAACTTAATCAGTTAGCCAGAATTTTTGACAATATTTTAACATCTAGCTGGATCAGGAAATTGGACGGTAACTTTTACACTCACTTGGATCTTTGTCCTTTTTAAGTATCAGACTGATCTGGACTTGTGTCATGGTTGGCAGAAGCTTTCCATTCTTTAATGATTCCGTATAAACTTCTAGCAAAAGTGGAGCCAGTTCTGTAGCATAAGATCTAAATAATTCAGCGGCAAAGCCACCTGGCCCTTAATTACCTTGCCAAGCTTCTCCAAGTTTGTCTCAGAATCAAGAGAATTCTTTTGCTCAGTCGTCAGTTTAGGGAGTTCTAATGGTTTCACAAAGTTTCTAATATCTTCATCAGTAGACGAAGACGTGGAACTATAAAGATCAAGATAGAATTCTTTAAAAGCATTGTTAATATCAATGGCCGAGGTAAAAATTTCACCACCAGCAGATTTCACTGAGGGATTGGTAGAAAAAGACGCTCTCTGATTCGTATATCTAGCCAAAAGCTTCCCTGCTTTGTCCCCCGACTCAAAGTATGACTGTCTTACTCTAAATAGCCAAAGCTCCACCTTCGGTGACAAAATAGTATTATATCTGTATTGCAATCAGGTCAATTCTCTGAGGCTATCAGACGACATTCGGCGCTTCAGCCCTGCCTCGGCACTTTTAATATTCCCTTCCAACTCAACGAGTTCTCATGCTTTGGACTTTTTGATGAATGAGGTATACTGTATGATCCGACCCCAAAGAACCGCTTTAAGTGCCTCCCATGCCACGTCCACAGAGGATACTGAGGACCAGTTGGTCTCCATATACACATTGATTTCAGCTTTTAACATTTGTTGGAAGTCAGGATTTTGCAAAAAAGATACATTAAAGTGCCAACTATATGATTTCCTTTTCTCCATATGTGATTTGAGACTAAGATGTTTCCAATTGAGCAATCCACAACAGATTAAATGAGGGACTTATATATATATAATCTATTCTAGAATAAATCTTATGGACTGATGAAAAAAATATATTATAGTCCCTACCAGATTGGTTCAAAAGTCTCCAAATATCTGTAAGACCAAAATTTTTACACATCCTGTGGAGCATCAATGTTGCACTAGGGGGCTTACACATGTTTGCTTCACTATGATCAAGGACTGAGTCCATCAAAAGATTAAAGTCTCCTCCTAACATATCATGAGGGGTGCCAGCGGCTTGGAACTTCCCTTCAAGATCTATAAAAAAGCCCTGATCATCAACGTTAGGTGCGTAAATATTAGCCAAAATCAACCTTTGCCCCTGAATTTCTGCTAAAACAATAATGACTCTTCCTAATTTATCATTAATCTGTTTGAGACATTTGAATTGTAGATGTTTACTTATCAATGTAATGACTCCCCTGCTCTTACTTGAGCCAGCACTAAAGAAACATGTCCACCCCATATCTTCCTAAATTTTTCAGCTTCCTGCGTGGAAAGATTTGTTTCTTAAAGAAACGCAATATCATATTTCTTACGTTTATTAAATAACCTTCCTTCTTTTTAAGGGGTGCCCCAACCCATTCACATTCCACATGGAGAGAGACAATCTACTCATATTAACATTTGACATTTTGACATATTAGAAAAAATAGATAGTGTGTCAAAAACAAGATTATAAAGACCACATTCCAACATTAGTGCAACAATCAAACCCTGAACTTTCCCCCGAACCAAACAAACAGAAAAAGAAAAATGTGCGCATTAACCCCGCGCATGACAGCGCCAACTGGGCGTCCATCCCTCTAGACACAAACAGTCCATGTACGCCTACGGGATCCCCCGCAACAACTTTTGTGATACAGAATTACACAACAGAAAATAATCTATAAAACAAACTCCAGCCAATAGGCGGGATAAACACAAAGACTTGTAGATTCATCTACATAATTGTTCCAAAGGTCTGTTCTTCCACAAAACAAACTCCAGCCGCTAGGCGAAACCAGCATTAAGAAAAAAAAAAAGCGCCCAGTTTCCACGGACAGTCAAGTGAATGTTCAGTGAGTCAGGTACACTCGGCTGTTACATGAGTGCAAAAAAATACCCTAATCACTCCAGTGTTTTGCAAGAAATATTCCACAGAACAAACTCCAACCAGTAGGAGGCATAAGCACAAAGAATGTGCAGATTCATCCACAAACTGTCCCGAAGGAGTGTTACTCCACAAAACAAACTCCAGCCGCTAGGCGGAACCAGCACAAAAAGGAACAAAAAAGACGCTCATTTCCTTGGACGATCAAGTGAATGTTCAATGAGTCAGGTCCACTCGGCTGTATAGACAGTATCATACAATAACTTACTCATTCCATTGACTTTATGAAGGACATCGCTTGCTGTGGGCATGTAAATATTTTGCGGCCATCCTTAGTATCTATTCCCAATTTGGGCGGGAACATCAGTGCAAATGCGACCTTCCATTGATGTAAGTGTTTCTTGCATTCCTTGAATCGATCATATTTCTCTCTTGTCGAATTCGCAAAGTCTAGGAACAAGAAAATGTTGTGGTTCTTCCAAGAAAATGTTTCTTTACTCCTTGCCTCGCGTAACACGATATCTTTATCGGATGATCTCAGAAATTTGGCCAGAATTGATCGGGGCCTGTCTCCTCAGCGGATCTCTGAGCCAGAACCCTGTGAGCTCACTCAATTTCCAGCTTATGGCCTGTTATGTTGAGCAGACTCGGGAAGAGCTCGTCTAGGAATTTCACCATATCTCGGCCTTCTTCGTTCTCAGGAATTCCAACAATTCGGACGTTGTTTCGCCGGCTACGATTCTCTAAGTCTTCCAACTTTTCTCAAACGTTTTCCAAGTCTGTCTTGGTTGCTAGCGGGTTAGCAGCTAATTCCCTCTCCGATGACTCCAGATAATCGATCCGTTTCTCAACATCCAACACTCTTGTAACCAACTCAGAGAATTTCGTCTCCATGGCAGTGATCGATCGACGTATTACAGCAAGATCCTCCAAGTCAGCAACGACCTTCGCCAACATTGCCGACATGCTCAACAGTTGACGCTGAATCTCTCCCCCTGCACCGTCCAAATGGAGTCCCTGGTCTGTGGCCCTGCCTGGGGTATCAGCTTGTGAACGTAAGTGTCTTTTAATGTCTCCAGAGCCCGAGGATTTTGAATTTTTTGACATATTGTCTTCATAGAACAGTTATGGAACAGGGTGTATAGAATCTCACCGGTTTATGACACAAAAAGTATTAAAAACTAGTAAAGTGCACAGAGCTCGCCGTTCACACGTCCGACCCTTGGATGATGCCACGCGACACCAACTGCTGGTGAGACCTTCAAAGAAAGGTCTCACTATCTTTCCTACTTTTGATATTGTGTTACATAACAATGATAATGTCACAAACTGAATTCTGATGATGAAAGACTAAATGCCCTCTCCAGACCTCTTTTCCCCTCCATCAGCCTGATGCCTTTCGATCTTGCATTTGGGTTAGGAGACAGGAGCTGCGGAAGTCCTTGGCCACAAAGCCAGCTCTGTGTTGATTTAACTGAAAGGCCCCTTGTGAGAGTCTTTGGACACACACTCACAGTTCAACAGCAGCAGCACAGAAAAGCACTTTCTCCCACACAAAAGCCTTACTCATGGGTTAACCTCTTCTAGTCAGTGTCAAAGCTACTGCTGGAAGTCCATGGCAGATTTTTGGGGTTTGCGGTGATGGGCTTCCATAGAGACTCACTTTATCACTTGTAGCACCCTCAGCTTGGCCCAGTTCAATGCAGGACTATGCCTTGGCATAACAATTAGAGGAAGTCACTCATTAAGTCAACCATCAAGAGGAATGACCAATGAGAAAGCCCCAAAAATATGATGAAGTGCTTTATGATTCTTTGGCAATGATAAAATAGAGTGCAACAGCATCTGGTTCTGGAAGTAGGCTTAAAAAATACCATTATTTTTCTCCATAGAGCAGATCATTTTCAACAATACTTTATAAACCTTTCAAGGTAGACCTCATCATGAGCTTCGAGATGAGAAATTATGATATACAGTATGCTTATGTGCAAGTCACAAGTCACTGTGTTTTTAATGTCACTGTTTCAAAGTACTTGTATATTTTTTTTATAGTTATTACTATAGTACTATTACATTTTAATATTTTTTAATCAATTTTATTTATTGTTTTTATACTTACTGTGTAGCCAGTGACACATTAATTTAATGCAATTTAATTTTAATGCAGTCTATCATAGGGCCGCCCACAGAAAGGCTGTTCCATATTGTAGAGCGCATCTAAATACATTCAACAGGAGATGTGGATATAAACGTGGAGACAGTGCGCAACAGCGAAAGTCACCTGGGTAGCACGCGTTGATGGAATAACTGTTCCAGAATAACTGTGTGTGTAATATGTAATATATATATATCAGTATACAATATACAATATATATATATATTTTTATTCAGAATTATTTAAATAAAACTACATATAATTATTTAATCTTTATATATCAAATTACTGTTATTTGAGGGCCTTTCTTAGCTAATTTTTAAACTCGCTATTAATTAAATAATTAAATATCCTTTATATTCTTTCCAGTCACAAAGTAAAAAGTAATATTAATTTTAATCACACATTGCACAAATGCGATAAAGAAACCGATAGTCTTGTCTCTCGTTAATAAATTGGAACACTGTTAGTCTGTTATATGCACATTTAACTCTTAAAGTGACTACCATTTTAGTGCTTGTTTTGCAAATGAATGTTAACTGCAATATTATTACTTCTAAATTGAACACATTATTTAAAACATTGACAGATCATTTCACTATTAAAAATATACAATTTCATGAAATAATATACATCTATAGGATGTAGAATTTTTCAATGTTTAAAAAGTTAAAATGTTAATAATGGTAATAAATGATTAAAAATAAAATATACACTTTTGCACACTTTTTCAGGACAGGTTCTGTTCAGTTCTATTACTTGTACTGCACCTGATCAGCCTGAATGTAGCCCACTATTTTTGAAGGCCATTTGTCATTATTTGTTTTATAGAGAATGGTATATGAGGAATTCTTTATTATTGGAACTTTTAGAATTTATAGTGTGAATATTATATAGAATATATAGAATATTATTTTGGGGCCTGGGTAGCTTAGCAAGTAAAGACGCTGACTACAGCACCTGGAGTTGCAAGTTCGAATCCAGGGCGTGCTGAGTGACTCCAGTCAGGCTTCCTAAGCAACCAATTGGCCCGGTTGCTAGGGTGGGTAGAGTCACGTTGGGTTAACCTCCTCATGGTCGCTATAATGTGGTTCTTGCTCTCGGTGGGGCGCGTGGTGAGTTGTGCGTGGATGCCGCAGAGAATAGCATGGGCCTCTACACCTGCTAGGTCTCCGCAGTAATGCGCTCAACAAGTGACGTGATAAGATGTGCGGATTGACTGTCTCAGACGCGGAAGCAGCTGAGATTTGTCCTCTGCCACCTGGATTGAGGCGAATCACTATGCCACCACGAGGACTTATTGGGAATTTTGCATGCCAAATTGAGGAGAGAAGGGGAGAAAATTTTATTTTGATGACAAATTATAATGTGCATTTTGCTTAAACATTTTTCAAAAATTAACAAAATTTTCTGTCATTCTTTGTCATTTAAGTATTATTATATTGAATCAAGATTGTATCGTATTGTGAACCTCATATAGTATATCAAACCAAATCGTGAGATAACCATATTGTTTCATCCCTAGCATATCATATAATTAATTGGATTAACAAGTTTAATCAGTTGACAGCCCTACTTTTCAGTGAATAGTTTATATTTGCCACCATTTCTGATTTGATAGCGTGATTCCGATGCTTCATAATTGTTCATTCACTCATAATAAAATAGAATTTAAAAAAATCCCTGTGTAGAAAATGAATGGGAAAATACTTTCGGAACTAGGACTGCTGAAATAGTGGCACAATATTGAAATTCTGAATATCATAAAATACATTTTAAAAACTGCTTTGGCTGTATATTGCCCCATGTCTCACCTTGGTTCCCACCATTTCAGTTGTCCCCTGTCTCTCCTCAAACCTCCTTTGTCTTCCTTCTTCCTCTGCTCATTTTCAGTCTCTTCCCTTTTGGCAGTGTGCCCTGAACCCCTGACTCAGCCAGTGTGTGTCTGTAAAGGTTAATGCTAATAATACCAGAGAGCTGCCTGAACTTCAGCTGGACTCCTGTGCGCTCAACAGTCCCTACACAATTTAAGCTCAAGACTTGGCAGAATGCGTCTGTGAGGTTTCAACAGTGTTGCTTGTCTTCTTCAGCCTTAGTTAAAAGGGACGGATCATGGAAAACAGCATTTTCTCTTATTTGAAATAAAAGTGTTTAATATACTGTGTAGACATACTCTAATGTTGTTCACAATGCAGAGCTCCCTCTTCAGTCCACCCAGACCATTTATGTAGACTGAGCAGCAAAAATTGGTCTTTTCAGGACAATGCCAGAAGATAATGACTTGCTTTAATGATTAAAAAAGGACTCAAATGTATCATTAAAAATAACAATTGTGGCTTGCCCGTTATTTTCCAAGTCTTCTGAAGACGTATGATAGGTTTTGGTGAGAAACAACCTGAAATTTAAGTCTTTTTAAAATGTTGATGTCCGTTCCACATTCATGAGTGCATGAAAGGAGCTCTTTCAGAGTGGCTTGTATTGTTTAGCACTAAAAACAACGCACACATTAAAATTTTTGGGTAAACTATTCCTTTAAATCTATCAGTTTAAATAATTTATTGAGGGACAGCTAAAACATTTAAGTTCAGAAAAGTTTGTTTTGGATACTGGTGTGCTGGTGTCCCCACCAGTTCTAGGCTAGCCATTACCCTTGTTTGTTGATTTAGGGCTAGTTTCATCTACCTTAGTCCTGACTGTAACTTTTTACATAAAACAGGAATGTTGATCTGAATGTCGATCATCTTGACTCTTGATACCAAACAGTGTGTTGCATGTGGCTCCTGACCTCAGTGATAAACAGATAAAGTAGTGCATAAGGAGGAGGAGGGCCTGCACGGCCCCAGTGATTATAGAAGAGATTTGTGAAAGCCTAGAGGAAAGAGCCAGATGGCTGAGAATCTCAAAGCCCTACATTCTCTCTCTGTCATGACACAAACATTTCTCCTGCCTCCAGACTGCCATCTCTTTAGATCTCACTCCTGTGCTCTCTCTCGCTCCATCTCTCCCTTGACTCCCTCCCCCCTTGGTCAGAGTAAAAGGAGTATGTTTTAAATTTGCACTTTTTTTTAAAATTATATTTATTTTTTTATTTGAGGCTGCCTCTAAATTCTTAGCCAGTTTCCTTTTGTATGCCACTTACATGGCAGTTACTGCGGAGACATAGCACGTGTGGAGGCTTCATGCTATTCCCCGCGGCATCCACACACAACTCACCACGCGCCCCACCAAGCGCAAGAACCACATTATGCCGACCACGAGGAGGTTAACCCATGTGACTCTACCCTCCCTAGCACCGAGCCAATTGGGTTGCTTTGGAGACTTGGCTGGAGTCACTCAGCTCGCCCTGGTTTCGAACTCGTGACTCCAGGGGTGGTAGTCAACGTCTTTACTTGCTGAGCTACCCAGGCCCCCCGCAGACTGCACTGTAAATGAAATAAGCCTGGTCACATTTTAGTCCAGCACTGATCATTTGTTCTTGTTAAGTGGACTGAGTGCAGCTCACTTAGAGAACTTTTAAGCCCTTGAAAGCTATGATACACAGTATAAGTAAACCGATCCTGAAGCCCGCTATGAAAGTCATCAATCTCAGTGTTTGTACGCATGTGTGTTTGTACTTCTACTGATTGATTATTTCCCTCTTTGGTGAGGCAGTAGCACATAGAGACCAACAGCCTCCGGGATGCTTTGTGCTGTTAGCACTGTTCCTCCCACCTCCATTAAACAGGCTGCTCTAACTTTTTTTTTTGTAGATTATCTCTCCTGTTTGTTCTGCATATTCATTTTATTGCATTGCTCTTTCTGGACAGATGGGGACTGTAGATCAGCCCAGTCGGTTGTATGACACTGAAGCATGTTTTGTGAGAACAGACTCGCTTGGAATTAGTGGTGCACCAATCAGGAAATTTGAGGCTGATACGATCTCCGTTTTCTTTTTTTAATTTTTTTTTTTTAACACTAAGATCGACTGATACCAATTTTTTTCTTAAAGTGCCCTTTGCCACACTTTTGCAAGTTATATGTTTATGCCCCACACAGTAAAATTACGGTAACACTTTACAAAAAGGTTCCATTTGTTAACATTATTTAACAACATTAGTTAACATCAACAAATTAACTTAATGTTAGTTGCAATGTACTAATGCATTTTTTAAATCAGAAATTGTATTATTTAATGCACATTAATGCACTATGAACTAACATGAACTAACAATGAACAATTGTATTTTTTATTAACTAACATTATGATTAATAAATGCTGTAAAAATATTTTGTTCATTGTCTGTTCATAATACCTAAATTGTTGCCAATATCAAAAGGCCATTGTGACATACTGGCAACCAAAAACCATGAGAGCATCACACACAGCAGAGATACTTTCAAAAACAAGAAAAATATATCCATTACAAGCTCTAAAACTGCTCCAGAGAGAAATCATTAATATCTATGGTTTGTTTACTGTCTTTGGCGTCTTGTAATACAAATCACTAATTATTAAGCAAATACGTGAAGACGCGGTGCCGTTATGAAGGTTAAACAGTTACATCTGTTATAAGTGGTATTGTGATCAACATTAATCTGATTTAAATTGGGATCCTCACAGAATAGCACTAAGATGAGTGACTGATGAGAATTTGAGAGCACCTGGAGAGCACGCATGTTTGATTGACACCAAGAGTGCTCATGTTGAAGAGAGTAAAGCTAAAAGCGCTCATGATGGCTCAAACAGTGTCTATCGCTTCATACAAGGTTTGATTGTCACAACTCACATTACATCGTGTGTACTCAGATTTACATTTTGCATGTTTATTTTTTGTTTAATTCATTTTTATACCCATTTGCAGTCTCTTTATGCTCTTCCTGCTTACTGTGCAGGAAGTCAGAATAACTACCGTAATGTCTCTAGAAAATGGGCAACTTAGTATTCATACATGTGTAATTCTTATACATTTTTAAAAACAAAATGGCATATTCATGTGAATTGCATCATGTCTGAAAGTTTAAATTCATGAATGCTTAGAATTGCCAACAACTCACCCTCCAAAGGCCACTCTGTCATGCTTCAAGGGTTGAGCAAGAGCTCATTCATTAGAGGAGCAGTGTATGTGTGATTCCCTGCGTGCTGCAAAAAAGATCGGCCCTGATTCTAGGCACGATTGGCCAATCACCGATCATGGATTTAAGATGAATATCAGCCAATTTTGATCGGTGCACCCCTACTTGGTATTGTTTTACTTTATCTGTTTCTAACAGTTTTTTGATGAAGATGGTTCTACAACTTAGGTACCAAAATATTTGGGACATTATTAAAAATGCTAATAAAAACAAAAAGGACTAGGCCTAATCTGTTAATTCTGTTCACCCTGTACTCCACTGAAAGCACCACAACAACACATTATTTTATGTTTAACATGTGAATTAATTATTTTTTTGGTTAAATATACACTCATTTCAAATCAGATGATTGCAACATGCTCCAAAAAAGTTGGGACAGCCGAGTGTTTACCACTGTATAACATCAGTATTTTTCTAATAACACTCATTGGCGTTTGAGCACTGAAGACAAGCAGAATTTTACCCCATTCGTCCATTATGCAGCTGCGCAATTGTACAGGGCTTTCGTTGCCATATTTTGCGTTCCATAATGCACCACACATTCTCAGTTGGAGACATGTCAGGAATTCAGGCAGGCCAGTCTAGCACCCACACTCTCTGCTTTCGCAGCCATGCACAGCCGGGCAGTATGTGGTTTAGTATTGTCCTGCTGGAAAACCACTCCTGAATGTGTGCGACCTCCGATCCCTCAGACGTCACTGTCTTAAAAACCATCATGCATTTGTAATGGATATCATGACTTGGGCTTAGGAATACTTTGGAAAATCTTTCAGTCAACACCATTCGCTGCTGAATCCACAGATGCAAGTTAAGGCTTTACTATGCAAAGGAGAAGCCATACATCAACACTGTTCAGAAGCGCTGCTGACTTGTCTGTGCTCGGTCTCATCTTAGATGGAAATCCATGATGAGTCCGCATTTTAAAAAACAGCCATCTGAAAAAAAGCCGTCATGTTCTCTGGGAAAAAGAGGAAAAGGACAATCCAAGCTGTTATTAGCGTCAGGTCTAAAAGCCAGTGTCTTTCATGGTATGGGAGTGTCACTGCCATGGCATGGGTAACTTGCACATCTGTCAAGGCACCATTAATGCAGAAAGATTTGTACAAATATTGGAGCAAAATATGCTTCCATCCAGATGCTGTCTTTTCCATGGACGTCCCTGCATTTTCCAGCAGGACAATGCCAAACCACACACTGCCCAGATTACAAGTGCATGGCTGCGTAAGAAGAGGGTGCAGGTCTCGCAGTCTCCAACTGAGAACGTGTGGCACATTGTGAAGCACAAAATACGGCAACGAAGGCCCCGTACAATTGTGTGGATGAAGACCTGCAAAATGGATGAATGGGGGAAAATTCTGCATGCTAACTTAACAAATTTTTGTCTTTAGTGCCCAAACGCTAAATGAGTGTTATTAGATGAAATAGTGATGTTACACAGTGGTAAACACTCGACTGTCCCAACTTTTTTGAAGCATGTTGTAATCATCTGATTTGAAATTAGTGTATATTTAACTAAATAAAAAAATGTATTCACAAGGTTAAACTCAAGTAATGTGTTGTTGTAGTGCTTTCAGCATAGCACAGGGTGAATAGAATTTAAAAATCACGAAAATGGGGTTGTAGTATGCTAGGGGGGACACATTATGAACCTTATCATCTGGGCTCATGAATTTTAATGAGCTGACTTAACGTTCGCTCAATAGTCCAGACTGATTTCTGAAAGGTAGACATTGGAAAAAATGTACTAACCATAGAAGGATTACTGCTTGCATGTTTGTTTAGTTCATTTAGTAATGCACCCAGTTGGCTCATTGTTTACATGGCCAGCTACAATTTCTTTGCACGCTTGCCAAGTAAAACAAAATACTTAAAATATAATGAAAATATAATGACTGTTGGGAATACAAACATAGACGTGTCTAAAAGTGGTTATAATGCTTGTATCTACACCCTTGTATCTTTGTATTTTCTTGTAGTGAAATACAATATTACTCTTCCGTGTTGATATGTGTCAAGGAAAACATCCCATTTGTATCTTGTTGGTTGCTGTCAGCAAAGTTGGCTCTTTGCTGAACCTGCTGAGATGACCAGCTGATCTTGACACGGCCTAAGTAAACACCGGGCTTAATGATCTCCCCAGGAAAAGTGCTAACCTGCTTTTTGTGTGTGCTTGTATGCTTGGGTGTAACATGTCAGGGTGTATTAACAGGGTTGGGAGGTTACTTTTGAAATGTATTCCACAACAGATTACAGAACACATGCTGTAAAATATAATTTGTAATGTATTCCGTTAGATTACTCAAGGTCAGTAACGTATTCTAAATACTTTGGATTACTTCTTCAGCACTGGTAGATTTTTTCACTTGTTTTGACTATAAAAACTCTGCCAGTACAGTAAGACAAAATACACATGTTAAAAATACATTCACTGAAAAACCTAAATATCTTATGCAGTGTTGTTTCTAAAACAAGATAAATCAAATTTATCTTGTTTTAAGGATTTTTAGATATTTTTACAGGAAAACAATACAAAAATTATGATTTTTGCCCTAATATCAAAGGTCTTAATAGAAAAAAAGAAATTATGATCCAACGTGAATTTTCTTGATAATAAAATTATCGTGCCTAGTAACGTGCATGTAAAATGGCTAGAAAAAACATTTTAGCTTAGCGTAAAGCTGACAATTTACGCAAGGTTTATCTCTATTTCTTCTGCTCCAAACTTACTTCAAACGTACTTCTCTGTCTGCTCGTATGAATGTAACACATCATAAGAAAGTGTTTCACCGCTGTTCAAATGCACTTTGGATTGCATCATTTATATGTATAAATGCTTTTCCATCTGAAAGGACTAAATATCAAATGAAACAAATGACAATAAAATGCAAAGTAATCTCTTCAGTAATCAAAACACTGTATTCTAAATACCAATGATTTCAATTGTAACTGTAGTGGAATACAGTTACTTATATTTTGTATTTTAAATATGTAATCCCGTTACATGTATTCCGTTACTCCCCAACCCTGTGTGTTAAGAGGTCTCTGAATGTCGGCACATGTGATGTACAAGAGTAAAAATGCTACTTTTGTTATTATGTTTCACTTTAATGAGTAGTACATAATTGTCTTTGCATTGACATGTGTCCACACTTGAACAGTTCCCACTACAGATTCCCACACTCAAGGTTGGAGACTTCCATGTCTCTTAGTCAAAGAACATTAAGTCAGCTTGACATTTCTTCTCACCCACCACTTACAGGTATCACCAAAGGAACGTAACGTGTAATAATCGCTCCATGCTATTTCCCGTTGATTTGCCAGCATCCCACTGGCACCACATTGTCATCATAATGATGATAGGATTAGTATTTACCTCTTGACCTGTAGAATATTTCTGATTCTAATTGATCTTTTGTATTTATCTTTTTCTTCTCCATTCCTTTCTTTGCAGGCTCGTAGGAAAGAAGTATTTCTGCAGGAACGGTATGGGCAATTCACTCTAACGGACCCGTTCCTTGCCTTGCAGAGGGACTTTGAGTCCGAAACGGGGGCGAAGGACCATAGGCCTGTTAGTGCAAGCCCCATCACCGTTCTAGAAGCTGTAATGGCCCACTGCCGCAAGATGCAGGAGAGGATGTCTGCCCAGCTTTCGGCTGCTGAGAGCAGACAGAAGAGGGTAGGACATTCATCTGTGTATGTTTCATTGTGTGTATGTGTGTTAAACAGAGGAAGACTATAGAAAGGATTGTGTGTGTAGAGAGTTTTGAATTCCCTGCTGAATAAACAGCTAAAACCAGCCTGAGCTGGTTTGCTAGTTTTAGCTGGTCTAGCTGGTTTCCCAGCCCGGCCAAGCTGGTCTTCTTCTGGTTTAGCTGGTTGGTCATCTTTTCTCCCAGGCTTACTATCTAAGTTACCAAACTCCTTAGATAACAAACAATTATCAGTTTATTTCCAGAGTATTTACATATTCTGTGTTTCTGTCTGAAATAAGTCCTCCTTTTCTGGATGATTAACTTGGCTGTCAGAGGTTTTCCGACATGTCCTACAGTAGTTTTTCTCAGAATATTACTCTAGAATGCAGTGTGTGCACCAATGTGTTGTATTTTGGGGAGATGTGAAGTAAAGTATTTGGAAATGTCTTTACTGTTTTTGTTGATACTTTTCTGGCACAAGTGATGACAGGAAATCAAGACTTTTAAACCAAATCCAAATCAGTTCAAATCCTTCAGTTAATCATGAAAGCATAGTACACACCAGAAAACAGTAAAAAAAGACAGAATGCAAGAAGAAGAGTAGATGTTGGAGGATTAGAGAAATGGATGCTAGGCTCCAACAAGCTCTGCCAAACACCTCCATATACCCATATTTCACAATATGAGGAGCACTACAGTGAATATGAACTACATGATAACAAAGATGGTCTTGAGATTTGAATCCACACACAGGCTTATCACTGCATACCTCATAAACACTTCTGAAGACCAAATATAAAGTGTGCCCACCATTTCAGTGACTTCAGTTATATATTGTAGGATATATTTTTATATACTCTATAGGTAGCACATATATTGTTATGCTACACATACAGTCTCTGACACTGAGAAGACCTCTGTTCCAATAATAAACACTTGTGCTTAGTTGTTATGGTGACAGCTCTCATATTGCATAGTTAAATTCAGCAGCTCTTATATACATTGAACAATGGTATTTATGAATATTAGCTGTTGTATATTATTACACTGATTTCTGTGTGTTTTTGTCTGACCACTGTTTTTAAGTAGTTTCTTTTACTGTCATTATTTCAGAGGAAGAGTTCAGATACTGGTTATCTTTAAATAAGGCCTGCTCTCCTATCTGTAACCCACACAGTGAATAAGAATGACTTGGTTGGCTTTGTTTCTGTTTGTCCTTGTAGAGTCACATGTTATGTCTTGTGGGTTTTCAGTCAATTATAATAGTTGCTTGCCACTTCTAGGATATTCAATTCCCTTTTGATGTTTATATTCAAAAGAAATTGAAAACTCATAGGTCAAAATGCAACTAAACATGACTAAAGGGATCAGCCCAGCCAGTACCTTAGCACACGTTTTTTTCCTGAGTACTGATCCTCTGACCTACTTTACAAAGGTACTAAAAATAAAGCCAGCAGACCCTAAAATAGATATAGTGTTTATTAATATAATTTTTATTGTTTGTCAGCCATGTGGTGAGCATGTAATAAAAGCACTACAGCTGAATACACCTGCTAAAAAAAGTGAATTTCCATGCTGATCCAAGCTGGTTTACGCTGGTTTGTGCTGGTGTGGTGCTGATTTTGTCATGCTTCTCACCAGCAAAACTTCAGCATGTTTTTTTTTTTTTTTTTTTCAGTGAAGCTGGTAGACCAAGGAAGTCTTGCTTGTTAAACTTGTTAAGATGCCTGGTGGGGACACCAGCACCCCATGCCAGTATTCAAAACATACATATGCTTGTGACCGGCCATGCTGGTCTTTTCAGCGGTGGGTGGAGCTTAACATTTGAACAAGGTTGATTTTAAGCAACCTCTAATTTGAGGAGGTTGGTTAGACATCACTCTGTATACCTTGCGGGCAGTTTAATTGTATTTGATTGTAAAATTATTATTTTTTTTAAATAGTATTGTATTGTACTTATTGTATGAGGGACTGACTTAGCTATAATACTTAATAATTAGGTATATTTTATAAATGTCTTGCTTTATGTGTGTTATCTGCTCTCTGCGAGTCTCACGTTTGCCATGCTGCTGCTGTGTCTAGCTTGAGTTGGAGAAACTGCAGCTGCAGAGCCTGGAGCAGGAGCACAGGAAGCTGTCGGCTCAGCTAAAGGATGAACGAGAGAAAAACAAACACGTGGTGATGTCGTTGGTGCATGAATGCAAGCAACTAGCTGCTCGCGTGGTCGAAGAGAACCAGCGCTTTGAAGAGCTGTCATCCCGCACTGATCAGGATGGCCGCTCTGTGGGACGACTGGAGGAGGAGCTTGCGACCGAGCGCCGTCGTAGCCAACAGATGGAGGCGGAGATGGAGAAACAGCTGGCCGAGTTTGACACAGAGCGAGAGCAGCTACGTGCCAGGCTTAGCCGCGAGGAGACGCGTTCTGCAGAGCTGCGCGCTGAAAGCAAGATTCTAAATCAGCAGGTGGAGCAGCTAAGAACTGAGCGATGCAAAGACGCCCCACCACTGCCTTCTGGTACCCCAGCATCTGCCACTGTCCCTGCCCCAGTTAAACCCAAGACTATGACATCTGTGGCTGTGGGCACTGAGGCAGTCGTCTGCAAGGTTTCCTCCTCTCAGACAGACCTTCCTTTGGAAAATGAAGGGCCTAAGAAGGTGCTACTCACCATCCCTGTCAAGCCTACAAGTACCAACTACACGAGCTTGAACCTACCTAAAACTCCCAGTGCAGGACGGGGACTACACCATGGGAGCTCTCAGGCAGAAAATGGTGGTGAGGGCCAAACGGTTCCACATGGTTCACACTCACCTGGTGTGACTCTTAACTTGCCGGCTGGGGTCAGCCCCCGCGTCCAGGCGGCCCGTTACAAATTCCAGCCCTCTTCCTCGGAGCAGGACCAAAATGGAACACCAAACCAGAGCCCCCCTTCACGGGACCTGTCCCCTACAAACCGAGATAACTTTGCAGCCAAGCAGCAGGCGCGCCACACTGTCACACAGGTTCTTTCCCGTTTCACAAGCCCACCTGCAGGGGGTCCCCCTTCAGTTCTACGGTCTGGTCTGCCACACTCCACATCTGAGGGGGGGCCCTTCGCAGGGCGTTTAGGACACCCGACTTTGGCCCGCATCGACAGGGGTAATCCACCCCCCATCCCACCAAAAAAACCAGGACTATCCCAGACACCATCCCCTCCTCACCCACCAATCAAAGTAGTAGGTGATGCCAACAGGCCCCCAGGAACTGGATTAGGGGTGGGCCTTGCCAAATCAACTGCCACCCCTCAGCTTCCACCAAAGCCCTCCTTAGATTTGGGCGGTACAGTCCCAGCCTTGACCACGTCACAGGTGGGTGCTTCCATCACGGGCTGGTCATGGGGGCCACAGCCTAAAGCAGCATGTGTGGAGTGTCCCCCTGTCACCACCTCCTCCACCAAAGCTACCATTGTCAGTAGCCCTTCCATAAACCCTGCTAGTGTTTCATCCTATAGCCCCCAGCATCCGGGCAGCCCCCTGGCAGCAGCATCAGGTAAAAGGGTGCTCTGTTCTTCACCCTTGCTTTCACTGCTTCTCCTCTATACTCCCCTCCTTTTTCATGCTTGATGCATTCCCCTGTAAGTCTTTTCAGAGGAGAATGTAGACTTGGAGTAGTTAAGAGAGGAGTATTCGTACTCTAGTAGGTTAACCTACAGGTTGAAACCCCACTCTAACCAAGATTTTAAGATTCTTAAAGGCATGTCAGTCCATGTCAGGACAGTTTATCTTTACCAAAGCACTTCTAAACAGTTCTAAACAGGTCAGGTTGACATATTGACCTCCTCTTGATGAAGCGGGTCTGTAGGGGTCTTTCCTGTAACCCACTCTATTCTGAAGCTGATGCCAGAGGCTGCTCTCTCCCTTTCCACCCATTCATCTACAGCATGGTTGTGCCTGTGTTCTACCACTAACCTGTTTCCCAGAGTGTCTTAAACTAAGCATTCCACTGTGTTCATCCTGCCATCTGTCTCTTAGTTTCATCTAGTGAAATAAACTCAAGCTTGTAAATGTATTGTTGTTACCTGCACCTTTAATTGAAATTTCATTCTTTGATCTCACTTAAGTTCTCAGAACTAACCAAATGTAATTGTATTTGTCATGAAATTGCACTTTCTTAACCATGTCTCTCTGCATCAGTTCAGCACAGTAGCTTTTATCTCTATTTATTTGATACACCACAGATTATGTTTTTGTTGAAGTGTAAATGGTTATCTTTACAGTGATAGGCTAGTTCCAAAATTCCAATATGGTTATCCCTGCAGAAAAGAAACCGCCTAAACCAGCCTAATATGATTTACTGGTGTTTGCTGGTTTAAGCTGGTCTCCCAGCATGGTGAAGCTGGTGCTCAGGTATTCTCCCTGCCTGACTGGCTGACAAGTGCCCAAAATCCCTCTAAACAATTGAAACAGAACAACCTTCTGAGCTTGGCCAGCCTGGGAGACTGGTTAACCATCTGTAGGCTGGTTTAAGCTGTTTTTCAGCAGGGTGTTTATTTTGTAGAGTAACATTGGCCTGTATGGCAAACATATAATGAGACGGCTGCAATTAAAGTTACATTTTCCCCTTGGAAAGAGTGTCAGAAGCTTTAGAGTTCTCTCAAATTTTGAAATACTACCCTGTCTCTGCAGGCCTCTCCCTATTTATCTGAGAGCACCAGAGAAAAGCAATTGTAATCATGATTGAAAACAGATTAAGTATTCCACCAGAGTCTTCTTCCTCATTGTCACTAGAGACTAAACCACAGGGTAGCTCTGAGAAACATTGGTAGCTAGCTGTCATCTGTAGTATTTTTCTCCCTCTCTCTGCAGCCACTTAGCCATAGAAGTTCTCCTCTGCTCTCTCTGTTGTCCGTTTTAACCCAAAAAGACACCCAATAATCTTATGCTTTCCACTGAACATCAATGAAACAGCCCCACATTTCTCTCTCTATTTCTGTCTTTCTCACTCCTACCCAGTCAACTAACAGATAGACATAGAGAATCCCTGGAGACAAAGCTATTTACAAACTTGCCTTGCAAGTTAGCACTCAGATACTAGAGTAGTTGCATCTACAGTGCAATACATGTTACTTGAAATCTGTTTTTGCTTAGGTACCAATTTACCCATAGCGTTCCCTGTGATTTGTCACATTTCATCTGTTTCTCTTAGTTGCCATCTTTCTAACGCTGTTTAATTAACATGTGTCACAAAATCAGCTCCATGTTTAGAATGTTTCAGTTTGACTGACACAATTTATGAGGCATGACTTAAATTAATGTGATGTAAACAGCCTGCTGTCTGATTTGATTTATTTTTAATTCATTCATTCATTTGTTTATTTATTTTTATTTTTTTATTTTTTTGGCTGACCTAAAACAGATGAAGTTGACTTTAAATTGTGTGATTAGAAGAATAGTAGAGGGTGTGGATTGCTGATACACTTTAGAATAATTAATTTCTAGTGTTGTGCCAAAATTTTTATTTTACATAATTTCCCATTTTTTAACAAATTTGGCTAAGTTTGTATTTCCTCTGGAACACAAATTTTATATATTCTTTTCTCTGGAGGATAATTTGATTACTGAACGACAAAATACTTGCTCCAGGCAGCACTGTTCCAATGGTAGTTGGCCAAATAATTTCTCTCAATGACAAATGGAGTCATTCTTCTGGGTTATTGTTTTGTTTCAGGGAGCACATTTTGACCAATGAAAGTACCCTGTCTCACCAGTTACTGCTCTTGCTTGAACCCTCTCAGGCTGGTGTCCCTCCATAATCCCCTCGCTAACCTGCGGTGACCCCGTCCCCCTGGATGACGGGCAAACCCTTCTCCTCCAAGCTGCTTCCCAGGGAAATGTCACTTTATTGTCTATGCTGCTTAACCAAGATCCACTATTGGATATTCATCACCGCCAACATGAATTAACCTCTGCCTTGATCTCTGCTGCTCTGAATGGACACACAGGTATGTTGTGTGAAGATAAGCAATTGTACACATAGGAAGGACTGAAACTTGCTAGCCTTGTGGTGCTTTAGCAGCTCACAGGCTTTCTCAGTTGATGTAATTTTACTTTGTCTAAGTAGGCATTAGCCAGTGAATGTTCTTCTAAAGATATGAATTGTACATGAACGGAATATATATTTGTATCAATATAAAAATGTATATGTATATATTAGGGCTGTCAGTTGATTAAAAAATGTAATTCATGTAATTGCATGATATGCACAGAAAAGTGCTCCAATCAAGATAATTTAACAACATTGCATTATTGTGACAGATGAGTAAATAATTTAATAGACGTTACAAAAAGTGTCTTTATAAGTCAATATATTGTTTGTTTTCCATTTCATTGTGCAAAAGCTTATCACTGCCTACAGCACTCAAATTGTCAATCTATTGGAGGTAGACGTAGAGGACGTTCACACAGGACACATTCTCGGATTCCATAAGTGCTATTTTTGAATTGTTGGTCTGTGTAGGTGCATGCAAACCAATGGACATTGTGTTGCATCTTGCTGTTTTTTACACAGTGAGCACTGTTTGTTAAGACAATGTAATAATAGTTCAACTTAAAAAAAAAAAAAAAAAAAAAAACTTGTTTCGAGACCCCTCAATTCTTTTCCATTCTGTTACACTCTGTCCAGCTGTTTATGACCACAAGAACGTGTCCTGTGTGAATGGCTCTGCCTGCTCTTTCTGTGATTAGACGAGGTCCATTGCCTGTGGTAGTAGGTGGTGCTGCACTACCTGCAGACTCTCAAACACGAGGGCAGTACTTCAAGCTTGAAATCCTCTGATGGTGGGAAAAGTCCCTTATCATGGAATTTATGTGTGGTTCAGAGGGTATGATTAATTGCGTTATATTGTTTACATTATATTTTCTTTCTTTTTTTTTTTTTTTTGATTAATAAGTGGAGAGGGAGACAGGGAATGATGGGGATAAGAGGGGGAATGGGAAGGGGTAATGGACTCAAACTCTGGTCGCCCGTAATGCAACTGCATCATATGTCGGAGCTCTGCAAAATGTTATGGCTCTGACATTAATACGTCATTTCTAACATAATTTGATAAGCTGACATGTTAAATTGACAGCCCTAGTATATATATATATACATATACTGTATATACAATAATGGATTTTTGTCTCTTCTGCAGACTGCTTAAATCTGCTGCTGACTTCAGGGGTGTCTGCTGAAGCTACAGATGAAACAGGATTTACACCGTTACATGCTGCTGCTAAAAACGGTCACCATGGGTAAGTGCCTATCCCTCTGCCCCATTTCCTTTTCATTTCTATTTCTGAAATTTGAGAGCAGTGACACTTTTATACACCATGTGTCTCCCCATAATGTATATAATATCCAGTTAAGTCATGTTTGTGTCTCTGATGTGTTGCTCTATACATGCTGCACTCACTCTGGTAGGTGTGTTAAAGCTCTTGTCAAGTGGGGAGCTGATGTAGAGAGAGAGTGTTCTCATGGAAGGACCCCTCTGTTCCTGGCTTGTGAACAGGGACATGTAGAGTGTGTGAAAGTCTTGCTGGATGCAGAAGCAGACCGGTCACATGTCACCACTGTGAGTTCTCAGTCACACACTGACACCAGCGTCTCTAAAATGTTAATTACGTTCTGCGCTTCTGAACACTTTAGGAAATACTGCCCCTCTTGTCATCTCCATGGTTACCTTAACAGTTGCACATGATTATTTCACTGTCTATGTTGCATATAATTATGGTGCCTGTTTTAGTATCACTTAATTTTGCCCTGTATGTTTTCTCAGTTTGCTCTAATTTACTTGGCTGAAAAAAACGCCTGAATATCCTGGGAAATTCTTAGTCTAAATCAAAATGGTTTTCTGTTATTATATTTGCTGGTTGGTTTATCTTGTGTGCACATATGTTTTTGTGATCTCTTTGGTATATGCGTAAGTTTGTGTGCTGATGTGTTTATTGTTCACAGGACAACTGCACAGCTCTGCACGCTTCAGTCAGTTCAGGTCACGTGGACTCTCTGAAGCTCCTGTTACACCACCCGTCTCCTGAACCAGAGCTGGGTCACCCTCCCTCTCCTTGGGGCCCCAACCAAGAGCTCCTACACCCTGCCACAGCCAAGGCCAGCTACTTCCTCAACCACAGTAACCAGGATGGCTGGACTGCTGCCCATATCGCTGCATCCAGGGGCTACAAGGTGACAAATATTTACCAAGCACATTCACCTGACATAAACACACATCTAAAGACTAAGATCATTTAAGATCTAAGTGTACAGTATGTATTTATCTGATAGTACTTAAAGGGGCACTTAAAGGGACAGTTCACTCAAATAAGAAAATACTGTCATTATGTACACAACCGCATGAGGTTACAAACCCATATTACTTTCTTCCATGGAACACAAAAGGGGATGTGAGGCAGAATTTTAGGGACTGACAGCCTCAGTCCACATTTACTTTAATTGTATGAAGAAAAAAAATATGCAATGAAAATAAATGGTGACTGAGGCTGTCAGTCCTTGACATTCTGCCTCGCATCCCCTTTTGTGTTCCATGGGAGAAAGTCATACAGGTTGGGAACAACATAAGTGTGTGAGTAAAGTATCGCAGAATTTTCCCTCTAATGCATTCAAAAAAGCTATTTAACATTTCAGTCTTTGTTTGTCTTACACCTGGAGATGAGTTGACATTCTGAGTTTTCAGAAATGCCTGGAGGTTTTGTGTAACCACAGTCAACAGGACATTGAGAAGAGGGACAAATGCAATCGCACCATACATGATGTTGCCACAGATGACTGCAAAGACCTACTAGAAAACCTGGGTGAGTTTAGCTTGAGAGAAGGAGAGTGCTAACTATGTGTGTCTTTGTTTGTGCACATTCACTAGTTTGGCCTTGTAGGAGATCGCCAACCTTCTAAGGAAGAAGTTTACCCAAAAATGAAATTTCTGACATTATTTGCTTACCCTCATGTTGTTCCAAATCCATATGATGTTCTTCCTTATGTGTCACACAAAATGAGACCTTAGGCAAAATCTTAACCTCTGTCAGTATTCACCTTCATTGGACAAATGTGCAATCAAAGTGAATGGTGACTGTGGCGAACACCTAGTTTTGTGTTCTGTGGAAGAAAGTAACTCATACGAGTTTGGAACATCATAAGGGTGAGTGAATGGTGACAGAAGTTTCATTTTTGAGTGAACAATACCTTTTCAACTGCTCACAAATCGTTACAATCATCACAAAGCTTTGCCCTTTTTCAAACCTGTGCTTTCTGTCCTACTTCAGACTGGTATTCAGTGGTTGTACAGGTGCAGATGGGCTCACCAGAGCATCTTTGCCCCGTGGATCTCCTGGAGGATGGCTTCACTGTTGGCAAAGTGACAATTCAGCGCCACACCAGCTGGGTGGAATTGGCGAGGAGCTTGAATCACCTGCTGACCAATCACCTCCAGCAAGTTTGTGGGAGCTGGGAGCTGCAGGAAGGGCTAGGCAGAGCAGACACTCTTTTGGGCCTGTCTGCTGACAGCATGGCCTCTGTTATTATAGGTAAACACATCCACAGTCACTTTGCCTGATTGAAATTGTTAGCTCAGATACTGTTTTCTTAATATCCACAATTGCAACTTGGGTACTTTACCTGATTTTAGTTCTAAAGTCAGTTTATATATAATATATATATATATATGCACACACATACACAGTGCATCCGGAAAGTATTCACAGTGCTTTTTCCACATTTTGTTATGTTACAGCCTTATTCCAAAATGGATTAAATTCATTATTTTCCTCAAAATTCTACAAACAATACCCCATAATGACAACATGAAAGAAGTTTGTTTGAAATCTTTGCAAATTTATTAAAAAGAAAAAAAGAAAAAAAATCACATGTACATAAGTATTCACAGCCTTTACTCAATACTTGAAGCACCTTTGACACCAATTACATCCTCAAGTCTTTTTGAGTATGATGCTACAAGCTTGGCACACCTATTTTTGGGCAGTTTCTCCCATTCTTCTTTGCAGGACCTCTCAAGCTCTATCAGGTTGGATGGGGAGCGTCGGTGCACAGCCATTTTCAGATCTCTCCAGAGATGTTCAATCGGGTTCAAGTCTGGGCTCTGGCTGGGCCACTCAAGGACATTCACAGAGTTGTCCCGTAGCCACTCCTTTGTTATCTTGGCTGTGTGCTTAGGGTCGTTGTCCTGTTGGAAGATGAACCTTCGCCCCATTCTGAGGTCCAGAGCGCTCTGGAGCAGGTTTTCATCAAGGATGTCTCTGTACATTGCTGCATTCATCTTTCCCTCTATCCTGACTAGTCTCCCAGTTCCTGCCGCTGAAAAACATCCCCACAGCATGATGCTGCCACCACCATGCTTCACTGTAGGGATGGTATTGGCCAGGTGATGAGTGGTACCTGGTTTCCTCCAGACATGACGCTTGCCATTCAGGCCAAAAAGTTCAATCTTTGTTTCAACAGACCAGAGAATTTTGTTTCTCATGGTCTGAGAGTCCTCCAGGCGGGCTGTCATGTGCCTTTTACTGAGGAGTGGCTTCCATCTGGCCACTCTACCATACAGGCCTGATTGGTGGAGTGCTGCAGTGATGGTTGTTCTTCTGGAAGGTTCTCCTCTCTCCACAGAGAAATGCTGGAGCTCTGTCAGAGTGACCATCGGGTTCTTGGTCACCTCCCTGACAAAGGCCCTTCTCCCCCGATCGCTCAGTTTGGCCGGGCGGCCAGCTCTAGGAAGAGTCCTGGTGGTTCCAAACTTCTTCCATTTACGGATGATGGAGGCCACTGTGCTCATTGGGACCTTCAATGCTGCAGACATTTTTCTGTGCCCTTCCCCAGATCTGTGCGTTGATACAATCCTGTCTCGGAGGTCTACAGACAATTCCTTGGACTTCATGGCTTGGTTTGTGCTCTGACATGCACTGTTAACTGTGGGACCTTATATAGACAGGTGTGTGCCTTTCCAAATCATGTCCAATCAACTGAATTCATCACAGGTGGACTCCAATCAAGCTGTAGAAACATCTCAAGGATGATCAGTGGAAACAGGATGCACCTGAGCTCAATTTTGAGTGTCATGGCAAAGGCTGTGAATACTTATGTACATGTGATTTTTTTGTTGTTTTTTTTTTTATTTAATAAATTTGCAAAGATTTCAAACAAACTTCTTTCACATTGTCATTATGGGGTATTGTTTGTAGAATTTTGAGGAAAATAATGAATTTAATCCATTTTAGAATAAGGCTGTAACATAACAAAATGTGGAAAAAGTGAAGCGCTGTGAATACTTTCTGGATGCACTGTGTATATATACATATATATATATATATATATATATATATATACACACAACAGTTAGTTCTGGTCCTCGAATCTAATTGGATGAGAGACGGTCCATGAGCACTGATGGACTCACACCATCAGCACTCGGACGCTTCACTGTGTGTATCACTCCACTTGTGTTCATGCTGTTCTAAACTAAAGTGTAAGAGTAGTGCATATGTTGTAAGAGCTATTGTATGTGTGTCTCTTACATTTCTTTTTTTGATATTACATATGTTAGCCAGCAGGTGGTGGCAAAAGATCATTTTTGTGTGTAATATGAGCCAGTTACATGATGTGAAGTGAATCCGCGTCAGTCAATGTTTACATACAGCAGCGCTCCATGATCGCTTGTATTACTGCTACACTACTAAAACTAGGAAATAGCTTTAAACCGCTTTAAACAAACAACTTCAGCATTAAGGCTCATCACAGCTGAGAGACACAACAGACAGAACTCAAGGCGTTTACCTTTTACTAGAGTTTCCACATTGGAGAGAAAGTACTGTTCAAAATGTTGGAGAAAATTGCGGTTTCTATAGTGAATGACTCTTGCGTACTGGCTACTGCGAAATAGGGAGAAATACCCCTGCTTTGATGGCTATTTTTCCACTGAGAATGCTGACCTTCAGAAAGCTGTAAGCATCTCTGCTTGGGTGTGGCAACAGGTGATTGCATACGCTCTCTCGCTCTCTCTCTCTCTCTCTCTCTCTCTCTCTCTCTCTCACACACACACACACACACACACACACACACACACACACACATCCATCCTTGTTTATCCAATAACTTGTTAGAAACAGCACAAACCATGATACTATTTCTGAAGTGACATTTTTGATTTACTAATGAAGGCTTGGACGCATCATTTGGTTTGAACCAGCAACGGCAGATTCTGATCCGTCGAGTAAGAAAGTAGTTCCATGCACAAATTTGTTTTTTGTCACCGTACTCTGTTTTTCCTGATTTTTTTTTCATTTACTTGTTCATTGAACTGTTGTATATAAGCAATATGGCCCTAAATCAGCACTGCTGTGATTACCTACGGCACTCGGCCTGCGGCCTTGCTGATGTTGGGCCATGTCGCACGCTTGATCGTGTGATATTGCTTATATAATATATATATTCTCACACTGAACACATTTTTGCATACATCTGAGCTTTTTTAATTGTGTAAATTATGTAAACGTGCTTGATTAACATCTTTGCTGAACGTCCGTTGTGCCACATCTTCCTGTTGTTGTTTTTTTCAGCGTCTCACACAAGAGCGGTGTGTTTTTTCAATATTTTTGATATTCGTTGCATAGTTCAGTTTTTCAACGCAAGAACGCGTTCTGTCTAAACAGCTCATAACTGTGTAGCCAGCTGCTTACATTTTTACGATTTTTAAGTTCTTATCTTGTGTCTATTCTACAACTTGATTGTAATAATATATAGTTAATGCAGTTGATTTTGGAATTTAAAAACTCAAGAAATCTATAAGTCAGACTTCATCCTTATTAAGATACTTTTGCATTGTGCATTGTGGCATTATTGTCATGACAATGACACACTCAAAGGGTTAGTTCACCCAAAAATGAAAATTCTCTCATCATTTTAAGGACCTGCAGAGCTGAGATATTCTTCTACTTTTGTTAAATGTGTTCTGCTGAAGAAAGAAAGCCATACACACCTGGGATGGCATAAGGGTGAGTAAATGATGAGAGAATTTTCATTTTTGGGTGAACTAACCTTTTAATGGTCCTAAAATGGAATTCATTGTCTTTATGCAAAATATGATTTACGAAATATGACCTGGATATTTCTTTGTGAGATTGAAGTGTTTCAGTTAACCAGCATGTTTGAATACACAGTGCAGGTGCCATCATCATTTCACGTTTCATTGAAACGTCATCATTAAACATTTGAAAGACAGAATGCAAACTGTAGATGAGGGACACGTTTGCAGCGGCTATTCTCGGATGACCCCAGCCTTCTGAACAGCTGCAGTGCTTCCTGAATTGCCTGTGGTCACTATACAAGTTTTAATTTCCCCACCTCAGCAATTTTAAACTCATTGATGCAAGAAAAAAAGAAATTAGCACAGAATCGAATATAGACTAATGCATTGTTAAATATATTGAATATATCTAGCACTAATAAGATTTGTGATGGAACCTCTGAATATAGAAATCTATTTCGGCACTTAGTGTTGGAGCTGGTTCATCAAAGGCTAAACCACACACACACACACACAAACGTGCTATTATTTACTCATGTAGGCTCTTCAATAGTTATGCTGACTCTTGTTCGAGTGAGTGACTTTAAAATGGCTCTTGTCTTGGGTGTTGTCCAATGCCACACTGGGCCAAGTAGGGAAGGACGTGGGACAGGGGCCTAATTAAACTTGGCTCGACCCGAGGGTTGTCATGCAGGGCTGCTGAAAATAAACTAGCCTTTTCCAAGTTCTCACCTATCTCTTTCACACCCCTCTGGCCTTCTCTCTCTCTCTTTCGCACTCTTTTCTTTCACCACTTCTTTTTTGTTTACACTCAACTCCTCCCTTAAGACAATGTGTTACCTAGAGCAGATGTCAAAATGAAATGATTCGGCCCACAGAGAGCAACATGGTGAGGATTTGTAATTCCAGACAGAAAATATAAGACAGACTGACAGGCAGGAGAGAGAGAGGGAGAGGATTTGTAGGGAAAAAATGGCAAGTTGACATACTAAAGATGAAAACTGCTTCCTTATCATTAAAGATTACATTTCCACATCTTTCGCCATATGCGGACACATTAATCTAGCAGATCTTGACTGCATGAATGTACTAAATATCTTCCTCTTGTTAAACAGCGTTTTTTGTATGTGTGTATTTCAGGTGATGCCGTCTGGCTGCGGGGGCAGGAGTTGCATCAGTCACCTTGGGACCTTGTTCGAAAGCGCCTGAGTCAACATATTACCATACATCTTAAAGGTGGGATTTGCGACCATTTCATACATCTCCTTTCAACCTTAAAGACCCATCAAATCACAATTGGAGTTTTGTGGGTTTTAAAAGTTGACAAAATCATCTTTTAGTAGATCTTTTATATAAGAATATCAGAAGAATATCTGGAGTTTACATGCTTTAATGAATAACCTTGCTGTGCTCCCTGTCATCACATGACCCTGATATTTAGCAGGGCTCCAGAATATTCCATCTCATGTAACGGCATGTCAAAATAACTCTGTGAAACCCTCGCTCAAATCCATTTCACACAGCTCTCCTGATGTCTGTGTGTTGTGCTCTTTGATATGCTGTGTAGGCTTGATTTATGACTCATGGCTTCTATGATTTTGCTCTCTGTCAGGCCTGTCAGAGTGCTCTTTGGATGAGATGACGTACGACTCCCTGATCCCTCTACAGCTGCTGCAGAACTACGTCCGCCTGGTACACTGACTCACTTGAGCGTTTTTTAGCATGTCTGTTTTGGCAGTTTCTGGCAAACGGGTCGACTTTTTGGTTAAAGGGATAGTTCACTCAAAAATGAAAATTCTGTCATTTACTCACCCTCATGTCGTTCCAAACTTGAAAGACTTTATTTCTTCCATGGCACACAAAAGGAGAAATTATGTTTACTCTTTTCCATGCTCTTACAATGAATGTGGAATTAAGTTTTCAAGCTTCCAAAAGGATGCAAAAACACTATAAAGGATATTTACACTTATGGTCCCTTTTGTGTGAGAAACAGACCAAAAAGTTATTATTCACTGGTAGTCTTCCCCTTTAGTGAGCTGTTAAAAGGGTTATGACATGAGGACTCAAATTTTCCATCATCTTTTGACATAAAAGAGATCAGTGTACTATAAAAACATACTGTAAGTTTCAGAACTTAAAACTTCCTCCTCACTGCAAAAAAAACATTTGTTGAAACTAAGCGGCCAAAACGACTCGTTCTCTACTTCCTCAACATTGTGATGTCACACTGTTGTAGCCATTTGCATCTGACCACCTCCACAACAACATATCAACGCCTACTTTAACTTATTAATTCTGTAGCCCCGCCCAGTAGCGGTGAGCAGTGAGATGGCAAGAGAAGAGAGCAGGTCAGTCAAGAGCAGAGAGCCAGTCAGAACAGTGGGCGTTTACTCAAGCCTTAAAGGCTCGAGTTAAAGAACCAAAACCGAGCGTTTCTGACAGAGGGTCAGAATGAGGGAGAAAAATTATCATGCTTCTCTCATGAACTTTCGAGTGCGACAAGGAGAGCTAAGGCATGTCAAGAGTTCAATTAAAAAAATAACAATACAATTTTGGTCTCTTCCACAAGCAAAGTTATCATATGGGTAATCATATGAAATTTTCTTCAAAATTTCTCCTTTTGTTGTACATGGAAGAAAGACTATGGTTGAGTTAAAGATAACATAATTTTGTGCTGAGAAAGAAAAAATACATGGAGTTTGGGAAAAGGAAAACAGGGCACATTTTGATGTGGATGTTTACTTATTATACCGTAGGATCAAAACAACATTCTGTAAGCCATTGACACCAATTTGGCACCCTAGGGCAACAGATACTATTTGTGTTTTAAAATGCTGTAATAAAATCTTTATGCACTGCAGCAGCCAGAAATTTGAGGTAACAAAAACCCCTCTAAGACACGCTAGAGTAATCAAGCTTGCATAAAGGCATGCGTAAATAAAATATTTGGCACGGGCTTTGAAATGAACCTATTCCAGATGAAATAATACATGTGCCCATTGTTCATGAAAGTTAGCAGTGTTAAAGGAAGTGGTACATTTTGATGGACTTTTGCTGGTTGTTTTTGATCATGGTCAGGTGGAGCAATACCATAACATCATCTTTCACGGGCCGGAAGGAAGTTTTCAGGAGTACATAGCCAATCAGATTTCTCATTATATTAAGGTAAGAGAAGACCTAACAAAAAAACTGCTGTTTTACATTATTGTAATTTTATTTAATGAAATCCAAAAAAATTATAAAAAGATATTCAACGAGGGGGAGTGGGGGACTTGAGGTTATCCATCTGGAAATTATTGAATTGTGAAAAGTGCATTGATGAATCTTGCATAATATGACTAGAAATGGCAAGTAAATCATTTCAGTTGTGATATAATTTTGACTTAAGTCACAACTTTAAAGACTGAAAAGAATATCGAGTAAAAGTTAAACATGGGCTAAAGCTCTCTTTAAAACGCAGACATGAGATTGTGTCAGGATTTTTGAATTGCTAGTGTGTTTCAGTTTGTCTCATGTGCTGTGGATGTTTATGGTGCACCTGTTATGTGTGTTTGCAGCACAGACAGGAGACCCAGGGGATTGGCTGTGATGTCGTCAGGGTGGAGATGGATGAGAGTCTATCTAAAGAGCACCTGCTGGAGATCTTCATCAACTGTGGTAAGAGCCTCTCCACCCTCTACGATCATTTGGTGTCAATTGTATGAGGGAGTCACATTTCACAGGTGATGATGTAGGAAAAGGAACAGAGAAAGCCTTGTTGCTTAAACTATGCTGATTCTGTGTGGACTGTATAATTTTGTTTTTGACACACAATTTATTTTTTCTACTATATCAAAATGTCAAATGTTAATATGAGTGTACTATCTCTCTCCACATGGAATGTAAATGGGTTGGGGCACCCCACAAAAAGAAGGAAGGTTATTAATTTTCTTAAACGTAAGAAATATGATATAGTGTTTCTTCAAGAAACACATCTCTCCCCGCAGGAAGCTGAAAAAATCGGGAAGATATGGGGTGGACATGTTTTCTTTAGTGCTGGCTCAAGTAAGAGCAAGGGAGTCAATTAGGAAGAGTCATTATTGTTTTAGCTGAAATTCAAGGGCAAAGGTTGATTTTGGCTAATATTTACGCACCTAACGCTGATGATCAGGGCTTTTTTATAGATCTTGAAGGGATGTTACAAACCACGGGCACCCCTCATGATATAATATTGGGAGGAGATTTTAATCTTTTGATGGACTCAGTCCTTGATCACAGTGAAGCAAATGTGTGTAAACCCCCTAGAGCAACACTGACGCTTCACATGTTCTTCATCTTGGTCTTACGGATATTTGGAGACTTTTGAACCCATCCGGTAGAGACTATACATTTTTTTCATTAGTCCATAAGATTTATTCTAGAATAGATTTTTTTTTTGATATCCAAGTCCCTCATTTCATCTGTTGTTGATTGCTCAATTGGAAATATCTTAGTCTCAGATCATGCTCTGGTGAGTTTAGAGGTGTTGCCATATACAGAGAAAAAGAAATCATATAGTTGGCGCCTTAATGTGTACCTTTTACAAAATCCTGATTTCCAACAAATGTTAAAGACTGAAATCAGTGTTTATATGGAGACCAACTGGTCCTCAGTATCCTCTGTGGGCGTGGCTTGGGAGGCACTTAAGGCGGTTCTTAGGGGTTGGATCATACAGTAAGCCTCATTCACCAAAAAATCCAAAGCACGAGAACTCGTGGAGTTGAAAGGAAATATTAAAAGGCAGAGCTGAAGCGCCGTATGTCAGCTGATGGCCTCAGAGAATTGACCCGATTGAAATATAGATATAATACTATTTTGTCACGGAAAGTGACAGAGTTTTGGCTATTCAGGGCAAGACAGTCATACTTTGAGTCGGGTGACAAAGCAGGGAAGCTTTTGGCTAGATATATAAAGCAGAGAGTGTCTTTTTCTACCATTCCCTCAGTGAAATCTGCTGGTGGTGAAATTTTTACCTCAGCCATTGATATTAATAATGTCTTTAAAGTGTTCTATATTGATCTTTATAGTTCCACGTCTTCGTCTACTGATGAAGATATTAGAAACTTTGTGGAACCATTATATCTTCCTAAACTGACGATTGAGCATAAAAACTCTCTTGATTCTGAGATAACCTTGGAGGAGCTTGACGAGGTAATTAAGTCCCTACCTACTGGCAAGGCTTCGGGGCCAGATGGCTTTGCCGCAGAATTTTTAGATCCTATGCTACAGAACTAGCTCCACTTTTGTTAGAAGTTTATTCTGAATCATTAAAGAATGGAAAGCTTCCTCCAACCATGACACAAGCACAGATCAGTCTGATTCTTAAAAAGGACAAAGATCCAAGCGAGTGTAAAAGTTACCGTCCAATCTCCCTGATCCAACTAGATGTAAAAATATTGTCAAAAATTTTGGCTAACCGATTAAGTAAGGTTATGACATCTCTTAAACATATAGATCAGGTGGGGTTTATTCGGGGCCGCAGCTCTTCTGATAACATCAGGTGTCTCATCAATATTATGTGGTCAGTGGCGAATGATCAGTCTCCGGTCGCTGCCATCTCACTTGACGCCAAAAAGGCATTTGATATGGTAGAATGGGATTATCTTTTTAAGATTTTGGAAATGTAATATCTATATTTTCACATAAAGGATGACTTTTATAAAGTTAACAGGCTGAGTAAGTTATGGTGTTTTTTTTGTTGTTTTTTTTGCGCTGCCTCCGAGTTAGTTTGGCTCTTGATCATCCGAGGAACCGGGATGCTGGTTTTGTTTTTCGTGCTGGCTCTGCCTAACGGCTGGAGCTTGTTTTGTGGAATTACACTACTTCGGGACAGTTGTGGTTAAATATGTCTGTTCTTTGTGCTTATGCCTCCTAATAGAATGATTACCTCATCTGCTCCACTCATAACAGCCAGTTCACTGAACAATTGTTTGTCTGTTCGAGGAAACTGAACGGTTTTATATCAGCTGGAGTTTATTTTGAGGAGGAACACACCTTCAAGACAGTTCTGTGAATGAATCTACATGTTTTTTCTGTTATTCTGCCTGTTGGCTGGGGTATGTTTTACAAAGTATTTTCTGTTATTGTAATTGTGCCTCACAAAATTTGTGCAAAAGCACCGGTCTTGAGCATTCCGATGGCAAAGTTGTCACGGGGGGCTCTCGTAGGCGTATATGGACTCTTTGAGTTTTAAGGGATTGTCGCCGGTTGGCGCTGTCGTGCGCGGGGTTAATGCGCACGTTTTTCTTTTTTCTGTTTGTTTTGTTCCGGGGGAAGTTCGGGGTTTGATTGTTGCATTAATGGGGAATGTGGTCTGTATAGTTTTGTTTTTGACACACTCATTTTTTTTTTTTTTATTATATCAATATGTCAAATGTTAATGTGAATGGGTTATCTCTCTCCACATGGAATGTAAATGGGTTGGGGCACCCCATAAAAAGAAGGAAGGTTATTTCTGTTCTTAAGCGCAAGAAATATGATATAGTGTTTCTTCAAGAAACGCATCTTTCCCCACAAGAAGCTGAAAAATTTGGGAAGATATGGGATGGACATGTTTTCTTTAGTGATGGCTCAAGTAAGAGCAGGGAAGTCATTATATTGATGAATAAACAATTAAAATTCAAATGTCTCAAACAGATTAAAGATAAATTAGGAAGAGTCATTGTTGTGTTAGGAGAAATTCAGGGGCAAAGATTGATTTTGGCTAATATTTACGCGCCTAACGCTGATGATCAGGGCTTTTTTATAGATCTTGAAGGGATGTTGCAAGTTGCTGGCATCTCTCATGACATAATATTGGAAGGAGACTTTAATCTTTTGATGGACTCAGTCCTTGATCACAGTGAAGCAAAAGTGTGTAAACCCCCTAGAGCTACATTGACACTTCAAAAGATCTGTAAAAATCTTGGTCTTATAGATATCTGGCGACTTCTGAACCCATCTGGTAGGGATTATAAATTTTTTTCATCAGTTCATAAGATTTACTCTAGATTTTTTTTTTTTTTGATATCGAAGTCCCTCATTTCATCTGTTGTTGATTGCTCAATTGGAAATATCTTAGTCTCAGATCATGCCCTGGTGAATTTAGAGATGTTGCCACATACAGAGAAAAGGAAATCATATAATTGGCGCTTTAATATATCCCTTTTGCAAAATCCTGATTTTCAACAAATGTTAAAGACTGAAATCAGTGTCTATATGGAGACCAACTGGTCCTCAGTATCCTCTGTGGGCATGGCTTGGGAGGCACTTAAGGCGGTTCTTAGTGGTCGAATCATACAGTATGCCTCATTTATCAAAAAATTCAAAGCACGAGAACTTATGGTGTTGGAAGGAAATATTAAAAGTTCCGAGGCAGAGCTGAAGCGCTGTATGTCATCTGATGGCCTCAGAGAATTGACCCGATTGAAATACAGGTATAATACTATTCTGTCACAGAAAGTGGAGTTTTGGTTGTTCAGGGCAAGACAGTCATACTTTGAGTCAGGGGACAAAGCAGGGAAGCTTTTGGCTAGATATATTAAGCAGAGAGAGTCTTTTTCTACTATTCCCTCAGTGAAATCTGCTGGTGGTGAAATGTTTACCTCAGCCATTGATATTAATAATGCTTTTAAAGAATTCTATCTTGATCTCTATAGTTCCACGTCTTCGTCTACTGATGAGGATATTAGGAACTTTGTGGAACCATTAGAACTCCCTAAACTGACGAATGAGCAAAAAAAACTCTCTTGATTCTGAGATAACCTTGGAGGAGCTTGACGAGGTAATCAAGTCCCTACCTACTGGTAAGGCTCCGGGGCCAGATGGTTTTGCCGCTGAATTTTTTAGATCTTATGCTATAGAACTGGCTCCAGTTTTGTTAGAAGTTTATACTGAATCATTAAAGAATGGAAAGTGTCCACCAACCATGATACAAGCCCGGATCAGTCTGATTCTTAAAAAGGACAAAGATCCAAGCGAGTGTAAATGTTAACGTCCAATTTCCCTGATCCAGCTAGATGTAAAAATTCTGGCTCAAATTTTGGCTAACCGATTAAGTAAGGTTATGACATCTCTTATACATATAGATCAGGTGGGGTTTATTCGGGGCCGCAGCTCTTCTGACAACATTAGGCGTCTCATCAACATCATGTGGTCAGTGGCGAATGATCAGACTCTGGTCGCTGCCATCTCACTTGACGCCGAAAAGGCATTTGATATGGTAGAATGGGATTATCTTTTTAAGATTTTGGAAATATATGGGTTCAGGAGTTCATTTATTGGTTGGATTAAGTTACTTTATAAACACCCTGTAGCAGCGGTACAAACAAATGGATTAATTTCAGATTATTTTACTCTGGATAGGGGCACCCGTCAGGGCTGCCCTCTTTCCCCATTATTGTTCTGTCTTGCCCTGGAACCATTAGCAGCCGCGATAAGAAAAGATGATGATTTTCTAGGGGTAATGGCGGGAGGTGTGGCGCATAAGCTTCTGCTTTATGCAGATGATATTTTATTATTCGTCTCCAACCCCACTAGAGCTATGCCTTGCCTCCACAGAATTATTAATTCCTTTTCCAGGTTCTCAGGATACAAAGTCAGTTGGTCTAAATCTGAAGCTTTGGCTTTGACAGCATACTGTCCAGTAACGGCCTTCCAGCCAGGCGCCTTCCAATGGCCCAAACAGGGCATTAAGTATTTGGGCATTTTATTCCCAACAAATTCGTCTGATTTAGTCAGAGTTAATTTTGACCCTTTAATAAAACGGTTTTTGAGCGATGTAGACAGGTGGGTTTCATTACACTTATCGATGATTGGGAAGGTTAATGTTATTAAAATGAACTGTATTCCAAAATGTAACTACTTGCTACAGTCTCTCCCTGTAGATGTCCCCCTCTCTTATTTCAAGCAATTTGATAGTATGGCGAAGTCTTTCATTTGCAGTGGTAATGCCCCAGACTACATTTCAATAAATTACATAGGCCGATTGACAAAGGTGGGCTAGGCCTACCCAAGATTTTGTTTTATTATTATGCATTCGGTCTCAGACATTTTGCTCATTGGTTGCTTCCACCTGAAAGAGCCCCTCCCTGGTTTGGAATTGAACAAGAACTCCTTGCCCCTATTTTGCCATTGCACAGCCTTTCCATCAAACTAAATAGAGAAGTTAAATCACACCCCATTATTTCACATTTACACTCAGTATGGACAAAAGTGTCCAGAGTGTTTAATTCATATATTTATCTAAATGTTGCCTCGAGCCTATGGCTAAACCCCAAACTATGCATTAATAAGTCCCCTTTTTGTTAGTCAGAGTGGATTGCGAGGGGGGTTAATTCACTCGGTGATCTTTACGAGAGCGGTGTGATGAGATCCTTTGAAAATCTGGTTCAATATTTTGGGATCCCCAGATCTCAGTTTTTTAGGTATCTCCAGTTACGCCATTTGCTCTGTACTATTTTGGGGAGTAGCATACACCCCCCTAAAGCAGCAGATACTCTAGGAGTGGTGATTTCTGCTTTTGGAAAGGGCCATGAGACATCAGTGTATTACTCCTTATTAATTCAGAGTCTGGGGGACAGAGTCTCAACCACTCTCAAGAGATTATGGGAGAAAGATTTAAACCTGGAATTGGAGGAGAGAGAATGGGCTAAGATTTTAAAAAACATAAAAACTGCATCGAGAGATGCAAGGGTGCGCCTTATACAATTCAAGATTTTACATCGGTTCTGTTGGACCCCCTCTAAATTGTATAGGCTTGGTCTTAAAGACACACCCACCTGCTGGCGATGCCAATCAGAGGAAGGAGACATGGCCCATGTTTTTTGGTGGTGCGCTGAGATTCAGGAATTTTGGTTGAAGGTACAGAGTGTTCTGTGTGACATGTTGGGCATTCGGATTTCGTTTTGCCCCAGACTCTGTGTTTTGGGTGATGGGGCGGTCATCGACGTAGGTGATAAATACATAAACAATTGGATCCTCACTAGTGCGATGATAGGCAGGCAGATTGTTTTAAGGGGTTGGAAGTCGGTGGGAGCACCCTCAGTTCGGGAGTGGTGTGAAGAGATGGGAAGGGTGGCAGCCTTCGAAGAGGTATCATGAAGAAGGCTGGGGATATGGGATTCTTTTATTGGGAAATGGGGTAGATATTTGACGTTTTTGGGAGGCTCTCGCAGTGGGTCTGTGGAGAGAGAGGTATAGTTTAGAGTTGTATGTTTATTATAGGTGTATGTATATGTGTATGTATGTGTGTGTGTGTGTGTATATATGTGTGTGTGTGTGTGTGTGTATGTTTATGTATGTATGTGTATGTATGTGTGTGTGTGTGTGTGTGTATATGTGTGTGTGTGTGTATATATATATATATATATATATATATATATGTATATATATATATATATGTATGTATGTATGTATATGTATGCATGTATGTGTGTGTATATATATGTATATATTTATTTATTATTTTATTCTCTGTAAATGTGTGTACTTATGTAAGACCACTGGGATGTTCGTTTGGGGTGGGGTTCTTGATCGAGGAGGGGAAGTAGTGGGTGTTAATGTCGATTCACTGTATATATGTTTTGTTTTTCTTTGTTTTGAAAATTAATAAAATGTTAATCACAAAAAAAAAAAGATTTTGGAAATGTATGGGTTCGGGAGTATATTTATTGGTTGGATTAAGTTACTTTATAGACACCCTGTTGCGGCGGTACAAACAAATAGATTAATTTCAGATTATTTTACTCTGGATAGGGGCACTCGGCAGGGCTGCCCTCTTTCCCCATTATTGTTCTGTCTTGCCCTGGAACCATTAGCAGCCGCGATAAGAAAGGAAGATGATTTTCCAGGGGTAGTGGCGGGAGGTGTGGCGCATAAGCTTCTGCTTTATGCAGATGATATTTTATTATTTGTCTCTGACCCTACTAGATCTATGCCTTGCCTCCACAGAATTATTAATTCCTTTTCCAAGTTCTCAGGATACAAAGTTAATTGGTCTAAATCCGAAGCTTTGGCTCTGACAGCGTACTGTCCAGTAACGGCTTTCCAGCCGGGTGCCTTCCAATGGCCCAAACAGGGCATTAAGTATTTGGGGAATTTATTCCCAGCAAATTTGTCTGATTTAGTTAGTGTCAGTTTTGACCCTTTAATAAAAAGGTTTTCGAATGATGTGGGCAGGTGGGCTTCATTACATTTATCGATGATTGGGAAGGTTAATGTTATTAAAATGAATTGTATTCCAAAATGTAACTACCTGCTGCAGTCTCTCCCTATAGATCTATCCCTCTCTTATTTCAAGCAATTTGATAGCATAGCGAAGTCCTTCATTTGGAATGGTAAACATCCCAGATTGCATTTTAATAAGTTACATAGGCCTATAGAAAAAGGTGGGCTAGGCCTACCCAAGATTTTGTGTTATTACTATGCGTTCAGTCTCAGACATTTGGCTCATTGGTCGCTTCCACCTGAGAGAGCCCCTCCCTGGTTTGTTATTGAACAGGCGGTTCTTGCCCCTATTTCGCCATTACAAAGCATCTCTATCAAACTAATCGGAAAAGTTAAGTTACACCCCGTTATTTCACATTTACACTCGTATGGACTAAAGTGTCCAGATTGTTTAAATTGGACACTTATTTAAATGTTGCCTCGAGCATATGGCAGAACCCAAGATTATGTATTGGCAAGTCTCCTTTCTGCTGGCCAGAATGGATTGTGAGGGGGGTTGCTACACTCGGTGACCTATATGAGAGTGGAGTGTTGAGATCCTCTGAAAATTTGGTTCAACATTTTGGGATCCCCAGATCTCAGTTTTATAGGTATTTACAACTGCGACACCTGCTCTGTACTATTTTTGGGAGTAGTTTACACACCCCTAAAGCGGCAGATACCCTGTGAGTGGTGATTACTGCTTTTGGAAAAGGTCATGAGGCATCAGTGTGTTACTCCCTGCTAATTAAGAGTCTGGGGGACGGAGCTTCAACTTCCCTAATGAGATTATGGGAGAAAGATTTAAACTTGGTATTGGAGGAGGGAGAGTGGGCTAGGATTCTAAAAAACATCAGGTCTGCATCTAGAGATGCAAGGGTGCGCCTTATGCAATTCAAGATTTTAAATAGATTTTATTGGACCCCCTCTAGATTGTATAGGTTTGGTCTTAAAGACACACCCACCTGCTGGCGATGCCAATCAGAGGATGGAGACACAACCCATGTTTTTTGGGGGTGTGTTAAGATCCAGGAGTTCTGGTTGAAACTGGTCTGGTCTTGTATGTGATGTATTGGGCACTCGGCTTTCATTTTGCCCCAGACTCTGTATTTTGGGCGATGGGGTGGTCATCGATGTTGAGAATAGGCACATAAAGAGTTGGGTCCTAACTAGCGTCGTGATCGCCAGACAGGTTCTTTTAAGGGGTTGGAGGTCGGCTGGAGCGCCCTCATTTCATGAGTGTTGCTCGGAGATTGTGAGGGTGGGAAGGGTTTAATTTTATATAATTTGATTCCGCATTTTCTGTTATGTTTATTTAATTTGTTGAATGGAATCAATATAATTTGTTAATAATAAAACAACTATGCATGATTCTGTGCATGTGATGTGTATAGAAAAAAAATGAACCCTTCATTTTTAGTGGTTTGTGTGATATTGACTGAGTTGTGTTGTGTATCAGGGTTCCTGGTGTCTTTACATGACGGCAGCGCAGGGCGATGTGTGGTGGTGGTCCTGGAGGGTCTGGAGAGAGCTCACTCTCTCAGCCACATACTGGGAGATCTGTGTGAGGCCCTGGAGAACCGAGGATCTGTCTATACCTTCTCCCTCAACCATGGTGAGATTTAGATACATTCATACACATGAAGCAGAGCTAAAACTTTGCAGTAAGTTTTAAATAATTCAGACCTGAAAAAGAAATCACTGCATGAGGTGACTTATTTCTTCTTGTTTTGGTCACATAGGTCACGTTGGGCTTTACTACTTCCGAGAAAGGAGTTTTCTGATTGGCACACTGGCCAAGCCATGCCTGCAAGGAGCTGAGCTACGATTACAGCAGCACTTCCGCTGGGTTCAGCTGCGCTGGGACACCGAGCCCCTCAAAGGCATGCTGGGACGTCATCTCTGCAGAAAACTCCTCCACAAGGTCAGCCCTGCTCATTATCTGATGAGCCACAGGGAAGACCACAAAATAACCAGAATAGACATTTAGCTCTAAATTTAGTCGAGATTCCTTTGGTATATTTATAATATTTTTGAAAAGAGTTTGGGGTGTGACTGCCAAATCATTCGAATAAACATTCAGAGACTGTATAATAATAATAATATGTTTAATTTATATAGCGCCTTTCCAGAGCTCAAGGACGCTTCACAATAAAGAACAGTAACATAACAAACATATAGACAATCATATGGACAGTGGACAGTTGCCCAGTCTGGAACAGAAAGCAAATGCAGTTGCATATAGCAGATAACAGATCATACAAACAATTAGACACTTCAATCCACTACAAGTAAGCATACAAATACAATGAGCAGTACATGATGCATATACACATTATAACTGATAATACTGAGAGAACAAATAGGTTTTGAGCTTAGTTTTGAATTCAGTGTTGGAGGTAGTAGTTCGGAGTGTCAGGGGAATTGAGTTCCATGTCTTAGTTGCCACAACAGAAAAAGACCTGCCGCCCATTGACAAAAGACGGAATCTAGGAACAAGAAGTTCGCACCCAGAAGATCGGAGTGAGCGAATAGGAGTATAGGGAGAAAGTAAATCAGAAAGGTAAGAAGGAGCTAGACCGTGGAGTGACTTTAATGTAAGCAGTAGAATTTTGTGTGCGATACGGGATGTGACCGGTAACCAGTGAAGGTTAAATAGGATGGGAGTAATATGTGCAGATCGTTTAGTAGTAGTAAGTTAGTACTCTCACAGCAGAATTTTGAATATATTCTGTATGACAACATGGGTGTTCGTTAGTCCAGGGCTCAACAATAAGGATATTTTTTTCTACTGGCCCAGTAATATTGCTGATGTTTTCACCGGCGGCCCCACAACAGTTTTAATTAAACCTTGTTTAAAAAAAAAAAACACTTAGGTTTTTTTAATACACAATGGCCCAGATTTACTAAAGGTTTGCTGATAATAAAAACATGAGCAAACTTGATAGCATGCACAGAACAGGTCTGAGCTGATGTACTAATGTAGTCTTTTAAGGATCGCCTTTTTCAGATGTGCAAAATAACATGCCTTGGCAATTTTTGCACATTTCCCCGAAATGAATATGCAGTTTAGAGGTGTGCCTCCAAATGCACATAATAAAGGCCGGTGTCGATGCAAATGAAACAAACTGCATTCACAAAACGATTTATCAAGTCTTTTCAGAAACGGAAACTGCGAGAGCAAATTAATACGAATATAAGGCAGGTATTCTTTTGATTTACACAGTGCATCATGTCATTGTGGCAAAAAAGAAATTCTGAGATCGGACAATACAAAAAACAACCATTGAATGTAAAATTAAATCATTTGTCATGAAAAAACGGTTTTGTTTAGATACTTTAGAACTCGATATCATAACTGATAACATCATACAACTGCTATAATTCTTACATAAAAAAAGCCTACTGACAATTTATACCCAAATTATGTCGTAAAGCATGTATGTAATTTCTGCACCATTAGTGCCACCAAAAAGTATTCCAAAAATAAACGTTGTTTTCAAAACAGCTTTCTGAACACACCCCCCATCTGCCGTTGGTCAAAAAAAGAGGTAGTCCCAGCCCCAACTCACGCCATTATGTAACACGCCAAAAGTTACATACTTCGTCTTAAATGCTTTAAACATTGTTTTTAACTGGCGAAATATTTTAAGTGATAGTTCAATTCAGTGCTCGATTGAAGTGGGCCGGCCGGTGTGCACCAGTATGGCAAACAAGTGTGTCTGACTCCCGCGAAACCAGCAGTGAGCACTGGTTCTCTCCCGTGCAGCCTCTGTGTTTCGCTCGAGCGCAACTTTAACATGGTCAGGGTATTGGCGGTTTGAAATTCACATTACGTTGTAGTGTACATCCATGGTGCGATGGCTTAACGTCTACATAATTGTATTTTCTTCTTTGTGAATTATAAGATAAAATGTCATTCACAGGTATTCTCATACTCTTACAATTGCTAAATAGCAGGGATTTCATTATTATTTTGTAGAATCCTATAATTAAATATATTTATGAATAAATGGCATATTATATTGAGTAAAAATTGCACGTTATTTGGAGTCTTAGTAAATAAGGACATATGTTTATAATTTGCAATAATATCTGGAAATTTACATATGATAATACCTGTTAATTCATAAATACACTTTTGCTGGAAAATTGCATATTGTGATTTGTTTAGAATTTTCATTCAGTGGTAATGATTTTTCCAAGTCCATTATCGCAAATCCTTCTCTGAATTTTGACAAAAGCTCATCTACAATATGTTAGGCAGCTAGATAACGTTACTTTGGTGACATATTAATTCTGCAGAATTCACAATAACAAAGATCTATGCATCACAGGAAACCAAATGTTTCAGTGTGGAAGGCATAAAAATTCACTGATCAATGAACGTAAGAAATGGTGACAAGTTCAACACAGCGATCAAAACGGTTCCATCAACACACCCAAAACTCTCTCACACTGGCTCTGGGCCATCTGACCACATTTGAGGTTGGATTTTTCCTCATATCGTGTGTTTGTTTGTTTTTCTGTGGTTGTGCAGACTCAAGGCCAGTGCTGGACATCTGATGAGCCCATACACAAAACGCTTTCTTGGGTGTGTTCAGTCTGGCACCAGCTCAACGCCTGCCTCTCGCATCTTGGGACCCCTGAGGCCTTGTTGGGACCCTATTTCTTCCTCTCCTGCCCTGTGCATCCAGAACAGACCCAGACAATTCCCAAGTAAACCAATCTAATTTGATCTTAATTATTAATTTCTTTCTCATGCCATTTTTATATGCATTGTAAATGCGCATTGTAAGGATTTTATGTAAATAGTGATGTATATCTTTGGATTTTTGGTTGGGTTTCTTTGTATTAAGGTGGTTGGCAAGGCTTTGGAATTCAGTGATAGCTCCACGTGTCGAGGATGCTGTAATATCTAGAGTAACAGCCAAGCGTTCTCCCTCCCAGCGGCGGTCTCCAAACAACAAAGGTCTGAGCCCAGGTCAGAGAGCCGTAGTCAAAGCAGCTCTGAATATCCTCCTGAATAAAGCCGTGCTACAAGGCTGCCCACTGCCCAGACCAGGTATAACACCATCAGCAGTTAAACATTACCAGTAAATCTTTCAGGACAGTGGAGCGGTATTTACATCGTACAGTCAACTGGTAATTTTCAAAAAATAAACACTGAAAGAGTGGTCAGGACCATTTTCTCACTTATTAGATGGCTAATAACCAAATAAATAAGCAAGTGGACATGGAATATTGATTTTGAGTTGAAATTATTTAATTGTGTGACAAGAAAGAGACCACAGAGTAACACTAGAGGCATGAAACTAGCACAGGTTACATAAGAAATCTGTTGCCTGGGACAACGATCAATTGTACAGTTTAGCAGTCATTGTATTGAAATATTTCACCGCAAAATGCTGCGATTGACCATTTAGAATCAAGTATTCCAGAGAACACCTCTATGTTTTTTCCCTGTTTGTATGGTTAGAGATTGACAGGCTCTTACCAGAGTTCCAAGGAGGATGTTTCCCACTCTCCACGTTTGGCTCCTACAGAAAAGGTGGCAGAAAAGGATGTGATAATGGTGCTTGGAGACGAGCTAATACCAGTCCAAGGAAGAAAGTAAGCCCCGCCCCTGGGAGGAGCTCAAGCTGCTGTTTGAGAGAAGGTGAGGTCAAATGTATTATTTATTTTGCAGTAAGAGCACCTCTGCTATAGTAACTATAATATAACATTAGTTTCTAATTTAGTTTTTCATATGTCAATGATTCATTGATTTTCTTATTTTTTTGTGTAGGATCTCTGGCTAATTTAGATGCTTGCCAAATGACAAATGCCAGTCATGCAAGGTCTGTCTTCTATGAGTGTGCATGTGTTTATACTACCAACAGATGGCAGTGTTACCTCAATAATAATGTACTGTACTGTGTGAATGTGTTTATGCAGACTCAGTGATGGAGTTGATGTTGGTCTTTCTCTCTACTCTGATGATGAGACTGATCTAATCAGGGAACTCCAGACCATGTGCTCTAGCAAATCTGAACCAGACATAAGCAAGGTAATCCACTGCCACGTTGCCACATACATAGATATATACACTTACACAATCATTGGAACATATGCGCCTATAGAAGTAGATTTTAAACTTTTATAGTATTATAATACTAGTTTTATTGTAATGATTTGATATCTCTAAATTAGTCTGTAAATGTACCAGTAAGTAGTCCATTTATATAACATCATACAGATGTGCTTGTTTACAGTAGGTACCATAACTTATTTTAGATGGTAATTGAACTGCTTAAATTAATAGTGTAATATATAATTTTTTATTTTGTTTTGTTTATTATGTTGCTGCTGTGCCTTTAAGAAACACCCACCTTTGTATGTGCCTTGTGCCCTAGACTTAGTGGGAAAAGTCGAAATTTTCTGTGGTTATCAACAACACACCACAGATATTGAGTTTAACTTGTACCCAGAACATTACTTTAAGTAGACAAACATGCTGCATAGTCGTAATTTTTGTCCCCTGGTCTCTGCTTGGATTTCTTTAAAAATAAACCCGCTTGCAGTTCTCTCAGAACTTAGATTATATAAAATTACAAATTATATCAAATTAAACCCTTCCCACCCTCCCCATCTCCGAGCAACGCTCATGAAATGAGGGCGCTCCAACCGACCTCCAACCCCTTTAAAGAATCTGTCTGGCGATCATGATGCTAGGACCCAAATCTTTATGTGCCTATTCTCAACGTCGGTGACCGCCCCATCGCCCAAAATACAGAGTCTGGGGCAAAATGAAAGCCGAGTGCCCAATACATCACATACAAGACTCTGAACTCCTGGATCTTAACACACCCCCAACTTAGAACTGTCTGTTCTAGCTACCTTGTCTGGCAAAACAGTCTGGGGAAACGTAGCATACAGCCTTGCCGTTTCTAGGATTTTACGAAGTTTGTTAATTTCTATTTTTACCTGGTACAGATTGCTCTCTCTAAAGAGGACTTCATCATGCCTCCATACTCGAATCAGCAGACACCTCACAGGAGTGATGGTGAGGTTACGCAGCCCCAGAAACACCCTGTTACAACATACAGTGTTGTGGATATAGCCCATCCTCCACCACAGAAGGCAAGTCTTTGAAAAATCACTGTGTAAGGTGTGTTTTTATATAGTTCACCCAAAAATGAAAAGGTACTCACCCTTATGTTGTCCTAAACCCATATGCTGTTACAACTAATATGACAGTTCATAATGCTCAGTGGCTGTAAATTTCCAAAAAAACACCATAAAAGTATCATAACAGTAGTCCATACAACTTTATGCGCTACGTTCCAACACTTCTGAAGACATACGCTAGATTTGTTGAGGAACAGACTGAAATTAAGTCATTATTCACTTATAATCCTGCTCTCCTGTGAAGCTATCAGCTTCTATATTGTCCATATGGTCGTGTAGCTTACATTTATGGGGGTTTTATCTATTTTGGAGCTCTTGGTCACTATGAACTTTTGCTGATGTTGCTGTATGTTAAAGGAATAGTTCACCCAAAAATGAAAATTCTCTGATTATTTACTCACCCTCATGCCATCCCAGACATGCATGACTTTCTTTCTTCTGCAGAACACAAATGAAGACTTTTATAAGAATATCTCTGCTCTGTAGGTCCATTCAATGCAAGTGAATGATGGCTAGTACTCAGAAGGTCCAAAAATCACATAAAGGCAGCATAAAAGTAATCCATACGACTCCAGAGGTAAATCCATGTTTTCAGAAGCACTATGATAAGTGTCTGTGAGAAACAGATCAATGTTTAAGTCCTTTTTTACTATAAATCTCCACTTTCACATTCACCCTCTTCTTTGTTTTTGGCAATTCACATTCTTTGTGCACATTGCCGCCTACTGGGCAGAGAAGTTACAGCAAAAAAATACTTAAATATTGGGTTTCTCACCCACACCTATCATATCGCTTCAGAAGACATGGATTTAACCACTGAAGTGGGTTATTTTTATGCTGCCTTTGTCCTTTTTGAAGCTTCAAAGTTTTGGCCACCGTTCACTTGCATTATGTGGGCCAACAGAGCTGAGATATTCTTCTAAAAATCTTTGCTCATGTTCAGCAGAAGAAAGAAAGTCAGACACATCTGGGATAGCATGAGGGTGAGTAAATGATGAGAACATTTTAACTTTTTAGGTGAACTATCCCTTTAAATAACAGCACACACATTTGAAACAACATTATGGTGAGTAAATAATGACAGAATTACCTGTTTTTGGGTGAACTATTCCTTAAAAATTATGTTTTGTTATGTGTTTATTTAATATATTGTTTTGTCTGTGGAAAGACTGACAGTTGTCACACCTCCACTCAGCGGTTGACAAGGCCCAGATCTCAACTGCCCATCCCAAGCGGCAGAGGGGCTCAGCAAATGAACACTAGCAGCAGCAGCAGTTCCCTTCAAAGTCAGGGCAGTAACTTGAGCAGAGCCTCCGTGAGCAGCAGAGCAAGGCAGCCCCCACCCCACAACAACACAAACAACTTTACACAAGACCAGATCTGGATCCTGGACCCAAACTGTAATGAAAGCTACAGTAATCAAAGATAGACTCCTCCCACTGCCCTCCCATTGCCCTTAACCGGTTATCGCCCTCTGTGTTGTGAAGTTTGGTTACAGGCAGCATTTTAGTATTTGTAAATGTTGTCCATACTTGTTACACTATATAACATTGTGTACTATGGGACCATAGTTTTAATATATTAACTGTTTAAGTAAAGAACTTTGACAAAAGTAAGATAATACAAAAAGTCTAATACAAAAAAAGTGCTTGAACACTTTTGCCTTTAAGGTAAAACATTTTGGATCAAAGTTAAAGCAGGTAGTCTTTTTGCTCTTTAGTATTTTCAATCAAGTGTTTTATGTTTAAATAGGTGAACGGTGAGTTTTAGAAACTGTCAGAATCAGGGTTTTACCAAATATGTGTAAATAAGAACTGGGAACTTAAATGTTATATAGATTAGTGTGTGTGTGTGTGTGTGCGTGCGTGCGTGCGTGCGTGATATTACGCTTGTACATTGGAGGAACGTGAAGGGAAAATGAGAACTGTATATACTGTTTGTAATATTACATTTTGGTTTGTATTTTTTCACTCGTTTCAAAGCAAACAGAATGTGGCAGTAATTACCGGCATTGCAAACACAGGATATTTAGTTTTATTTGTTAAGCCATAATTAGTATTTTCGATTACTCTCATGCGTGCTCAGTGACTGGCTTGACCCCAACTATAAAATTTGAAGTGGCACACATTACTTGTCCATTTGTCTTCTGTATTGAACTGTTAGGATAAACAAGTATTCTTTTAAATTCATTATTGTTCATATGTACAGAAGAGATTATTGTCGACCTCTGATGTTTAACTGTATTATAGTTGTCTGATGGGGTTAAGAGAAATTGTCCTGTTTCCTCCAAGCACAATAATTAAAATGCACTATCCTAGACATCAACTTCAGCCCTTGGTTTTCTTCCTTAAAACATCCGCACACACACTTGATGCTACTAATTTCTTTATTTGAAACTGAATAATTCAAAACGATTGAACCATTCAGCTGTAATAGTTTATCACCTATGTTTTTGTGTCCTCTCCCCTGAATCTTCTCTGGCAGAATACAATATAAGGTAAGAGCAGCACTGCGGTCATTCCTGATGACACAAAACCCACTTTAATTAACGAGAGGAGAGAAACGAAGTCTTGAAAAATATATTTGTTTTACAGAAAAGACTTTAGCTTATATTTACACTTTTAAAAAAAAGTCAGAAATTCCTTTCCTAGTTCCATGACATGTCTAAAGAAATTAGACCATAAAGAGTCATTTCATTTTCATGATTCATGCCAGACCAATTACTGCACTTTCAAAAGAATGTCAGATATAGTCTCAATAAATTAAATGTTAAGTGAAATAAAAGATGAAAATGTTTGACATGATCAACAAATAGTTACATTATAATGATCCTTGCAGTGTTCAATTATTCCTGACCTCACTAATATACATCGTGATAGGCTATGGAGTACCACCTGTGCCTTCTACCATACATGTCTTGTTCAAAACAATCTCCCCCTCAAATGTGTTCCAAAGATAGGCCATCCAATATAATGTACTATTTGAGACCTTTATAAAACAGCTTGAGTTGGAAGTTCAATTTGAGATGCTCAGAGGCGAGTGTCTTGGATATTGTCCTCTGCCTCCTCCTGGAGCGTTTGAGTAACAGAGCCGAGTTTGGATTGAGGAACGCGCATGCTTGAATTCCGGCGGGGGAAGAGTTTGAGCCGGTCAGCTGAACTTATGGCCTGCTTTAGATGACTGGTCTCATTCAGCAGCCTCTGAATGGAATCGTAATTCTTCACCTGGCCTTTCTCCATCATCTGTAGCACAAGAGATTTAAAGAAGAGGTGAAGAATACACTTAATATTTAAAAAAAATGAACAGTTTTTACCTACAGAAAAATGAAATTAAAGTTAAATGTGCTTTTATTCTAACCAACTTCTGCTACCAAGTTAAAGCTGCTGCAAGTAATTTTTGTTTGTTTATTTTAATGCCACTTATGAAATATCCCCACAACCTGGCAGATATCACTGAAGATCAAAAAGCCAATCATAAAAGTTGAAAGTGGTTTTCTGCCAATGGTAAAAGTTCAGGGCTCATTACAAACTACCTGTTTGTAATGGAAGATGGGAGGAGTGTTTGGGGAAACCTGTTTATAAACGTTTTATTCTGCAATTCCGTTGGGTGCCACTAGTGGTGCAGAAATCACTTACAAACAGCTTTAAATTAAATCAACCTCCATTTTCCCCCCTAGATGCAAACTCACTATAACAGTGAAAAAAAATGTGAAGAATAATTGTAAATAAGGAAATTGACATGAGCTGTGTTGATGGTAGAGAAAAGTAGAGCGAGAGTCTTACCAAGAAAGACTGGCACTCAAGTAGTGGTTCCACTTTATGTTCAGACAGTAATATAGTGCATTTGGAAAAAGACTGTCGTAGTGTCTTCTTTAATACCTTTATTGTTCTGAAACCAAAGACAAAGCACATCAACCATTACCTACTGTCCATAAAATCTAAAGATATTTAGCTTGGGTAGATTAATAGTCAAGACATTTTGAAACAGCATGTACATGAATTTTATAGATCGAAGATCATTATTCATAATAGATGCTCAATCCTCTTATCTGACAATCCTTTGGAACATACAGTACGATCAGTCAATTTGCCAGTCTTTATTTTCAATACTATTTATTCTAACAAAAATAACCTCTTCAGGCTTCAATTATGTTTATCCAGTTTTTCAGAATTCATTTCATTAATGCCATTGGTACTCACATTGGATCAAGGTGGGCACTAGGCTCATCCAGAAGGAGGATGCGAGCTCTGCTGAGAATGGAGCGAGCCAGACATATGAGCTGTTTGTGGCCATTAGTCAGTACGTAGCCTCCATATTCCAGCTGAAAGTCCAGTTTATCAGGAAACTGTTCAATCAAGGACTTGAGACCAACCTTTACACAAACACAGCAGTGAATTCATTATTCAAGTCTTTATTAAATAGCTTGTGAGTCAGATTTAGATGATGAACAATGAAAGGGCTCCTTCTATTAGAATTAAACATCAGAATTGTTGTCATCAATAATCTACACACCGAAATTATAACCACAAATCTCTGCCCATTATAGTATTGCCACACCAACAGCTGTAAAGCCAATGCTGCTTTAGTCTAAACTGCACTAGCAAAAAAGGGTAATCAAACCACTTGGCCTCGAGTCACTGACCATTGCTCTGGACTCCTGCAGCAAAACAAAAACCCACCTCCTCAACAACCCGCCACAGCTCCTCATCACAATGGCAACCATAAGGGTCCAGGTTCATGCGGAATGTTCCCGTAAAGATGAAGACTTTCTGTGGTGGTATAGGTGGAGACATTTCAAAAATAAAATGTGAGAGACATCAAGTTATGAGAGAAGAGATAAAACAAGAGATAAGCTTTTCCCAAAGTTACCTGAGGCACTACTCCAAAAGCTTTTCTCCACTTCTGAAGCGACATTTTGTTCCAGTTGACTCCGTCAATGGAGATGTCCCCATCTGTGTAAACCAGCTTTAGGAGAGCATTGAACAGAGTGCTCTTCCCAGAACCTGTTCGGCCCAATATGCCCACCTGAAGAAAACCACTTTATCAAAATCTAGCCTTAAATTTCACAGTAAAACTGTTCTGGATATTGGAGTGCATCTACAGCAATACATGTAATGCATTCTATTGTAATGGATGACTGGACTTATGTAGGGTACAATGGGGCTAAAGGCTCCACAAGGTAAAAGGCTCCATTGAGTTCATTTTTTCTCAAAACACTAAATAACAACAAAAACTACCTCAGTGCTTTCCTAAACACCTGTTTGTCACTATACACTGGAAAATGTTCCTGTTTCATGGGATCTTTGTGTGTGGTGTCTAAAGGTTGATTCTATATATATTATTTTTTAAAATGTTGCAAATGTATGTAGCTCATGAATATCTGTGTGTGTGTGTGTGTGTGAATATATATATATTAATTACTGTCCAATAAGTGAAAGGCTAGTATTTGGGGTAAAAAGCCCCCCTGTTGCAGGGGTTGTTGCAGGCCCCTATAAAACACATTGTTTTTTTTAAAAGTGGGGCGAATAGATTTGTTATGAAAAAAGTACAAAGTGGGCTCACACTGACTCATCCAATCATAATAGAGATTAGTTTGTTTATAGAATACTTGAGATGTAATAAAATGCCAAATGTGTTTGAAATGAACAGGAAATTTTGACTTTTTCTGAAGCAGTTATTTTGAGTAAGCATCATCTTAATTTGTTACTCAAAAAAAGCATCTTGCTGTCTAAAAAGTATTTGTAAAAGTTGACAGATTGTGCCCAATAACTATATACACTATATCACTATAAACCCCCTGGGGATCTTTTAAGTGATGGAGCCTTTTACCCCATGTGGTGGGTAAATGGCTCCCTCACCACCTTTTTTAATTTAACTAAATTTTAATAGAAACAAAAGCAAATGATGTTGCTCATCAATATTCAATACAAATAAATCAATTTCTTGACCTTGATACATTTTGTGACCAGAAAAAAAGCTACATTTCCTTAAGGGGTGCCTTTAGCCCCATTGTACCCTACTTCCTACATGGATTTCATACAAAATGCATCAAAGAAACTCACAAAGCACATAAACAATCTCTCTGACATCTATGAAGCTAAACACACAGTACAAGACTTTGCAAAACGAGAATTTCACACTTCAGCAAATCTGCTGTCTGTTTCCAAAATGTGTTACCTATAAAAAAACAAAAAAACATAGCACAATTCAAGCTACAGTATATGGTAATATTGTGCTTAGAGACTATTTACCTACAAAATGCCCCATTTGAATATACATACGCAACAAAGCAAAGAAAATCATTTACATGATATTTTAAATAATCTTAAATTAAATTATAATTTTAAAGTTATTCTCTGCTTTTGACATCAAAAGAGGCTTGCGCATAACAATGCACACATTGGATAAACCAGTAAGAACACAGATAAAGCTGTTTACATGCATCGTGAAATTTGGGTAATTGGCAAAAATCTACCCGTGTCGATCAGGTTTTTCTTAAGCCGTTTATGACCGTACACCGAGAATGGAAAGCCACTTAATGTGTTTACATGACCACACGCGTTGTCTGGTTATTACACATAATCGATGTAAGAATGTGCATGTAAACACGCTTATTGTCAGGTTGTTTCAAACCTGAATTACTTCTCTCCATGGAAGACAAAACGAGAAGTTAGGCAAAATGACACCATTCACTTTCATTGTATGAAAACAAGATACAATGAGAGTAAATGGTGACTGAGACTAACATACTGCCAAACTTCTCCTTTTGTGTTCCATGGAAGAAAGACAGTCATCCAGGTTTGGAACAACACGTAAGTAAATGATAACAGAATTTTCATGTTTTGTTGAACTTTAATCTCTTTAAGTGTGGGAATTGATACAATAGTGGCTTGTACGTACCCTCTGTCCACCTTCCACAGTGAAGGAGAGGTTCTTAAGGACAGCATGACCTGCTTCTGTGTATTTGACCGTAACATTCCGCACATCAATTTGACCGTGGTTGGGCCAGCTTGTGTCAGGCCGGGCATTCACATTCTCAGTAATCAGGTCTGAGCCTTTGCTTCGGTGCAGTTTGGGTGTCTCAGACGGTAGGTCGATAAACTTAAAAACCCGGTCAACAGAACGCATCTGGAGGAATAAGGATTAGAGGGTTATGATGTCACCAGGTCCACTGAAGCCCAAGCTGCATGCGGTTTGTTTAAACTTTAAATGATGCCTGACTTCTGTGTTTGTGTGTGCTAAGGGAAGCAGTATGAGTGCGCATACAGTTAGTCTGTACATGTGCCACAGGCAAAAATGAAGAGCCACTACATTTGCATAACAGTATCATTGTAACTATCCTCCTGATTGGGGTATAGTGAGGGGAAAACAAAATGTCCTGCACCTTGATAAGCCCCATCAGTTTTGCACTTTGGGAAAACTGACTGAAAAAAACTCACTCATGCAATATTTTTCACAGTGTTAGAGAACAGGACAATTTCTGCACTCAAGTACAACTAAAAAAACAAGCTGGTATGCATTTTTTTTTATTTTGTGATGAAAAAAAAATACTTTACTGTTAGTCACTACAGTATGTGTGTGGGTGCGCTACAGTGTAGCTAATCTACAGTCAAGCTATGCTTTTCAAAAGTAGCCACGCTACAAGCTAATAACAAAAGTAGCAAATACACTGAAGCAACTTAAGGAAGGAAAGCTTTTTTTTTTTTATAAATAAAACTATGTATTATATAATAATACAGGTATTAACATCTTGAACTAGTTAATTTTCAAGAAAAGCTTCTCTCAGGCTACTTTATAATAGTTAGGGATAGGAAAAATTCTGTCATCATTTACTCACCCTTATGTTGTTTTAAGCCCATATGACTCATCCATGGAACACAAAAGGAGATGTTAGGCAGAATTTAAGTCTCAGTCACCATTCACTTTCATTGCATTTTATTTTCCATTCAACAAAAGTGCATTGTGACTGAGGCTGTCAATTCCTAACTTTCACCTAACATCTCTATTTGTGTTCCATGGAAAAAAGAAAGCCACACACGTTTGTAACGACATGAGGGTGAGCAAACGATGACAGAATTCTAATTTGTATCCCTTTAAGGAATATTCTAGATTCAGTACAGGTTAAGCTAGATCGACAGCATTTGTGGTATCATGTTGATTACCACAAAAATTTGTTTCAGCTTGTCCCTCATTTTTTTACAAAAAAAAAAAAAAAAAGCAAAAATCAGGGATACAGTGAGGCACTTACAATGGAAGTGAATGGGGCCAATTTTTTGGAGGGTTTAAAAGAAATGTGAAGTCTATAATTTTATAAAAGCCCTTACATAAATTAAGAATATTTGAGCTGTAAAGTTCTTTAAATTGTTGATTTTTGGGTCGTTTTAGGGTTTACAGCATTACATCATCATAGCAATGAAGTTGTAAAATTGGCTATAACTTTACACAGAAAAGGTTAGTAAGCGATTTTATCACACTAAAATCATATTAAAGCACATATTGTTTATGTCTTGTTGCTATAATTTTGAAAGAGTGAATATTTTAACGTTTACTGATTGGCCCCATTCACTTCCATTGTAAGTACCTCACTGTAACCCAGATTTTTGCTTTTTATTAAGAAAAGCAGAGACGAGTCAAAAAAATTTTTTTGTGGTAATCAACATTATGCCACAAATACTGTCCATTGAGATGAACCTGTATTGAACCCAGAATATTCCTTCAAGTTAGCAGCATCACTGCTTTTTAGTTAGTATCTTCCTGTTGCACTAAAAATAAAGATGCACTTACCATTCCGTCTACTGCAATGCTGGTGGCAACACACCACTGGAAGGTGCCTAGAATGAGCATTGCCAGGCATATGATGATACCAATCTCACCCGGTTTATCCTCTGTGGAATAATGCGTGCACACACATACATACATGCGCCAAAAAGCAAGTATAAACATATAAACACAAGTACAACAGTACTAACAATGACCTCAGTACTACACTTCAAAGACATTTCCAAGCACTGCTCTCAATTACCTCTTAATAAAATCAATTGTCTGTAAAACTCCCTAAATCAAGCGTTCATTGGCTTTTTGGACCCACCAAGCCCTTCTTACATGAAGAACCCTCAAATAAACAGTGGCTCACTCGACATGCTCTGCTGCTTGTTTAGTGCACTCTCACATATTTTGCCTAGATACAGATGGAGGAGCGCTCTTACGGTTGGTTCCTACCGCAATCCAGGCAGCCAGCGTGAAAAAAAACACGAAGATTATGTCGGCTCGGAAGAGGAACCATCGTAGGGTTGACAGGTAGAGGAACCAGGTGGCTGTGTGGGTGTTCATGGCCTTCTGGAACAGGTTCTCAAAGTAGGTTTGCCGTTCAAAGGCCCTTATGGTCCACAGACCCTTCAGAGAGATGATAAGATGGGAGAAAATGGGGCTCCGAGCTAAACAAAATATGAGAGGAGAAGAGAGTAACCATTAGATATTGTTGCTTCAATGATATCAAACATCATTGGTTTTTACATGTCTCCTGTCCAAACGTCATCGACGCCAACCTTGTCTAATGACACCATATTTGATTTGAGAGCTACAATGGAATATTGGATTTTCAGTGAGTAATGATGCCGATATATACCAATGCAGCCAATACAGATTATTTAAAAATACCAAATATAGGAGGCCTGGGTAGCTCAGTGAGTATTGATGCTGACTACCACCCCTGGAGTCGCGAGTTCGAATCCAGAGTGTGCTGAGTGACTCCAGCCAGGTCTCCTAAGCAACCAAATTGGCCCGGTTGCTAGGGAGGGTAGAGTCACATGGGGTAACCTCCTCGTGGTCACGATTAGTGGTTCTCGCTCTCAATGGGACACAAGTTGTGCATGGATCACGGAGAGTAGCATGAGCCTCCACATGCTGGGAGTCTCTGCATTGTCATGCACAACGAGCCACGTGATAAGATGCGCAGGTTGACGGTCTCAGAAGCAGATGCAACTGAGACTTGTCCTCCACCACCCAGATTGAGGTGAGTAACCGCGCCACCACGAGGACCTACTAAGTAGTGGGAATAGGGCATTCCAAATTGGGAGAAAAAGGGGATAAAAAAAATAAATAAATACCAAATATTGGTCTACTTTCATGGCGCTTTTTGTCATTTTGGTGCTTGACAGCACCCATCTCCTTGCACTTTCATTATATGCCAAAGAGTAGCCAAGATATTTTTAAAAATTTGAACTTTTGTTTTTTCATAAAAAAAGTTACAGAGTTTTGGAACAGCATAAGTTAATGATGACAGAATTATGCCTATAAACTATGCTTTTAACTATGCCTTTAACTGAGATTTACTTTAACTGTAAAGCTCAGTGCATTTCACCATCATCTGTGCCACACATTTTCAATAGCAGAAGTGGTCAGGAAGAGGAAGGAAGAAATAAAATTCCTGCCCTCTGTCTTTGGCCTTCAATTGACCTCATCAACAAGATGAACTAATACAAAAGTGCAGCTACCCACGATATCACGATTCACCACGGCTTTCCTTGAAACATTCCTTTCCCTTCTATAGGCAAGACAATGCCTTTAGCTCCTCTTGTCTGAAAAACAACGAGGAGGTTTGCACAATTTTATGGGATCCCTGCCTTAAATGTTGTTACTCATCAGTTGTGGACAGTGAGAGAATCATGTCAGGATAGCAGTAGAGGAAATCCCTTGTCGGATTTTTAGAACCCTGCCAACTCTGTCTTACAAAGCACGGAAAGCCCTAGTTGCTTTCTCTGTGGCCCAACAAAGACTGACAGTGGGAAGGACAGTGGTCACTGAGGATAACAGGACTATTCTTCCTGTCAGAGTGAAAGTGTGAGAAGTAATATTAACCAACCAAGGAGGGACGGATGGATTCAGTGATATGGACTGCTGTCAGAAGTATCATTCCCAATCAAACTGACGGGTATTTTCATGATTCAAGTGGATTTTGAATGCAAAGAAAGAATCACTGGCTCCGGAACCAGTTTTGAAGTGTGTGTGGGGTGGGTGGTTGTCTTCGGTTTTGGATACTGCTGAAACACTGTTTTGCTCTAACTGTGTGTTTTTGTGTACGAGTCGCTCGTTTTAATTAGTCTATTAAATTGTTTGATAGTAACAAATTGTTTGTTTGTGTATGCATTCAACAATGTTATGCAAGCATAGTAAGCTCTGTGTTTTATACCAATTTTAAAACAGCATATTGCATTCAACTTGACATTGTGTGACTTGAAGAGATAAGGGTCATAGTAATTTCCTTATCCCCAATAAGAGGATACAAACCAATATTTGTTCAGTACCCTACTTTGTCTAATGCTGCTGACTTTATGACTTCGATATTTTCTATATCAATCTTGTCTTACTGTGAATTAAGACAAATTTCCGTCTTGAAAGAAGAATAACATGAAACCCACATAGAGTGTAAAATGCTGTTACATTATTTGATAAGCTTGATAAGCTATTTTACACTTCGCGAAAGATGCGATAGAGATGATATCAATAGACGATGCTCACAGCAGATTTTACTGCCACGGATGTCGGGCCTTTGGCACCTGGACAGATGTACAAATGACCTGGCAAACTGTCTGGAACTACTTGATGTATTTCTAGTACTGATGGCTTTCTGGCCAGCCGTCCAGTGTTTTTCATGTCCTAATCTGAACTGACAACATGGCGGTTGTGGCATACATAAATCACCAAGGGGGACTTCGATCGTGCCCAGTGATTAACTTGGCGCATCAGCTTCTCTCCTAGTGCGAGAAACATCTCCCATGGATGTGTGCGACGTAGGTTCTGGGTCACCTGAAACACAGCACAGATTTGCTTTTGCAACGGAGCGTTATACAGGGAGAATGAAGACTTCACCCTTTCTGATGATATGGTATCTATTTGGGGAAACCAAAATAGACATATTTGCCTCCCCGAAGACAACGCATTGTTGCCCGAGTTACTCTATGACTCATTCTCCGCTAGGGGCTGGATGCTCTAGCCAACAAATGGCCAGCGGTATGCAAGTATGCATTCCCTCCCATCCACTTGACCAAGTTTTGTGCAAAATTCGTAAGGAAACGGTGCTGCTAGTTGTGCCGGAATGGCCAAACCGCCCATGGTTCCGAGAGTTAATAGAGCTCTTGGATGCCCCTTGGGATCTGCTCACGCAGGCAAGGGGCACGATTTGGCATCTACAAACAGAATTATGGAAACTTCAAGTCTGGCCACTGAACGGTGCCCGACTGACACAGACAGGTTCTTGCAACCAGTGCTCGACACCATATTACACAATATGCAAGACGTTTATACACCTTGAAATGCCGAGTGTTCGCTGATTGGTGTTCCTCTCAAGGTGAGGACCCTGTAAAATGAACCGTACAGCCTATAATTTAGACGTGAGTCTCACCCCATCTATGTATAGCAACTGGACACATCACATTGGGTGTTCTGTCAGCAGGCAGAAATCCTTGGATAGTGAAATTCTTGCGTGGTGCGAGGCAGTTGAGACCATCTCACCCCATTACTGTGCCAGTTTGGTACTTAGTGCTTGTGTTAAAAGCATTCACAGGTGGGGGGCCTGGGTAGCTCAGCGAGTAAAGACGCTGACTACCACCCCTGGAGTCGCGAGTTCGAATCCAGGGCATGCTGAGTGACTCCAGCCAGGTCTCCTAAGCAACCAAATTGGTCCGGTTACTAGGGAGTGTAGAGTCACATGGGGTAACCTCCTTGTGGTCACTATAATGTGGTTCTAGCTCTCGGTGGGGTACGTGGTGAGTTGTGCGTGGATGCCGCGGAGAGTAGTGTGAAGCCTCCATACATGCTATGTCTCTGTGGTAACGCGCTCAACAAGCCATGTGATAAGATGCGCTGATTGACGGTCTCAGACGTGGAGGCAACTGAGATTCATCCTCCGCCACCCGGATTGAGGCGAGTCACTACGCCACCATGAGGACTTAGAGCACATTGTGAATTGGGCATTCCAAATTGGGGAGAAAAGGGGAGAAAAAAAGAAAAGGAAAAAAAACATTCACAGGCCCGCCGTTCAAGCCATTGGATACAGTGAGTTTACAAGTATTCTCATTAAAGACTGCACTGCTTCTCACTTTGGCTTCAGTGGAATGTGTCAGGGACCTTCAAGCACTGTCGGTCTAAGATTCCTGCTTAGAGTATGGACTGGGCTTCTCAAAAGCCATTCTCAAACCCAAGAAAGGCTACGTGCTGAAAGTTTTGACTACTCCCTTCAGGGCACAGGTGATTACCCTTCAAGCTTTCTCCACTCCTCAGTTTGGTTCGGATAAAGCGGAGTGGGTGCACACACTGTGTCTCGTAAGGGCAGTGCGTGCATATGTCGATCATACGAGGCAAATGAGACTGTCGGATCAGCTCTTTGTCTGCATCACTGGTCGCTTCAAAGGTTTGGCCATCCCCAAACAAAGGCTTTCACATTGGATTGTGGATGCCATTGCGCTCGCATACAACTCGCAAGGCATACGGTGCCCTTTTGGAGTTAAAGCTCACTCCACTAGAGGTATGGCCTCTTCATGGGCATGGTCTAATGGTGTTTCCCTTGAAGACATCTGCATAGCTGCAGGTTGGGCTTCCCATAGCACTTTCACTAGGTTTTACAACTTGGATGTCACCTCTCTCTCTTCCCAGGTGCTACTGTGAAGGAGAGCTGAACTGTGTATTCCACTGCTGACTACCAGCTCATTTATACATGGTCATCCCATAAGCCGCAGTCAGCGGTCACTTTATATACATTTTCACTACCCATTTAGCTAGTGCCTTATATACATATGCACACATGTCAGTGATTTAAAGCATCCTGTGATGCTGAGCTACCCGAACCGGTTAGCATCATTGCCATGTATATCCATCCATTCATAATTTTTCTCCTCCCTTCTTATTACGATAGGAAGAGGAGGCTCTGTTGGTGTCTTTAACTACCCCATTGACTAGAAAGCATCGTTGCCTGTGCAGATCAGTAGTACGCTGTAATGGTATATATTCCCCTAGCTTCAACTAAAGTGACCCAGCATTGAAATTATCGACTTGAAAAGGAACAATAAGGTTATGACTGTAACTATGATTCCCTGAAAGGAGGGAATGAAATGCTGTGTAAGCTGGCCGCACTACTGAATCTTCGCTACAAGTGCTGAGTATCGCTCTGTACCCTTCAGTCGAATATTCTAACCAGATAGCTCTGTGTGCCTCCGTATATGACCGGTGACACACGCGAGGGAGGCGGAGCACAAAGTTATATCTGCGAATTAAAATTGGCTAGATTTTAAAGAGTTTCAGAGATTGGTTACACCTGTGGAGATAACCCCTAGTGTCAGCTAAAGTGATGCAGCATTTAATTCTCACCTTTCAGGGAACCATGGTTACAGTCGTAACCTTATCATTTGCCAGTGCAAGTCATCGGTGTAATCATTATTGTCTATTAATGGCTGGAAAGAAATGACTCATTTGGCCAAATCATTTCTATCCAGTCAACTTCCATGCTATACTACTTTTAATGCGTTCGCCAGAAGCGTGTGCATTTTCATGACAGCTGAAGTTCAATTGAGGTATGGGCTAAAAGTGTGGGGGGGCCATGGCCCCCTCCCCAAGTTCTGGCACTCCTGCAAAGAATTATTTATATATTTGACAATTGGTTTCCAGAATTATTGTTGTAAAAAAAAAATAAAAAAATACAACAAGTGTTTGAAATCATTCATAATTTATTCATGTCTAAATTTGGTCAGTCTAATCAAGTCGCACTTTCCGCAGATCATTTGCTTTAAACTGCAAATTCTGTCATCTACTGTATTTCATCATGTATGTCATGTATGTCACTCGAATCTCAAGAGCATGACTTTTTCCCAATGGAAATGACAAAGCTGCTCTTTTACATACAACAAAAATGCATGGTGATCATTGGCTGTCAAGAATAGCTGTTTTTTTGCTTATATATACTGTATAGTATATATACATATATAAGGGATGTTGATTTAACACGTTAATTCGGAGCGATTGATTATTTAAAAAATAACGTGTTAAAAAAATTAAGGCAATTAATCATTTCCCCGGACCGTAATAAGGAATATTCCTGCCATCAGAGCAATTCAAGCTTGAAGTACCACCTGTTTTTAGCAGGGGGCAGCAAGCAAAACTTCAGCTGTACAGGCAACACGCAGCTACACACAACAAAATGTAAGGTTACGTATGTAACCCCGGTTCTCTGATAACAGGAGTAAGGTAGTATCACACTATGGGAAACGCCACATGCGTGAAAACATGGAAGCAATTTTTCAACACCACATCTCTCCAATGACATTCAAGTCACAGCAGTGACCAGGAAGCCCCGCCTTCCAAATGTAAGCCGCTGTCACTTGCCTTTATATCATTCTCAGCATATTTCTTCCCCGCGCTGCAGCAAGGAGGGAAGTGTGGTGAGATACCTCACTCCTGTTATCAGAGAACAGGGGTTACATACGTAACCTTACGTTCTCATTCAAACATTCGTTCGGTATTTCACTTTGGGATATGGACAACTCCCGGATTGCAGATATGCTGTCCAAAGCAGACTGACTCAAATATTATATGAAACATTTCCAAACTATATTGCCATAAAGGAATAGTTATGGAATGAGATAATTTAAACCTATTAAAACTGAGCCTTTATGTGTGTGTTTATACATCCGTATCAGATCTATTCACGCTAAGGACCGTGTGAGCCAGTGAAGGTAACGTCTGTAACATCCAGTCTGTAAAATCTCACAAATGTGAGGCAACTCCCAGCTCACCACAGCACAAATGTCCTAGACTGAAATACCCTTAAACAGCACCCACGAGGTGGCCATGCCTTTTTTGGAATGAGTCTGGAATCTGCATACCGGCGCTATTTTAGCTTAATATAATAATCTCCACTGCCAAATGAGACAAACGTTGGCGTAATATAGGCTTGCCCTTATGAGAGTCATCCCAGGATACAAAGAGCTGATTACTCTTTCTCAGCGTCCGCGTCCTTTCCATGTACACACGCAGGGTACAAACTGGGCACAAACAATAAAGCTTTTCATCCTCTGATGAGGAAAATTGCGGCAGGTGAAAAGTCAACAAGCTCACCTTCGGTACAAATGCGGGGTTTTTCTTGAGAATTAGTAGCGGAGTTGGGATTTGCAGCTTTGATCTGAATTTTGTTTTTGTGTTTGTTTTAGGGTTTTGCTGTGCCTTCAACTTGTAGCCTGGATGCACAGAAGAATTTTATATTTTCAACACACATACGCTTTTGCAACTTCTCTCACCCTTCAGCTTTGACCCTGTGGGTGAAGGGGAGAGGCTTAACACGGAGGGCACCTTCAGAACTTGTGCCACTTTCCCACTTGAATTTCAAACCGAGCCACTGCCGCCTGGATCCAGCTATGTCTATATATTCTTTCATGAAACCTCTGGGTTAAGTCATCACGTTGTTTGCTATATGCTTCAGCAGAACTAGATTCAGTGTATCCTATTAAATTGACTGATTGTTTCATGAAAGAAGATATAAACATAGCTGGATCCAGGTGGCAGCAGCTCACTTTGAAATTATAAATCAAAATGAAATAGAAAGAGCCTTAATAGAAAACGTTTTGAATCCAAAAACAATCACTTGTCTTGTTTTGTTCAATATTCTCCTTTGGGTAAAAATTTTGAAAAAAACACTCCATAAACATTGGCATATTTTGAGCTCTGAAGTTTTGCAAGGAACCTCCACAAATAGTCTACAAACCTGCACTGAATATCCAACAACTTGTGGTTAGAGCTGATCAACCTCCTGAGCACCCAGCTCACACTTTTTTGTCTGTTCCTCAGGGCAATTATAGATGCGGACAATGTGCACAATGCAATTTTATAACCAAATGTCATTCTTTTTATCATCCCCATTTGGGTAGACAGATTCAAATAAAGGGAGTCATTACTTGTAATTCCAAAAATGCCATTTTCATGATCAGATGTCCCTTTGATTTTTGATCTTGCACCTGCATACATTTTTTTGGATGTGCACATGCTACTTTTTGTACTGGACTGTGCCTCTCCCATCATTGACTGCTGTGGAGGAGGAGGTCTCAGGTTCCATGCACCTCCATGCCAGTCTTGTGGGGAAGACAGGTTTAGAAAGCTTCCCCTTCCTTCTTTCAAAGGTCACATTGTTGCCTCATCACTGTGACCGTGGCCCCAAGCAGAGCTTTCAACTCCACCAGGGTGTCCAAAAAAACCCACCTTCTCTTTATCTGAGGTCAGACAATCCAAGCCTCAGCGCCCTTTCTCCCACCACAGGGAAGTCCATGCTGCGGCTGCAGCTCTGAACCGCTCCTCTGAAAGTGCATAAATTTAAATCTGCGATCATGCAGATTTCCTCCCAAAGAGCTGGATTTGGGGTTCCAGCATCGATCTGATTGCCCATCTCCTCCAGCAACTCAGCCTGGTAGGTGGTGAGAAGAGAAGTGGCATTCAACGGTCTCACTACGATGATTTATATATTTTTTGAAACACAGACGCTGCAAAGAAGTCTGTCTTTCCAGGCAGAGAAGTCCCTGAGGAGGAGAAAGCTGCTCGGCAGTTAGGACGAAGGTGGTGTGCCACCGACAATTCTACCAGCGGAGGATCCAACATACCAAACTCCTCCATGTTATGCACATCCAGGCATGAAAAACCCCTGATGGGCACTATGTGTGAAAAAGGTTTGTCCCTGAACCTCCTTATCTCTGCTACACATGCCCGTCTGCACATCTCCAACAAATCTAATTCCACAGGTGTTGGGGAGGGGTCACCCCGCTCTGTGCACTAACAGGTCTGGACTGCTGAGGTGGGAGAATGGCGTCCTCCTCGTTATCCTCCTGATCATCCTCCAAGAGATGATCGCTGATCTCATCATCCTCGTCTTCTGCCTCTCCCATCCCCACAACCCCTCCTCATTATAAACAACTCCTCCATTATATCCCCCCATGTAAGGACTCCTGTGGGTGCATGGAGGGCTCCCTCTCCGTGGGCAGTGGAGATAGAAAGGGGTCCCCTTTGCTGGAGGCCGGGACTCGGACTTGCCTTTCCAATGCCCTTGGCAGGAAAGGGATGCAGTGAGGGCAGCACACGGGGTTAGCGAGGGCCACCTGCGCATGCTTTACCCTGAGGCAAGTGATGCACAAGGGGTGCAGGTCCTTCGCTGCAATCATCGCTCCGCAGGCGCACGGGTGAGGGTTTTCTTTCCCCTTCGTACTGCCGTTGTCTGGTCTATTGATAGCCATGATTTGATATTCAACTTTTATTGTAAAGCAACTTACAATAAAAAATTATACTCCTTGAGTTTTCCGACTATGGCGGGCAGAGTGATAGAATTGGGTGAAAATACCCACCTTAACGCTCTGGTATTACCACTCAAACTCAAAAGTATAAATCTTGGATGCTATAGTCACGTTATTCAACTTATCTTTACGGCTCGTCTGTAAAACTGTTAATTGAAAATACATTCCAAGAGCTGCTGAGGACTGCTTCCTCAAATCTTCATGGGGAAGAAAGTGAGAATGTCATAAAGGCAGGTGACAGCGGCTTATTTCAGGAAGGCGAGGCTTGCTGGTCACTGCTGTGACTTGTCTGTCATTGGACAGACATGGTGTTAAAAAACTGCTTCCATGGTTTCATGCACGAGGCGTATCCCTTAGTGGTATATCGAATGAATGTTTGAAAGTGAACACAGTCGGCTTGACACTAGGGACAGCACAAGATGAGAACGTGTTCTTGCATTCAGACACAGCTGGATGGAACGCAATTCCGAATGCAGGGATCTCGAGTTTTTCTAACTTTCAAACTATGTTTAACTTGAAACAGCGACCTAAAAACACTGTGTTTATGACGCGACGCGACCATAGCTCTCTAAAAGCATCTGTCTGATGCATGTGTACACTGACATGTCCTTAGAAAAGCCCTTAGAATAAATATGTCTCTAACAGATTGACAGATTCAATTGCAAAATGAATTGCTGTGGACTGTAGGTCAGCGACAGGCTTATGTAATGGAATATAATATGGAAATAAATATGTTGCCTTCTAAAGCCACTTTTTGTCTTTTCAGTGCTTTACTTGTCTGCCATAATAATGTAATGCATTTAAATTATCTGAATGTGGCGGCGGGGGCATGGTCGAGCATTCGTCTGGATAGAGAGAAAACGGTAAGTGTGCACACACCTGAGCGCTATAAAGTCTAACACCTGTTTCTGATTGCAGTAAGCGCTGGGGATAGCGATAAAAAGGGACCACGCCAGAGACGAGGAAGAGAGAGCTACCCGTCTGAAAGAGACTGTGTTGTGTTTAGCTAAAGAGTGTACTGCTGAAAAGCCCTTGAGTTGTTTATTAAAAGTTATTCCTTTGAGTTGAAGCCCAAGTTTCCTGTGTCCTCTTTCCCTCCCTTACTTGAACATTACATTGAATTATTATTTTATAATATATATTATATTTATAATTATTTAAATAAAACCATGTATAATTTTTTTATTATTATATTGAATTATTGTTAATTTGAGGGGCATTATCAGCAAATATTTATATATGTGATTAATTTGATTAAAAATCTTAATCGATTGACAGCCCTAATATATATATATATATATAGTGCTGTGAAAAAATATTTCCCCCTTCCTGATTTCTTTATTTTTGTGTATTTTTCATACTAAATTGTTTTAGATCTTCAAATGAGATATAACATAAATCAAAGGCAACCTGAGTAAACACAAAATACAGTTTTCAAATATTTTTCTTGAAGCAAAAAAGTTATCCAACACCTATATCACCCATGTGGAAAACTAACTGCCCCCTTCAACTTAATAGCTGGTTGTGCCACCTTTAATAGCAACAACTGCAACCAAACGCTTCCGATAACTGAAGATCAGTCTTTCACAACGCTGTTGTGGAATTTTGGCCCACTCTTCTTTGCAGAACTGCATTAGTTCAGCCACACTGGAGGGTTTTCAAGCATGAACTGCCCGTTTAGGGTCCTGCCGCGGCATCTCAATCTGACTCAAGTCAGGACTTTGACAAGGCCATTCCAAAACTTTAATTTTGCTACTTTTGAGCCATTCAGAGGTGTACTTACTCCTATGCTTTGGATCATTGTCTTGCTGCATAATCCAGTTGCGCTTGAGCTTCAACTCCCGGACATTCTCCTTTAGGATTTTCTGGTAGAGAGCAGAATTCATGTTTCACTCAGTTATTGCAAGTCACCCTGTCCCTGAAGCATCAAAGCATCTCCTCACCATCACACTACCACCACCATGTTTGATCATAAGTATGATGTTCTTTTTGTGGAATTCTGTGTTTGATTTACGCCAGATGTAAGGGGCACCTGTCTTCTAAACAGTTCCACTTTTGACTCATCAGTCCACAGAACATTCTCCCAAAAGGTTTGAGGATCATCAACATGTGTTTTGGCAAAATTCAGATGAGCCTTAATGTTCTTCTGGGTTAGCAGTGGTTTTTGCCTCACCACTCTTCCAAGGATGGCATATTTGGCCAGTGTCTTTCTGATAGTGGAGCTATGAACAGTGACCTATATTGATGTGAGAGTGGCCTGCAGTTCCTTGGATGTTGTTCTTGGCTTTTTTGTGACTTCCTGGATGAGTCGTCGCTGTGCTCTTGGAGGAATTTTGGAAGGTCGGCCACTTCTGGGAAGGTTCACTACTGTGCAAGTTTTCTCCATTGGGAGATAATGGATCTCACTGTGGTTCTTTGGAGTCCCAGAGCCTTTAAAATAGCTTTGTAACCCTTCCCAGACTGATGTATTTCAGTCACCTTTTTCCTCATCATTTCTGGAATTTCTTTTGACCTTGGCATAGTGTGCTACTAGGTGAGACCTTTTAGCCAACTTCACGCTGCTGAAAAATATTTATGGTTGATTTGATTGAACGGGGCTGGCAGTAACCAGGCCTGGGTGTGTCTAGTCCAGCTGAATTCCTTTTTTGCTTCAATAAAAAACATTATCATTTAAAAACTGTATTTTGTGTTTACACAGATTGCCTTTGTTTTATGTTAGATTTTATTAGAATTTTTTTGCAATCAAGATGACAACAACACCATCCCCACGGTCAAGCATGGAGGTGGGTCAGTCCTGTTATGGGGGTGTTTTGCGACTGCAGGAAATGGCTATCCTGACTATGTGACTGGCGCCATGTATTCTTTCAGGTATCAGGCCATTTTGGAATAAATGTGATGCCTTCAGTGTGTAAATTGAAGCTCGTGATCACTGGACTTTCCAGCAAGACAATAACACCAAGGATACATCCAAGCTGTCCAAAATCTGGTTCAGGGATGGGTCGTGGAATGTCCTTGAATGGCCCTTTCAGTCCATCATTAAAATCCCATTGAAAATCTTTGTTGGGATTTCAAGGAAGCAGTGGCAGCACAGAAACCAAAGAATGTCAATGAGCTGGAAGCTTTTGCTCATGAAAAATGTGTAAAGATTCCAATAGAGAGGTGTCCGAAGACTGAGAACACTTACCTGAAACATTTATTTGATATTATTAAGGGTAAAGGATGCTCCACAAATGACTGACTTTGGGGGTTGAATATTTTTGACATGACATTTGTGGAGAGAATTAGTTATTTTTTTATTTAAATATGTGGGTACGCTGAACTCTTTGTTCTCAAAATCACTCATATGTATATTAAAAACTTACTTTGACTCTTTACTGGGTTTTAGTTGATGTGTTTTAATTCACATCACCAGAAAGTATTGCTGGTCAGGGGGATTTAATAATTTTGATTGGAACTGTATATATATATATATATATATATATATATATATATATATATATATATATATATATATATATATATATATATATATATAAATATACAGTATATACTGTATATAAATTAGCGGTTATATATTTCTTTATCCTAAGGCAGAAAGAGAGGCAGTACGAGAGCCAGCACTACCACTGAATACCCTGTATCCCCTCAAAACAGAATAGGAGCATGATGCCTCTGACTGCTGCAGCTAACCATAGTTGATTGGTGGAGAGAGACCAAGCTCTGACCCAACGCCCAATGCCACTTCCTCTGAGATATCCTTTCCCTTTCTGGTTGACTCATCCATCCTCTGCTCCTCCCCTGTTTTCGGACCTAGCACTGACCTTCCATCAGTGCCCTGTTTAACTGGCCTTCTTGCCCCTGGCAGCAAGCCACACGCCAGCACACTCATCATTACATTCAAAGAGACACACTATGCACACAAAAGTGCATCAGGGATCCCTTTGCCAACTGCTCATTAGCCTGCATAAATGTAAACGTAAAACTGCATGCAAAGAATGCTCCATATCTGACCTTACCTTCTGTCTCCAGCTGCTTCAGCTGTTGACCCGTACGCAGAAAGTACTTCCTCATCACAATGAAAATGATGGCAAGGGGAGTAGCCGCAAGAAATATGTACGGCCGCACGATGGACACCACAAGAATACATCCTACCACCACCACAGTCAACTGTAGAAAGAACAATGAAGTCTAAAGACTAAACCTTTATCAATTCAATTAATTTGGTAACATTACAGTTAATTTGGTAACATTACAACTTATTACATGTCATCAGTTCAAATTGTGTGAAGTCAAATGTATTGCTGGAGGTTAAACCCTACTCCTGGAGATTTACCATCCCGCAGAGTTCAGTTCCAAACCAAAGTTTTTGTCTGAATCCCAATTCTTCTTCTACATACTAAAACTACATTCTGTGTTGGTGATGGTACTTACATACATATTTACAAACTATACAAACAGATAATCCCACCCCAAATTTACTTCATTGGATTAGCCAATGTTGCTGTGTCGAGCTAGATAGGCTGCTCAAACATACAGAGGAATGTTTTGACAGCGCGACAGAGCCACAATGTAACACTTTGTTGGTGAAATCAACCTAAATGTGTATTACTTATAATTGATTCTGCATATAAAGTTGGGATACGAGAAAGAATTGTAACATTGAAAAAATTACACACATCAGCTTTAATCCTGATCTGGTACTATACTGTATTATACATAGTACATGAATTGGGATTCAGCCATGATTAGCTGATTCAGGTGTGTTGATAATTAGTGCTAGAACTAAACTTTGCAGGTAAAGGTAGATCTTCAAAGATAGATATCCAGATTCAAGACTGAGCAAAGCTACACTAAACCCATCTAATAAGCAATGCTTACAACAATAAATGTTTGTCAAATGAGTCACAAACCTGGACAAAGTCAAACATGAGCAGAGGAAGCATGTCGTCTATTGTGGCCATGTCTTTGGTGAACCTATTCATGATTCGACCTGCAAAAATGACAGTAGGATACAAATAATAAAGCAAGACTTTAAAAAAATGGAGCTGCATCAAAAAGGTTTACTTCTGCTTATTCTAGCCCAACAGAACATTGACCTGTCTTCATGGTATTGAGCACAGACATTGGTGCCCCGAGGACAGCACGCAACATCTTCTGGTGCAGTTTCTTGGATATTGTGATCATGGTGTGGACAAGCGGAAGACCCCTGAAAAATCCCATAGCCAGGAGGCTCTCTGAAGTGGCTACATAGATGTAGAGAATGTAATAGTTGCTGGTGGGGGTCACAATGATGGCATAGTTTTTTTCAGGTGAGGACAAGTTGGAGTATTTTGTCAAATTTGGCTCAGAGCGGTGATGCTCCTCTTTCCAAAGTTCACTGTAAGAAAATGAGAGAATGATAAAAAATTTAATTAGCACTATTACTGAAGTGTGGTTGACAACTAAAGAGTTTTCTTATGCCTGCAAGACAAATTATTTATAAAAAGCTTCACAAAATTCAAAATAATCTACTGTCAAGCTACTGCTACTAAAATGAGGTAAGGAATAAAAATGCTTACTCAGTTATCAGAAAAATCCCTGCTACAGAGCCCGCAACCTAAAAACACAAAATATATCAATAGGATTTCTAAACCTAAAATAAAAGACATGCTGAAGTCCTTATTCAAGTTAATACACAGAGACTACTATAAGTAGGCTGATTTCCCTGAAAAGTGTAATTGTGGCTCTGTGGCACCATCAAAACATTGCCAACCAGTGGAAGACAAGAGGAGAGTTCAGGGAAAACCTGACTAACAACAATCATTTTTGCAATCCCGTTTAGTTACACACATCAGTTTTAACAATGGTCTTATTCAATGCAGCACATGACAATACACAGACTATGAATACAGTGGTGGGTACATACAGATGATCCCTCAAAAAATATTCTCAAAACATACACAACAAATATTGCAATTACCTCAACTGCAGCAATAATGAGGATGAAGATCAGAACATAAAGAAGACTTTTGTTATTCGACACATATCTGACATATGTGTTCCATTTTGTCGTTTCAAATGTCTCCTCTATTTCATCTATTTCATCAACTAAGCATGCCTACAAAGAAAAGCAAAATAAATTAGTTCAAGTCCAAGGACACTATCAATATAATGTAAAGTAATATGTTAATGTAATTAATAAACAAGAGTAAGAGAATTTGTCCTTAAAGGTGACGCATGTCATTTTTCTGATGTTAATATACTTTTACGCCAGCTTAAAATGCAGCAAAAACTACATGTAAGCCATTTATAGGTTGATTTCCCTGTAATGTGTAAATAATATGGTGCTATCAAAACATTGCTCTGTTTGTTTGAGCACCCTGACTAGCCCGACATAGCAATACTCATTAAACCAATAGTGTGAGTTTGGTGCGGGACAATCTGTTTGGCTGACCAATGGCAGAAGGGGGAGTTTTCTTGAAATCTTGAAATCAATATTTTTGCAATTCTATTTGTTGACACTAGTGGCGCAGAAATTACACATTTAACCTTTAATGAAAAGGAACTTGATAAAAGTAAGGTAGAAGTGACAGGTTTTTCCACACCTCAGTGTTTTCTTCCTCTAGCACCCCAGTTATGTCATAGGCGCTGTTTGACAGGCGGCGGGTATAGATGTCCAGCTCAGATGCCAGTTCACTCTGTGGCACAACAGAGAGCCGTCGACGGAAAGACGACTGAAGGTGGTCACGTCGGCCCTGGCTTTGTGTATTGGTCATGAAGGCTAACACTGATTGTCTTCTCTGGCCTGCCATGTGCACTCCATGATTATGATATACATCACTCCCCATAAAGGACTCATCCACTAGCTCGTTCTCAGGTACCAAAGAGAACTTTCGATCTGGTAACGTCCGTCGTACCTCTTCCTCTGGTACCTGAATGAAGGATGCTTTACGAGCTGCTCCGAGAGGGTTCAGGATCACTGAGGATTTTCGTTCATCTATGTACATGGGCTTGGAGGAGGGCACCTGACGATAGGAGGTGCGCTCATGTCGTATGCCTGCGTTTTCATCCACTGAGACACGGCGGAGAGTCTCTGTGAGGATGGAGCAACGACGCTCGGCGTTGATATTGTCATAGGCCTCCAAACCCAGAAGCAAAGAGCTGAAATCAGGTCGCTCTGATTGAAGATCGGAAAAGGTGCCGTAGAAGAAACTTTCACCGTTGTGGAGCAGCAGGATCTTATCGGCCCGCTTCAAGTGGTCAATCTTATTGGTTACCAAGATGCGTGTCTTGGAGGCCATCAGCTTACACAGACATCTGGGTAAAGACATGAACAAGACAAAGACGTTATACATCACAGTCAAGCTAAGATCAATTCCAATATAAAATGGGTTGTCAACTTTGGTTGAGTTAGTCTATTCCATTGGTAAGTCATCATCATTCAGGACTGGACTTTGCTTTAGAAAGGTTCAAATTAGCTGGATTCCAATTGGAAACTTGAATCACATATTAACCTGTTGGCTGGAAAAATCCAGTGATGCAGAATAAAGGGCCGTTCGTCTGTTCGTCTATGCTGTTTTTCAATTGTTTTACTATGTAAACGTGCTAGATGGATGTCTTGGACCATTGCAATACATCTTGCTGTTTTTTCAGCATCTCATACAGGAGTGCCACTTTTTTAGACGCCATGTCAAGTTAAAAAGAACTTTTAAAATCATGTCTTGAGACTGCATTTTGTACAATTCGTTATGCTATGTCTTGCGTTCTTTAGCACAAGAACGTGTTCTCTGAATGGCCCCTTATAGCTACCAAGTCAAAAAGTAGGCAAAGTCAAAAAGCAAAACCAAGTCACAATGCTAAATATAATATAAATTGTTGGTATATTCATATTTGATTTAGAAAAATCAATCAATCCCTGCTGAAAATGAAGCTGATTACTCACTATTTATGCTAAAAATAATGTGATATACATACTTGTCAAATATCTCTTTTTCTGTTGCAATATCCAGGTGAGTAAAAGGTGCATCAAGCAGGTAAGCATCAGCATCTCTATATACAGCCCTGTACAGATAAAATAATGGTATTTTAACATTTCAAAAATTATTTTAAATAATTGCAGGGTACAACGGGGCTAAAGGCACCCCTTAAGGAAATGTAGCTTTATTTCTGGTCACAATATGTATCAAGGTAAAAAATAAAAATTATTTATTTTTACTGAATATTGATAGAGCAACATAATTTGTGTGAAAAGAAATAATAACAGAAGGTTGTTTCGATTAGAATTCAGTTTTTAAAAAAAAGTGGTGTGGGAGCATTTTACCCCACACCTGGGGTAAAAGGCTCCCTCACTTGGGGTAAAAGCCCCTAGGTTTTTTTTTAGTGATGTTGTGTAGATATAGGGGCAATAGTTATAGGGCACAATTTGTCAACTAATGCTAATAACTTTGAGACACACAGATGCTTTTTTGAGTAACAAATTAAGATGATGCTTACTCAAAATAACTGCTTCAGAAAAAGTCAATCATTTCCTGTTATTTTCAAATACATTTGGCATGTTATTACATCTCAAGTATTCTATGAACAACCTAATCTCTATTATGATTGGATGAGTCAATGTGAGCCCACTTTGAACTTTATTCATAACCAATCTGTTCGCCCAACTTTAAAATAACAACGTGTTTTATAGGGGCCTTTAACCCCTGCAACAGGGGGGCTTTTTACCCCAAATACTATTCTTACACTTATTGGACGCTTATTGAAAAATGTTTGATTTAATGACCTTAAAACTGAAAATGATAAATAAGCATTTTGTCTCAAAAAATGTTTTTAATTTCAGCGGTTTTCATTAGCTACATAAATATGCAACATTTTTAAAAATATTATAAATTAGATCAAATTGCCTCAAAATCAACTATAATGTAACCAATAAAATCAATGGAGCCTTTTACCCTGCAGAGCCCTGTTGTACCCTATCTAGAGTACAACTGAATATGGCTTGCTAACAATACAGTATACACCATGCTAAATAACATTATGTAATGCACATGAGCACTGAGTCAGGGAAGCTCTCACATAAACAATATTGAAGACAATAAAGAGGTTGTCAAACTCTAATATTATTTGGTTTATAGTTGCAAGATTGTTTTAAATTGTAAGATTGAACTGTATTTAATAATCAGTTAATGGCTATGTAAATCTAAAAAAAAAAAAAAAGGTACAGGCTAAAACTTCATGACATAACAATGTTTTGTTTTAGTCATAAAAATGTCATATGAAATTTACTTCCTTCCCTAAAAGTTTTGTGGGAAAGGACAACCATTGAAAACTGGTGAAAGAGGCATGGGACTGTAAGGAGTTAAACCTAGCATGCCCTACAGGTGCTGGAGTACACCTGAAAAGTTGAGAGATGTTCAGGTCACGAAACTTGACAGGTTATCTGTGACATTGATATACCTGGCCAGAGCCACACGCGCCTTCTGACCTCCACTCAGATTTAAACCCCCCTCAGCCATAGGTGTCTTATCCTTCTCAGGCAGAGTAGCCAGATCCTAAACATAAAACAGACAATACCATGACACAAAGTAGGGGAAATACTGATCAAAAGCACAACACATTTCAAAAGTAGTCACTTTCGTATTCAGTCGCATGTGAGTAGGTAATGTGGACCACCATTCTTCTGCGGACTGATGTTATTCTATTCTGCATGACTCTGAAGTACACAGACACATACATACAGTACAATACACATTCACAGCAGAAATAGATTGTAGACTGCATATATTCTGTGCCTAAAAACCTTCTTGACACCAATGAATGGGAACACCACAAACAATGTGACATTCAGATGAATGATTCTCTGTTAAGGAATTTCTTACCTTGTCATCAGCTCTCTATCCATAGAAGCATTAAAAATAAAAGTGATACAGTTTGATTGAGACAGACTCTGAAACCCTAGACAAACATATCAGTGGGGAGTACTAGAGAACTGCCGTCTCAAAGGTGGAAATTCTGGGGTACTTTACTGGCCAGATACAACATGAATGGGGACTGAAATGCTAATATATCAGTGTAACAAAAGAAATACATGTATAACACAAGCCCACTAAACTCTGTCAATTGTGCAGCCAGATGGGCTTTTCCACTTTACATTTAAAAGGCTCCACAAATCCATTTATTAGGTCCTGTTAGCTTAGCCGTTAGCATTTTAAGCTTGTTTCAAGTTTGTGAGTAAGTATGTTGGGAAACTGTAAACATCTCTCTCTCGATCTTTCAGCATACACTGAAAAAGACTCATTAAACAGAAAAATAACAATAAAATACAAACTTCTTGCTAGTTAGCACACAAACAACTAGCTACTCACACAGCGTTGATATGGTCTTGCCCACCACTGTAATCACAATAGCCACCTTACACTGCTCTTTAAGATCTTCTGTTGTCTGGATGTGTGTGTGTGTGTGTGTGTTTTTTTTTTTTTATCAAACTCATCAATTTAGCTTGTAATCACTATTTTCTTTGAAAGCATGCTTTGTTTGGGGGGAAATGGGATCACTTCCCCCTCTATGATAAAAATGGTGTCTAGTTCAGCATTCAGAAACCACATTGTGTTAATAAGATTGAACAGCTCTAGGTTCTTAAATGGTTTCGTTTCTGCACCAAGATTTTAGTGAAGTGGTGACCCAACATCAATATCAAAGTCTTAAAGAACGTTAAATCTTGTTTGGGTCTTATTTTCTTTTACCTTGCGTAGTGTTTGTTCATAAAACTGAGGGCATAGCAAGCAACCCAATGTTGGCATCTGCCAAACAGAGCTGTTCAGCTGTGATGTCAATTTGTAGGTGAACCTGGAATGCTAATTTGCCATGGGTCCCCTTGGAACTTCCTTTGGGTTTTTACAATGGCAGTTTTGGATTTATGAGTAAAATAAGGTCTGTGGTAATTATTAAAAGATATATGGACATTTTGTTCTACAACATAAACAACACACAAACATCATGCCCCAAACATGAATTCTGAAACAGCAATGAAGCAACTTACTTTAAAAAAAATTTTTTAAACGGCGGTGCATGAAGATGGGGAGGGTGGCAGCTTTTGAGGAAGCGTCATCTAAAAGACTTGGGAACTTGAATTCATTTGTTGGGAAATGGGGCAACTATTTGGTGTTCTTGGAGGGCTCTCGAGGAGGGGCAGTGGAGAGAGGTATAGTTATAAATGTGTGCGATTATTATAATTTTTTTGTTGTTATTTTTCTGTGTGTGTGTATATATTCATGTGTGTGTGTGACCACAGAAATGTGTGTTGAGGGTCAGGGTGGGGTTGGGGATTGGGAGGGGTAATAGTGGGGGTTAAATGTTGATTCTGTGTATATATATTTTGCTTTTCTTTGTGCACTGTATGAATCAATAAAAATGTTAATCACAAAAACAAAACAAAACAAACAGCAGCTTCAAAATTCACATTTGGGGTATGACTGTGTGTAATTTATATTATAGAACAAAACGTCCATGTATCTTAATGTTCAATTACCACAGACCTTATTTTACTCATAAATACAAAGCTGCCATTATAAAAACCCATAGGAAAATCCAGAGGCAACCCATGGTGAATTCTCTTCCAGGTTTTTGGATAACAGCTTGAACAGCTTTATTTGGCAAGCTTTGTCTAAATGACAGATGAATTTGCACCAAAATATCATACACCAACAAACAAGAAAAGTATGGGAAGGTTTTTCTCCTACCTTTAAAAGGTTGATATGACCATTTATTTTTAGTATGTTATTCTAGCTATGCACAAAAATATGTTTTTTTGCATTTTGTTATTTGCATTTACTGTAGCAATCCCTTTTGGATTGTGACCCACCAGTTAAGGACCACTGCTCAAGGCCATCAAATATAAAAACATTAGGACTTTTTGTAGTTAAGCTTTTTGTTTTGTTATCCCAAAATTATTCCATGCTTGCTTTTTTCATATTTTGAAAAACAATTAAAAATAAAATAAAAATGTACTGCCTTTAAGCCTTGCAATATTTCCCTGCTGACACAAGACATATCTCAGCCACTGGCACAGATACATATCACACGTCAGCCTAGTGCTTGGACATGAATGTGTTCTCAGCAGTTTTCCCTACTGACTGGCCTTTCACGCAAGACTCAATTAAACAAGAGGCCTGTCACTCAACACACCGGCTACTGATAGTTGCACATGATTGGCTGATTTGGTATCAAGAGATTGAGGGGGAGAAAACCATACTGAGCAGTGTAATATGACACAGTTCTACATCTAACAAAGGTTCTCAGTTCACCTGCCAGGTGAACATTCCTTCTAGAGAGAGAATAAGAAAGATTGAGAGAGAGAGAGAGAGAGAGAGAGAGAGAGAGAGAGAGAGAGACAGAGACAGAGACAGAGAGATAGAATAGAGACAGAAACAGAGACAGAGCAGGACCCAAATAACATGAGAGGGGACAAAAAGGATGACTTGTTAGGTTGAGAAAACAGATGAGTGATGTCTGGCAATATAGATAGAGGGTTTGAAATGTAAATGAGAAAGAGAGAGCGAGAGCGAGAGCGAGAGAAAGAATGAGAAAAAACAATGAGTGAATAGAAGAGCATTCATTTGTCAATACCTCTTCAAGCTGGCATGATTTGACCACACTCTTATATCGATACTCATCATAAGTCAGGCCAAAGAGGATGTTGTCTCGAATGGTGCCGGGCATGATCCAGGCTGTTTGGGAGGAGTAGGAGATTCGACCGCTGTGTCGAATCTTCCCAGCGGAGGGAACCAGCTCTCCAAGGATGGTCATCAACAATGAGCTCTATAAATATAGACGTTATGTCTGAACAATAGTTCAGCTTTCAGTTTCCTTTTTGCAAATGTTTGCTCTCTCTTTAACAGCTCACTTCACCCATTCTTTTATATTTCAGCTTACATTTGAGCTTATTAAAGAGTTTTCAGGACTCCTCACACTGTGGTGTTTTGCATGGCTGCCTTCATTTCTTCACTTTATTTCCTATGATCTCTTTCTATTTTTTCCTTTTCCTAAATGAATTTTTGTCTTGCCAACAGATGAAAAACAGTGTGGTTTAAAAAAAAAAAAAATTACATTTCTACAATTACATTTTCACATCCTTAAAATGTATACATTTAAAAAAATAATAACAAAAATAAATTTAATTAAATACAATTAAATTAAATTACAGATTTCGACTGAACAGAAATGGTAACTGTTCATACTTTCCCAGATCCCATTGAACCAGCAACAGCTAACATCTCTCCCTTCTTTAGTCTCAAGCTGATATCCTTCAGTACAGGAGTCACATACAGGTTGGTGAAGAAGAGACCTGCATCTCCATTGGGGTGGCCATTAGCTTTGTTCTCCTGTTTGATCCTCTCCAAAAGTTCACCAGTACCCTGAGAAAACAATGGTAAAGACAACTGCATTAACACAAACACATACCTAAGTTTGATTGCTCAGGCAGATTGACTGTGGAAGACCCAGTTAAAGAAACCAATTGGGTCATTCAATTCAGACAGTTGGGTCATTCTTTTAGGGTGGTTCTATCGTTTATCTTTGAGTGGTAAAAATAAGTTGCTTAAACCATCCATCTTAAACTTGATATAAAAATGCTTTGTAGTGAGTTTTAGGTTTAAAATATCATGTAATTCTAGTAAAACATCAGTGCCTGGCAAGAGCTAGTTTAGAGAAAATATATATATAGATGCAGTCTCATTGAAACACAAGCAGTTTGTGCTGGTTCTCTATAAATGTTCCCACAATGAAGGGATGATGAGATCCTTCCAGAAAGAAAGAGGGCCTGACTCTGGCTTAATCATTGACCTCAGTTAGGCTTTATAAGTCACTGGCCTTGTAGCTACTGAATAGAGCATGCAATTCATATTCAAATAAAGTGAAAACAGTTAACAAAGGGCACAGCAATTAGTTCTTTAAACCTACTTCTCAATCTGTGAAAAAACCCTCCACATGAAAAGTCAGGATTTGGACCGAATGTTCATTGTTGCGCAGGTAGTGAGGGTGAATGCAATAAGTCATAAGTCATATAGCCCAGATTATTCCTCTCAGTTTACAAAAGTCTAAATATGTTGAGCAAAGAACTGTTTTTCTTGTTATTTAGTGGGGAATTTGGGCCAAGGCAATAAGGCTGAGTACAGTGGAGATAACTAGATTTAAAATTATACATAACATAAAGGACAATAACATGTCATGGGACATACAGTAGCTAAAGCTCAAAATGCCCACAGATAAGACCACTTAAACAACAGGAGGAGAAGTGGACAATATAATAACTGAAAGTTCTAGAATATGTACTTAGGATCACAAACGAATTGAAACAAACAAATTCTAAAAAATAAACAGACATGAGCGGCAGTGTATGTGTTGTAGGAACAACAAAGTGGATATAATTTATATGTTTATGCTCATTGTTTAATCTTAAAGGGACAGTTCACCCAAAATGAAAATTCTGTCACCATTTACTCACCCTCATATCATTCCAAACCATGGAACACAAAATTAGAGGTAAGGCAGAATGACAGATTTAGTCACCATTCACTTTCCTTGTATGGAAAAAGATGCAATGAAAGTGAATAGTGACTGAGACTAACATACTGCCTAACATCTCCTTTTGTGTGCCAAGGAAGAAAGTTAGTCATATGCATTTGGAACAACAAGAAGGTGAGTAAATGATGACCAAATTATTATATTTGGATGAACTATACCTTTAAAGATGTGAATGCATAACTGTACCTCATCCCAAGATGCAGTCACATTTTTAAGTTCCAGCTCTGTGATGCTGAGATCGTATTCCATTAACTTGTATTCTTCCTTACTGAGAAATTCCTTGAGGAAATAAATAACACAGGGTAATGTTTTGGTTACAGTTTTGGATTCAGGCAAGATTACATTAATGCCCGTATTCTCTCAAAGTGCAATACAGTTTTTACAGCATTATACAACAATATAATGATGCCAAGAAAAATACTTTTAAGAAATATAGTATAATAGAGTAGTTCAGAATTTAGCATTGTATAGTAGTAATAATATATCCACAATTGCATTACATAACCTAGGGCAGTGTGAGAATAGGTTCTGTTTTTTGCAGTCTCACTTGTAGAGTGTGTGCACTCACTTCAATCTTCCAAATGAGCCGCATGGTGTCGTACCACATCTGGATGGAGCCGGGCAGTTGTCGAGTGACAGTCATACGCAGCACCATACAGTAGGAGAGAGTGGTGAATATACGACGTAGGTTGATACCTCGGCTGAGGGCATGAGGTACCACTGCTGCCACAATCACAAAGATGGCTGAGAAAAAGTAGGCAGAGCTGTAGAAGTAGCGCAGGGAGCCAATCTTCCTGGTCAACTTTACCTCATCCCTAAAAACAGTTTACGGAAAAAAGGAAAGACAAACTGAAGGGGAATGCCAGATGGGTAGGATATTTGGAGACTGTGTCATAAGATATCAAAATGCTTAAAAAAACAATGGCACATTGATTCACCAAGACTGAGCTGATAACAAAAACACAAAGGCACAGCGTGTGCGACCGTAAATGTAATACTACAGAGAAACAGAGAAAGACTGTGGCTACAATTGTCTCTAATACAACCCTACTCTTCAGATCTATAATCTCATATGAACAAGGCAAACTTAATATCAAAGGGATAGTCACCCAAAAATGAAAAATCATTATTTACTTACCCTCATCTTGTTCTAAACCAGCATGACTTTCTTTTTTTTTTTTTTTTTGGTATACAAAGGGAGAAATTCTGAATAAATGTTCTTCTCAGAAATGTCACAGTGGCAGTGGATGGTGACTACCTCTTCAAGCTTTAAAAGTATAATTCACTCTCAGTTTCCATCTCTTTCAGTTTGATTTCCGAGGACCCCGGTACATACAAATAAAGATGGGCATAGAAATGCATCTCCTCTTCGACTTCAAACTCTTCAAACATGTTTTGTGAGTTTGATTCTCTGGTTTGTGTGCAACTGTGTTGTGTTTTCTGCTGTTATATACCTGTGTGATTGTCCGATTGTATATAACAAGCGAGTTTTCACTTGAACACCTCATCTTGCAGCATAACTGCTGCTCTCGTGAACTTTCACGAACGTGCACAGGAGAGCAACGGTTGGTCAAGATTTTCAGTTTATTTGTAACCAAACCTTATCGTATGCCTTCAGAACAAAGCATGAGTCACATTTAATAATTTATTAGACTTCTGAATTAAACTTTTGCATCCTTTTGAAATTTGAAGAGGTGGTCACCATCCACATTAAAACATTTTTTTTTAAATGTCTCCCTTTGTGTACCAAAAAAGAAAAAGTCATATTAGTTTAGAACAAGATGAGGGTGAGTAAATAATGAAAAAAAAAAAAAAACATTTTTGGGTGAACTATTGCTTTAAAACAATAGGAATCAAAACATTCAAATGTTGTTTAAGTGAAATGTGATTAACTGTTTGAATTTTAATCAACTATTATTTTCTACTATAAATAATCAATTCAAGGAATAGTTGACCTAAAATGAATATTATTGTTCCAAACCCATTTGTCTTTCTTCCATGGAACACAAAAAGAGGTGACAGTCTCATTTACTTTCATTGTATGGAGAAAAAAATAGATGCAATGAAACTAATGGTGACTGAGACATACAAACTAACGACATCTTTGTGTTCCACGAATAAAAGAAAGTCAAACGTGTTTGGAACAACATAAGCGTGAGTAAATTATGACAGAATTTTCCTTTCTGAGTAAACTATACCTTTAAATTTCACACAAATCTACTGTATGATTTCAGAAGTCTTGAATATTGCACTATATCCCCAGTCCCCGTTCATTGTAACTGCATGGTAAAGAGCAACATCATGGTGTGTAAATGGTGACAGGATTTTCATTTTAGGTGAACTATTACTTTAAATTACTAGAGTGACAGCCATTGTGTGAGCAGTGTGTAACATCAGGTCTTACTGTCTTATGTTTTTGATGAGGGTCTCCATTATCTCCTCCCAGCCATAGGCCTTCACCGAATGCAGGTTCTCCATGATCTCTGAGGTCAGAGCCAAGCGCTTATTGGTCAGTATTACTTTTTGTGCTCTGATGAAGAACAAATAAAAGAGGCAGAATATTGAAATGATCTGTCTGTGCTTACAGCACTCCATGTTCTTTACATAATAACCACTACAATGAGCTGTGGGTGTTTAATACATGTGACTAAGTATGGTAGCAATGCCTAAAAGTGTGTCTCATGAGTGAAGGCAATGGACACAGACAGCATACATATTGAATTGAGCTACACTGTGTGATAATCTGTCTCTGTAGCTTATTTGACCGACGTTGTTTACATTTCTCAAAAGCACAAGGCTAACCAGCCTCCTGATTACATGATCAGAACTGAACTACCTGTTCAAACTCTTCAAAGAGTGTAACCAGCATTTATCACAACTGGAATGTGTGTTTCTGTGGGAGAAAAAAAAAAAAAAAAAAAAAAAAAACATGGAGAGACAACTCTCAAACAAATCTGTGCCAGTTTGAGTCTGTCACTCTTTTAAAAAAATGTAAGCCATTTAATGAAGACTTTCTTCAATTGCTGCATACAATTTTAAGTGCAGTTAATGTGGTGGCAAAGTTATAACCTGCAGTGACACATTTGTTGCACTTTTTTGACCACTTCAAATTTAAATACTAATGAAGAAAATCGAGTTGAAACTCTGAAAACTCCTGGAAAATACAACCTGGTAAAAATGACAGAAATTATTTTGATGGAAATGAATGGAAATAAACATGTTGTTCAAAAATTGTACAGTGCATTGGAAGTATCTTCGGGAAAGATTCACCTTTTGGTGTTTGGATGTAGGCTAACAGTAAATTTGAGACTTACTTGTAAGGGCCCATTTTATGTGACAGAAAGGCCTGCAAGACTCCGAGTAAAGAGATGGCAGCAAGTGCACAGAAGCTATTGACATCAATGAGTTCCCAGATAAGCCCTGTACACAGGATGCATTGCAATGGTGATATCCATATAAAATGGGCCATTCCCAGGCTCTGTACCAAAAAGGAAAACAATAGAAATTGATTTGCATTATGGTACAACAAATACAAGATTGGGGATTTTATTAAATTTTAGTATCTAATTCACAGTGTTGGATTGGCCCTAGTTGCTTGCATACTATATGTCCAAAAATGGAAGGATCACAGAGCTGAAACCTAGAAATTTAAGCAACTTGTACAAGAGCAAGATATGAAATTCATACTATTCTTTCATCTGGTATTTATGCACATTCCTTTTGTGTCAGCTAGATGCTATAATTCTTTGGATAACTGTGAAAATACTACTATACCAGGCATACAGAGCCACACATACCTAAAAACACCATTAGGAAAAGTTATAACACAAATATTACATTCTGTTCCTCACATTTGCAAAGGCTACACATTTCAAAGCCAGCTTACACATTCCGAAGGATGGGGGCCATTTCAGCCCATATGAAATACAGGTGTTAATTGCTTCAGAGCACTTGCAGGGAGTTTCAGTATTCAACACCTGGGCTCTACCTTCCTAAGAGGTTTCAGAATTCAGCCATCCTCCCTTCTGAAGCATCATTTCTAATGTTCTATCCGTGTGTTACAAACATAAAAACATCTTTGGTTTATAATTAAGAAGTTGTGCTTGTGTAAAGCAATATATTTTAAAGAAGTCTTGATCAGTATACTAAACTTCCAAATCTCATAGGCCCATGTGACACATATAGAAAGCTGTGGTTATTTGCTCTTCTCACACTTGCCTGATCAAACTTGCCCAGGTTGGCTGACATCAGACTGACCAGCTGACCTGTGCTGATCTTGTCCAGGACTCGGCTGGAAAGTTTCAAAGTCTAAGGGTCAAAGTTGGGAGAAATACATACATTCAGTCTTTTTGAATATTTTGTGCTATTGATGGTCCAAATTGTAACCATTCAGTGGGCAAAAACAAAACTGTGATCAGGGACAGATAACAGTGATAACTGGATACAAACCTTTTTGTAGATTATGCTAAAAAGTGCAATTCTGATCTGCATGCCCAAGCGGTGTAGTCCAAACATGGCTGGTTGGAGCAAGAGAAAGCGGGCAGTGAATAGCAAGCCAAGGCCCAATGCAAGAAAGTAGCCCATGGCTCGCTCTGGTTCATGGGCTGGGTCAAATGATGCAATGATCCGCCCTAAAAGCTGTGGCTGCACTGTTTTTGTGGCCTCCTGAAAAACAGTCACAGAAATGACTGAACAAAGACTACAGTACATATCTTCAGATTTTCATGACGACTGCATAACGCAAAGCCTGAAATCTGGATTTCTGAATATTATAAGTATAATTAACAAACTGATAAGTGCTATTTACAGAAAATCTACACTAAAAATGTCAATTTTAAAGCATGTGCACATCTACTAAAAAACAAAACAAAAACAAAAAAACACGTGAAAGGAAATCTACTAAGAGGTTACATCATAGATGCTGTCAGCATCTTCTCTGAGCTGTGGACACTGAAACAGTCACACTGCACTGTGCAATACACAGCATCACATTTCTTCAAACCAGTGAGCCAGCAATATCCACCCATGTGCAAATAATTAGCATATATACACTTCATGCTTTTGGACTCTGTTGTACATTTCTTCACCAAATTGCCAAGCCATTGTATTTACAGAGATTAGCACTCAAATCCAAGAAAAAAACAAACAAACAAAAAAAGAGAAAAAAAAAAGTGGTACACACACATGGAAACTATTTGGAGACTTACGCCTATATATAGGAGGACGCCAAATAACAGAAAAGGTTGTATGAAGCATCGTGCAAGTGCTCGCAGGAGACTGGGCTTTTTCCTACCAGAAGCAACTTCTCTGTCCCATTCTCTGTATAGGGAGAGAGGGAAAATTGAATGGAACAGTTAAACAGCCCTTTGCATCCACCTACCCAGCCACAATAAAACTGCTATGGTCCACATTGTTTGGTGCACTCCTGTATATCCTGGGTGATTTAGCTAACTAATTAAACAGAGCAAAGGGACCTTGACAAACATGTTAATGAATAAAAAGTTCAAATTCCCAGCAGTACAGCACATTAGAGGAATAAAAGAAATGCCCATCATCGATCACTCACCAGGGGCCTGGCACTTTAAAAGGTCGTATTTGATGCCATTAGCAGGGCACTGGCATGAATGTATTGTGGTTTATGTGAGACATGGCATGGGGGGAACTTCACAGGAATAGACAGGGTGACATTTAAGGGGGTGGCCTGTTTATTTTATTCTTCTCTTTCCCTTCTTTTGTCAAAAGCATCACACAACCACTGTGTCTGAGAGGTGTGATATTTGGCTCTGTCGAGTAACAGGACCTTTGAGGACACTGAATGTCACAATAGAGACCAAGGCTGTGAGTTCTTTTTGGATCACTTAATTATGTTAATTTGCTTACTTCAGAAAAGTGTGAGTCACTATTCTCACATGCTAGTTGTGGACACTGAATAGAAGAGACCCTGATAAAAAAATGTGCAATGATTAAGGCCACAATAAAGGGGGTAAAACGATATATACAGTATTATTTTAAATAGGCAAAGATACCTATCATTAATCAAAATGGTAATAAAGGCTTTAAATATAAAAAAGCTATCCATGTAAATTCAAATGACAAATTACTTTTTACTAGCCAGCAACACATTTTAATTACTAAGATGGAAATAAAAACGTGTTTAAATGCATCACAAATTGAGTAATGTGTCAAGAAGAGGTGAGAATGCAAATACTAACTTCTCCAAACGTTCTGCAAGGACATCTGCTGTATCTTGACTGGGAGCTTGATAAACATCTGATGGCCTGAGTTTCTCCTTAAAACCCTTTCTCATAATTGGGTTTGTCCACCTGCAAACAGTGAGAACAGATGTTGGAAAGTTACCTAGAAAAGCATTTTTTAATTAATTGGAGTTGATTGTTGGAGTTAGTCTGTGAATACTGTGTGAATACTGAATTTAAGTTGCTTTCTGGTCTATAATTATACACAGTTCTGAAAAACACTCGATGTACAATGACACTCAAATTTGTGAATCAAGGCCATTACGCAGCCAGTTCAGTAGTTATACTGATTGTATCATGCATAAAGCTTTACAGTGCTGTTGAAATTAGTGCTGAATGAAAAGAATGTTGCCAAAATATTCTGTTCCTTAACTTGGCTTGTTTAGTTTGTTGTCGAAAATCTTATGGAAGTGTTTGAATGGACGTGCCAACTCATCAGGTTTCCAAGTGCTCTTCGCAACAACAACAACAACACAAAAAAAAAAAAAAAAAAAAAAAAAAGTCATAGGCATTACGTTTTTAGATTTCTTAATCAACGCACACAAAACATTTAATTTTCCGGTTCAGTCTTACCAAAAGAAGTATCTTGAGAGGCAGTTGGCATCCTCCACAGGTGATCTCTGCATCCTAAATGTCCGCCGGGGGTGACACCGCTCACATCGGGTGTCAGTTTAACGCCTCTCCGTTGAATGGAGTTTGCGAGCGCTGTCCTCCACTGCGCGTAAGTGACTGATGATATTGTTGAGGTATTTGCTGCCAGTATTAAGACGATAAAGAAAAATCTCTCGTATCTCAGAAAGAACATCAAAGTTCTGTCTAGTCTTGCTTAGATTCACAGCAGCGAATGGACAGTCATCAGCGAGAGAAGTGCGCTCTCCAAACCTCAACCGCCAAAGATCATTTGGGCATGTCATCATGAAACCCTCAGTCTTTTACAGAGATGCTCACGTGTTGTTTTACTCCGGCAACACGATCAAAAAGAGCGAGTGGCGTGTCATCATCAGATAATTATTATGAGCAGCAACACGAAATTGAAGTTAATCATTTTGCACCTCTCCTGGTTTCATAATATTTTACATCAACTATTTGAAAGCAATAAAAAAAGACATAAACAAAAAAGAGATTAAGGATCATAATATTAAATATGAGCCCAGTTGCTCCTTTCATCATTACGCTTCTGGCTATGAATATGAATTAAAGATTTTGCATGCTGTAATGGAGATAGAGGGGGTCCAAAAGTTCCACACTAAAATCTGGAATTTAAAATCCCATTAAAAAAAGAATCCACACAAAACAGGTAAACAACAGCTGAACAAACTTGTGAGTTTGGGCATATTAATTCCTTTGTACAAAAGGTCAGATTTCCTTGCTTCCATGAAATGCTCTTTGGAACAGTTTTGTAATTATGTGTCATTCTGTCACTTGCAATACATTTTAAAGTAATAAGCAGATTTATGCAGTTCCAAAAGGTTAGTGTCTCAAGTTTATATCATTTAATAAAATAGTCACCGTCTTATTAACAGTAAATTTCTGGCAACCACAGCTGCCAGTTTTTAACTGTAAATTTAACTGGATTTTTTTTTTTTTTTTTTTTTTTTTTTTTACAGTGTGGATTGCAGGTTTTGCACAAACTTGTGGAGTCCAGGCTAGCTTGAGAGTATGCTGTCATTAAAACAGAAGGGTGAGATGCCTAATACAAAGAATTTCTGAAATTCGTTTTAATTCTTCTATTCCATATTTAAATTTTTGCTCAAATTGTTATGCTCATAATGCATGTTGTAATTAAAAAAAATATATATATTAAATTGGAAAAAACCTAAATCATTTTAACTGGTCTCAGACTTTTAGACATCAAGTGTACATTTTTGTCTGAAACTTTCAGAATGATTCATGATGTTGTAATATGGCTAAATGAATCTCAGCAGCGCAACATCTTGATGTTATATTGTTAATATACTGTACTCCCAGGGCTGCCTTTATGGTTTTATTGGTGTACTGAAGATTTGTAATGTAATTTAACATTTTGCAATGAGAAATATAATCATATGAAGTCTATTCAGTGTTCCTACCCATCTGGCAAAATTCAGATAAATAGATAGATGACAGACAGACAGACAGATAGATAGATAGATAGATAGATAGATAGATAGATAGACAGACAGACAGATAGATATAGATAAGAAAGAGTGATTGATAGACAGACAGACAGATGAACGGACAGACAGAAAGACAGATAGACAGACAGACAGACAGACAGACAGACAGATGGATAGATAGATAGGGAAGAGTGATTGATAGACGGACGGATGGGCGGACGGACGGACAGACATACAGATCGATAGGAAAGAGTGATTGATGGATAGGAAATAGTGATTGATAGACAGATGGATAGACAGACAGACAGACAGATAGATAGATAGATAGATAGATAGATAGATAGATAGATAGATAGATAGGAAAAAGCGATTGATAGACAGATGGATGGACAGACAGACAGACAGATAGATAGACAGGAAAGAGTGATTGATGGATAGGAAAAAGTGATTGATAGACAGATGGATGGACAGACAGACAGACAGATAGATAGACAGGAAAGAGTGATTGATGGATAGGAAAAAGTGATTGATAGACAGATGGATGGACAGACAGACAGACAGATAGATAGATAGGAAAGAGTGATTGATGATAGGAAAAAGTGATTGATAGCAGACAGACGGACGGATACTAGATAGATAGATAGATAAATAAATAAATAAAAAATATTCCCTCTGTTCAATCTAATGCAATCTCTGCTTGTCACTCTCTCTTTAGATGGCAACAGTTACTGTAAAATATATTACAGCATCCGTGCCGTAAATGTACAGCATGACTGCTGTAATATGTTTTACAGTATTATTTTCCTTACTGTAAAATATATTACAGCAGTCATGCTGTACATTTACGGCACAGGTAAGGAAAATAATACTGTAAAACATATTACAGCATGTCTACTGTAAAGACAAAATACAGTATTTAGCTGGCAACTTAGTTGCCAGTATATTACTGTAATTTTACAGGGAAAAGTTTTACAGTGACTAGATAGATAGATAGATAGGAAACGGTGATTGATAGACAGATGGATGGACAGACAGATAGACAGATAGGAAAGAGAAATTGATAGACAAACAGACGGACGGACAGACAGACAGACAGACAGATAGATAGATAGATAGATAGATAGATAGATAGATAGATAGATAGATAGATAGAGAGTTTCTCCATTGCTCATTTCAGATAGATAGAGTTTCTCCATTGGTCATTTCATTATGACACATATGTGGGCGTGGCTGAAAACGTAATTACGCCGTGACAGCAAAAGCCCGCGTTTGTGAGAAAAGATTCGAATCTTAATACAAATAATGTTAAACGAAATTAACTATGCTTTTCCTGCCGGCGACGAGAGTGAAGGAAGCAGCGACGAATGGGATATTGGGTATTCTAATAACACCAAAAAAACGGCCTCTGAGGTAAACTTAATTAATGTAAAATTGTCAAATGTATTCTCTTTCACAAGTCCAACACTCGCCCCATGTGTTGTGCTTAGGCTAACTAGCTTAGGTCAGCTAGTATAAAGAACAATTATATAATAAAACAAAAATCATCTTGCTGACAGGTTTCCGAAACACATTTGAATGGAGAAGACAAAGTATCCACCCTGAAAAGGGCTATTACTGCAGGAAATGTCGAACTGGTGCGCGAGCTCTTGGACGGTGGTAGGTGTTTGTCGTTCATATCGTTCATAATGCAATAAAAGACACAACATTTTAATTAGTTATCACGAATCTTAATGTAGCCTACTTGAATTGTTATCACTTAATTAATATACTAGTCTCTGACCACTATCGTTTTTTATCAGGTATGGACGTGGAGACTCGGCTTGGCTTTGGGTGGACTCCTCTCATGTGCGCTGTCCATGTGGCCAATTACGAGCTTGCTGAACTGCTGCTGGATAATGGAGCAAGTGCAAACTTCAGCAGAGGTAAAGGGAGATGTCTCTTCATACACCATCAATAAGGTTTTTGTTGAGTATTTTCTCATTAAAAGGTATTTATGTAGCCATTGATTTAAAGGGATAATTCTTCTAAAAAAATACAAAGAAAACTCACCCTCATGTCGTTCCAAACCTGTGTGACTTCCATAGAACAAGTAGGAGATTTTTGGCAGAACATTAGGAACTGATAGCCTCAGTCACCATTCAGTCTTACTGTAAAATGAAATTGAATGGTGAGGCTGGCATTCTGTCAAATAACACCATCTACACCGGGTGCGTCGACGTGAACATTTTAAATGTCGTACAGAAAGCTTGGACCAATCAGCTGTGAGCTAGACTTAAGCAAGTGTTGAATGGGGAAAATAGACACAAAATATTATTTAAATAAGTAGACCAGAAACATCACGTTCCGCAACAAATGCTTCCAGTGCAAACATTTTCATTGATGATAATGGGATCTATTTGCTTTTGATGTGACGAAAGCATAGACTGGGTTTAACAACTCTTTTCGTGTTCCATGGAAGAAAGTCAAATGGGTTGGAACAACTTGAGGGTGAGTTAAGAATTTTGGGTGAACTATTCCTTAAGGATGTAACCACATAATCAGAATCAAGGGGTACCGAGCATACTTCTTTCAAATTCAACCCTTGAAAGTCTCAGGTTGGTCCACTACTAATCTGCATTTTGGTGGGATGTGTAACCCTCAATGTCATTGGTGGTTACAGCCCTGCATTACATTGTCGCACATTTCACATTGGTGAATGTATTCCACATTGGTTGATGTACACTTATGAGATGGAGACTTAGTCATATCAGTGGCCTTAAAAGATGTTTAACATGAAGCAGACCTCCTCATGGGACCCAATATATTAAGATCATGTGACTGCCCGAATACTGCTCAATCTATTATGGTATACCCCCTGTTATTGGACAGTTTAGACGTTAAATAAAAGTATCAAGGCTCACTAAGGCATTTCTACAATGGCATTCGTTACCAGTGTTTGCTTTTGTGTGATGCTGCATTCATGTTAGGTGTCAGCATAAAGTCCAAGACCATTGTCTTATCGATCAGCACAACATCAACTTATAGTGTGCATTTAAGGTTTTAATGTCATAGGTTGAGTTTGGCAGGTAAGAACGGGAGCAGTCAGTCTGGCATTGCACTACATGGCCTTCCTGTGACTCCTGTGGGTTCTTATTGACAGTGATGGGGGCTTTGCATCAGCTACGGAAAAGGAACCCAGTGAGATCAAATCAAAAGAGCATGGCTAGACTTAATCCTTCAGGGGGGAATAGTTTGGTTTTCATTAATAAGTTCGACATTGAAGCAGGTTACATTCTTTTGATTTCAACACATGTGCTAGGGAGGATGGAAACCAATTAAGAGTTTGCCTTAGTGTCTTTCATCTGACATTACTTAATGGTCATGACGCACATGCCGAACTATCGAAAACGTGTAATTAATCTACTGGTGTGTTTTTAGTTTACACGTCGCATTTCTATTTCTTTTAAAAATTGAATGCATCTGTTGGTCACGGTTAAATGTCGGTGAACGAGTGACTGAAGTGATTTATACAGTTCCACAATGACCACTAGGAAGAGATGGGGGGGGTTCTTGATCACATGAAGCTGCAGGCTCAGACAGGAAATAATTAAATGTGAATGCAGCTGCCACTTCCTGGTCTGTGTTCCGCACAGAAGGGGAAGAATGCAGAAGTGATTGATAATGGTGGTATACAGAGCGTGGTGCTGGCGTCATTGCGTTGGCCCAACGCTGGAGCTTTATTTATTTTCCTGCTTCACCGCAGACGCAACTAAACTGTGTCTGCATCCTACTCCTAAGCAGAGCTGCTCCTGCAGTCTAAACCCAGCTCTCATCACGGCACAGAAACCCGTAACATGGATGTGTCTCCTTACTGCATCAACACAACATTGGGATTGCTGTCAAATCAATAATACGTGACTAGACAAGCAACATTAGGCCATGTTTGACTCACGTGGCGTATGCACATTCATTTTATTCACCACCTATATAACTGAGGTTGCCAGCATGTGTATCGTGTGGTATAAACAATACCTCTGCAAAAAAGTTTTTTTAAAGGTTATGATTCTAACAGTGCAAATAATGAATGAAATACAAGCTGTTTTAAAGGGATAGTTATTCACAAATAAAAATTGAATCATCTTTTAACACTCATGTTCCAAATCTGTGTGACTTGCGGTACTTACTCAAGAGGATGAGTAAATGATGACAGAATTTATTTTTGGGGTAAACTATACCTTTAATACTGCTAAAAGTGGTTGAATGTGTTTGTGTGTTCTGTTTTTCCATATATAGACCACTATACAGTTCTAATGGCTGCTTGCACTGCAACATCTGCTTTAGAAGAGAAGATCGCCAGGTGTGTGGCTTTGCTGCTTAGTCGCAATGCTGACCCGAATGTCTCCAACAGGTGAGGCATAGCATGCAGACAGTGTCAGATTTAGATGTTTTTTTTTTACATTATTATAAATGCTTAATTTCTTTTAATATATATTTTTTTTTTATAAAATTGCCCATGTTCACACAGTCAGTGTTTGGCTTTGACAACCATATTTACTCACCAGTGTGACTCTTCGAATTGTCCTATTCATACAACAGCTAGAATACGGTCTGTATAAACAAAAACCCAAAGTCAAGCCCCTTTTCTATTCTATGCACTAGCATTGAATAACACCTGTAACCATAGTGACAGTGACCAAAGTAAAAATCAAAGATGGTGACATCCAGAACACTGGAAACACCAAAAATCTAAATGGATTTTTAGCCCTGTTGTACACTTAGTACATCTGAGTTAATCTGTCAAATCTTAATTAACCAGCAGTGGCTTGGAATGGTTATTTTAACTGACGGTAGAGCGCAGCATTTGGGTCGCACCCAGACCTCAAAACCGATGGGAGCAGCTCTGATGTGAAACAGTGACTCACTCTAAAACCTTGGGATGACAAATAGCTTACAGTTGAAGTCAGAAGTTTACATACACTTTTTTTTTAACCACTCCACAGATTTCATATTAGCAAACTATAGTTTTGGCAAGTCGTTTAGGACATCTACTTTGTGCATGACAGGAATGTTTCCAATAATTGTTTACAGACAGATTGTTTCACTTTAAATTGACTATATCACAATTCCAGTGGGTCAGAAGTTTACATACACCAAGTTAACGGTGCCTTTTAAGCAGCTTGGAAAATTCCAGAAAATGATGTCAAGCCTTTAGACAATTAGCCAATTAGCTTCTGATAGAAGGTGTACTGAATTGGAGGTGTACCTGTGGACGTATTTTAAGGCCTACCTTCAAACTCGGTGCCTCTTTGCTTGACATCATGGGGAAATCAAAAGAAATCACCCAAGACCTCTCCTAGAGATGAACGTAGTTTGGTGTGAAAAGTGCAAATCAATCACAGAACAACAGCAAAGTACCTTGTGAAAATGCTGGAGGAAACAGGTAGACAAGTATCTATATCCACAGTAAAACGAGTCCTATATCGACATAACCTGAAAGGCTGCTCAGCAAGGAAGGAGCCACTGCTCCAAAACTGTCATAAAAATGCCAATCTTCAGTTTGCAAGTGCACATGGGGACAAAGATCTTACTTTTTGGAGAAATGTCCTCTGGTCTGAAGAAAAAAAAATGTAACTGTTTGGCCATAATGACCATCGTTATGTTTGAAGGAAAAAGGGTGAGGCTTGCAAGCTGAAGAACACCATCCCAGCCGTGAAGCATGGGGGTGGCTGCATCATGTTGTGGGAGTGCTTTGCTGCAGGAGGGACTGGTGCGCTTCACAAAATAGATGGCATCATGAGGATGGAAAATGATGTGGATATATTGAAGCAACATCTCAAGACATCAGCCAGGAAGTTAAAGCTCAGTCGCAAATGGGTCTTCCAAATGGACAATGACCCTAAGCATACCTCCAAAGTTGTGGTAAAATGGCTTAAGGACAAAAAAGTCAAGGTATTGGAGAGGCCATCACAAAGCCCTGACCTCAATCCGATAGAAAATTTGTGGGCAGAATTCAAAAAGTGTGCAAACAAGGAGTCCTACAAACCTGACTCGGTTACACCAGTTCTGTCTGGAGGAGTGGGCCAAAATTCCAGCAACTTATTGTGAGAAGCTTGTGGAAGGCTACCCAAAATATTTGACCCAAGTTAAACAATTTAAAGGCAATGCTACCAAATACTAACAAAGTGTATGTAAACCTCTGACCCACTGGAAATGTGATGAAAGAATTAAAAGCTGAAATAAATAATTCTCTCTACTATTATTCTGACATTTCACATTGTTAAAATAAAGTAGTGATCCTAACTGACCTAAGACAGGGAATGTTTTCTATGATTAAATGTCAGGAATTGTGAAAAACTGAGTATAAATGTATTTGGCTAAGGTGTATGTAAACTTCTGACTTCAACTGTATATCTCCATCACTGTGTGTTACCAAAACCCCACATTAAAAAAAGCAACACATAAGAGACAAACGTGTGTGTAATACAGAGTTGCTTTTATACTGTCTGAAGTGACAGACAACATGTTGTCCAGTGTGGTTCTATTCACAAAGCACAGGTTAACCAAACTCACTTTCAAAATTCAGTAGTGAGTCACTTCGTCTATAGAATGCAGTTGTCACTCTCTTTTATAACCGAATTGTGTGTGAATTTATTGAGCACTCTAAAACAGGACTGACAGCTGTAATTTGCTGCTGTGTGAACATAGCCATTATGTCTACCTGTATATGTGTATATCTCCGCATTTCCTTAAAATATGCATATTGGCTACGTTGACAGCACACATTATTTGCCTTAGTGCTCTGCTAATCAATCTTAGTTTGTATGTTCTCTTTTGCTTTAAATGCTGGAATTAAAAATCCAAATATGGATGTAGTCATCTATTTTAAAAAGACCTAGCTGTGTACCGCAGTCTCTTACGTAAGCATCCACACGCACCCAGTTCTAGTTCAAGTCTAACAATGGATAAGTAGACACAAGTGCTGTCTAGTCATATTGATTGAGAGTATGTGAAGAAAAACTCCCACCAGCTACAAAATATTACCACTGGCCAGACAGTGTTTCAAACAAGTCTTCCTAACAACTCTGTGATGTGTACTCCATAGTGTATTGACATAGGGATTTTTCAGGGCAGCCCCCAGCTGCTTGTCATCTGCCACCCAATCCGCTCACATGATCTGGAGTGTCAACAAGTATGTTGCTCACTTGACTGGTGAGAAAGTGATTGTGTCCCGTCCAGACAAAATATTTAAAGTTCGGTAAGCAGGAACAGGGAGATGTTGGCAAGTGATGGGCCTGTCAAACACTTGTCATCTTCCTCTGCCCTCACAATGCTCCACACATAGCCAACAACTTCCAGCAGCTGCATTTACCTAAATCTCTTTGTTAACAAATACAATATGCTTCAACTAAGCCAGACATAATTTGGAAAGGGAGGGGGATCGCTTTGAGTCTACAGCCTGACATTTTTAAATCTGTTTAGAGTTAGTTGAGATTCATTATTTGAAAATTGCTGAGACTAAAATTTAAGTCACTTATAAGCATAAATTATAATGACAGTACATGAGATGGAACAGGGGTTGGATATGAATGCTGTTTATTATATGCCTATTATTTAATCTGATTATGACAATGGGTGAGTGGTTTTAGTTTGTACACATTATGTCTCTATTCATATCAGCATATAATTTAAAAGGCTCACAAGGCCTAACCATTTGAGTGACAGTTAGGAGAATAACAGTCTCCTCTAACTGCATCAAACTTTATACTCTTAAGCCATGTTCTCACCGCCAGCAACATTCTTGCTTGATGTCGCTAGTCCCTGTACTGTGAAGTCGCTAGTGGGCGTTCCTACTGCTGTCGCTTCAGCATTTTTGGTCGGCTGCACAGCTGGCCATAGCTTTAGAAAATTTGATCACAGATAAAATGTACTGCCGGTAAAACAAAGATATCATTCTAATTCAACAAGGATTCAATACTCATGCCTCAACAACAACAGCAAACTTCTTGCAAGGGAGAGTGTTTTTATTTAACCTGCTGCAGTGCTCAATGCGTCACATCATTAACAAGATAAACAATCTATAAATGCATTAATCAAACTCACTCAGAATGCCGACAGTTTCTGTCACGTTCTTCCATCATTGTTTTATTATATCCATGCATGTAGTTACAGACAAATACTAAACAGTGAAATCCCTCACAACATTATAACTTCTCATCTGTCTTGCCTGCATTCGACACCAGTATCTCACAGGAGATGGATGACGTGAACTCCACTGCCTTCACTCTCATTGGTAGTCACTCCCAAATGTCACTTGTCATTTTCATTAAGGTTTTTTAAAAAAAAAAAATTTTATTTGGAATGCCCAATTTCCAATGCACAAGTCCTTGTGGTGGCGTAGTGACTCGCCTCAATTGGGGTGGTGGAGGACGAATCTCAGTTGCCTCCGTGTCTGAGATAGTCAGTCCGTGCAGCTTATCACGTGGCTTGTTGAGCGCATTACTGCGGAGACATAGCGCGTGTGGAGGCTTCACGCAATTCTCCGCGGCATCCACGCACAACCGAGAGTGAACCACATTATAGCGACCACGAGGAGGTTACCCCATGCGACTCTGCCCTCCCTAGCAACTGGGCCAATTTGGTTGCTTAGGAGACCTGGCTGGAGTGATACTCCAGGGGTGATAGTCAGCGTCTTTACTCGCTGAGCTACCCAGGCCCATTTTCATTAAGTTAAACTTTTCTCAACTTTGTTGTGTCGCTCTCCACACCCACATTTTGTCGGCAATGGGTCTGTCGCATGTGTTGCCGGAAGTCGCTTTGCTCTCATAGAAAATGAAAGACATTCTGTCGCTGTGTGTCACTGATAGTGTGAACGGGGTTTTAGGCAAGAAACATACTGTATGCAAATGCAGGAACGAATGCTCGGACAATGCAAGTGCAAGGTCCTGTTATACAGTGTTGGGGAGTTGCTAACTACATGTAGTGACTTAACTACATTTATCAGTAGCTTGACAGTAGCTCAGCTGCTTTTAAAACAGAGTAGCTTTTCCAGTAGCAAACTACTTTTTCCAGCAAGTAGTGGTGTAGCGTGACCAAATGCTACATCATGTTGGTCAGATTATAACTAATAGCCTTCCTTATTGCGTAGAAGCCAAACTTTTACCGGCAAAACGTCCGACGATCTGGCAGCATATTTCTGTCTGCTGATCAGAATCAGGCAGCGTCATCGTCTTTTGTAATGGTAGATCACAAACAAAAATAGTGAATTACCGCCATCTACTGAGAGCTTATTACAGCTCACTTGGATAAGAGGAGATTGTCTGATGGTTATGTAAAGTGAGCAACCACAGTTTGTTTACCTTTGCAAGATGTACAAGGGTAGGTAATCTGAAAATGATAAAAGAACATCATTTTATTCTTCTATGTAACAAAGAATGTTTCAGACACTTTGTTCTTAATAGATCACACAACTGCATATTTACCTTTTACTATTTTAAATAAAATAATTCAAAAAGTTATTGTCTTTTGAGGGATTTTGTTTCTGTTCTAAATATGTTTATTTCGCTTAACATCTGTGCGTTATTGGGAGCAGCGAGTGAATTATTATTATTAATATTATTATATTTATAAATATACAGTATATATTATTATAATAATTACTATTCAGAAAATACAATGAGCATGAACCCAGGTGAGGGGAGAAACAAGCCCTGAGTCTTTATTCACATATTATCCACACTAAATATTATGTGACAAGAACAAAAAATGCCAGCCCAAAGAGAGTTTGTCATAAAAATGTGATCTTTAGGGAAGTAGGCTACACCTGGCCACAGCAGGACCGAAAAGTGTGAAGTATAGTATAAAAATGATTTTTTAATGGCGTCTGATCTTTTTTGTTTTTATTTTATACTGTTGTATTTTATTTTATGGCCATTATTAACTGTATTAATGTTACTGTTCCTTAAATGTATTAAATACATTTAATATATTTAATTAAACACATTAAATGTATTTAATTAATACATTAATAAATGTCATTAGTGTACATTTTGTTATTAATATTTTTGGTTTGATAGTAACATAAAAAATATTGGCTCATTAAGTAGCTTCAATGTAGCTATATACTTTTTGATAGTAACTTGTAGTGTAGCTAACTACTTTGTCAAAAGTGTAGCTTAACTACTTAAAATTATGAGTAGCTTGTAGCTTGTCAAACTACAGTTTCAAAGTAGCTTCCCCAACACTGCTGTTATACATACGTAACAGGTTCTTTTGTTGCTATGGTGGTAACAAACTTCAATTTTCGAGGGGGTGATCGTTACCTTAAAAAGCTTCTCTCTGTTTTCAAATCGCTGGGACCAGATCGTCTACACCTGCTGTCGAATAGGTCACTCCAGGATGACACAAGTTTTTAATATTAGGAGAAGATTCACCAACATGTATCTTCTGCCAGAATCCATTATCCTTGAAACTGTACTTAGACTGTACTGGTCTTAACCCCGTGAGAAACATTTTTATTCAGTAAACACTCTGGAAGAAATTTTTAACAAAGTCAAACCTAACACAATTTTAGAGTTTTTAGGAAAAATAGATTTTAAAAACCTTAGAGTTCCTTACACATTTCTCGCCATGGAAATAGCCATAGAAGCTGGCATGGCGTTAAAAACAAACAAACTCAAACATAGACTAAAGAAAGTGAAAGCTGCGATAGTCATTAAAACCAGAGTTATTATTGTTTCAAATATTTATTTTGTTTTTATTTCTACTTCATTTTCAATTTGTCCCGAAACTGCGATGCGAGCACCGTCTTGGCTGCACAAATGCCCTGTGCGATTTTACCAGCTGTCAGGTCCCGTGCTGTGCGAAACTGCCTTGTAGGTTCTAGTATATTGGCTACATACTTGTCTTTATGTGTCACCTTGGTAATCGATGTTATACAGCAGTCTCCATAGTAACATTCAAGCGTATTGGTTGACTGAGTGTGCTGCTCTGCAGGTGTGTTTGCTCAACACGGTGAAACAAACTCTGGCTACATCTGTGACATCAGGGGGTGCTACAACGCTTGCAGACAGCGTGTACATTAATTTCTGTTTCGTTATTTTTATTTATTTATTTTGTTCATTGCATTACAAGTCAAATGCCATGAACTCGGAAAAAAATCCCGAGTCCTAAAGGCTCGAGTCCGAGTCAAGTTCAAGTAAAAATGCATTAAAATTGGACTTACGACTCGGACTTGAGTCCGAGTCCAAACTCGAGTACCCCAACTCTAGTGCCTAGTGTGGCTTTTGAGCCTGGTTTATTTCAAGCATATGCCATTCTAAATAATACAAGAGTTAAAACTGATGTTTGAAATTAATGTTTTATTTATACGAGTAGCATATTATTTAATAGCTGCTGCTTTAATAGCTGCTACTCCTAACTATGCAATAACTCTTTAAAATGATGACCTTGTAGGATAGGATGATCCCTGTTTACATCATTTAGTAAACTTCCTTATTAGTCCCTGGTTTAGGAGAGGGACAGCCTGGGAAAAGGTGTTTAAGACAGAGCACATTTGTCACAAATTCAGGAAATGCATACATAGCCAGGAGATAATGTCAAGATGAGAAATTATGGTGCCCTCGCTCGCTTGGACCTGATGCTGACTTCAGTTCGCCACCCTCACCCGTCCTCTGGGAAATGCCACCTAGGCTGATTAATAGCCTCAGGATATTCCCATAGACTCACAGCACACTAAATGTGTACTGTTTGACACTTTGATCTTACGATAAAACTGTTGATCTATGACAGTGACCCAAGCTCAGAGCACAGTTGACTAGAAAGTTCCTCTTTTGTGCTTTTTGCAGGTAATGGATTGTACCAGGGTAAGGTGTCAAATGTTTTTTCTGATTGTTTACTTTGGCACGGTAGTACTTTTTGTGGTAGTTTGATATTGTGAAAGTTTCTTACACTGGTTGATTTACAAATATACTGTATTTACCATGCAAATGAGAAACTTTAAGAACTGGTGGTTACTATATTAAAAATACCAATGGCATGCATCTCTAGTTTAGTTTATCAATATTACAGTCCTGCTCAAGTTTAATGGTTCAGTTTTACTACAGTTCCATCAATTTCAAGAATCAGTGTACAATAAATGTTTTTAGATTAAACCTTAACATGACATTTTGAGAGAACAGTAACCCCAGTATGTGTCACTTGTACCCAGCAGCAATCTGTTTTTTGCCCTTGCTCAGGAGCAGTATGACGTGTCTGATGCTGGCTGCCAGAGATGGCTATTGTCAGGTGATTAATTTGCTTGTGTCACATGGAGCGGAGCTGAACTTTCAGAATGATCATGGACAATCGGTAAGATTAGCACATCATCAAGAAAGGCTGTGATAATCATAAATGTTACAATTGTATAGATCTATAATACCGGGTTTCCACAGGTCTTAAAAATGTCTTAATCCACCCTTCCACAAATTAAGGCCTTAAAAAGGTCTTAAATCAGAGAAACAAGTCTTAAATTCATAAGGTCATGACATTAAATGTTATGATTGTTTTCTTGTTGCATTTAGTAGAGTGACCAGACGTCCCATTTTTAAGAGGTGTGTAATTATGTCCCGGTTTCAGCAGTTAGGCTCACTGATTTTTTTTTTTCTAATTACATTTAATATCCTAATTTTCCTTCTTGTTATGGTCTTTGGGATCGTTTGCAGAGAAGAGAAGCAATGTCGGTCGCACATTGGTTTGACGATACTTTCATTCAAGTCTTTCAGCAAATCCACAGAAATTTATCTGGTTTCCATGGCAATGACGTCATGCACTTGGCGCTCGCGATCTTTGTCGTCCTGTCAGTCAGCGCAAGTAGAAATGCACCAATAATTTAACAACAAGCTGAAAGAAGATGATCCATTTCTTTGTGCAAAATGTGAATATGTAAACAAGTATTTTTCTGTCACTGTTAATGTTCATTTCCCCACGAGCACAGAGGTTAATTAGACAGTCTCATTCAGACAGCTACACTACACTTTATATATAGTACAAGCATTTATATGTTGAGATGTGGGGGTTGTATTTTGACTTTTAGGTTACATTGTTGTGAATTTTGTGTTAAAATGTGTATCTGATGTGACAATAATGACATCGTGGATAGAGTAGGCTACATGGATTGAATGAATTTGTACATTTAAAAGAAGCTCAAATGTGGTTAAATTGTCATAAAAATAAATCTAAAATAAAATATACATTTTCACAAACTATAACTACAGTTGAAGTCTTTATGTGTTTATATACACCTTAGCCAAATACATTAAAACTCAGTTTTTCACAATTCCTGACGTTTATTGTAGAAAACATTCTCTGTCTTAAGTCAGTTAGGATCACTACTTTATCTTAAGAATGCTAAATGTCAGAATAATAGTAGAGATAAATATTTATTACAGCTTTTATTTCTTTCATCACATTTCCAGTGGGTCAGAAGTGTACACACACTTTGTTAGTATTTGGTAGCATTGCCTTTAAATTGTTTAACTTGGGTCAAATGTTTTGGGTAGCCTTCCACAAGCTTCTCACAATAAGTTGCTGGAATTTTGGCCCACTCCTCCAGACAGAACAGGTGTAACTGAGTCAGGTTTGTAGGACTCCTTGCTCGCACACGCTTTTTCAGTTTTGCCCACAAATTGAGGTCAGGACTTTGTGATGGCCACTCCAATACCTTGACTTTGTTGTCCTTAAGCCATTTTGCCACAACTTTGGAGGTATGCTTGGGGTCATTGTCCATTTGGAAGACCCATTTGTGACTGAGCTTTAACTTCCTGGAATTCTTCACGATTCGGCTTGCAAACCTCACCCTTTTTCATCCAAACATAGCGATGGTCATTATGGCCAAACAGTAAAATTTTTGTTTGATTAGACTTGAGGAAATTTCTCCAAAAAGTAAGATCTTAGTCCCCATGTGCACTTGCAAACTGTAGTCTGTCTTTTTTTTTTTTGGCGGTTATGTCTATGTAGGACTAGTTTTACTGTGGATATAGATACTTGTCTACCTGTTTCCTCAGTCATCTTCACAAGGTCCTTTGCTGTTGTTCTGGGACTGATTTGCACTTTTCGCATCAAACTATGTTCATCTCTAGGAGACAGAATGCATCTCTGTCCTGAATTATATGATGGCTGCGTGGTCCCATGGTGTTTATATTTGCGTACTGTTGTTTGTACAGATGAACATGGTACCTTCAGGCATTTGAAAATTGCTCCCGAGGATGAACCAGACTTGTGGAGGTCCACAATTTTTTTTTTTTTTTCTGAGGTCTTGGCTGATTTCTTTTGATTTTCCCATGATGTCAAGCAAAGAGGCACTGAGTTTGAAGGTAGGCCTTAAAATACATCCACAGGTATACCTCCAGTTCAGTACACCTCCTATAAGAAGCTAATTATCTAAAGGCTTGACATAATTTTCTGGAATTTTCCAAGCTGCTTAAAGGCACAGTTAACTTAGTGTATGTAAACTTCTGACCCACTGGAATTGTGACATAGTCAATTAAAAGTGAAACAATCTGTCTGTAAACAATTGTTGGAAAAATTACACATCATGCACAAAGTAGGTGTCCTAAACGCCAAAACCATAGTTTGATAATATGATATCTGTGGAGTGGTTAAAATTTTTTTTTTAATGATTTCAACCTAAGTGCATGTAAATTTCTGACTTCAACTGTATCTTTCACTAACTATACAGTTAAGTGCAGAAGTTTGCATACCCCTTTTGTTTTTATATGTTTCCACGTCATTTCAGAATGTTTACAAATAGCCTATAAGAGATCAAAGATGGTGCTTTTTATGTAGTACTGCCCTTCAAAAGCTACATAACACAAAATGTTTTTTTTTTATTTATTTTTTTTTTTAAACTTAATTTACACATCACCCAGTTGGTGGTGGGGGGACTCATTAACAGTTTTTACACAAACAGTCATTGATCATCAAGAAAGAAGCAACACACCATATTAAAAAAACAATTTGTGTAAATTCAGTTACTATTTTGTCATGTGGAATATATGTGAGAATCTGAATGTCTAATAGCTTCTTCAGGGCAGTACTAAATAAAAAACTATATGCAATTTTTATGATCCCTCAAAAAAATAAATAAAAAAAAGATAATGCACCCTGTTTAAGTTATTTTAGAGTGAAGACTAGGCCTAATTTCTGCACCACACAGCTTACATTAGATCACTAAATATTCACTGAACAGTATACAGTGTAGGTGGTCGTATGTGCTGCTTCATCTTCATCAGTAAGTGACAGCAGTGTCGCAGAGGAATATAGCTGATACAATGGGTCTGATCAGAAGGTAAAAGTTATTTCCATGTTCTGGTGGTTGGGAGCAGAGTTATTCAAGTTTAGGATACTTTTTGTAAAATTAGTTAAAAATTAATGGAGATCTATTGAAAGTTGCATTTTTTAAATTTGAAGTGTTATAAATAAATATTTTGCACCCTAGACATTTACATTTAGAGAACATATTGACATATTGTGTTCCCTTCAGTTGATTCCTTAAATTTTCTTTAGTTGGTCTTAAAAATGTCTTAAAGTCTTAAATTTAGCTTCATAAAACCTGCAGAAACCCTGTAGTAAATTATGCCGTTTTATGTCCACATCACGTATTGCCACCTGCATTTGATCTTAATCATTGTCTGTTCTAGCAGGCTCTTTGTATCTCAGAAATCAAAGATTAATATTAGTGACCTTGTGTGATTTTTATTGCTTTGTTCTCCCTGGGAATCCACTTGAACAATGTTTTGTTGGAGCAGGCCCTCATTATAGCTGTGCAGTATGGACGAGAAGAGGCCGTGCTGAAGCTGCTTCAGTTAGGAGCTGATAAGTCTATCAGAACCAAGACGGGGAAGACAGCAGCTGACATGGCCAAAATATTCAAGCAACTTGAGGTAGTTCACCTCTGCTCCTGAGCCATTTCCAAAACTGTGATCGCTTATGTTAGAAATCTCAATCTCCAGTCATCCTGAATTCAAGATGAGGTCGACAGCTCATGTCATCATGCACTGTAGAAAATCGTTGTAAAAAATATTACATCGGTGTATTCCTTGCTCTAGTTGATTTGATATAAGATTAGATCTGTTTTTCTCCAGAGAAACAATTTAAGAACACTTCTCTTTATTCTTGTGAAGGAAACCACATTAAAAACATTGTCCTTTAGATCTCCAGGATTCTTGAATCTCCAGAGCACATTGCTGTAAGTGGCAATCCACCATCCAAGGCTGAGGCGCTGCTTAAATTTCTCAATCGAAACCCTGATCCTCCCTCTGCCTACAAAGAGAGGTGAGTCTCTGTGTGTCTGTGGCTTGGATAGTGGTGCCATCTAGTGTTGATTTATAGTTTGATCTGGAAATAAATATACACATTGACCATGAAAGGACAATTCATGCTTTTCCTCTCTATAAATGTGCAATAGATTAAATTGCAATATTTAAACAAAACGAAGAAACAGCTGGACTTTTGATATTGAAATGAAGGTTCGTTGTTCTGGTTTATACCTACAGCTCCTCTAAGCTAAGTGATATTGAACTTCTGCTGCATGGCCTCAATCTGGATTATCTCTCTGACATATTAATGGTGAGATGGTTTCTTTTATTTTACTGTTTCACTAAAACAAACAAGTGCCTTTACAGTACTGCACTTACAATGATTGTCTACGGTGCTGCACTCCAGAGACATTGAAGCAGAAACCTTACATAATGTTTACATATATTCTTCTGTAAGAAATGTTTTATTATTTGATCTGTGAAGTGTCTAAATTATTCTGGAGGTGGAATTTCTTTAATAGATGGACTTTCTGGTAATGCAGTATGGATGTAATTCCTGTGAGTGCGAGTTTGCTCCATGTAAACCATACTTGGAAGGTAACTGTCAGGTTGTGCAGATATTGTGGTAGTTACTGGGTTTACACTGTCACAAAACTTTGCACAGACAAGATTTGTAGACAATATTATCATACCATTCTCATTCTAACACAAATGTTTAAGTTTTATGGCTTTAATTTCAAAACTGTGGTGAATTTTATATTTTAGCGTTTATTCTTGTGCTGTACGATCGCTTCATAGACCTCCATTGTAAATGCAATACTGTAAACAGGTTTTTGTTTAGACGGGTTGAAATAATTTTCTGTGATAACTGACATCATGTCTCTAGCATGTTGTAACTAAACTGAAATATTCCTTTTAAGTGTCATTTCTCTTGGGTCTGAGAACACACAGTTTTATTTGGTCTGTTACACCCGTTTATAACACTACAGGAAAATGACATCACTTGGAGCGATCTGTTGACAATGGAGAAGGAGGACTTGGAAAAGGTATGTCTATCAATAAAGAGAGCTTGTTAAAACGTAAAGAGCATAGGAAATTTTCTAAACTGTTAACATCCTGATTACTCAATTACTCCATCCATCCATCAATCCAACCATCCATTTTATAATGTGTTCTAGTCATTAGAGGCTTTTTTTTGTACAGTACATTACTGGATAGAATAAACAGAACAAATTATCTGTAACACAGACTTAAGAATTGATGTAATTTGATGGAGCCATTGAGCAAATGTAAAGATGTGTAATAACAACTGGATGGATTGGAAAAAAATAATTTCATCATATCATTAAGACCATTATCATCTTGACTCAACTTTAGTCTGAAGTAGTTAGTGTAATGAAAATAACAAATTAAGTTATCAAACAGTGTTGCTTTATATACTGTAAATATACAGTACTGTGTTGATCACTTTTGATATGCATGCATCCATACCATAAAATATTGCTTTAAAGTGCAAAATGTTTTCTCTTTCTCTGTGTAGATTAAAATAACTGATCCTGAGGATCAAAAGAAGATCCTCTGTGCCATCGAGCAGATGCATCTTGACGAAGTAGATCTGAACACCCTGGCGCCTCTTAATAATATAGACAACGGGTAAGGTTCATCTAGCCTCAAGTTAACCTGAACTGTTTGGTTTTATTGTGTGCTTTTTATCTAATCCAGTATTTATTCATCCATAATCAGTCTGAAACTCTTTCAACAGGATGACAGTCAGTGTCTTGACAAGGCTTCCATGTAAGCTTGTCTTAATAGTTTAAGCCCTAGTAATGATTTGTAAGGTGAGAAATGAACTAGTGCCATGTCTGCATGCACTGTGCGCTGAGTGATGACTGAGCAGTCGGCATGGCAGCCATGTTTAACTTTAAAGTCCACACTTAATGAATCTAATCAATCTGTAATTTCTTTATTCAATGCCAAGGAGGTACAGAGAGAGCAGACGGACACACAATAAATTTTGCAGTTAAATCCTCTTCTGATAGGTGCTTCGTAAACACACATTAAAAGGATATAGAGTTACAGTGAAACTCATTGCCAGAGTTGATTTCCTGCCTAAGGGGGATGTATATAAACATAAGCAATGCCGTTTTCACCGAGTTCATCATTTATCTGTGTGGAGATGCAATTTCCTGGAGATAACTCAGTGTAGCTTTGATACTGATTATTTTTGGGTTAAAAAAAGTGGTAAGGTGGTGTACCCGGAACACACGTTAAACGGTAATTATTTTCATTGGTTAGATTTTTAAAATGACTTCTAATTACCAGCTGAAGCATACATGGCCTGATATAAAATGATGGATCTGCTCATGGTGCCTGTTGGGACGGAGGCATTAACTCAGCACTTAGTCGTCCCACGAGAGCCTATCACTCATTCAGTCATAGAAAAACTAACAAAGCAACGCTCTGCACCCATCTATCCATCCTGGAGGAGATAGTAACTCCACAGTGTCTGACAGTGTTTACCACAAGCTCTGACAGATTGTTAGAAGAAAACGGCTGCTTGAGGAAATGCTCTGTTAAGATAACACTATCAACATCACTAGGTATGTGTGAGCCATTACATGGGTTTGAAATTGTAAGTGATGGCAGAAGTGCGCCAAGAACGCTGTCACCAAATTAAGGATACCACTGATCGTATAAAGGAATATTTCGGGTTCAATACATGTTATGCTCATTCGACACCAATTATGGCATAATGTTGATTACCAAAAAGAAACAATTTGACTCATCCCTTCTTTAAATCTTTTTTTTTTTTTTTTTTTTTTTTTTTTTTTTTTATAATATTCAAGGTTACAGAGAAGCACTTACAATGGAAGTGAATGTGGCCAATTATTGGAGGGTTTAAAGGCAGAAATATGAAGTTATCATTTTATAAAAGCACTTGCATTCAATTTTCTGTTCAATCTTGAGTATTATTTGAACTGTGAAGTTGTTTAAATTGTTTATCAGGATTACAGGGTTTACAGCATTATGACATGGCAGCAAATGTGTAAAATTGGAAATATAACTACACAGAAAAGGTTAATACGCGATTTTATCACACTAAAGTCATGTTAACGCGCATATTGTTTACGTCTTGTGGCTATACTTTTGAAACAGTGAATATTTTAATATTTACGGATTGGCCCCATTCACTTCCATTGTAAGTGCCTGTAACATTATGCCACATATGCTGTCGATTGAGCTTGTATTGAACTCTTCCTTTAAGAAATATATACTTCAATTTCAGTGCTTGATCATGGTTTCAGAATAAAGAGAACTTTGTACATTTCTTGAATTAAACGTGCTGGTATTCTCATGATGAAAGTTACGTATTTAACTACTTCATAGATTGTGAACATTTCATTTGGTAAGTCAGATTCCACTTTTTATTTTAATATCCTTAAAATTTCATCTCTTCTTCAGGAGTGAAGAGTTTCTTAACTTTCTGATCAGCTTGAAACAACATTGCTGTTACTTGACAGAAACCGTTCAGGATGTCATCAGCAGGTTCCCCCGTAGCCCCTCAGAGGTACATTGTGTACTTTCCCGCCTGTGTCTTTTGTAAGACATAATTACATGAAATGCCATTTAAATAAATTAATCGCAATTGCTTTTGTGACCAGGACAGTGATATTTTGAAATTTACCGATTTCCAATGAGAAAACGGGCAAATTTGTGTGTCTTCGTTCACATAAAGTCAGAAAAAAACAACATATGAATCCAAATTAACATGTATTTATATTAAAGTAATACAAAAATGACTACAAAAGATTTAGAAGTGAGTTTTTCAAGATTTACGATTATACTGTAAATCACTTTCACGAATAAGCCCCCAAATGTAGTCTCCCATCATGTTCTCGTTATACTGTCCTTGGTGGAAGTGCTCACCTTGCTCCTCCGAGTACGCTCCCATGTTCTCCTTGAATTTATCAAGATGAGCATCAAGGATATGGACTTTAAGGTATCTCAGATGTGGAGCTGAGGAGAGAAACCCATACTACCCCAACCAAAAAGACCTCAACGACTTGATTAGAGATCTTGGTCTCACCAAGTCCAATGCAGAGCTTTTGACGTCTTGGCTCAAGCAGTGGAAATTGTTGGATGAAAGTGGGCAAGTCGCAGATCAGAGGAAGTGTCACCAACCTTTTTCCAGCTTCTTCACCCGTCAAGATGGGCTCTGCTTCTGCCACAATGTGACCAGTCTATATGAGGCAATCGGAATTGCCTGTAACCAGAATGAGTGGCGCCTCTTCATTGACAGCTCATCCAGGAGCCTCAAAGCTGTGCTGCTTCATAATGGTAACAAGTACCCTTCACCTCGAAGAGGATTACAACAGCATCAAGACCTTGCTGGACGCCTTGAAGTATGATGAGTACGGCTGGGAGGTCATAGAAGATTTAAAAACGGTGGCATTCCTGATGGGTCTCCAAGGTGGTTTTACCAAGTTTCCCTGCAATCTTTGCCTTTGGGACAGCAGGGACAGCAAGGCGCACTACCACAGGTGGGACTGGCCACAGCGGACTGAGTTCTCTGTTGGGAGGAACAATGTCAAGTAGGAGCCACTGGTGGACCCCCGGAAGGTGCTGACTGCACATCAAATTGGGCCTTATGAAACAATTTGTCAGAGCTCTAGATAAAAGTCGGCAACCTTCAATTACCTTCAAGACTTCTTCCCTAAGCTGTCTGAGGCAAAGGTCAAAGCCGGTGTCTTCATCAGACCACAGATAAAGAAGATCCTGGAGTGCAGTGAATTCCCCAAGAAGCTCACTAGTAAGGAGAAAGCGGCTTGGAACAGCTTTGTCGTAGTGGTTCGGGGCTTCTTGGGTAGTCAAAAGGCCGAAAACTATGTGGAGCTGGTTGAGACTCTGAAGAACTACGGCACAGTGGGCGGTAGGATGTCCCTCAAAGTCCATATCCTTGATGCTCATCTTGATAAATTCAAGGAGAACATGGGAGTGTATTCGGAGGAGCAAGGCGAGCGCTTCCATCAGGATATACTAGATTTGAACACCGCTACCAAGGACAGTATAACGAGAACATGATGGGAGACTACATTTGGGGGCTGATTCGTGAAAGTATAATCGTAAATCCGGAAAAACTACTCGCTTCTAAATCTTTTGTAGTCATTTTTGGATTACTTTAGTATAAATACATGTTAATTTGGATTCCTATGTTGTTGTTTTTTTGGACTTTATGTGAACGAAAAGACACATTCACCCGTTTTCTCATTGGAAATAGGTACATTTCAAAATATCACTGTCGTGGTCACAAAAGCAAAGTTTGTGGGGAATAATAGCCATTTTCTATACTTTTGAGGCATAAGCAATTAGGAAATAGCACTTACTACCCAGGAACAAAAATTGTGTTACATAGTGTAGTCTTGCATCATCTAATCATTGACAGAGACTGCATGATTAGTAGACAGAAAGAGAACATTTTAAATGTCACAATAGTCTTGACAACTTTGTTTTACAGATTGTTCTGACATGTGATCCCAAGAAAGAGGCTCAAGCCATTTGCACAGAGATTGTAACTCAGACAGGAGACCTTCAGAAAGAGATGGTCTGCCTTAAGACCCTGCTCGGCAAGGTCAGTCACATCCACATTCCTTTATGTCCTCATTTTTTCATTATCTCTGCCTCTTCTATTTACAATAGTTATGTCTAGTAAAAATATTCAGAGTGCTCGGACGAACAGGGGCAACCACTGCATCCCTCTCAGAAGTCAAAATATTCTCTTGAATTAAAAAAAATTGGCATGAGGTGCAGGCAGTGATGAAGGGTAATTGGGATGCCCCCAGTGTCAAGATGGAATCTGACAACCAATTAATGCCATGTGGACAGGCTGGCCACATGCCGAGAACAAATACATTGTGATATAGGTTATCTTATCAGCTAACACTTAGCAGGGAATTTCTACATCTCTCATTAATCTCCACTGTGGATTTAGAGTAGTGAGATATGCTTGTAGTTTGTTTTTGTAGCTCTTGGAGTGCTGTAGGCATTTGATTGTGGTAGCCCAATTAAAGAGAGAGATGTTTCTCAGTTAGTGTTTTAGCCCAAATCATAAGCCACATCCTTTCCAGTAATCCAGAATGGATTCTAATATTGGAACATACTGGGTTTCGAGAGGATTTTTTCATTGGAATCTTGAAAGAATGGGTAAAATAAGGTTTTGCTTAAAACAATATTTTAAGAAAAACCTGACTAAAGTGAATTAACTGCTTTTTACCCCTTCATTTCTACATAGATGGCTCACACAGAATACACTTTCCGGCCTCTTCAACCTAACTACAGTATTGGTGAAAGAGGAAAGGTCCGCAGGAGGTTTGCTGGTGTGCTTGGAGTTGCAATGCTTGGAGCAGGGCTCATATTGGTGCTATCACAATCAAGAAATTTGAGAAACTATTTTTGATATTATTATTATTATTATTATTATTATTTATTTATTTTTTACTTTTTCAATACAGTTTGTATTTTAAGTTACCTTAATATTATATTATGGATTATATGTTCTGCATTTAATATGTTAAAATTATGTTACGAGAACCTTGTGTGCTGTGCAGCTGTAACACTGTTATTAAAGTATGTCTGCTAATTGTTCTTTTGGTTTTTGCAGACAATGCACTTAAGCATAATAAAAGTTTTCCCAACCCACAATGTTATCATTCCCATTAATCTCCATTGATCAACATCTACCACATCAGCACCTGCCAGTCAGAGATTCACAGCTTATTTTGTGTTTTGGAAATCCAGTTGTAGCCAATTTTGATTTTGCTGGGTGGGGAAAATAGAAAACTAGATATCCGTCGCTGTCTGTGGTGCTGAAATGTCATTTCTAGGTGTATGGTTAGCCTAACAGGGGTTCAGCACTCCCCTCATGGTTGATTTCTTGATGATTTAGAAGAAAATAGAATATGGACTTATCAGATTGCGTGATTAGTCATGTGTAATCTCCCATTGCTGTACTGAAACAAAACTCAGGGGGAATGAAGGGACAGTGAAATGAAACACTTTACGTGCCAACTGTTTTATGTATGGACGTTTTGGAATAATACATTTTGTTTTTTAAAGAGAAGTTCTATAGTTACAAATGGTTATATTAAAAATTATTGGAAAAAGTTCTGCAACTCTATCTTCATTTCTGAGTGAGTTACTGTGTTTTCTGTGCTGGATGATTTAAGGATTTCAGTCTTAGTGGGGCTCTGCCTTTTGAAAGAGGATGACATGAGTTGGTCCAGAGGCAGATTTCTTGAATCAAATGTGAGAGGTTACCGGTTCAAAATCGATTATATATATATATATATATACACACACACACACAGTTGTGCTCAAAAGTTTGCATACCCTGGCAGAAATTGTGAAATGTTGGCATTGATTTGGAAAATATGACTGATCATGCAAAAACAAAAACTTTATTTAAGGATAGTGATCATATGATGCCATTTATTATCACAGTTATTTGGCTCCTTTTTAAATCATAATGGTAACAGAAAATCACCCAAATGGCCTTGAACAAAAGTTTACATACCCTTGAATGTTTGGCCTTGTTACAGACACACAAGGTGACACACACAGGTTTAAATGGCAATTAAAGTTTAATTTCCCACACCTGTGGCTTTTTAAATTGCAGTTAGTGTCTGTGTATAAATGAGTTTGTTAGCTCTCACGTGGATGCACTGAGCAGGCTAGATACTGAGCCATAGGGAGCAGAAAAGTACTATCAAAAGACTTGTGTAACAAGGTAATGGAACTTTTATAAAGATGGAAAAGGATATAAAAAAATATCCAAAGCCTTGAAAATGCCATTCAGTACTGGTCAATCACTTATTAAGAAGTTAAAAATTCGGGGATCTCTTGATGCCAAGGTCAGGTAGACCAAGAAAGATTTCAGCCACAACTGCTAGAAGAATTGTTCAGGATACAAAGAAAAACCCACAGGTAACCTCAGGAGAAATACAGGCTGCTCTGGAAAAAGACGGTGTGGTGTGTTGGACAAGCCTTTGATTGCAGACCTTAATATAGTTAATGTGTGTAAATTGATTCCCACAAAAACTCTTATGTACAGGGTGTCTGCTGCTGGAAAAAAGCAATGAGACATGAGAATTTTACAGGTCAGTTTAGAGTTTGCAAACAATAACGTTAGAAAAGAAGGTCATACTCTTACATCTGAAAATTTCAAAACCAGTTCAGAGGTTAGAATATCTTCAAGCAGTACAATGCATGAGAAATTCAAAGACATTTTATCACAAAATAAAATTAATCAAAGCAGTCAGACTGTTCTAAACTTAGACAATCAGTCAACCAATGTATTTTTGAGGGATAATCATAATAAAAATTAGAATAAATTCTGATAAGATTCAGAAGAGCTTTTCCTTATAGACTTAAGAAGCATAAAATTAGGCCAATTTAAATTCCATCATACCACTGATGATGACAATGCTTTTCCACAGAGATCACGAGAAGAATCCGGTTTTCCCAATAATCTTGTTATCATCTGTAGAAAGGACCTCACATTATAAAGAAGAGGGACATATTAAATCTTTCACAAAAACTGATGATCAAAGATCGAGGAAATTCATTGCGACAGTTGAACAGTTCCTAACATGTTCAAAAGAATGCGATAATCCGATTTCAATGCACACATCATCACGGGTAAAATAATGTTTGTTGAGTAGGAATGAGTAGAAATATTTGTGCTTTAAATCAATAAACCCTCCAGTCTCTGAGAAAGGACAAATTTTGAGTTTTTATCTGTTTTTATTATACTACTCACCGCAGTTGTCCTGTTCCTATTTTACGTTTTCTTTTCTTTTTTTCTTCCTTTTCTCCCAAGTTATAAAAATCTGGGACCCAGAATTTAAATGAGAATATCTTATGTTCTTTTTTGCTAATATAATGAGATCATGCATGCCACTGTTTGTCGTATATCTTTAAGAAGACATCGTGGGCTTTTCTGGGATACCAAATGTTTGAGAGAATGACCAATAGAACAATATGATAGTAGTAGGCTAATATATGGTATGATGATGATGATGACGATAACAATAATTATTGCTGTTGTTGTTATTTTCTTAATTTAGATTCGTCAGATATTATTTATTATCTTTTTTTATGTATTAAAGTATTTAAAATATTTATATACTATTTATCAATAATAAAAATCAAAATAAAAATTATTTTAAAATTATTTAAATAAATAAATATAATACTTTAATGATTTATATAATTTGTATTATATTAATACAAATAATATTCAATCAAAATATATTCCTTAAAATGTATTATAAAATATATAATTTTATAAATGTAAAATAATAATAATAGTTATGTTGTTGTATTGAAATAATATCGCTCCCCAAAATGTAATTGTAGCTTATAACAATATATTAATTAAGTATTTACAATTTTCGTAATATCTTTCCTATGTGTCACTAATGATGTAAAAGTGCTGGGTCTCAGGAGGATATGGATAGACATTTCACGTTGGACCACATTCTACACTTTCGCTGCTTTGGAAATAAGCCAAACCTTTGGCTGGTGTCAAGCTAGCCTGAACAGATACTTTCAGACATCTAATTTCTTCACTTCATTCCTGAGGCAGGACTGCGCCCACCCCTTGTGTAAGCAATTTAAACCTGATATGAGATCATCAGCTATCTGCAGCACATCTTTCTCAACTTTAGACCGAAGACCAACAGCCTGTCTCTGCAGCGCTACACATCACAGTCCAGAATGCCTTTACGGTGAACGCAATGATTTTTTAATCGGAGAGAATAAATAACCGATTTGCTCCGAACGCCTCAGCCGCACTGAGTCATAGATGCATTGTGTTGAATGTTTTATTTTATTTTTATTTATTTATTTTTTTACTGCAAACAAGTGCCTGAACTAATGAGTATATCAGTAACATTTTTATAATATGAACTTTTTGCCGAGTGGAATATGTTTTTATCTGTCCGTGGCAATTTGCTGGTACACATCAAAGGTCGACGCATCGTGGTGGTGGGTACAATTTTTTTCGGAATTCTTATATATATATATATATATATATATTCTTATATATAATTTAAAGTACGAAGTTATTTTAACTGGTTTGGAATGTGCGAGAGCTTCTTTCTGAAATGTAAGTAATAAAAGGTTAATAACATGAAAGATTTTTGTAATACATTTTTCTTTTTTTTCTCTCTTTTTTCTTTTTTTTTTACATTTGTTTATTTAACTTTTATTTTATTTATTTATTTATTTATTTTTGTGCAAATTTAAAATGCGGGAAAAAAAAAATGTATCTGTGTATTAAGCTATATTTGCATTCTTTTTAAGTGTGCCGAATACGCATTCATGCGTTGAACTTGAAGAGATTCCCATCGCTCAGTCACTGTGCTTTCATCTTTTATGCAGGTACATGGGCACTCTTGGATCTCAAGTGATGTGCGACAACATCCCCGGGTTGATTAACAAACAACGCCAGTTGTGCCGCCAGCATCCCAAGGTGATGCAGGCAATAGGCGCTGGAATTAAAAACTGGATTGGAGAATGCCAGCACCAGTTCAGGAACCATCGGTGGAATTGCAATACCATGGCGAGCGAGCATAATCTTTTTGGGAGGCTTTTGCATCGAAGTGAGTAAAACAGATTTATTGCTTAACTGCATTGTTTCAAGTCAAACCGAGCATACAGTGTGTTCTCTACACTCAACCTGCAGTGAAATGCCTTATCTGATATATCATATTACAGAATGTAAAACTTGATGAACTGCATGGGTGAGCTATTTGTCCCTTCTTTGCACATCTAATGAAAATTGTTTTGCTCACTGTGTACAGGTTTTGATCAACCAAATTGTATCAGTTTTCCACAACATAGCATGTATACAGCACAATATAATTCAGTGTCCGTCTCAGTATGTCAAGATATAATCTGAACAGATAAAGTTCAAAAGGCATGATATTCAAATGCCAGTCTCATTCAGCAAAATAGGTGTAGCCTATCTTTCTCATTGCCAATGTAGTTAAAGGGTGGATTATTGTGTCTTGTGTGTTCAGCAGCTTGATGCTTTAACTAGGTGTAATTGTCAGTCTGTAGGCTTGTGACTGTAAGTATCTGTGGCTCTATTTTCTTATCCTGAGTAAAATCATATTAATGGGAACATCCACAAAAGAACGTTGTGTCCCAGGCCTCTAAGCTGCTCTACACATAAAAGTTAGGTTAAACCTCTGACTTTAATCTTCTTGCTTAAGGTATTCAGACCTCCCAGAAAGAATTCCAACTTTTCTGACACTGTGAGAATCTACTTATTGTCAATGTCAGCTCACTAATTTAAAACAATTGCAGGGATTTGTTGGCAGGCATATTTCCTCTGACAGCTGCCAAACGAAAACTTTCCACAGTGATCATCAACACAAACTCAGACATACACTTTTTTCATATCTTTCTAATGCAAACCTTATATTTATTTTACTGGATTGTGAGATTTGTATGTTTTTAATTATTTACAGTCGAAAATTGACTTGACCTGTAAAAGTATTGACTCAACAAATATGTTATGTATAGGCCTGTATGTTATGTATGGATTTTGTATAAATAGTTTATAATTATTTGTAATAATTATAATATGATTTTAAAGTGTATTTTTATTGATGTATTTTTTGAATTATTTAATAATTATTTAAATTATTTATATTTATTTTTAATTTATAAGTATAATAATAATTATATTTATATTATTGAAATGTATATATTTTGTTATATACACAGTGTATTGATTTATATAACTCATAAGTTATATATTTATGTTTATTTGTATATTTCTATATTTTAACTCTTTTATACTTCTTGAGTTTTATGGATGTACAATTTCTTATGCTCATTGCAAAGTATTCCCTCTCTGTTTTTCAGGCAGTCGTGAGGCCGCCTTTGTCTATGCTATTTCCTCAGCAGGTATGGTCTACACCTTGACCAGGGCGTGCAGTCAGGGTGAATTAGACACCTGCTCTTGCGACCCAGGAAAGAAGGGCTCGTCTCACGATGCCAAGGGAGCTTTCGACTGGGGTGGGTGCAGTGATCACATTGACCATGCAATCAAGTTCACTCAGGTCTTCATTGACGCCAAGGAGAGAAAGGAGAGAGATGCCCGGGCACTCATGAACTTGCACAACAACCGTGCAGGGAGGAAGGTAACAATGCTGCTTTCTTACAAGACGCTGTTGAGACACGTATTCCCTCTTGAGAAATGAAGAGACAAATAGAATATATATGACCATACTCTCATGCAATCGTAGACAGATCACTCAGAGTTTAACTCCAGACATTCTTTCCTCTATGATTCTTCTATTCAGGCAGTGAAGCGCTTTATGAACCTAGAGTGTAAGTGTCATGGTGTCAGCGGCTCATGCAATGTGCGTACCTGCTGGTTAGCCATGGCTGACTTCAGGCAAACCAGTGACTACCTGCGCAAGAAGTACAACAATGCCATTCAGGTGGTGATGAACCAGTATGGAACAGGCTTCACCGGTGCCTACAGGATGTTTAAGAGGCCTTCCAAAAATGACCTAGTATACTTTGAAGACTCACCTGACTATTGTATATGGGACCATGAGTCTGGTGAGTGTGACAGGGCTCTTATGGCATAAATAAGAATTACTGTAGCAAATAAATACACAGTTCTCCCAAAACCAATATTTCTCTGATCATTTACTCATGATTTACTTCTGTCATCTGCAGAACACAAACAAAGATATTTTGATGGATATATCATGTGCTTATATCCATACAATACAAGTCAATGGGGTCCAAAAATTTTGAAGCACCAAAAAGGACATAAAGGCAGCATAAAATTAATCCATATGTTTGGAGTGGTTTAATCCATGTCTTCTGAAGTGATGTGCTTGGTTTGGGTGAGAACAGACCAAAATGTATCTCACTCTGTGTATGTGTCATGCACAAGAAAATGTAATGGAACTTCACTCATGAACGCGCCAAGGAGACTGCAGATGTCAAGATTTATAGTGAAAATTTGTGACATTTTGGTCTGTTTCTCACCCAAAACTGATTGAATCACTTCAAAAGACATGGATTAAACATCATAAGGATTACCTTCATGCTGCCTTTATGTCCTTTTTGGATCAAAGTTTTGGACCTCATTGACTTGCATTGTATGGATATAAACATATAATATATACTTCACAATATCTTTGTTCTGCAGAAGAAAGAAAGTCATACAATTTTGAGACAGCATAACGGTGAGTAAATGATAAGAGAATTATCATTTTTGAGTGAATTATCCCTTTAAAGATGGAGAGTGGAATTTCTTAGCCACTAGTGTCACCAAACAGAACTGCAAAAAATATTGATTGTTTTCAAACAGGTTTCCCAAACTGTGCATCTTCCATTGGTCAGCCAAACCGATAATCCCATCCCATATTCACACCATTAGTTGAGATAATGTTGCTAGGTCAGGCTGAAAAACTACACCCATCACCTTTAAGGAATTAAGATGATAAATCAAATCTATTTCATAATCCACTGTTAGTCACAGTTTGCATCTCCACCCTGCAAGCCTCCCACACTCTGCTTAAAATCGGTAGGCTGTTGGTCTTACCCCCAAACACAGAGAGGATGTAATCAGAGGACGAGAGCTATTTAGCTGGTTATTACATACACAATAGTCATAACCCAATCCTGTAACCTGACTGCAGGTAAAGATTCCCTCCCTAAGGCATAAGTTTATCTCCTTTTACCTTTCAGTGTATATGAGTGTGTATGTGTGTGTATGTATGAACTGAATAACACCAGGTGTACCTATGTGGGAAGCAGAAAGGGAGGGGGTGCCTGTCAGATTGCAGATGATCCCTGCTATCAGGTGACGCTGTTTAGACACATTACCACAGTTTTGTGGGCAGAACGGGAGCTGAAATTTAATCCCTATGATGCTATAAATCACGGCCTTCCATGGCACCTCTATATTTTCTGCCTAAAACTGGCAGGAATATTTACAGAGGTAGGTCATGTCTCTCTCAAGTGCCCAAAAGTGTTTTCCCTGAAACGTAGGTTGAACCAATTGTTTTGCATTTATTACTATCCATTTTCTATTTGTTCATTTATATACATATACATTTTGCATGATCAAAGATCATCTAGATATACAGTCAAAAGTTTAGTTCACCCAAAAATGTAAATTATGCCACCTCAAACTCTTATGGCATTTTTTCTACTGCGGAACACAAAGATATTTTGATAAAGATATGATGTGTTTATATATACACAATCGAAGTCAAAGGGGTCCAGAAAAGCACATAAAGGCATCATAAAGGCGCAGTCACATTTACCTTTGCAAGATGAAATTCCGTGGGCGAAGAAGGCGTGGGCGGATATTGAGTTCGTGTGAAACCAGCAAAAAATGAATTGCCAAGCAGTCTCTTTTTTATTCTGCAATTTATACTCTGATATAGTGAAGTTAAAAAGAAACTTGCCACTAAAATGGTTGTCCATTGTGAATATTCAGTATAGCTGTGTTCGAAGCACCGCCCACACACAGGTCACTTCCAAATTCCTATTGGTCAACGCAGTGAATTCGCCTGTCAAAGTTCACCAAAGTAATCTCCTGGGCGATCATGATTTGAAGCTCGATTACACTTCCATGCACATGATGCATGCTCAGAGTGTGTACAGCGCATGTACATGTACAGAGCACATTCAAGATTTATAGTGAAAAAGGAGTTACAGTTAGGTCTGTTTCTCACCCAAAACCGATCGGATTGCTTGAGAAGATATGGATTAAACAAATTGAGTCAAAAGAATTACCTTTATGCTGCCTTTATATCCATTTTGGAGCTTGGATGTTTTGGGCCCCATTGACTTGCATTGTATCGATATAGTCACACCATATCTCCATCAAAATATCTTTGTTTGTGTTCCATAAAGTAAAGAAAATCACACAAGTTTGAAATGGCTTGAGGGTGAGTAAATGATGAGAGAATTATCATTTTTGGGTGAACTATTCCTTTAAGTCATTCCAAATCATATGACTTTCTAAGAGAGAATGCTAGAGACTGACAGTCTCAGTCACCATTCACTTTCACTGTATGGAAAAAAGATGCAATGACAGTGTCCCTAACATTCTGCCTAACATCTCCTTTTGTGTTGCACGGAAGAAAAAAGTCAAATAGGTTTTGAACAAGAGGGTGAGTAAATTAATTTATATTGTTGGGTGAACCTTCATATTAATCATAATAATAATAATTCCTTACATTTATATACCGCTTTTCTAGGCATTCAAAGCGCTTTACATAGTATAGGGGGAATCTCCTCAACAACCACCAGTGTGCAGCATCCACCTGGATGATGCGACGGTAGCCATAGTGCACCAGTAAGCTCACCACACACCAGCTATTGGTGGAGAGGAGAGAGTAGAGTTATAGATGCAATATTTATATCAGTATATTTATACTATAAGAAGGTATTTAAATTTACCTTCATATTATATTTTGCCTTGTTTATATCTTGTACCGTTTTCTTCTCATCATAACCTACAGTAAACTTTGAAGTTATGTTTTTTAAAAATTGATGGCCACCATATTGTAGTATTGATCTTTCTAGTCTAGTGGCTTGTGAGAAACTCTCTGGCAGGGCAATCTGTTTGATGTCCATTTTAGGAGACATAGACTATACCTTCACTGCATAAGTGTGAAATCAATTACCAGCTCTCAGCATGGTCACACATGTTAAAGTCATCTCTTGGCAGCCCCTCATCTTAATTCAGTAAGCAGATGCACACTCAGGTACAGGCTGCCCATGATGTAAATGATATCAGCCCAACATACCAGCCTGACGAACTGCAGTGGGGCGGGAGTGGCCATGTCATGCCCAGACACATGCCTGCCTACTTGCAATTGAGTTCAGCAGACCAGTAGTGACATACCAATGCTGGCGCTACTGGTAGACTAAAACTTGCTGCATTTAAAGGGATAGTTCACACAAAAATGAAAATTCTGTCATCACTTACTAACATGATGTTCCAAACCTGTATGGCTTTCTTTCTTGCGTGAAACACAAAAAGAGATGTTAGGCAGAATGTTAACCTCAGTCACCATTCACTTTCATTGCATCTTTTTTCCATTCAATAAAAGTGAATTGTGACAGAGACTAACATTCTGCCTAACATCTCCTTTTGTATTCCACAGAGGAAAAGAAAGTCATATGGGTTTGAAACAACATGAGGGTGAGTAAATGATGACAGAGTTTTCATTTTTCAGTGAACTATCCCTTTAAGGGATCAGGCCTTCTCTGTAAATTGGTCTCACCTCAAACATGAAACATGATTGTTTGCATAGTGTTGAGTCTTGATTGGCATTTAAGAGCCCTTATAAACAAAGGCTGCAGATTGTCACTCAAAGGGAGCATGAAAGCAAGGGTTTACACAAGGTCTTTAGCAATTTCTATATCGGCAACAATCAGTGATGCATCAGCCTCATAGAGGGTGGGGTTGTTGAGATTAGAGCCGTTGAAATGAGTATGTGATGAAGACTTAGAGTAATGGCTGATAGCTTCTATCATCAGTCCCTCATCTCATCAAGGACCAAGCGGTCATCCTTTTACATGGCGCAGACGAACCTAGCCCCTTCAAGACAGCTCTGTCTGGACACTATCATACATCTGCCAGGCACTACACATGGCTATTCAGTTGAGGTCTGCTTGTTTCAGGAATGTGATCGAACATAGTCTTCATTAATATAGATTCTGACATGACGCCAGGGATGTGTTATGGTAAACCAGCAGTGCAATGGTCTTAAAACAACGACCAACATACCAATACACCTTATTAATGCCCGGGGTATAAAAACATAGTTGTTTGATTAAGGACCTACACCTCTTTTTTGATGTAGCTATGGAGATTATCTCTCTAAAATCTACTTATTATGATGTTTCATTTTGATCTGGTTGCAGGCTCTGTGGGCACAGGTGGGCGAGTGTGCAACCGTACATCTCGGGGGGTCGACAGCTGTGAGGTCATGTGTTGTGGGCGGGGCTATGACACATCACGCGTGAGCCGCACCACCAAGTGCGAGTGCAAGTTCCACTGGTGTTGTGCTGTTCACTGCAGGGACTGCCACGAGGAGGTAGATGTGCATACCTGCAAAGCCCAGTCCTGACCCTACCACTCCTGCACTTGAGTCAGCTTCCAGACTAAATATCCTACCCTAAATCTTTAAGCATGGTGTACAGTGCTTTTTTTGTGACACATTTAAGGTAGACAAGATATCGCAGCATCGCATACTCAAATAACAGCACAAATTTTGATCTTTTAAATCACTTTTGTATCACAACTGATTTTGAAGTCTTGAGTAAATGTATCAGGCATCCTTTGTTTTACCATCTTTACCTATTGTTTTGCTTTTCTGACCATAACACAAATATTTATTATTGCTTTGGAATATAATAATGTTTATTTTAAATGTATTTCATATTTTTAAATGTAAATACAAACTCTATGTAATTTAAAGTAAAGCTTACATGATATGTTGGATTGCTGTCTAGAATGTTTGTTGTCCTCTTTTGAAGTAAAGAACCAAGATCTCATAGACTGGTTAATACAACAAATGCAGTAGAGGTTGAATTCTGACATTAGTTATGTTTGTTTTAGATGTTAGACATTATGTTAAATAAATTATTATTATTCAGGTGCCAAATGTCAGTGATCCAATTAATTCATGATTAGACTAAACAGCTACATTTTTGGAAAAATCAATTTTTGTGTCTGTAGGATAATCTACAGACCCAGATGATATTAGACACATTTTATTGTGCTAGATTTGTAAAGGTGTAGGTTTGGATAAGGGATAATAAAACATTTAACCTTAAAAATGAATGAAGATCATGAATAAGGAATGACAGAGAGCTTTGAATCTCTCAGTTTGATTTTGGCAAATATTAAACACCTTTAGTGCTGACACCCTCTGGTCATTTCATATAGGTGCACTCTCTCCATCTTCAATCTACAACCATAAATCACTTGTAATTTGTAAAGAATGACGGTCTTTTTGCACAAATTTGTAATTTATTCTCAAATTTATATAACTGTCTGTGTAATTTGCCATTTAAAATTAATCCTTTGATTGAAATCTTTTGCTAGTACATTTGTTAATGGATATATGCCTACAAGCATACGGGACATTTGAATGAAATAAATATAAATGATCTATTCCAAAAAAGAGAGGATAATCAGACTGGTGATGTACAGTACAAGGATGCAGAGGAACCAAACTCTTTTTATGTTATGTTCTATGTTAGGTATGGAATGCTCTGAATTTAATGAACTGAGACACTGCGTTTACATGCACAGATTTTCATAAATCTGTATCGATTCAGTCCAGTTGCAGGTATACATTTTAATGATTGTGCCCACTTTAGTCTTCAGTTTTGTTTAACCCTCAGAGACCCAAGCATAGAGATAGATGGACATTTTTTCAACTCCTTGATCGTGTCTTTAGAAAGCCAATGATTATAAAAATCTTGCATATATTTCTTAGCATATTTTGTTTTAGGGTTAAATTTGACTTCAGAAAACAATGTCAGTCTTTTGGAAAATCTTGATATTTAAAAGGATAGTACTCCCAAAAATGCAAATTCTCTCATCATTTAGAGATGTCATCTCAGAAGTGTATGACTTTCTTTCTTCTACAGAACATAAACAAAGAATATTTCAGCTCTTTGAGTATATTTCAGAATATTTCCTCACAATGCAAGTGAATGGTAACCAAAACTTTGAAGCTCTAAAAACCTCATAAAGGCAGCCTAAAGTAATCCATAAGACTCCAGTGGTTAAATCCATATCTTCAGAAATGACACGATAGGTGTTGGTGAGAAACAGAACAATATTTAAGTCTTTTTTTTTCATTCTTTTTTTTTACTATAAATATCCACCTTCACTTTTTATATTCTTCTTTTGTTGCAACTCACATTATTCGTGCCACCTACTTAGCAAAGAGGAGAATTTATTGTGAAAATTGACTTATATATTGATTGTTTCTCACCCACACATATCATAATGCTTCTGAAGATACTGATTTAACCACTGGAGTCATATGGATTATTTTTATTATGCCTTTTTATGCTTTTTGGAGCATCACATTTTGGTCACCATTCACTTGCATTGTATGGACCTATAGAGCTAAAACATTCTTCTAAAAATCTCCATTTGTGTTCTGCAGAAGAAAGAAAGTCATACACATCTGGGATGGCATGAGGGATAAGCTAGATGGTGGGGGTTGGTGAACCCCCAGAAAAAGATGCATGACGCCCCTGCAAGCAAATGCTACTGATTGGTAGGGGCTGAGGAACACTTATATTTCCTATAAATGCGTCATATTTGCATTTATGAGAGAGAGAGAGAGAGAGAGAGAGAGAGAGAGAGAGAGAGAGAGAATATCATCATTTGTTAGTATCAGTCCATAGTGAGAACTCTCTTAATAAATGCCCCAAACCAGCAAAGAGTTCCAAACGGTTGGCCTATTCAACTCTGTATATTTTTCCAAATCATGTTTTAGAGCTAAATTTACGTGGCATCGCGTTAAGCTTTTTTTAAATGCAACAAATGTGTTTGAGGTTTTATATATACCAACGTTCCCTTCTCTCGTTACAGTAGCTGGGAGGGATTCAAGTGAAAGTGGAGCTGCAATGTCCGTCTAGAATAGAACAATCGGCCGGAAAGTCTCGCGAGAGTCACAATTGCCGTTTCTAAAGGGTAGGGCTGTGTGCGGGTTTTTTGTGGCGCTCGTCGAATGCGACTCTCGCGAGACTTTCCACGACCAGAGGGTTCCCTTCTAGATACGACCCAGCGAGCGCGTCTTCATCCACCCGCACACGCGCAACATGGACACCAAGGCACGCACGCGCAAGGCTAAACTGTTAGCCAACCCACAAGCAAAGCAGTTACAACTCAACTGCCAGAAAAATCGGGTGAGCACTTTTGTCACCCAACTCAGCCAACAAAACTGTCAAGGGCTCAAAGGTACGGCACATTAATGTTAAAGTCGTAGCGTGTTTACGTTAAATGGATAGTAGGTCGTATTATAATCGACCCTAAGAGGTTAAGTGTGAACTAGCTGGCTAGCTCATTGCCCAGGCACGCGACCGATCCAGAGTAGGTGTGGCGAGCACGCAGAGAGTTTCAGTGGGTGAGCGGGAAGAGCGGGTGTCTGTGTGCCTTTCATTGTACACAATGTTTTAATATATTCGTTGGACTTTCTGCGGGATTTCTTCAATACAAATGTTTCAAGTCAGTCTTAGAATATTTCGCATGTGTTCTGCACTCGTTTTGCAGAAATGTGCGTTAGTACAGTTACAAGAACTGTAAAAATGTGCAGCCTTTGAATTGTCTTGAAAGTGTCAGTGTTGCGTTGCATGCATGGGGAAAATTCACATAGTGGGTTTTGAAATTATCTAAAGTGACATTGTTACATTTTTATTTCTTATTTTAAGACTGGTAACTCTTAAGATTTTCACTCTTCTTACGTCATAGTACAAGACCCAGCTTCACTGTTTATGTTCACATAGAATAAAAGTTGACTCTTTTTTGTGTGTGTGTTTGTGTGTGTGTAAATGATTCCAGAAGTTAGCAGAACTGCCAGGAGAATTGTACTATTAGCCTAGTAATTATAAATTCCTTATACATAAAACGTGTGTGTTTGTTTGTTACAGGACTTGTGAAAACTCTAATTTGGTCGTGCATGTTCCTGTGAGCCTGACATCTCTCTTCAATGGCTGCCTCTGGCTCCTCCACCACAGTGCCTGAAGGATTTCACTATGAGACCAAGTATGTCATCCTCAGCTACCTCAGCCTGCTCCCTCCAAGATCAAGACCCTCAGAGGCCACTGTCACAGAGGGTAAGAAAGAATACGCATGCACAAATCAATGCATACAATTGTTGTGCCACACAAATAGCAAAGCTTGATGGCAAAACACTTGCAGTGATAAGTTTGCAATGCATTACATATGTAAGAAAGCAGGAAACTTTTGTATATAATAGGGTGTAATGAGGAAAGGACCTCATTTTTTATGTACATGCATGAAAAATAGGTGCTCCAGAAGTAATAGGGCTGAGACATGACTGGAGGAATGAAGTCATGTGACTAGAAAAGTATAAGAAAAAGTGTAAACATAAATGCTCAATTGAGACTTGGTTGGAAATTTGGGTTTAGTTCCACTTCAGTGGCTGCATGTAGCTGTGAACTAATACTTTCTAATGGGGTTTACGAAAATGAGTTATCACTCTACAATTTTAGCTGTATGATTATGACAAAAATCATGATTGTTGATCATTTCCTTTGATAATGTAATTGCTATTCATTTTAATAATAGAATTTAAATTTAAATCCTTATTTTAGATGGATCAACTGCATGCTGTATTCTTTGTTGGCTACACAAGCTGAGAACTGTGTTCCTGAATGATTTTATTTTATCAGTAATTCAAGACTAGTTGCTTAAATGGTTTCACATTGGCCCTCTTAAGGCCTATTCGGACAGGACTAGTTTTCCCTGAGGAGGTCAGGGCAATTTGTGTTTCACAGACGTACTTTGTGATTTTAATCCTGTTAGATTCAGACAAGTCTGTGTTTTTCCCTCACAACCTCTGTAAAAATTACAGAGCAAATTACGTACTCTTTTTCAGCTAACTCGAGGGTCCTCTGAGAAATCTAATCTCGTCCGAATGCGAATGTCTGTGATTGCTGATATTGAATTTTCACAATGCATCTCCTCATGTATTTTGACCTGCATGAACTAACGTTAAGATCGTACTTGTGCGCGCCAATCTTCTGCCTGCAGCGCGCCTTTCAATATGAATGAAGATTTTTTTTTTTTTTTGCCATCCGATGAAAAAATAAGAAAATAAATTCAACAAGGAGAGCCAAATCGCAAAATTACTCAGATGGCCACTGTAAAATCAGCATCAGGCAAGATACTCATCTTAATTTCTCCGATCAGTAACATAATGTTATAATTATATAATTCACTGATTAGTCTTGTTTATTTTAGTGGGTTTATTATAAGGTGCCACTTCTATAAACTTGAAGTTTTTTTTAATAGGCTTTTAATATAAGTAATTTATAATGCATAATTAATACATACAAATTTAATAATTAGTTGTTTGAATTTAAAAAAAGAGAAATTTTAAATTTAAACAGATACCATTTAAAAGATGCATTAATTTTAACACCTTAATTGATGTGTTCAACCTTCTGTATCCACATCCAACCTTCCACATCTAGAAAACAGACACTCCCACCCTCCGTTATAAACACGGAGATCTTAGTACCGTCTGAATCAGTACATGAAATCACAGACGTTTGATAATAATTGTAACTCAAATGTTGTTTAGAAAACTAGTCCTATCCGAATAGGGCTTTAGAAGCATAAAAAACAAAGCTGTTGTTCAGATTTTGAATAAATTATACACAGAAGTGAGCAACAAACTTGTCTGTAATTGGTTACAATGCTTAGTTGCTGCAAAAGCTTATGTTAAATAGAAAAATTAAATGGAACATTTTGATGCAACATGATTTGACCTACAGTACATGGACTGCTATAATTGTCACTTCATGACTGTGGCAGCTGTAATTGTAATCTCGGTTATATTTTCGATTAGTTGTGCAGCCTTATACTCCGTAAAGGCTACTTCCCTTTAGAGCTACTGTGCAAAGGATCTGGGGTGCTAACACTGTCATTGCAGTTTCATTCCCAAATAGGGTAGGTCTAGGTCCACAGACACTGAGGTCACATTCCTGCTCCAGAAACCTCCATTTTGCCCTTGAACAAGGTCCATTAGGTTTACTCCAGCAGTTAGTGTACTGAACACACCTTGCTGTAACTAGTGTAATTTGAATGAAAAATGCCTGAAGGTATTTGCTTCAGAATGTGAGTGTTGTCTATACTTTTGTGGCAATCCCTGTAAGGTTACAGATCCTGTTGGTATAATCAAAAACTGTATCATTTTGTCTTTTGATGGGTGACACAGAGATGTATTGACCCATTCTATGTTCTCTCTTCTTCGGCATGTTTTGAGTCCCAAGCAGGAGTTTAGTGGAGTTATTGAATTGTTGCTTTGGACTTAATTTTCCACATGATCATTGATTGTGAATTTAGTTCTTGTGGAAAACTTCAGAAGAGGAAGCAAAGCACACATGTCAACGGCATTTATTCTGGTTGATGACACAAAGGATGGCATGGGCTGAAGCTGCCTGGAAGAGATTTTGGAAGAATGTCCTGTGTTTCCTCTGCTCTGGTTTGGATTCAGTCAGCTTTAAAAGTCGAGAGTGAGCTTCTGATCCCTCTTTCCGCTTGATCCGCACTGCATTCTTACAGACTGTCATGTGCAATCAGCATTGAGTTTTTCACATGCCACTGGATCCGAGTGAAGCACAGCCCTCTCAAACCCAGCCTGGGAAAAGTCAATCTGAGCACCCATCAACTTTTGTAACATTCGTAAATCCTTTTATTGTCCACTTCACAGTCATTTTTGCATTTCTGCTTTTTTTACACTGGAAAAAACAACCATAACATATAAATATAAATCGCTTTTACTCAGAAATGTACATATTTATAGCATTTTTTGCTTTACTTAATTTTCATTAATGAAATATAAATTTTAAGGTGAACAGAGCGTGACAAAGTAAATGCATAATCATGAGTTTCATGAACTTCTATAGCTTACAAATCCATAAAATTAAGATTTTAAGTATTACTAGCTCAAACAATCAAGTACAAAACGGAGGTTGTGGGGAGTGAGCATGTTTGTTTGGTCAAAACGGACTTATGTTGGCATGTATTTCGTTTTTATTAAGAATTCATAAGGATAGGACATATGATGCCATGCGAGGAGCAGACGTGTAAACGGCGAGCTCTGCGGACTTTGCTAGTTTTTAAAATTATTTTCATGTTATAATCCGGTGAGATTTGATATACCAAGCTACATATATTCTTTGAGGTAAACATAGCAAAGAAGTCAAAATCCTCGGGCTCTGGAGACATTAAAAGACACTTACGTGCTCAAGCTGAAACCTCTGATGGGCCTGTGGACCAGGGACTCGATTTGAACAGCGCGGCGGGAGAAATCCAGCGTCAGCTGTCCAACATGTCGGTGATGCTGACGAAGGTTGTTGCTGACTTTGAAGATCTCGTTGTAATATGTCGATCGATTACGGCGATGGAAATAAAATTCTCTGAGTTGGTTACAAGAGTGGCAGATGTTGAGAATCGGATCGATTGTCTGGCGTCATCGGAAAGGGAATTGTCCGCTAATCCACTAGCGACCAAAATAAACGTGGAGGGCATTTTGGAAAAACTGGAAGATTTGGAAAATAGGAGCCAATGAAATAATGTACGGATTGTTGGAATTCCTGAGCTTGAAGAAGGCAGAGATATGGTGAAATTCCTAGACAAACTCTTCCCGAGTCTGCTCGATATAACAGGCCATAAGCTGGAAATCGAGTGAGCTCGCAGGGTCCTGGCTCGCAGATCTGCTGAGGGGGACAGGCCCCAATCAATTCTGGCCAAATTTCTGAGATCATCCGATAAAGATCTTGTGTTGCACAAGGCGAGGAGCAAAGGAAAGCTTTCTTGGAATAATCACAATATTTTCTTGTTCCCGGACTTTGCGAATTCGACGAGAGAAACACGATTGATTCAAGGAATGTAAGGAACTTGCATCAACGGAAGATCGCTTTTGCACTGGTGTTTCCGGCCAAACTGAGAATAGATCCTAAGGATGGCCCCAAAGTATTTACGTGTCCCAAGCAAGCACTGTCCTTCGTAGAAACAATGGGTGAGTAAGCCATTTGGTGTTTCTCATGTAGCTTTAGAGTGGATTAACTTTCTGTACTTGCTCTGGCTGTCTGAGGAAGCTGGGCGCCATTTTTGTTTCTGTTTGTGTTGGTTCCACCTAGTGGCTGGAGTTTGTTTTGTGGAATAACACTCCTTTAAGAAACTTTTGCTTGGACGGAAGATCGCTTTTACACTGAAGTTCCTTGGCAGATTGAGAATGGATACTAAGGATGGCCACAAAATATCTACATGCCTACACAAAGGATGTCTTTTATAAAGTTGACTGACTAAGTCATGGTGTATTTTTTTTATGCGACCTCCAAGTGAATAATACACTCTTGACCATCCGAGGAACCGGGACACCTATTTTGTTTCTTTTTGTGCTGGTTCCGCCTAGTGGCTGGAGTTTGTTTTGTGGAATAACACTGCTTTGGGACAGTTGTGGATGAATCTGTTCGTTCTTTGTGCTTATGCCTCCTGTTGGCTGGAGTATGTTTTGTGGAGTATTTTTGCGGGACATTAAAATGATAACGTCATCTGCTGCACTCATAAACAGCTGGCTCACTGAACACTTGTTTGTCTGTCCGAGGAAAATGAACTGCTTTATATCGGCTGGAATTTGTTTTGTGGAGGAACACACCTTCGAGACAATTCTGTGAATGAATCTAAACGTTCTTTGCGTTTATTCTGCCAATTGGCTGGGGTTTGTTTTACAAAGTATTTTCTGTTATGTAATTTTGCCTCAGAATTTGTGCAGAAACACCGGACTTGAGCAATCCGATGGCAAAGTTGTCGTGGGGGCTCTCGTAGGCATACATGAACCTTTTGAGTTTAGAGGGATTAATGTGCATGTTTTTCTTTTTTCCATTTGTTTGGTTCGGGGGGATATTCAAGGTTTGATTGTTGCACTAATGTTGGAATATGGTCTGTATAATCTTGTTTTTGACACACTATTTTTTCTATTATATGAAAATGTCAAATGTTAATGTGAGTGGGTTATCTTTCTCCACGTGGAATGTGAATGTGTTGGGGGACCCCATAAAAAGAAGGAAGGTAATTTTTTTTAAGCATAAGAAATGTTATAGTGTTTCTCCAAGAAACACATCTTTCCTCACAGGATGCTGAAAAAATTGGGAGGATATGGGGTGGGCATGTTTTCTTTAGCGCTGGCTCAAGTAAGAGCAGGGGAGTTATTACATTGATAAGTAAGCATCTACAATTCAAATCTCTCAAACAGATTAAAGATAAATTAGGGAGAATCATTATTGTTTTAGCAGAAATTCAAGGGCAAAGGTTGGTTTTAGCTAATATTTACGTGCCTAACGTTGATGATCAAGGCTTTTTTATTGATCTTGTAGGGATGTTGCAAGCCGCTGGCACCCCTCATGATATAATATTGGGAGGAGACTTTAATCTTTTGATGGACTCAGTCCTTGATCATAGTGAAGCAAAAGTGTGTAAGCCCCCTAGAACGACATTGACACTTCACAGGATGTGTAAAAATCTTGGTCTTGCAGATATTTGGTGACTTTGCACCCATCTGGTAGGGACTATACATTTTCATCAGTCCATAAGATTTAATCTAGAATAGATATTTTTTTTTTTGTATCTAAGTCCCTCATTTCATCTGTTGTGGATTGTTCAATTGGAAACATTTTAGTCTCAGATCACGCCCTAGTGAGTTTAGAGATGTTGCCACATACGGAGAAAAAGAAATCATATAGTTGGCGCTATAATGTATCCCTTTTGCAAAATCCTGATTTCCAACTAATGTTAAAGACTGAAATCAATGTTTATATGTAGACCAACTGGTCCTCAGTATCTTCTGTGGACATGGCTTGGGAGGCACTTAAGGCGGTTCTTAGGGGTCGGATCATACAGTATGCCTCATTTACCAAAAAAACCCAAAACACAAGAACTCGTGGAGTTGGAAGGGAATATTAAAAATGCAGAGGTAGAGCTGAAGGGCCGAATGTCGTCTGATGTCCTCAGAGAATTGACCCGAATGAAATACAGATATAATACTATTTTGTTGCGGAAAGTACTTTGAGTCAGGGGACAAAGCAGGGAAGCTTTTGGCTAGATATATAAAGCAGAGAGAGTCTTTTTCTGCTATTTCCTCAGTGAAATCTGCTGGTGGTGAAATTTTTACCTCGGCCATTGATATTAATAATGCCTTTTAAAGAGTTCTATCTTGATCTTTATAGTTCCACGTCTTCATCTACTGATGAAGATATTAGAAAATTTGTGGAACCATTAGAACTCCCTAAATTGACGACTGAGCAAAAAAATGATCTTCTGAGATAACCTTGGAGGAGCTTGACGAGGTAATTAAGGCCTTACCTACTGGCAAGGCTCCGGGGCCAGATGGTTTTGCCGCTGAATTTTTTAGATCTTATGCTACAGAATTGGCTCCACATTTGTTAGAAGTTTATATGGAATCATTAAAGAATGGAAAGCTTCCAGCAACCATGACACAAGCCCGGATCAGTCTGATTCTTAAAAAGGACAAAGATCCAAGTGAGTGTAAAACTTACCGTCCAATTTCCCTGATCCAGCTAGATGTAAAAATTTTGGCAAACAGATTAAGTAAAGTTATGACATTTCTTATACATATAGATCAGGTGGGGTTTATTCGGGGCCATAGCTCTTCTGATAACAGTAGGCGTTTCATCAATATCATGTGGTCAGTAGCGAATGATCAGTCGCTGCCATCTCACTTGATTTTGAAAAGGCATTTGATATGGTAGAATGGGGTTATCTTTAAGATTTTAGAAATGTATGGGTTCGGGAGTACATTCATTGGTTGGATTAAGTTACTTTATAGACACCCTGTAGCAGCGGTACAGACAAATGGATTAATTTCAGATTATTTTACTCTGAATAGGGGCACTTGGCAGATTTGCCCTCTTTCCCCCTTATTGTCTTGTCCTGGCACCATTAGCAGCCGCGATAAGAAAGGAGCATGATTTTCCAGGGGTGATGGCGGGAGTTGTGGCGCATAAGCGTCTGCTTTACACAGATGATATTTTATTATTTGTCTCTGACCCTACTAGATCTATGCCTTGCCTCTACAGAATTATAAATTCCTTTTCCAAATTCTCAGGATACAAAGTCAGTTGGTCTAAATCCGAAGTGTTGGCTCTGACAGCGTACTGTTCAGTAACAGCCTTCCAGCCGGGCGCCTTTCAGTGGCCCAAACAGGGCATTAAATATTTGGGTATTTTATTCCCAGCAAATTTGTCTGATTTAGAGTTCATTTTGACCTTTTAATAAAAAGGTTTTCGAGCGATGTGGACAGGTGGGCTTCATTACATTTATCAATGATTGGGAAGGTTAATGTTATTAAAACGAACTGTATTCCAAAATTCAAATACCTGCTACAGTCACTCCCTATAGATGTCCCCCTCTCTTATTTCAAGCAATTTGATAGCATAGTAAGTTTTTCATTTGGAATGGTAAACGTCCCAGACTACATTTCAACAAATGACATAGGCCGATTGACAAAGGTGGTCTAGGCCTACCCAAGATTTTGTTTTATATGCGTTCGGTCTCAGGCATTTGGCTCATTGGTTGCTTCCACCTGAAAGAGCCCCTCCCTGGTTTTCTGTTGAACAGGGAGTCCTTGCCCCTATTTCGCCATTGCAAAGCCTTTCTATCAAACTAACCGGAGAAGTTAAGTCACACCCCGTTATTTCATATTTGGATGTAATTTGGACAAGAGTGGTCAGAGTATTTAATTAGGACATTTATTTAAATATTGCCTCAAGCATATGGCTGAACCCCAAATTATGCATCAACAAGTCCCCTTTCTGTTGGTCAGAGTGGATTGTGAGAGGGGTTGCTGCACTCTGCGACATGTATGAGAGTGGAGTGTTGAGATCTTTTGAGAATTTGGGTCATCGTTTTGGGATTCCCAGATCTCAGTTTTATAGGTATTTACAGCTGCGCCACATGATCTGTGCGGTTTTTGGGAGAAGCACACAACCCCTAAGGCGGCAGATGCTTTGGGAGAGGTGATTACTGCTCTTGGAAAAGGTCATGAGGCATCAGTGTATTACTCCCTGCTAATTCAGAGTCTGGGGGATGGAGCTTTAACTTCTATCAAGAGATTATGGGAGAAAGATTTGAATTTGGTATTGGAGGAAGGAGTGTGGACTAGGATTCTAAAAAATGTCAAGTCTGCATCTAGAGATGCAAGGGTTTGCTTTATGCAATTTAAGATTTTACATAGATTTTATTGGACCCCCTCTAGATTATATAGGCTTGGTCTTAAACACACACCCACCTGCTGGCGATGCCACTCAGAAGTTGGAGACACAACTCATGTCTTTTGGGGGTGTGATAAGATTCAAGTTTTTTGGTTGAGGGTTCAGAGTTATTTGTGTGACGTTTTGGGCGCTCAAGTTTTACTTTGCCCCAGACTTTGTATTTTGGGCGATGGGGCAGTCATGCATTTGGGAGACAAATTTATAAAAAAATTGGGTTCTGACAAATGTTATGTTTGGCAGACAAGTTATTTTAAGGGGTTGGATGTCAGATGGAGTGCCATCATTTCCGGAGTGGTGTGCAGAGGTGGGGAGGGTGGCAGCTTTTGAAGAAGGGTTATCTAGAGGATTGGGTAATTTGGACTTATTTGTGGGAAAGTGGGGCAAATATCTGACATTTTTGGAGGGCTCTCGGGGAGGGACAGTGGAGAGAGAGGTGTAGATGTTGTGTGTGATTATTTTATTCATTACATTTTTTAATATTTGTTTTTGTGTGTCTATAATCATGTGGGACTTTTGACCGGTAGTGTACACTGTACATTTGTGTATATTGAACAAAGGTTTTCTAGTTGTGCTGACATAAAATGACCATAAGTTGAATTTACTTAAGTGTGTTGCAGAAATGTTACATATACATTTTAAGTAAGTCCAGCACATATTTTTATTTCAGTGTAGTCAGTCACCAGAGTCTTTGTGGTTGAGAGAGCTGAATGCTGAAGCTTGCTCGTCCCTGCAAGCCTAGGCTACACTGACGCTGAATAATTCAACATTGTATGAATGAACAGTCATTTAACTGTTTATAGCACCAGAGAAGCTAGTGTGCATTCTTATTGGCTGAAAGAGAGGAGAAAAGTAGTTAGAGATTATAGGAATGTGGGTGCTGTCTGTAGGGGTGATAATGCATTTTTGTGCATCTGTTGAATATTAGAAACAATGAATGCAATATTTTAGGCAAATTCACTTTTGTCTTAAGACCTGCTTTGCAAATGTATATATTATCTTATATTTACAATTATATAATATAATCTTTCTGCTCATAATAAACCTTTTTTAATTTATTTTGTGCAGCGTTTTACAGTCCAGTCTCTGGCTCAGTTTATTATATATTATTATTCAACTGATCACACAAGAATTTAATTTAAAACTTTGTTTTTACTGATGGTAAGTGTCTGTTCTTAATCTACTCAAGAATAAGACACAATTTTGTACATAAATTAGCAAGATTGTTTTATATGAAAAATGATACTTCCGAAGATGACCTGTAGTTTGACTTTTTCATATTTTTGTCTGAAAAGTCTGTCTTTTATGATTCTGAGCAGGAGAGAGCCACTCTTCACAGGAAACAGAGAGAGAGAGGAAAAGCTGCTTGAAGAGACAGATTGAGAATGAGATGAAGCAGCTGGAAGAGGAAATTGCAGCCTGTAAGATGCATTCTTTTAGTTATTGCACTGTGTTTTCTTTTATGATAAAATTAACCAAACTCAAATCTGGATCATTGGTTAAAGGAATAGTTTACCCAAAAAAGATAATTCTCTCATTTTCTCACTGTTATGCCATCTCAAACTCGTTTGACTTTCTTTCCACTGCCGAATATGCGTTGTACACCAGAGACTATTTTGCAGAGACGGGCCACTTCTATTTAAATGAATGGAAGAAATTGGAATGTTCAACCAAGGAGCTCTGAGCGCCCAATGGTCAACGAGTGTAGAAAGGAAGTCCCACCTTACAGTTAAAAGAGCCAATAACCTTTTAGATATAGACATCACCTGTCAATCAACTCTAGAATGCGCACACACATTAGCTATACAAGCCGGGAAAAGAGTTTTTTTTTTTTTTCGTAATATGATGTAAAGAATCATAATTTATGATACCAGTATTGTTAGATTTTATTGCTGATTTGATATATGTTCTTTGATCATAATCTTGACCAAACGTTTTTTACATTTTGGTCTTTCTCCATTCAAGTAGATAGGAGCTGCACTTTCATGACTGGAAATAGCCTTCCGAGTGCATTCCAAAGTTGGGTGACAGTGGACTGACTTGCTAGAAAGACTTTGTGTACAAGCACGAGAAAGTGTAATCAAGCTTTAAAGATTCAAGATTTATAGTGAAAACAGTTACATTTTGGTCTGTTTCTCACCCAAAACTGATCCTCTCGCTTCAGAAGACATGGTTTAAACCACTCGAGTCGAATGGATTAACTTTATGCTGCCTTTGTGTTCTTTTTGCAATTAACATTTTTATTGATTCATGTGCATATGACAGTGAAAAAAACTCAACACATAATAATGAATCAACATTTTACATTTAAACCCTACTAATACAATCCCACCCTGACCCCTAACGAACACCCCTGTGGTCCCACATAACACACACACAATCCAAAAAAATAAAATATATATATATATATATATATATATGTATATATATATATATATACACACGCACAAATAAATAATTAACATACATGATTAAACTACACTCTCCACATGCCCTCCCCGAGATTCCCCCAAAAAAACTAAATATTTGCCCCATTTTTTTAGCAAATAAGTCCCTCAACCCCAGCCTTCTACTTACCACCTCTTCAAATGCAGCTACCCTCCCCATTTCCACACACCACTCCGAAAAAAGAGGGTGCTCCATTTGACTTCCAACCCCTTAAAATCACTTGCCTGCCGATCATGAGACTGGTCATAACCCAGTTTTTTATATGATTGTCCCCTAAATGCATGACCGCCCCATCACCCAAAATACAGAGTCTGGGACAAAGCAAAACCTGAGTGTTCAAAACGTTGCACAAATACCTCTGAACCCTCAACCAAAACTCCTGGATCTTAACACACCCCCAAAAGACATGGGTAGTGTCTCCAACTTCTGACTGGCTTCGCCAGCAAATGGGTGTGTCTTTAAAACCAAGCCTTTATAATCTCGAGGGGGTCCAATAAAATCTATGTAAAATCTTAAATTGCATAAGGCGAACCCTTGCATCTCTAGATACAGACTTGACATTTTTAAGAATCTTAGTCCACACTCCATCCTCCAATACCAAATTCAAATCTTTTTCCCAAACTCTCTTGAGAGAAGTCAAGGCTCCATCCCCCAGACTCTGAATTAGTAGGGAGTAATACACTGATGCTTCATGGCCTTTTCCAAAAGCAGCAATCACCTCTCCCAAAGCACCTGCCGCTTTAGGGGGGTGCGTGCCACTCCCAAAAATAGTGCAGAGTAGGTGGCGAAGCTGTAAATACTTATAAAACTGAGATCTGGGAATGCCAAAATGTTGAACCAAATTTTCAAAAGATCTCAATACTCCACCCTCATATAGGTCACCAAGTGCATTAACCCCCCTCACAATCCAATCTGACCAACAAAAAGAGGACTTATTAATACATAGTTTAGGGTTCTGCCATATGCTCGAGGCAACATTTAAATAAATATCAGAATTAAACACTCTGGACACTTTTGTCCATATCGAGTGCAAATGCAAAATAACGGGATGTGACTTAACCTCTCCGGCTAGTTTAATCGAAAGGCTATGCAGTGGCGAGATAGGGGCAAGAACTTCCTTTTCAATACAAAACCAGGCAGGGGCTCTCTCAGGTGGAAGCAACCAATGAGCCAAATGTCTAAGACCGAACACCCTCCTTTAGCCCTCCTTTGTCAATTGGCCTATGTAACTTATTGAAATTTAACCTGGGGCGCTTACCATTTCAAATAAAGGACTTCGCTATGCTATCAAATTGCTTGAAATAAGAGAGGGGGACATCTACAGGGAGAGACTGAAGCAGGTAGTTGAATTTTGGAATACAATTCATTTTAATAACATTAACCTTCCCAATCAAGCCCACCTGCTGACATCGCTCGAAAACCTTTTTATTAAAGGGTCAAAATTAACTCTAACTAAATCAGACAAATTTGCTGGGAATAAAATCCCCAAATACTTAATGCCCTGTTTGGGCCACTGGAAGGCACCCGGCTGGAAAGCCGTTTCTGGGCAGTACGCTGTCAGCGCCAAAGCTTCGGATTTAGACCAATTGACTTTGTATCCTGAGAACTTGGAAAAGGAATTAATAATTCTGTGGAGGCAAGGCATAGATCTAGTAGGTTCAGAGACAAATAATAAAATATCATCTGCGTAAAGCAGAAGCTTATGCTCCGCACCTCCCGCTGTCACCCCTGGAAAATCATCCTCCTTTCTTATCGCAGCTGCTAATGGTTCCAGGGCAAGACAGAACAACAACGGGGAAAGCGGCAACCCTGTTGAGTGCCCCTATCCAGAGTAAAATAATCTGAAATTAATCCATTTGTTTGTACCGCTGCTACAGGGTGTCTATAAAATAACTTAATCCGACCAATAAATGTACTCCCGAACCCATACATTTCCAAAATCTTAAAAAGATAATCCCATTCTACCATATCAAATGCCTTTTCGGCGTCAAGTGAGATGGCAGCGACCGGAGACTGATCATTCGCTACTGACCACATGATATTGATGAGACGCCTGATGTTATCAGAAGAGCTACAGCCCCGAATAAATTCCACCTGATCTATATGTATAAGAGATGTCATAACCTTACTTAATCGGTTAGCCAAAATTTTTGACAATATTTTTACATCTAGTTGGATCAGGGAGATTGGATGGTAAGTTTTACACTCGCTTGGATCTTTGTCCTTTTTAAGAATCAGACTGATCCGGGCTTGTGTCATGGTTGGAGGAAGTTTTCCCTTCTTTAATGATTCAGTATAAACTTCTAACAAAAGTGGGGCCAGTTCTGTAGCATAGGATCTAAAAAATTCTGTGGCAAAACCATCTGGCCCCGGAGCCTTGCCAGTAGGAAGGGACTTAATTACCTCGTTAAGCTCCTCCAAGGTTATCTCAGAATCAAGAGAGTTTTTTTGCTCAGTCGTCAGTTTAGGAAGATCTAATGGTTCCACAAAGTTTCTAATATCTTCTTCAGTAGATGAAGACGTGGAACTATAAAGATCAATATAGAATTCTTTAAAGGCATTATTAATATCAATGGCCAAGGTAAATATTTCACCACCAGCAGATTTCACTGAGGGAATGATAGAAAGAGACTCTCTCTGCTTTATATATCTAGCCAAAAGCTTCCCTGCTTTGTCACCCGACTCAATGTATGACTGTCTTGCCCTGAATAACCAAAACTCCACTTTCCACGACAAAATAGTATTATATCTATATTTCAGTCGGGTCAATTCTCTGAGGCCATCAGCTGACATACGGCGCTTCAGCTCTGCCTCTGCAGTTTTAATATTTCCTTCCAACTCCACAAGTTCTCGTGCTTTGGATTTTTTGATGAATGAGGCATACTGTATGATTCGACCCCTAAGAACCGCTTTAAGGGCCTCCCAAGCCACGCTCACAGAGGATACTGAGGACCAGTTGGTCTCCATATAAACATTGATTTCAGTCTTTAACATTTGTTGGAAATCAGGATTTTGTAAAAGGGATACTTTAAGGCGCCAACTATATGATTTATTTTTCTCTATATATGTCAACACCTCTAAACTCACCAGGGCATGATCCGAGACTAAAATGTTTCCAATTGAGCAATCAACAACAGATGAAATTAGGGATTTGGATATAAAAAAAAAAATCTATTCTAGAATAAATCTTATGGACTGATGAAAAAAAATTATAGTCCCTACCGGATGGGTTCAAAAGTCTCCAAATATCCGAAAGACCAAGATTTTTACACATCCTGTGAAGCGTCAATGTTGCTCAAGGGGGTTTACACACTTTAGCTTCACTATGATCAAGAACTGAATCCATCAAAAGATTAAAGTCTCCTCCCAATATTATATCATGAGGGGTGCCAGCGGTTTGCAACATCCCTTCAAGATCTATAAAAAAGCCCTGATCATCAGCGTTAGGTGTGTAAATATTAGCCAAAATCAGACTTTGCCCTTGAATTTCAGCTAAAACAATAATTACTCTTCCTAATTTATTTTTAATCTGTTTGAGAAATTTGAATTGTAAATGTTTATTAATCAATATGACTCCCCTGCTCTTACTTGAGCCAACACTAAAGAAAACATGTCCACCCCATATCTTCCCAAATTTTTCAGCTTCCTGCGGGGAGAGATGTGTTTCTTGAAGAAACACTATATCATATTTCTTACGTTTTAGAAAAGTAATAACCTTCCTTCTTTTTATGGGGTGCCCCAACCCATTCACATTCCATGTGGAGAGAGACAACTTATTCATATTAACATTTGACATATTGATATAATAAAAATAAAAAATTGTGTGTGAAAACAAAATTATGAAGACCACATTCCCCATTAGTGAAACAATCAACCCCGGAACAAAACAAACAAAGAAAAACGTGCGCATTAACCCCACGCACGACAGCGCCAACCGGCGACAATCCCTCTAAACTCAAAAGGTCCATGAACCTCTACGAGAGCCCCCACGACAACTTTGCCATCGGATTGCTCAATTTTGCCTCACAAATTTGTGAGGCAAAATTACATAACAGAAAATACTTTGTGAAATAAACCCAGTTAATAGGAAGAATGAACACAAAAAATGTGTAGATTCATTCACAGAACTGTCTCAAGGATGTGATCTTCCACAAAACAAATTCCAGCTGATATAAAACCGTTCAGATTCCTCGGACAGACAAAGGAATGTTCCGTGAGCCGGCTGTTATGAGTTCAGCGGATGACGTAATCATTCCAATGTCCCGTAAAAAAAATAAATAACTCAAAACAAACTACAGCCAGCAGGAGGAATAAGCACGAAGAACGAACAGATTAATCCACAGCTGTTCCAATGGAGTGTTATTCAACAGAACAAGCTCCAGCCGCTAGGCGGGACCAATACAAAAAGAAACAAAACCGGCATCCTGGATCCCCGGATGGTCGAATCAATTCACTCGGAGGCTGCATAAAAGTAAATACCATGACTTACACAATCCGTCAGCTTTATAAAAGACATCCTTTGTGTGAGCATGTAAATATTTTGCGGTCATCCGTAGTGTCCACTCTCAAACTGGCCGGGAACTTCAATGCAAATGTTTCTTTAAGGAAAGTGTTATTCACAAAACAAGCTCCAGCCACACGGCGGAGCCAACGCAAAAAACCCAAAATTTCACCCAGCTTCCTCAAGAGTTAGGTACAGCGAGTCAGGCCCACTCACATGAGAAACATCCAATGGTTTACTCAGTCATTGATTCTATAAAAGATATTGCCAGATTTGGACATGTGAATACTTTGCGACCGTTTTTCGTTTCTATTCTCAGTTTGGCAGGAAACATCAGAGCAAAAGATCTTTTTCTGATGTAAGAGTTTCTTACATTCCTTGAACCGATCACGTTTCTCTCGTCGAACTCGCAAAGTCTGGGAACAAGAAAACATTATGGTTCTTCCAAGAAAGCTTCCCTTTGCTCCTCGCCTGGCGCAACACAAGATCTTTATCGGATGATCTCAGAAATCTGGGCAGAATCGATCTGGGCCTATCTCCCTCAGCAGATCTGTGAGCTGGCACTCTGTGAGCTCACTCAATTTCCAGCTTGTGGCCTGATATGTCGAGCAGACTCGGGAAGAGCTCGTCCAGGAATTTCACCATATCTCTGCCCTCCTCATGCTCAGGAATTCCAACAATTTGTATGTTATTCCTGCGGTTTCTATTTTCAAGATCTTCAAGCTTTTCAAGGAGATGTTCCAAATCAACTTTGGTCGCGGGCGGATTAGCGGATAATTCCCTCTCCGAAGATTCCAGAAAATCGATTCGTTTTTCAACATCAGACACTCTTGTACCTAACTCAGAGAATTTTATTTCCATCGCCATGATCGATCGACGTATTACAGTGAGATCCTCCAAGTCAGCAAGAATCTTCGTCAACATCATCGACATGTTGGACAACTGACGCTGGATCTCCTCTCCCGCCGTACCATCCAAATCGAGTCCCCGGTCTGTAGGCCTGTCGGGGCTTTCATCCTGAACAAGTAAGTGTCTATTAATATCTCCAGAGCCTGAGGATTTTGACTTCTTTGCCATGTTTTGCAACAAAGGACAAATGTGTAACTGGGTGTATCAAATTTCACCAGATTATAACATGAGAATAATCGAAAATTCAGCAAAGTGCGCAGAGCTCGTCGCTCACACGTCTGCTCCTTGCTTGGCGTCCATTTTCTCCAACTAAGTTCTCGCCTTTATGTGTTCTTTAGAGCATGGAAGCTTTGGACCCCATGGAGCTGCATTGAATGAATATCATAAACACATCATATCTCCTTTGAAAAATATTTGTTTGTGTTCTGCAGAAGAAAGAAAGCCACATGAGTTTATTACTGCATAAGGGTGAATAAATGATGACAATTATAATTTTTGAGTGAACTATTCCTTAAAAGTCGTCTGCCTCTGTTTTGGTCTGCAAAGCCTTTTCCAGGACTGGTTTTGATAGCCACACATCCCCAGTGTTCAGTCCAGCTAATCCAGAGAGCTCCATAGAGGACAGTCTTACAGTGCTTGGGGACCACGTCTCCCGGGACCTGGACACACACTTGTCCACCGCCACTCAAACACTTCTGAGAAGGTCCGTTCCTGGAAAACTTCTTGGATGAATTCAGTAGACCTAGGAATGTTGTTCAGTTTTGGAACAGTTGAAAAGTTCTTGCCACTGAAAGATTCTTGGCACAGATCTATGTCATAAAAAATTGTATAAACAGCCCACACACAAACACAAATATGTTCTAAATTGGTATTTGTAAAGTCAGCCTGACCGTGACATTTCTAACTTAAATATTGACCAAAAGCTTTTCAAATATATGCAGAGAAATATTGTGTTCATTCCTGAACAGTGGATTATGTATGTGTCTCTTGTACAGTGATTTGAACTTTGAGCATTTCAAAGCAGTGGTAGAGGAGGTGTCCTCTCATGCTCAAGAAGGATGGAGCAAGGTAACTAAAAACACACTGCACAAGTATACATATAGCATGTCCCACACCTCTACTGATTTGCCCCTTATTTTATCATTCTGTCATTGTGTTTTTTTTCTGTAGGTGTTGGTACCATTAGTATTGTTACAGACCCTGCAGTCTGAGGGACAGCCACTGGAAACTCTGCTAGATTATGGTCTGCGTTACCTTGAAGAATCACAAGCAGACTTTATCATTCAGCAGGGAGGATGGGTGAGTGACTGGACTTTGACTGGCGATTTACTACCTGTAGTTTGACTGTGATGGTGTAACCAGCTATTTATCAACCAAAACATGGCAGGTTTTTTTTTTTATACTAGGTGTATCATGTTGTTATTACATTATCGTCTGGTTTGACAACCAATGTAATCACTGCACCTAAATATTACCACCCAATTTAGGGATTTTTTTAAAATTATTTATTTATTTTATTTTTATCCCCTTTTCTCCCCAATTTGGAATGCCCAATTCCCACTACTTAGTAGGACCTCGTGGTGGCGCGGTTACTCACCTCAATCCGGGTAGTGGAGGACAAGTCTCAGTTACCTCCGCTTCTGAGAGTCAATCGGCGCATTTTATCACGTGGCTCATTGTACATGACACCGCGGAGACTCCCAGCATGTGGAGGCTCATGCTACTCTCCGCGATCCATGCACAACTTACCACCCGCCCCATTGAGCGTGAGAACCACTAATCGTGACCACGAGGAGGTTGGCCCATATGACTCTACCCTCCCTAGCAACCTGGCCAATTTGGTTGCTTAGGAGACCTGGCTGGAGTCACTCAGCACAGCCTGGATTCGAACTTGCTACTCCAGGGGTGGTAGTCGGCGTCAGTACTCGTTGAGCTACCCAGACCCAATAAAAGGAAAAAGAAAAGAATGTTTGATGCATTAACTCTTTAGCCAGCAAATATTTTGGTGAAGTGAGACAGAATTCCTTTTAGATTTTTTGTTTTTGTCATGCAGAAATGGATTTTCAGTGTTCTTTTCCAAGATGTGCCTTTTTGTCAGGAGAGGGAGTCAGAGAGATGCTACTTATTTTGACATGATGCTTATCCAACTGCTGGTTGGTGAAGCTAACTTAATGTTACAGGCACATTGTGTTGTGATGCACACAGCTTTTCTTCAGATGTGTACTCAAAGTATGCAGAAGCCTTGAGAGACCAAAGGCTATGCCATCCACATAATCCTCTGCAGTATTTTGGCCAGCTACACCAGTAAATTCTAATCCATTATGGTTTTATGTGGCTAGCAAGACAACCTTCCAAAATGAATTTAATATTTGTGCAATTTGTTTTACATTTGATGTTGCATTCCTAGTTGTTGATGGTGTAGCTCTTTGACACAAAAGCACTGCACATTAAAGGTTAAGAATTACTGTTGAATTATGAAACTTAGCTTTTTGCATAATGTGCACACTCAATGTTCATCTGATCAAAATGTATGTCATTTGATAGTTCAAACTGAAGACCATTTAATTCAGAAGGTTATCTTACCCTTATTCAAATATTTTATGTTAATAGTTCTTCAGTTCTGTCATGATGTCAAAGCATTGCATGTCAAAAAGCTAGATAAAGGTTGTGTTTGTTTTAAACATCCTATTTAGGTCACGCTGTATCACAGATGGGGGCCGTCCTTATGAAAGACTCGGCTCATGCATTTTGTGTGCGTGCTGATGAACTCAGTCAGTGGGATTAATTTAATTAGTGCGCCGTTGACACTTATGTGGAAGGAGGGGAGACCATTGTTTTATACTGGCACTCTCCAGTACAGGACCACATTCCAGCGATGAATGGATGATACAGGATAAGCAGGATGGGATGTGTGTGAGTCTTTGAATGCAGGAGGGAGGAGTCTGAAAGGGAGGAGGAGGGAGTGTGCAAGCAAACAAGACCTCCTGCTCAGCAGTTTCAGTCCCATTATTCTGACAGCACCGTGTCTGCCCTGCAATCTTTATCCTGTATACTCTTTCACTCTGTCACTCATTCACTTTATTCCCTTGTAAGTGCTGGTGTTCTGCACACTTAGGAACCGAACACAGACAGGTAGGGGAGATCCTTTCTTCTAGAACTCTGGGCTGGGTGAGATTGGAAACAAACTTATCCAGTTGTGGTTTTGGCTCATGTGTGTAATGGCGTTCATCACTAATGTTTTGTATCCAAGTCGTTTGATCAGGTCTGTTGCTCTCGATCATGGTGTAAATGGATAATAAAATGCTTAACACTTTATCTTAGAAAGTACACTCACAAGCTCCAATTTAATTTGTGTAATGCCATTAAAAAGGTCATAGAGTAAATATTTATATGAATGTTTAACTTGTTTTATTTAGAAATTACTGTAGTTAGAGTGAGTTTGTTCAGTTCTGCTTTTGGATGAATATGATTGTGCTTTAGGCAGCATTAGTAGTTTGCACCATTTGCAAAAGGACAGTAGTTGTTAAGAGTCTCAAATTGATTTATCAACTGGTTAATTTAAACCAAACAGCACCCTACAATTTATGCATGAAACAGTGGTTAGTAAAACCAATTGAATGAGACAATCCATACTAGAATGGTTTTATAAATGATTTACACAGAATTTTGTTCTGTTCATGCAAGTGAGGTAAGTGAGGTGGCTTGTTCTTTGGAATCCAGGGCAAAATAGCAAGGAGACATTTTGAAAACGAAGTGATGTCTGTCTGATCATGTTTAACTCTTAAAGAGTAAGGTAAGCAGACTTTTGTTGCACTGTATTAGGCGACAGAGCTGGATCTGTGTATGTTTTAGGGTGTGTGTGTAAAGTGAGGGACATTTTGTCTTGTGAGTAACCCCTCCCATGACCCCCTTCCTGTCCCTCTTTCTGTGTTCTGTGCATAATATGGAGTTGACCTTCAGGGGGGTGGTGTCACATGGCCCTGTCATATTCAGTAGAGACTCTTGAGGTGGTATGATGTGATGAAATTTGATTCCTGTTGTCTTGGAAGGGACAAACAGCTACCAAGGCAAAGCTTGCTGTGCAAAAATCAGCAGGTGCTATGAGCAGTTGATCTTGAGCCATGTCAGGTCGCATAACCCTGCACAGAGCTCAGTCCGACCCCTTACGTAACTGAAATTTATGAATGCGGTGTTCTCGCATCACACAAACAGAGGCCATCAGCCATCCCCACTCACTGCAGCGCAGGCGTAGAGGAAAAACCAAAATAAATCTGATTAATCCTCATATAACATCAGCTGGGAAAAGCTGCCCCAGATAGTCTGTCACAGCTCCACTTACAGTGTTGATTGAGATGCTGACCTCTGTATGCGTAATAAAGTCAGTGCTGCTGTTCACCCAAAAATAAAAATTCACTTGATTTACTTGCCCTCATGCCTTCCCAGATGTGTATGAATTTCTTTCTTCAGCAGAACGCAAATTAAGATTTTTATAAGAATATTTCATCCCTGTAGGTCCATAAGTGAATGGTGAAGCTCCAAAAATCACCTAAAGGAAACCATGAAAGTAATCCATGTGACTCCAGTGGTTAAATCAATATCTTCAGAAGCACTATAATAGGTATGGGTGAGAAACAGAACAATATTGAAGTCCTTTTTTACTCTAAATCTCCACTTTAACTTTCACTTTCAGATGTGGAAGTGAAACTAAACAGGCACCACATGTGACTTTCAGATGTAAAAGTGGAGATTTAAAGTAAAAAAGGATCTGTTTCTCACCCAGACCTATTATATTGCTTCTGAAGATATGGATTTAACTACATGGAGTCATATGGATAACTTCTATGTTTCCTTTATGTGATTTTTGGCACTACAAAGGTCTGATCACTATTCACTTGCATTGTGAGGACATACTTAACTGAAATATTTTTCTAAAAATCTTAGAATCTAAAGAAAAAAAGTCACACATATGGGATGGCATGGGGGGGAGTAAGTGATGAGAGAATTTTCATTTTTGAGTGAACTGTCCCTTTAAGATAGAAGTGGCCAATATGGGAGATTCAGATAAATCCTTCACCTCAGGGATTCCATTAAAGATTACAGTCTTACCTGTTTTTAGATTAAAAAAAAAAAAAAGGTGCATTTTGTAGATGCTTGATGTCTTGAGGAGAAATGCAGTGGGTCCCACTCTGGGTCAAGCCAGCAGCAAATGCTAACTATTATTTATGAATGAGCAGAGCTGTGCAATGAAGGCCAGTAGCTCCCTCCAGTAGGTTGCATAATGCAGTGAATAAACTGTTTCTGGTAATCAGAACACATTGTTCACAGGTGAACAGTGTGTGGAATCCTACATTTGGTGCACCTTCAGTGGACAAGGTATGTTTACCTTTGGTGTGGAGCCCCGAACAATAGAAACTGACTCGCATTTGTGTCAAAAGCAACTTGGTCTCATAGAATCACGTTACTATACCTACATATTTGCAAAATGATTTTTACGTTGCTCATTGTACATATTGCAGCAGTTACCTGGGGAAATAAGCACTAGAGGTGCTACAACAAAGACTTTTTATTCCCTTTCACAAAAATCTAAAGTAAAATGATGGATTACCAGTTCAAAACATTTTCACCCTGCTCCTCACACAATGCTCTCTTGACATCTAAACACTTCTACTATAGTGCATGACATGTAAGGTTTGCATTACAAAACCAACTACATTTTCGAGCTTGTTTGAGCACTATCAAATTGTGTGGTAGCTCAAATGATAGTGTTCGAGTTCGGTCCTGAAGAGCAGGCAAGTCAACACGTGAACCGAAAGTATCATTGAAGCACCTACCAGATATGGTTGCTTCAGCAATTGCGTTTTTCATCTCCCATTTGCTTTAATGACAATATCAGTTATGTTCAGGGAGGTCGGTTTTGTTGACTTTAAACACAATAACCTATTAACCATAACCTAAACCTTAATGTGTTTGGGAGAACATTTAACTCTATGTTGCCACAGTTACATAATTTTCATGAGATCAAGCTGGCTACAGTGGTTCAACTTCAGAGTGTATCACAGCATTCATGCAATGAATTTAGTAGGCACGTAAATTCACATACATTAGTAGCACAGAGCATTACCAAATGCCTAAAATATTTGTTAAACATGGTTAATCACTAGACAGTTGTTATAATCTCTACACCACCCCATCTTTGATAATGGGTCCTCCTATGGATGTGCAAGTATTTGTGTTTGGGAAGTGTGCATGAGTTTTTGTCTTAAGGCAAAGCAGGGTGCATGGACTTTGGGTAGGGTATTGCTTAGGCATAGTTCTCACGCCCATTTTGTTATGGCGCATAAAAGTATTGGAAGACAGAGTCGAAGAAGAAGCCTTTATTCTGTCACACATTATACATTTGCATATACAGGTGCATCTCAGTAAATTAGAATGTCGTGGAAAAGTTCATTTATTTCAGAAATTCAACTCAAATTGTGAAACTCGTGTATTAAATAAATTCAATGCACACAGACTGAAGTAGTTTAAGTCTTTGGTTCTTTTAATTGTGATGATTTTGGCTCACATTTAACAAAAACCCACCAATTCACTCTCAAAAAATTAGAATATGGTGACATGCCAATCAGCTAATCAACTCAAAACACCTGCAAAGGTTTCCTGAGCCTTCAAAATGGTCTCTCAGTTTGGTTCACTAGGCTACACAATCATGGGGAAGACTGCTGATCTGACAGTTGTCCAGAAGACAATCATTGACACCCTTCACAAGGAGGGTAAGCCACAAACATTAATTGCCAAAGAAGCTGGCTGTTCACAGAGTGCTATATCCAAGCATGTTAACAGAAAGTTGAGTGGAAGGAAAAAGTGTGGAAGAAAAAGATGCACAACCAACCGAGAGAACCGCAGCCTTATGAGGATTGTCAAGCAAAATCGATTCAAGAATTTGGGTGAACTTCACAAGGAATGGACTGAGGCTGGGGTCAAGGCATCAAGAGCCACCACACACAGACATGTCAAGGAATTTGGCTACAGTTGTCGTATTCCTCTTGTTAAGCCACTCCCGAACCACAGACAACGTCAGAGGCGTCTTACCTGGGCTAAGGAGAAGAAGAACTGGACTGTTGCCCAGTGGTCCAAAGTCCTCTTTTCAGATGAGAGCAAGTTTTGTATTTCATTTGGAAACCAAGGTCCTAGAGTCTGGAGAAGCTCATAGCCCAAGTTGCTTGAAGTCCAGTGTTAAGTTTCCACAGTCTGTGATGATTTGGGGTGCAATGTCATCTGCTGGTGTTGGTCCATTTTGTTTTTTGAAAACCAAAGTCACTGCACCCGTTTACCAAGAAATTTTGGAGCACTTCATGCTTCCTTCTGCTGACCAGCTTTTTAAAGATGCTGATTTCATTTTCCAGCAGGATTTGGCACCTGCCCACACTGCCAAAAGCACCAAAAGTTGGTTAAATGACCATGGTGTTGGTGTGCTTGACTGGCCAGCAAACTCACCAGACCTGAACCCCATAGAGAATCTATGGGGTATTGTCAAGAGGAAAATGAGAAACAAGAGACCAAAAAATGCAGATGAGCTGAAGGCCACTGTCAAAGAAACCTGGGCTTCCATACCACCTCGGCAGTGCCACGCCAAATTGAGGCAGTAATTAAAGCAAAAGGAGCCCCTACCAAGTATTGAGTAAATATACAGTAAATGAACATACGTTCCAGAAGGCCAACAATTCACTAAAAATGTTTTTTTTATTGGTCTTATGATGTATTCTAATTTTTTGAGATAGTGAATTGGTGGGTTTTTGTTAAATGTGAGCCAAAATCATCACAATTAAAAGAACCAAAGACTTAAACTACTTCAGTCTGTGTGCATTGAATTTATTTAATAAACGAGTTTCACAATTTGAGTTGAATTACTGAAATAAATGAACTTTTCCACGACATTCTAATTTATTGAGATGCACCTGTATACAGTGAAATTCCTTTTTTCACATATCCCAGCTAAGCTGGGGTCAGAGTGCAGGGTCAGCCATGATACGGCGCCCCTGGAGCAGATAAGGGTGAAGGGTCTTGCTCAAGGGCCCAACAGTGGCATCTTGGCGGTGCTGGGGCTTGAACGCATCCATCTTTAATGTATGCTGCCTTTTTTATTACTTTGTGTTTACTTCAAAGTCACACTGAATCATACATAAAGAATATAATTTTAAAAAGCTGTGGTTGCTTCATTTTAATTAGAGAGCCTGGATTATACAATGTTTTTTCCTTTGGTTTATTAATCTCAACCCCAACCCAGTCTGTCTCTCTATCTTTGATGTCATCATATGCATAAATATCTTCACATGCCACAGATTAGTTATCTGTATAATACGTTATAACAGTTAAAGGACGGGCAAGGAGGAGGCGGGAACTGGCTGAACAGTAAACATAAATTTTAATGTTAAAACTCAACTTAAAACAACATAATACAAACATGAACACAGACACACACAACGTGTGTGTCTCTCTCAAAGTGGCGCCTCTGGCTCGTCTTTTTTTCCCCTTCCGCCTCATTAGCCCGATTCAGGGCCGGCTGTGTGTCCTCACGGCCCGGCCCCACCCTCTCTCTTGTCACATACGTTTATTAGAATTCCATTAGAACTATGGTGTACGTGTCTGTCTGTACATCTAGATAAAGGTCTCTTTCTATTACTGAAAAAGATCTGACAGCAGTATGACACATTGCTGTTTGTCATCCCAAACACACGTTGACTGTGTCATGCACTGGAATTATACAAATAAAAAAAAAATAAAAAAATGAATGAAAATATTACAAACAAGTATGCGCAGTGCCATGTAGTTTATTTACTGTTACTACTGCACTGACATAACCAGTCATATAAAGTTTTTTCCATGCTCTGATAAAAGAAGAAAATACAAAAAATTGCCCAGTCTCTGTATGTATAGTTGAAGTCAGAAGTTTACATACACCTTAGCCAAATACATTTAAACTCAGTTTTTGACAATTCCTGATATTTAATCGTAGAAAACATTCCCAGTCTTAGGTCAGTTAGGATCACTACTTTATTTTATTGAAATGTAAGAATAATAGTTGAATGATTTATTACAGCTTTTATTTCTTTCATCACATTCCCAGTGGGTCAGAAGTTTACATACACTTTGTTAGTATTTGGTAGCAATGTCTTTAAATTGTTTAACTTGGGTCAAATGTTTTTGGGTAGCCTTCCACAAGCGTCTCACAATAAGTTGCTGGAATTTTGGACCATTCCTCCAGACAGAACTGGTGTAACTGATTCAGGTTTGTAGGCCTCTTGCTTGCACATACTTTTTCAGTTCTGCCCACAAATTTTCTATTGGATCGAGGTCTGGGTTTTGTGATGGCTACGCCAATAAAAATCTGCTCATCATTTACTCACTCTCATGCCATCCCAAATGTGTATGACTTTCTTCTGCACAACACAAATGAAGATTTTAAGAATATCTCAGATCTCTAGGTCTATACAATGCAAGTGAATGGTGACCAGAACTTTGAAGTTCAAAAAGCACATGAAGGCAGTATAAAAGTAGTCCATACGACTTCAGTGATTAAATCATATTTCTTCAGAAGCAATATGATAGGTGTTGGTGAGAAACAGATCAATATTTAAGGCCTTTTTCCTATAAATTGTCCTCCCGCCTAGTAAGTGGCAATATGCACAAAGAATTTTAATTACCATAAAGAAAAGAAGAATGTGGAAGTGATAGTGGACATTTGTAGTAAAAAAGGACTTAAATATTGATCTGTTTCTTACACAAACCTATCATATTGCTTCTGAAGAAATATGATTTAACCACTGGAGTCGTGTGGATTACTTTTATGCTGCCTTTATGTGCTTTTTGTAGCTTCAAAGTTTTGGACCCTGTTGACTTGCATTGAATGGAACAACAGAGCTGAGATGTTCTTCAAAAAAAATCTTCGTTTGTGTTCAGCAGATGAAAGAATGTCATACACATCTAGCATGAGTGTGAGTAAATGATGAGATAACTTTAGTTTTGGGGTGAACTATTCCTTTAAGCCAGATGCCAGGACCTAATTTGATTTTGAAAGTGTGTGTGTGTGAGACAGACTGGATTACATGTGAAAGTAGATACACGTGCACAGTGATGGATTACTGAGAAGTGAATATCTTTTAGAGTCCTCTTGGCTAGAAAATGCACAGGGCAGAGTGTGTGGACCAAAAAGCAGAAGCATCCTTTTATGGGTCCTTTATGATGAGTAAGTGAGGGCAATATCTTCAGTTTGCCAAATGCAAATGAACAGAAACCGATGTACTTACAGAATGGGTTCAAATTCAAACTGCCTTGTTTTGCATGCTTGACTCAGTTATGGCAAACATGCAGAAACCAGAGACACAGTCTTATGGTGATGTCATTATTTGAGTGCAGATGGATGGATGACCGTGTAAGGTGTCGTCTCTTTTTGTATAAATTCCAGATGATCTTTAGACTAACAATAGAGTGAATTCCATCTGAAAGGAAGTGGGTTAAAGCACTTCCTGTTGAGCTGTTGAAGTCCTCCCTATTTTTGTTTAATGCATCCCTCAGGCATATGTTTTTGTGTGTTTTAAAGAAGATGGCTTCATTCCAGTGATAGATCTCTGGTAAAGATAAGCACCAAGTCTTAAACCAGGTTTTTGCTTTAAACCCATTTGTAATCCAGGACCCAGGTTATTAACTGTCCATCATTTCTGCTTTGCATTCTAAAGTCGATTCTGCTTAGTCAAACCTTGATTTAGTGAGACTACATTATAGTGTATTGGTATTTCTCCTGTTCTCCACTGGGTGGCATACACATTAAATAACAAATGGACTCTGTCATGGTAAGTGCCATTTATTGTACTGAAGTGTAAAGACAGAAGAAAAAAATCTGAATGAGAGTATTGATTGGTTTGCCTTAAGTTACAAATAAGGCATAAACAAGTAAGACTTGTAATTGGTGCCAGCTGTATCAGGTAAAAATTTGCCACCCATAGTCTGATGGATTGTTGGGTTAATGTTTTGTTGTTTATTTAAATCAGCATTTTGCAAATCAAATTGTCATGAAATGTTTCAGAAATTAATAATAAAATAACAAGATCTAACAGTTTGATTTGATATTATTCAAAGACAAAAGTAAAAAAATGTCTTTTTAATTCTTACAGTATCAGTGTACTTCACATTTGTTTTAGGCACATACATTTCTTTGTGAAGTTCAGCCAGAGGGGTTTTCAAACCATTCCTGGAGCCTCTTCAGCACAACACACTTTGGATTTCACCCTTATTTGACACAGATTTCAGGCCATGGAATACTCTACTAATCAGATAATTTTGTTAAACAAAGGAGACATCCAACATGTGCAGTGCTGGGGAGGCTCTAGGAACAGTGGGAATGGCCTAATTGGTATTGGATAACTTTTTTGCTTCAATAAATAACATTATCATTTAAAAATGTATTTTGTGTTTACTCAGATTTCCTTTGTTTTATGTTAGATTTTGTTTGAATTTTTGAAACAATTTAGTATGAGATATACACAAAAACAGAAGAAATCAGGATGGGGCAAATACTTTTCCACAGCACTGTAATAATATCACAATTGTTGACTTCAATTCCTTTTGGAATTGAACAGTACTGTAATACAGTCTTTCTGAGGCAGACTTGTGCACGTAGTTTAAGATGCTGTGTCAAGTTAAAAGTAGTTTGAAAGGGGATTAAAAAAACACTTTGAGACCCCTGCATTGTTGCACTCCATCAGCTGTCACTGAACATGAGAATGCGTATACTGTGCATTCAGAAAGTATTCAGACCCCTTCATTTTTTTCACATTTTGTTATGTTGCAGCCTTATGCCAAAATATTTCAAATTAATATTTGTTTCACATCAATTTACACTACATACCCCATAATGACAAAGAAAAAAATAGATTTTTGATAACTTTGCAAATGTATTACAAATAATAAACTGAAATATCACATTGCCATAATTATTCAGACCCTTTGCTATGACACTTGAAATTTAGCTCAGGTGCATCCCATTTCTTTGGATCATCTTTTGAGATGTTTCTACACTTTGATTGGAGTCCACCTGTGGCAAATTCCATTGATTGGACATGATTTGGAAAGGCACACATCTGTCTATATAAGGTCTCATAGCTGAAAATGCATATCAGAGCAAAAACCAAGCCATGAGGTCAAAGGAACTGCCTGCAGAGCTCAGAGACAGGATTGTGTCGAGGCATATATCTGGGGAAGGCGACAAAAAAATTTTGCAGCACAGTGGCCTCCATAATTCTTAAATGGAAGAAGTTTGGAGCAACCAGGACTCTTCCTAGAGCTGGCTGCCGGCCAAACTGAGTAATCGGTAGAAGGGCCTTGGTAAGAGAGGTGGCCAAGAACCCGATGGTCACTCTGGTTGAGCTCCAAAGATCATGTGTGGAGATGGAAGAAACCTGCAGAAGGACAACCATCACTGCAACACTCCACCGATCTGGACTTTATGGCAGAGTGGCCAGACAGAAGCCTCTCCTCAGTGCAAGACACATGAAAGCCCACTTGCAAAAAAGCACCTAAAGGACTCTCAGACTGTGAGAAACAAGATTCTCTGGTCTTATGAAATGAAGATTGAACTGTTTGGCCTCAATTCCAAGCATAATGTCTGGAGGAAATTAGGCACTGCTCATCACCTGCGCAATACCATCCCAACGGTGAAGCATGGTGGTGGTGGCATCATGCTGTGGGGGTGCTTTTAAGCAGCAGGGACTGGTCAGGGTTGAAGGAAAGCTGAATGCAGCAAAATACAGAGATATCCTTAATGAAAACCTGGTCCAGAGTGCTCAGGACCTCGTCCTGTAGGAAGGTGAACCTTCAGCCCAGTCTGATGACCCTAAACACACAGCCAAGACAATGCAAGAGTGGCTTAGGGACAACTCTGTGAATGTCCTTGAGTGGCCCAGCCAGAGCCTGGACCTGAACCCAATCGAGCATCTCTGGAGAGTCCTGAAAATGACTGTACAAAGGTGCTTCAACTAAGTACTGAGTTAAGGGTCTGAATGCTTATGTCAATGTGATATTTCAGTTTTTTCTTTTTAATACATTTGCAAAGTTATTAAAAATCTGGTTTTTGCTTTGTTTTTTGTGTGGGTATGGAGTGTAGATTGATGTGAGAGAAAAAATTATTTTAAGCTTCTTTTTTTTGTGGGGGGGTGGGGGGATTTACTCCCCTTCCCATTTTGTCATGCCCAATTCCCAATGCGCTCTAGGTCCTCGTGGTGGTGTAGTGACTCGCCTCAATCCGGGTGGCAGACGATCCACGCATCTTATCATGTGGCTTGTTGAGTGCGTTACCTCGGAGACCGAGGTAATTCTCTGTGGCATCCACGGACAACACACCACGTGCCCCACCGAGAGCGAGAACCACATTATAGCGACCACAAGGAGGTTAACCCAATGTGACTCTACCCAGCCTAGCAACCGGGCCAGTTGGTTGCTAGGAAGCCTGACTGGAGTCACTCAGCATGCCCTAATTTTAAGCATTTTATCATAAGGCTGCAACATAACAAAATGTGAAAAAATAAAGGGGTTTGAATATTTTCTGAATGCACTGTATAGAGAGAGAGAGAGAGAGAGAGTGTGCATAAAAATTATTAATGGACCAACTGATTGGTGTTTTATCTCTTTAAATTACAGGGCACTGTGTTCAGCCTTGATGAAACTGAGGACCCTGGATTGATCATAGCTGAGGACAGTAACGACATATACATCCTGTCAGGTGAACAGGCCTCAGATCAGCTAAGCTCTCCTGCATCACTACTGACAGTAGGAGATAGTAGTGGGCCAGCTTCCTGGCAGACAGAGAGTCTTCCTGTGTCTCTGACAGGACACGAGTCTTGGGCCCAGGTTGGCATGATGGACCCAGAAGACATCAAGAGTCTGGACAGTGCTGAGGGAGTGGCATTAGCCGAGGAGCAAAGCGAAAACAACTCTTCCAACTCCGACATTGTCCATGTGGAACGTGAAGATGCAGAACTCCTTGAGGAGGGTGGGGAAACGGTTGAGGAAGGGGAGTTGCAGAGTAGTGTTCTCAGTGTGTTGGGTAGTGAGAGTGAACTTGCTGCTGTCAGAGAAGCACCACCACCAGAGCCAGTTCCACCAGCACATGAGCCAGTTGTGCCTGTAGAGGAACCGATTGTCATCACCGAGACTCCTCCTAAAATAAGTGATGCTCCACCTCCAGCTTCAGTTGAGCAAGAGCAAGTAGTCTCCCATCCTGTTGCTGCTTTCAACCCTGTGCCTGAACTTCAATCCCAGCCAGCTCAGCCAGAGACTGTCCCAGCTCCTGTGGAGCCACCATCGACATGCCCAGTAAAAGAGCCTCTTCCTGCCATGGCCCCATTACCCGATCCAGAACCAGAACCTGTCCAAGCAACCCTACAGCAGGAGATATTTCCAGAGGTTGAGCAGAAGCCCACCTTGCTTACCGAAGACCTCCCAGTCTCAACTGCTACTGTGGCCCCAGTGCAGATACAGTCTGTGCCACAGCCGGAGTCCTCCGACCTCCCTGTGCTGCTATATGGTGGAGCTGCCCTGGTGGCCATTGCTGCAGTAGTGGTATTTGGAGCATTGGCCTACAGGAAGAAGTAAAATGTAGTTTAACTGTCTATGCCCTCACAGTATATTTTGCCCTAATGGAAGCCTGGGCCACTGTGCTGCCAAAAGCTGCACTTTATGGGAAAAGTACTGTCCTGGTGTCTCATACCATTTTGTCTTCAGTTCTCATGGCTTTTATTTTTGTAATATTTTAATTTCGTTGGCTTAGCATCTTAGTCCTTTAATCCAGCTTAAAGGGATAGTTCATCCAAAAATAAAAAATTCTCATCATTTACTCATCCTCATGATTAAAAAAAAAATATATTTTTTAGAAGAATATCACAGCTCTGTAGGTCCATACAATGCAGTGGTTTAATCAATGTCTTCTGAAGTGATCCAGTTGGTTTTGAGTTAGAACAGACCAAAATAGAACTTTTTTTTTTTTCACTGTACATCTTGCCATTGCAGTCTCTAGGCACGATCATGATTTCAAGCTCGATGACACTTCCTAGTGCTTGACACATGTGCAGTGTGCAAGATGGTGCTATAGGAAGTGTCATCGAGCTTGAAATCATGATCACCAAGGAGACTGCTGTCAAGATGTACAGTGAAAAAGGAGTTACATTTTAGTCTGTTTTCACCCAAAACAAACTGGATCACTTCAGAAGACATTGATTAAACCACTGCATTGTATGGACCTACAGAGCTGTAATATTCTTCTAAAATCTTTGTGTTCTGCTGAAGAGAAAAAGTCATACACATTTTTATTTTGGGTGAATTTACCCTTTAATGACTGGATGGGAACTACAGGTGCAAATGCATCTGTTTTAGGTGAATTCAGATTTATTGTTGGGTATCATGTTGCTGTTGTGCTGTATTTGTGAACATAGTAGTTCACTGGCTGTGACCTAGGTTTTGGTCAGTAGGCTAAATGCCAAAGTAAACTTTGTTTTTCTGTTATGCACAGTATGCGAAGACTGTCCGTGTGCAACCTAGTTTTTCTAGATACGCAAACAGTCCACGTCTTTGCACCTCACCACTGCTGACTGTTTTAAAAGAGTTTCAAAAAGCAGTCGTAGTGCCCATGCAGTGAACACTTTGCTATGGGCTTGCGGTCAGATGTATGCTTTGAAAGACTGAGCACTTTCCAGTTAGCGAGACGGAATGGCACGCTGAAAAACAAAGCATACATTAGCCTTAACAGTAAGGATAAGAACATCAAGACCTTTGATCTCTGAAAGTTATCCACAGGAAGTAAAGTTCATTTGTTTTGTTAGTGAGTCATGTTTATTATGATATATCTTTCATTTAATGAAATTAATTTTGATTTTAAAGCACAAGCGTGTGTGATGGTGCATGATTATTATTTTACCTAGTTTATTAGAAATATTAAAGCAAAACTTTATGGGCTTTGCCTTTCAAATGGGTTGTTTCTGGGCTCTGCAAGGTGAGTAACTGATACACTTTGTGTGAATTCTTAAACCACTGTGTGGCTCATACTTGTATCTATGCATTATTTGGACATTAATATAAACCCACTTTAATGTAAATTTAGAATATGTAAAGTCTGATTAAACTTGCATGCGTGTTTCTGTTTTGAATTCCCCTTTTAAAGACTAAAACTAGAAACCTAGGTCACAGCCTCAAATGGAAAACCTTTTCACTTTATTCATAACATTTTTGGGGGGGGTCTAAAGGAATTGCTAATACATCAAATCATCATACTGTGAACTACTTTAGGGTACAGAAAGATAGCAATATATAATTAGAGATATTTGTTAGCACTCTTCAGGGTGTGAAAATACAACACCAGCACAGCCAATATCGCCATGGCAACAATGCACACTTGACTGAATTTCTCACAAAAAGAAAGATTTGCTAGACAAGGGAAAGTCATATTTAGTTTTCTAATCTGATATATTTTGTAATCAAATATCCCTGAATCTGTGTCAGAAGTTGGTTTCAATAAATACCTGTGAATACTAAAATGAGAACATGATAAAATAGTAGGCAGGGTTTTTAATCTTAAACCATGTTTCAGAAACATCAAGATATGTTTTGTAATTCAATAGTAAAACGATATTTGTTGTGCAAGCTAACATTACCTGTTTGCTGCAGAGATCATATGCTGACTACAGGTTTTGGGACCAGAATGTCTCTTAAATGTCTTCTGAACAGGTCAGTCTTGTTATTTTCATTAGTTGGATCAGTATAATCAGTTCTTTACCATTGTCTCCTAACACATTGCACACAAAGTATTGTCTCTCTTCAGCTTGCAAGACTACCTGATTCACACCTTGCCTATACCTTCCCCTGTTCTGTGCCTATCCAAAAGAGACCCTGGTCAAAACTAGCAGAAATTACTTCTACAGGCAGGATCCATCTGATGTGTCTGTGGTTGGCAACCTCACCTCTTTTTTTGGTGGTGTTTTTTTTTTTTTTTGTACCATAGACAAAAGCTGTGAAATAAAACCTTATTCCCTTAAGGGCAAACCTGATTTTGTGCGTATTGATTTAAACATTAATTTCAGCATATTAAAAGACACATGGTCAGACACAACCTCCTTAATGTAGAAACTCTTTAGTTCCTGTATTTTGTACTGATCTGACTCATGATGTGTTTATACATGAAAGCAATGGTTGGGTAATCATGTGATATCTGTTGCAGGGTCAGGGAAGCTACTCAAAGTGCGTAGCACACAGTCCTTTGTGTGATAAATTAATCTTGTATTTCAGCATTTGTTTTTAGATTCTCACATTTGTGTATGAAATGAAATTGTGGCAAAATAAAAATACACCAAAATAGGTGCACCAAAAAAGCAAAAAATAAAACAAGCTAAACATTAACAAATGAACATGAACACTCAGTATAACTGGGGTTTAAGTTTTAGTAAATACAATGACTTTTAGATGAGTTGTAAAGAAAACCCCCCAAAAAAAACATTTGATCACGACTGTATAATGATCTACATTAGAGAGAATATAAATTTCTCTTTACAAATTTGTCCTTACAGAGGGCAAAGATGCACAAATGTATCATCACATATCTTGCAATATTGGAAAGGATCACTGGGGTCTAAGTGGTAAGAAATACTGAACTACAGTGCCATAAAGATGAAACAAAAAATGGGGCACATGTTCACACACAGTCTTCATAAGTGCAAAAGTGACGGCCATCTCCACAAGTTCCTTTTTAAACTCCTTGGCACCTGAAACCTGCTGAAGTAAGCTTTGCACTCCCTCAGATAGATGGTTTGACCAACACTGCAAATCACAAATAAATGAGGTGTCACAGTTTTGAGTTTAAAATCATGCCAGGGTTAAGGAAAAACTTTTAATGAGAATGGGAATGAAATATAAACTGGTCAGATTTGATTGCAACACAGCAATCTGTCAAACCTGCATGGAGGAAGCATTCAGTTTCTTGGTTAGACTGTCAGCAGCTCGAGAGAGCGCTCGATGCTCCAGCAGGTCTGCAATTCTGATCAACTCTGCAGCCATTTCCCTTGCTGCCTGAGCTTCTTCAGCATTTTCTACAATGGAGATATTCATCAGAATGATATCAACATTAACAGCAGCTAAAAATTCAGAAGTCTAGCCACATCTTTGCATGCAAGTGTACTAATACTTTAATATTTGGAGGTATTTACTCATTTGAATAACAATAACTGATATGATCAGTGGAAATAAAGAAATACAATTACCTGGAAGTTGAGGCTGAACTTCATGTTGAAGGTCCTGTAAAAGGTCTCTATAGGAGATTGAAAAAATATGCCCATCGGTTTGTAATTCACCATCACTCTCAATGTAGTTGTGGTTGGTAGGCAGCTTTAACTTTTCATCAAGATCATCAAGCTCTCTTTTAAGGTCATTATTTTGGCAGCCTTTTTGCTTAAAGAAGGAAAGGAGGATGAGGGAAGTCTGTGGAAATCTGTCGAAATTTTCGTTGCAGTCCATTGTAGGCCAAACCCATAAAAGGCCTTCAAATTCTCTGCAGTTAAAGAAAAATAATGATAGTCAGCAGTTAGTTTCAATATGATGAACAGAGATGGATTCAGACTATTGTCTTGCAGATCAGATTCAAATCCCATAGTTATTTTAGTAGGCATTTTTACACTAACCCCATTAGTGTACACACCAATGTGGCCATTGTAACAATTTTAATACATACTTGGCTTGTTGCTGGCCATATGCTAACTGGATAATCCATAGTTCATTTACGACTCAGTACACTTGACATTGTGTTTGCTAACGCATATGGGAGTGTCATTCCACATGACCTAGTTGAAACCTCTCTACAATAACACAATGGTGTTTAAGCCCCGCCCTTGTAGGCATAAAGCTGTCTGCTATAAAAGCAGGTGCGCAAACACCATTCCTCAGAATTTTCTTCCTTAAAGACAGCGATTCATCTCTCATCTAGAAGCCCTCTACTGCTTCGCCGTTGACTACACAAGTCAGCCGGCGGGATCTTCACGGCAACGAGAAGACTCTCTGCTCCTCTGCAGTGCTCTGGCAAACACCACTCCGACTCGCCGCTTCACTGGTGAACGGGCCACTTCAGCATCCTGATTCCCCGCAGCACTTCGGCAGGAGTTGTGTATCCTTATTAGCAATTATATATTGTTATATTATGTGTTTGCGTCTTTTTAAAGATGTCGTTCCATAAGCGTTCCTTGTGCGAGAAGCACATCCCACCGTCAGATCAGCATGAGAGCTGCATTCACTCGCCCATGCAGAGTCTCACACACTCAATGTGAGTGCTAGTGTCTCAAGATGCTTCGCTCGCGAATCGCCCTCGTTTTGAGGGACGATTCAGCCTCCCGTGCCCTCCCACCTGCCTCTTTTGTGACACCCGAGGGATCACACGAGGAGGCACGGCGGGACCGCAAGGTCGAGCTGGATGAATTTGAGGTGGTCCTTGTGCCGGCACACGCCCTGCGAGACCCTCAATCTCCATGTAACGCATCTATGCCGATACATTATGTGCGTGAGCACACGGCCTCATCTTGTTCGCCGGTTCTGATGCTGGGGATGATGACCATGTCATGTCTCTCACTGCATCAGGCGAGTGGTCAGTGGATGATGCTACCTTCTCTTCCCCCAGCGAGGGTGAGGAGCGTGTACGCGCCACTGACAAGGAGATGTTTTGCGTTCTTTCAAGGGTGGTCAAAGAGCTCGATATCGAGTAGTCTCCTCCAGAGGAACCTACGTAATCTCGCCTTGATGAATGGTCCCGCTCTTCCCTGAAGTTCGTAACAATCTTTCAAAATCCTGGCACGCGCCCTATTCAGCTCGCCCGCACAGCGATTACATCCTCTCTTATGTGGATCATGTCGGAAGCAAAATTAACATTAATTCCAGTCTAAGTGTTCAGTAGAAAAGAAGGCAGATTTTTTTTTTTTTTTTTTTGCAAAATGTTTTCAATTTTGTATCTGGAATTTAAAGGATTCAGATCCATTTTTTGTTCGATTTAGTTATCAGTAAGATATCAGTTCACTTTTCATTCACAGTTATTTTTTGGAACCCATTCATCTTATATATTGTTATAATTTGTAAACAAATTATAATAATAAATTATTATTATCATAATTATTATTACTACTATAATTGACTTTTAGAATTTTAAATACAACAGTAATATTTCTCAATCGTGCACCTTTAACTTTAAAACCCTCTGGCTTTTATTTTGACATTCTGAACTCTCCAGGAAGTCCTGCATGTGTCTGTTTGTAGGCAAGTTCACAGTAGTTTAATTTGCTTCTTATTCAAATTCTGGTAAAATGCACCTCCGGTGCCGTTCTAAATGCATATTATAAGTGAACGGAACTATTGAGCATCTACATCTGAGATGTTGTCCCTCAGTCAGAAAATTGTAAGGAATGTTGTTTGCACATCTGCTTTTAAAGCGGACAGCTTCGCGCCTAAAAGGGCGGGGCTCAAACACCACAGTCAATATTAGAATATTGGCGTGATTGTAGAGAGGTTTCAACTAGGTCGTGTGGAAGAACACTCCCAAATGCGTTAGCAAACACAATGTCTCCTTCCCTTCCTCTCAGGGAACTGAGGTTACGTACGTAACGGAGACGTTACAATAATAGTTCAGCAGCTGTATGCTAATATTAAGAATTTGACAAATGACCGTTAAACTGATCGATTTTTGAACATTTAAAAATAAGTAATCCAGCTAAGACAGTTAGCTTGTAAGATGATGAAACATGCCACCTCAAACCAGGTCACATTATCTATTAGCTGACATTATTTGGTCAATTTTAGAAGATTTTGATAATTTCATAGCTGTCTTAGTGAGTTTTAGAGGACAAATTGAAATGTTTAAAGTGCGTTAGGTTCATTTTAGCATTTTCTTTTAAGTTTAAAACTCATCCAGTAGTTGAAAAGATGCGTATTGTTTCTGAAGTAGTTGGCGAATGAGCTTGAGACCGATCAAATCCATATGAATCTCACTGAAGAATGCATTTAAAATACAAATATCAGTCAGATACAGAACATTTCTGAACATTAAATTGAGAGATCATGAAATATTTTTCTCTGTAAATAAATCATACATTTAAAAACTAGGTAAGCGCGTGTATGATTGTTTATATTTAAAATTTGCATTCATTCTCGTAGCATGAGCCACACAAACAACGATAAACACTGGCTACTAGGCTACATCGAGCAGCAAAAGTGAATCTTAAATATTCAACTGAATATTATGTGGTGGTCCTTTGAAGCAAATATGTATCCTGTTTATATATCTGTCGATATTGACTGTCTTTTTAAATAAAATATTAAACATCCGTCACTTACGTTAAACGCCAGTCAGATCATCATAAAACGGCGAAGCATCGCCACCGAATAAACAAACAACACAACTTTCCAACTTCGAGAAAGAATTCCCCGCCTTCCTGCGTGTCTGTGATGACGTGCCTTGGCAGAGGGGGCGTGGCTATATTCCGAGGAAACCCCCTAGTTAGAATCAAGTCAACAACTAAAAGATGTCACTTATATTTTTTTAAATATTGTTTTCGTTTTCTATTATAAAACAAGTTACGAGTCATCTATTATACATATACATAGAGGGGTTATACTGGGCCGCAGCTCTTCTGATAACATTAGGCATTTCATCAATATCATGTGGTCAGTGGCGAATGATCAGACTCCGGTCGCTGCCATCTCACTTGACGCTGAACTGGCGTTTGATATGGTAGAATGGGATTATCTTTTTAAGATTTTGGAAATATACAGGTTCAGGTGTACTTTTATTGGATGGATTGAGTTACTTTATAGACACCGGTAGTGGCGGAACAAACAAACGGATTAATTTCAGATTATTTTACTCTGGATAGGGGCACCGGAGGGAAGAGTTTAAATTAATATAATCTGATTCCGTATTTTCTGTCATGTTTATTTAATCTGTGACTGAAATCAATAAAAACTGCTAATTAAAAAAAAAAAAGTTAGGAGTCATAAATATAAAATTGAGTATCGCATAACTTTTTTGAACATTGCAAATGCAGAGAATTCAGGAAACCAGTTAAGCAGGCTAAAAAGTCTCAATTTGTGTACACGTTATTCTATCCTATTCTTTTCCACCTCTGTGTTTTCATACCACGGTTATTGAAGACGAATTTCCCATTCTGTTAGAGCAGAGATAACCAAACTAGGGCCAAAGTTGGCCCATGGTGAACTTTGATTTGACGTATATGAAAAGAGCGGGAAAAAAATCTATTGACGCAGCTTTTCATGGCATTAATTTAGCAGATTGCAGAGTAATGTTTTTTTGTATAATGAAATCATAAAGGAGGGGAACCAGGGCAACTTTAATATTTTAATATAAAACAGTTAGCAGAGCCTGAAATTCGGTGAGGAATTGCAAATTTCCAATCGCAAGCCACAGTTGATTGAGAAGTGAGTTAGCTGCACACACCACGTGTGATACCACGAGTAATGATATGTATAGGCAATGTAAAATATCTTGTTTTTATCCAAAGAGATATGCAGTAGTCCCGCTGAAGCATCAGGAGTATAGTGTAGGTACACGCGCACACTAATCAAACGTTTCATTGAGGAGTAAAGTCGTTTCTTAAAGTATTCCATCTCAGGTGATTATTGCTTTAGAGGAGGGTAAATTTAGCTATGCATTCTATCTGACTGACACTGACTGACATTTATTAGACACACAAAGTCTAATAATGCAAAGGACATTGCTGGTCAACATAGCAGATAAATTAAAGGTGTTGACAGAACAGATATATATGGTATAAAACAGCATCACTCAGTGCAACATTTAAAATCTTTATTTACAGTTAAAAGCCACTTAATTTATTTGACAAGAAAAATGTGCCATGTTCAATTGTAAATAACAGTCATCGTTAAAAAATGTGGTGCATCATGCACCAAATATAGCTGCGATTATTGATAATTCCTGACACTATGTGCGTCAGATTCACACACAAAGACAAAACGAGGATCTGAAGTTTCATTTTTATCATTAACATGCATGCTGTGTAATAATAATAACAAAATGACTGTATCGCATTCAGGGAATAGGTTTATATAGGTCTAGTTGGCAAAAGCAGTACTTGACAAATCCAGTGTTCAAGTCAGTCAGTGCTAGTATCCAGGGAAACCAAAGCTTGCAGAGCGGGCTGCACTTCTACCCACAAGCTTCCTCCCAGTTTCTGGAAATGACCCTGGTAGAGATGACTGCTGGGGTGAGATAGCAGCCAGTTGGGCCTCCTGGAGCTCCCTAAGTAGATATGAAAAAGCAGTTTATGCTGAGAACACAGACATTGAAAAGAAAAGAAAAGTTTAAAACAATATTAGAGAAAGCACAAGTACAGTACTCAATTGTTTTGTGTTAAAAAGTTGAGAACAGTTTTATTGTGAATAACTGCTATTAGAAGGCATGACATAAAAAAGGTAAAAATGAGGCTCAAGATTTTCAGTATTTTTCTCCATGATTATTGATCTGTGTTTGTAATCAGCCTTATATATTTACATGCACTCATTTAGCAGACATCGTTATCAGAATGGACTTACAAATGGGAATACAAGCAGAAGCAATTAATCCAAGAGAGAAAAAAATAGTGCTACCATAGAATAGTACAATGAATGCAATATAACCCCTGCCTCACCTCTCCAGTATGGCTGTTCTGAACTTTTCCACATTGAGCTCCCTATGAAGCTGTGCAGCCAGTTTCCCAGCCCTCTCTTTGTGCAGAAAATTGTGTCGACACAATGCAGATGCAGAAGGTCTTATATTAGGATCAGGATCTAACAGCATCTGTAAAATTCAAGTATATCAACCATATTACGGGTCCCATCTAGATCCACTGTAAGAAAAACCCATGAAACAAGCATATTTCAGAGAATCTTTTAGAACAGCCAAAAACTGCAAACACTGCAACTACACTTGATTGTTATTGTATGCCCTCTGCTGGAGGGACTTGGAAGTACGGTCACTGTAACAAATATAAAAGGCAGATATTATTTGCACCCTGGTGCAAAAAGAGTCGGACAAAATGCAGAATCTTACCGTGGCTGCTAGGAGAACACTACACATTCACACACCGTCTTTACACCCCACGCCACTGCAGTGACACCTATTGTTTAGTTTGTTGTATATCTCTGTGGTTCCACCAGACTATGGGGCGCAAATAGCTGCACTGTGTGGCAGATGCCATGTACACCAGGGTGCAAATAGACACTCAGAATATAAAATACATGTATATATTGTACTTTTGGTATTTTCTAATATGAAAACATGAACTGTGCGCACAAAAGTCTCATGCATATTCAGATGGTGAGAAGACGTGTGACCAATAGAAGAGCGAAACGTCACATAATGACCTCTTGGATCAATAAAAAGAATTGTTTCAAAGCTGTATTTTTTTACTGGTGCAGGAAGTGAGCAGTGTATTTTTAAAATTTAGAAAATAATATTATTTGCTATGTGATTTATTAAAACCAGGAGCCATATTGTGTCTGTTGCGGTGTCCAAAATAATGTAGTATACTCAAAACTGTGTGATCACTGCTTGAATTTTACCTTTAAAAGGTCTTTAAAGGGTGGTGGTAACTCCTTGGTCAAGCTAGGCAGCTGACTCTGCCTAAGGCTGTGCCAGTCATCTCCTTTCTGGGGAAGTGGTGGAGCTCCAGTTGCTAATAGCACTGTAAAGCCCAGCGCAAAAATATCTGCTTTAGGAAGATGGGTGTAGTCCTGCAGTTAAGATAGAGACAGTAGAGTAGATTACAGAACAGCCGGTGACAGTCACAAGTTAACTAGTTTCCAAGTTCAGTTAATGCTTTAGAATATATGATCAGTGAAGTTCTCTGGATGAGAAAGCTATCATTTCAATTCCACATTCAAATGGATGCTCTGAAATGTTCAAACTGTTGTTGTACCTCTCACAGGACCTCATAGGCCAGGAAGTGGCTGTCCCCTTCCTCTACACGTGGGCTTGAGATGGACGTCACATGACCCAAGTCACCTACAGAACAAGACATATCAGATATATCACATTGCTGTGTTTTATAATGTCAATCAAACTGAAATACTAAAAACATGGAGGATAAAGTCAGGTAGGAAGATACCAATTTTATATACAACCCCAGAGGAAAGGCTTTCATCCTCTTCTTCACTATCTCCCTCTCCACCAGCACTAGAGCTGTGTCGATGACAGATGAAAATATTACCTGAAAAGTATAGAATTTTTACATTATGCCAGTCAAAGGGTCTATGTTTTTATAACAAGCTAGAAACAATTAAAGAGATGCAAAAAGAGAGAGACAAAAAACTGGGTTTGATGTCAATATGCACCAGGCCTGAGCTGTGGATGTATTTGAGCTCCATGGAGACCTGTAGGAGCAGATCTCTTAGCTCTGGGACGCTGAAGAACTCCCCCTGCTCTCCCTTTACAGTTATAGTGTCATGGAGGCTACCCCCTTTATAAAAGAAAAAGCCTTTATAAATCGCATAAAGCCCACCAGAATAACATCCTCCTTATAAACTGAAGCCAAAAAGCCAATAAACTGAAATACATAAAGTTCAGTGAATAAGTCTGCATAGCCCTTTCAGAATTCATACAAAGAGACAAATAAAAGATTATATTTTTTATTAAGTTCTGCCCTTCAGAAGCTACATAATTATTTACATATATCCCACAAGACATAATTTACACAAATGATCCAGTTCAGAAGTTCTCAAACAGTGTGTTGCCTTCTTGAGCATCAATTCATTTTTGTACCTTCTGTAACAGTGTATGAGTTTCTCAATTGTCCTTAATGTCAAAAGCTGAATCTTAACATTATAAAGTCACTGTTGGGAAGAACTCAAGCGTGCAGAAGATGCTGGTGTAACCGGTCCTGCTCAGAGTGGGATTCGAACCGGTGTCAGCCGGCAAGTGAGGAGAACATGCTAAGGAGGAGGCTAAAGGTTACGCAGGGGTCGGCATCCTATGGCACGCTTGCCAGCATTGGCATGCGGAGGGGTAATCACTGGCACACCAGCAACTGCGAGAGAGAAGTAGACTATTTTATTTATATAAATTACACACCTGCATTCCAATCTACATCTTGATGTAATCCTTCCTCATGATCACACAGCGTGTTTTCATCAGCTGAATGGGAGGCTAAACAAAAAAGTAAAATATGTGACGAGACTACAGTATACCCAACATACTCGTGCAGTGTGTGCAAGCCATTTGTGCATCACCAGCCGGCAGCGCTTCACCTTTGGTTAATCACGTGAGTAAACGCCCGCTTTACCAGGCTGCGTGAATGACAGCCTACATTCCATGTTTTATTTGTTTCCTTTTGCTTTCAGAACAACACGTGATGTAATAAGGAAAACACAATTTTTAATCCTGGAGATTTCTAACCCAGCATGCAGGTACACCCTCCTTAAACCATGGTCACACTCAAAATTACATTAAAAGATTAAAAGAGAAAACATAAACCCACATTGTGTTGTTCAAAAATCATAGTCTATTCAAAATATAAATTAAACCTGGAAATAAAGTTTTAGGATTTTGCAGGTGCGATTCACCAAAAAGGGCTAAATAGTTGATCGGCTTGTGATGCACGAATGGCTTGCATGCACAGCGTGAGTCTCGCCACACTTTAATAGTGTTTAGTCTCCCTTTCAGTTGATGGAAACATGCTGCATGATCATGAGGAAGGATTACATCAAGATGTAGATTGGAATGCAGGTGCAAAAAACTTCATTAGTTAGCTCCTCTCTCGCTATTGCTTACATACTAGTGATTACATGATTACAATGACATAATATAAGAAATATTTAAGATTCAAATAAGCAAATTTGTGACATTAACTGTGTTAACTCATTTTGTACAAAAGGACATGTTTTCTTTCATTAAAGCTCTTTCACAAGATGCTCTGTGAAAATTCACATGAGGGGTGTTCGGCACAGCGATTTACCAGGAAAATAAAAAATGGCATTCCATGTCAAACAGGTTGCCGACCCCTGGGCTACAGCCTCTAGTGTGAGTCACTAGTACGCCTCTTGAGGCCAAGGGTGTGAAGTGTACACATACTGCACAGCTATCATGTACAATCTAGCTACCCTTACACTGGGAATCCAAAGAATAAACAGCACCTGGAGGATTTTTCTTAAGAACAGCTTCATGACCATATTAAAAACCAAGGGGATTTCAACTTTTGAACAAGATCATTTGTGTAAATTCAGCAATTATTTTGTCTTGTAGAATACATGTGAATATCTGCTGTGTCAAATGGTTTCATCGGGGCAGTAAAAAAAAAAAAGAAAAAAAAAAAGAAATTTTTATGATCCCTCTTATTTTTTTTTTTTTTTTAAATGATTCACATTTTGCAGACTCTACAATGGGGATGCAAACATGTATATTACTACATGTTACTCAACTGTAACTATATACACATGTATACCTATCTTATTTTGTGTATATCTATAATTGTTTTGTGATTTTCTGTCCTATCATCACAGTACTCGTTTTGTTTAAACATGTGGTCATCCTCTGCCCATGCTGAGTAGTATCGGACAACATGGGGGTGATGTCGCAAAACCGCATGGGCATACACTTCCTTTAAGGCCAGCTGCCTAAAAAAAAATAATTTAAAACTCAGAAATACCTAGGACACATTTTACATTTATCAAATAATGAATAAAAGTGATTTGACCTGTCAACAATCAAAAGAGAACAGTTCTCCAAAACTCTAATTGCAACGTTTATTTCAACCTAACCGTACAGTGTTCCTTCTAACAAATAAAAAATACATTTGCGAAAGAGAAGATATTAAGAGGCCTCGGTGGCCAGCAGTGCTAGCTCACTCATTGGCGGAGCCTGCAATTGGCCTGCGTGAGCTCTTGATGGCATACATGCAACCGTCCAGCCTCTTCACACATCGGTAAACGGCACCAAACTCACCCATGCCGATGCAGCCCAGCTCAAGAAACTCACTCTCATAACGTGACAGCATGCGGGCTGGCACAGCTGGCCTCTGAGGGCCGACAGATGGGTGAGAACACAAAGATTTGCCAAAGCTTTAGGCAGGATTATGGAAGAGAATGGTGATTAAAGATTTGGGGTTCTTTAAAACAATACCTTCGATGGAAGGAAAAAATCTCATCCTCCGATGAGTTTTGAGTCTCCTTGGATCTGTTGAAATAAATGTACTCAGTACAAGCAAATGCAGGTAGAATAAATCAAAGTTCCACAACAGATTGTTGTGCTTTCCAAGAGCTATGTTACCTGTGTCCATCATCGTCATCATCACTCCTTTGGCTCTTCTTCTTATAGTGCTCACTATTCCTGCGCACTGTGTCCGGTGTAAAAGGGTTGATGTTCACTGAGGGCACAAGGTCAAAAGCAGCAGAAAGATGAAGGAATCTTTGACTGCGAAAAGGCTTGCTGCTAGAGCAGGGCAGGGTCGATTTCGACAGCAAACTCTGTGAGGGGAGAAAGTTTAGTTTGGTATAAACAGTAAATACAATGGTTTATAGGGTTCAGTGACAATCCAGACTGCTGCACCTGGACAGAGATTCTCACACTTTTACAACAGTTCACAATAAATTAAAACACTCTGGTGAACGCAAGTAAATTGGGACACTCTCTGATTTTTCATTAGCAAATACAAATTATTCCAAATAGCTTAGCCACTCACACAACACCATTTTAAATGTCTAAAGTGCTCCACTACACTATAGAGGAAAAATAAAAGAAATATTAAGTACTATAAACCAGTGGTTCTTCATCTTTTTGACTCCGAGCCCCCTTTATTGTCTGAGACAATTTTCAAAGCCCCAGAAACTAAGAATGTCAATAGATTAAAATACTTATCGCAATTAGTTTCATGATTCCAGAGGTATCAGGAACTGACAGTTTATATGTTGTGGGCCTACACCATTATTTTTGCAAATATCAGCATTTAAATGAAGTTATTGAATTTTATATAACTAATTTAAAATAATTTTAAGTCATCTTGAGGCCCCCTTGGAAGCTTGCTGAGGCCCCCTGGTTGAGAACCACGACTATAAACTACCCCTCCGTATGAAAGGTGCTGCAAGTTTACCTTTGGTGTACTGGGTGAGTCACAAAGCCGGAGTTTTTTCCAGGCAGCATAAGGTATGGGAGAGGTGGGAACGGATGGGGAAACTGTGACACTCCTGGGGAGGTGGCACTGGACCCGGGGTGTTCGACAGGCTGCTGAGTGGCTTCTAAATGGGACACTCCTTGGTGCCCATTCATCAAAGCTATCATCACTGCTGTCCTCGTCCCCACTGCTGGAGAAGTTCAAATGCTGCTGCATTGCATTCACAGAGGCCATTTCAAAGCCACTGCTCTCAGAATTAAAGCAACACAGACAAAAACAGAGAATTATTTCATAAGATAAAAAGATATTTCTCAAGATACTTAGGAGGATAACTTTAATAGTGCAAGGACAGCCAGACATTCTTGTCTGTAATGTTTGGTTACATGTTGAGAGTTACATGAGTTAATTATGTAATTAATAAATTAAATAAATTAACTTTATTAAAGGTACTCTCAGTAATGTTTTATGTATGTCATCATTACACTGACACCAAGGGGAATGAATGCAACTTCATTCAAACACAATATTTTCAGGTATCAACGGCATCTTAGAAATTCACTCTTCACAGTCAGTCGTAATTAATTAATTAGTGAAATTGTCCAATAACAGGGTGATTACTAAGATTAAGCAAGTAGTATTTGGCTGATCATGTGATCCTAACATGGCAGCCCCCATTAGGGGAACCACTCCATGTAGAATAAAACAGCCTTTATAAGGTCATATGACTGGAGTCTTCATCTTAAGTGAGTGGTCATGATTTTATTTACTTGTGTGTCAGTATTAGTGGCATGAGCATGATGTAAGTGCCCTTAATTAACTCTGCTATCCTTTTCATCTTTGCAAAGAAATTTAAACACTCTCAATTTGAATATTTCTTAATCTATTTAAATAAACATCTACATAAAAAAGCAAAAGTTTGATTTAGAGGTACATGAATTCTGACGGTTAAGGAAAGCTCATTTTGGTAGTCAGAGTCGTCTGTATATTAGGGAATTGCGCACACAGGCAACATCATACTATTTCTTTTTCGGGTGGGATGTCGATCACAATAACCGTTTTACACCACGTGAGCGGAAGTGAGTGACATCATCACAACAGTGTATGCCTGGGTAGCGTCTGCTGTTACCCCGTCTCGATTACTACAGTTAGGCAACCTCTGAACTGCATCCGCTATGTTCCGTCTCATGCGTAGCCGTTTGTCGCTCTGACCGAGCCGAGTGCGACGACTTTGTTTCCCCCTCGATTTAATATTTTAATTAATATTAAAGAACACTATGGTGGAGCAGTCGGATCGCGCTCCGTTGCTGGACTGGGAGGAGGTTCCCCCGGCCGAACTTCCCCCATCGGTTCCGTCGCCGGAGTCAGAGGATTCATTGCAGTCCGGTGTATCGAGTTTACTGTCCTGGGGCTGTGTAGGGGCAGAACTCTCCTCGAACACAAGCCCGGTGAGACCGAATAAAGTAACAGCTGTTTTAGGTGAAAGTGCACGTTCCCCCTATAAACAGAGCGGCCCGGGAGGAGATGCTTCTGCCACGGATGAGGAGGGAGACTGCGCATTGCATGGACTGTCAGTCAGAGACCGGAGGATCAATGGATGGGAGGAAAAAGATCAGATTGTTGCCGTGTTTGTTGTGACTTTCGACACGAGATCGGGTGAGGTTTAAACACTGATGAAATACTATTGCATGACTAATTGAGATAAAATAGGGTACAGCGGGGCTAAAGGCACACTTAATTAGATTTTCTCCCAAAACACTTAACTACCACAAAACTATCCTTGACACCTGTTTGTCACACAGAATTGTTCTGATCCATGAGATCATTGCACGTAATGTCTAAAGTTTGATTGATCGATTTTTTTTTTTTTAAATGTTAGAAATTTATGAAGCTAATGAAAATCCCTGAAATTCTCACATTTGTTTTGAGACAAAATACTTATTTGTTATTTTCAGTTTTATTCAAAGTGATTAAATCAAAAGTTTTTAATAACTGTCCAGTAAGTGAAAGGATAGTGTTTGGTGGTAAAAAGCCCCCAAATAAAACACATTTTTTTTATTTTTAATAAAATGGGGTGAATTGATTTATGAAAAATGTTCAAATCCAATCACAATGGACATTAATTTGTACTTAACACATTATGAAAGGCCAAATGTGTTTGAAATGAACAGGTAATGGTGCACCCTTTTCTGAAGAAGTTATTTTGAATAAGCAATATCCTAATTTGTTACTCAAAAAAGCATCTTGCTGTCTCAAAATTATTTTGCATACATTTTTGCCCCTATATTTACACAATATAAAGCACATGAGGACCTTTAACCCCAAGTGTGTGGGGTAAAATGCTCTTTTGCCACCTTAAAAAAAAAAAAAAAGAAAAATATATATATATTTTTAAATTAAAACAACCTGTTATTAAAACTTCTGTTATTATTTCATTTCTCAATTTATGTTGCTCCATCAATATTCAATAAAAATAAATCAAATTTTCTCCATTTTGTGATCAGAAAAAAAAAGCTAATTTCCCTTAATTTGTGCCTTTAGCCCCATTGTACCCTACTATCCTTTATTTTGCAGACGCTCGTGTCTGTGACAGATATATCCACTTTCTTTCATTATGGGGTGATGTTTTGCAATATCACATTTGAGGAAATGAATGAAGTGAGAGTTGTATTATTAAGTCATCCAGCTGACTACAGTACTGTCTTTTTACTGACTTCCTCTTTTTAGTCTTAGGGAGCTCAGCCGAGCCATTTGAAGAGTTTTTTTATTCCTTCTGCAAACACCATTTGATTAAAACCTGGTCCAACAGCTTTGCATTTGTTTACATAGGCCCTCATTGTATCTTTTTCAGGGAACATGATAGAATGGTGCCTACCTCAAGATGTGAACCTGGAGGGAGTCGAATTCAAGTCCATGGCCAGTGGCTCCCATCGGATCTCAAGTGACTTCATGTAGGAATTCATTTTGTAGAGCATATTTCAAAATACAAATACAAGTATATTTAAAGATATAAGCAATCGTCATCTGTCACATCTCAAATAACCAGATTTTTTAAGGAGCACTCCATTAAAGGCTGTACTTTTGGGCTGTACTTTTGGCAACATTCATAAATATATGGTGTAGCCTACTCATTAAGCCCATAATAATTTTGTCCCAGGCCCTGTGGATTTAAACAACAGCCCTGTTGGTCATTATATGCTGTTACATTAAGATCTTACCAAATGATACCACCCCTGGAGTCGCGAGTTCGAATCCAGGGCGTGCTGAGTGACTCCAGCCAGGTCTCCTAAGCGACCAAACCTGGCCCGGTTGCTAGGGAGGGTAGAGTCACACGGGTTAACCTCCTCGTGGTCGCTATATTGTGGTTCACTCTCGGTGGGGCGCGTGGTGAGTTGTGCGTGGATGCCGCAGAGAATAGCGTGAAGCCTCCACACACACTATGTCTCTGTGGTAATGCGCTCAACAAGCCACGTGATAAGATGCATGGATTGATGGTCTCAGACGCGGAGGCAACTGAGATTCGTGCTCCGCCACCCGGATTGAGGTGAGTCACTACGCCACCATGAGGAACTGGGAATTCCAAATTGGGGAGAAAAGGGGAGAAAAAAAGAAAAGAAAGATCTTACCAAATGGTTTGTTTTATAATGTCTGCATCATATTCAGTGACAAATGTTTTGTGACCATGGGACAAACAGTTTGATTTGTTGTTACTCATTTTTAGAACCACGTGCATGACATAAACAATGTCATTTAGTGCATGTATGCATCCAGTTCAAATGTGCATGTCTCTTACTGTAGATACTTCCGTAAAGGCTGTTACTTCGGACTAGCGTGCTTTGCCAACATGCCCGTGGAAAGTGAGCTGGAACGAGGGGCACGGATGAAGTCTGTAGGGATTTTGTCTCCTTCGTACACACTATTGTACCGTCACATGCACTTCCTGGAGAACCAGGTCCGGTGAGTGTCTTTTTGTCTCATTAGACACGCAACACTAGTTATGTCTTTCTCATTTGTTCTTCTGCACGCATCATTTCTATTTTTAAGATCTTGTTAATTATTAAACACAAGCTGTGTGTAGCAAGTGATGTCACATGAAATTCATTATTTTACTTTGACTCACTTTTTCTTTGTTTATCTGTTAAATTAGTGATATGCAGTGTGCTAAAATTGTAATTCAAAAACAAATACAAAGTGCTCTTTTTGAACTATGTTTATAATGTTAGAGTGAGTGTCATGCCCAAGCAATTGCATTGTTTTATGCATTTTAACACTTGTGTTCATCTTAATAAAGCAACTTCTGTTTAGTGTAATGCTTTCCATAACAACACTATTTAAGTCAAATTGTGCATTCTTGCAGGCACCAGCTGCAGTGTCCAGGCCAATACTCTCCACTGGAAGCTTTCTATGAGGATAAAAAGGCAGTGTTGCCCCCAGGAGGGAATGGTTTGATCACGGCCTGCCCAACCAACTCTATTGGGCCTATAGTCAACCGCTGTATGCATCCAGAGATGAAGGTTTGAAGATATAACCCAGTGTCATCTGTCAGCTCAAAGTCACACTGTAATAGAAAACTTATACCATCGCATTTTTTTAAATAAGGTTGCAGGAATGTCAAACCAGTATGAGGTCTCCAAGCTCGCGAACGTCTGACGGCTCGTGAGAGTCGTTATTCTCTGTCATCATTTTAATACAGTAATAAACATGGAGAAAACAAGTGTTTACAGACTTTATTCTTTTAATGTGTGACTAGTCCTGCAAAACCTCACTGGTGTGATAATGCCAGTAGTTCTCTCACTGGCTTCAAATGTGCTGTGATGGTTAATTGCGCAACAGGAAGATCGCAGCACATCTCAAAGCTCGCAGTAGATGCGTTCTGCGTCCTCCTGTCCTTCTGAGTTCGTTCTTTCAAGGTAGCATGGCAAGACTGGTCTTCATAAGAACCATAGTCTGTTCTCTGCATTCTTAGAATTAAGAAACACCCAAACACCTGCTAAGCTAATGGGAGCGTTTCAGTTTTGTTTCCATAAAGCTCATCTTCTGCATGCATTTATGGTTGGAGATCGGAGATAAAATCAGATTTGAATGGAACGCAACACTCGAGGGGTCATTCAAGTGCAACTTCCGAGTGGGAAACTCTGATAGCATGTGAAGGCAGCATTAATACGAACATAAATTACAGTTTAAAATATATACAGTGTATCCGGAAAGTATTCACAGCACTTCACTTTTTCCACATTTTGTTATGTTACAGCCTTATTCCAAAATGGACTAAGTTCATTATTTTCCTCAAAATTCTACAAACAATACCGCATAATGACAATGTGAAAGAAGTTTGTTTGAAATCTTTGCAAATTTATTAAAAATAAAAAACGAAAAAAAATCACATGTACATAAGTATTCACAGCCTTTGCCATGACACTCAAAATTGAGCTCCGGTGCATCCTGTTTCCACTGATCATCCTTGAGATGTTTCTACAACTTGATTGGAGTCCACCTGTGGTCAATTCAGTTGATTGGACATGATTTGGAAAGGCACACACCTGTCTATATAAGGTCCCACAGTTAACAGTGCATGTCAGAGCACAAACCAAGCCATGAAATCCAAGGAATTGTTTGTAGACCTCCGAGACAGGATTGTATTGAGACACAGATCTGGGGAAGGGTACAGAAAAATGTCTGCAGCATTGAAGGTCCCAATGAGCACAGTGGCCTCCATCATCCGTAAATGTAAGAAGTTTGGAACCACCAGAACTCTTCCTAGAGCTGGCCGCCCGGCCAAACTGAGCGATCGGGGGAGAAGGGCCTTAGTCAGAGAGGTGACCAAGAACCCGATGGTCACTCTGACAGAGCTCTAGCATTTCTCTGTGGAGAGAGGAGAACCTTCCAGAAGAACAACCATCTCTGCAGCACTCCACCAATCAGGCCTGTATGGTAGAGTGGCCAGACTGAAGCCACTCCTCAGTAAAAGGCACATGACAGCCCGCCTGGAGTTTGCCAAAAGGCACCTAAAGGACTCTCAGACCATGAGAAACAAAATTCTTTGTTTCAACAGACCAGAGATTGAACTCTTTGGCCTGAATGGCAAGCGTCATGTCTGGAGGAAACCAGGTACCACTCATCACCTGGCCAGTACCATCCCTACAGTGAAGCATGGTGGTGGCAGCATCATGCTGTGGGGATGTTTTTCAGTGGCAGGAACTGGGAGACTAGTCAGGATCGAGGGAAAGATGAATGCAGCAATGTACAGAGACATCCTTGATGAAAACCTGCTCCAGAGCGCTCTGGACCTCAGACTGGGGCGAAGGTTCTTCTTCCAACAGGACAACGACCCTAAGCACACAGCCAAGAAAATGAAGGAGTGGCTACGGGACAACTCTGTGAATGTCCTTGAGTGGCCCAGCCAGAGCCCAGACTTGAACCCGATTGAACATCTCTGGAGAGATCTGAAAATGGCTGTGCACCGACGCTCCCCATCCAACCTGATGGAGCTTGAGAGGTCATGCAAAGAAGAATGGGAGAAACTGCCCAAAAATAGGTGTGCCAAGCTTGTAGCATCATACTCAAAAGACTTGAGGCTGTAATTGGTGTCAAAGGTGCTTCAAGTATTGAGCAAAGGCTGTGAATACTTATGTACATGTGATTTATTTTTTTTTTTTTTTTTTTTTTTTTTTTTTTTTTTTAATAAATTTGCAAATATTTCAAACAAATTTCTTTCACGTTGCCATTTATGGGGTATTCTTTGTAGAACTGAGGAAAATTAATCCATTTTGGAATAAGGCTGTAACATAACAAAATGTGGAAAAAGTGAAGCGCTGTGAATACTTTCTGGATGCACTGTATATATTTTTTTTAAAACGCAGATTTTAGTATATCCCACAATATGGTGAAAATTAACTTTTTTTTTTTTTGTTCATATTCTTTTTACAAATTAATAATACAAATAATTGAAGATTAATTTTAATATCTGCTACATAGCTAATGGTAAAACTGTACATGTTATGCACAGTCTATATGCAATTTCAAACAAAAGACATTTTTTTTGGAATATATGGTCCTTTTTTTTATTCCAATAAACAAGTTTATTTGGGTGGTGGGGGTTCTGATGTTCTGTGTGCTCAGATGACGTCTTCATAGGATTATCATATGGTAACTTATTGTATGGGAAAAAATCAGCTTGCGCTCTTCTGTGAATAACTACTTTTGTTTTCCACACAATAAAGAAAGTCAGGTTTAAGTTTCATACGACATAAGGGAAAGGTTTTTTTTTTTTTTTGGTGAATTATTCAATAGCCTGCTTAATATATTTTGGCTTGTGCATCTGTATGCAAGTCATTAATTCAGTGATCTGAACAAACCATGCCACTTGAGTATTTCTGTTCTCTTTACATCTCCAATCAGATCACACACCCGGCTGGCTGCATGTCCCAGTTCATCCGCTTCTTTGGAGAGCAGATCATGGTGCTGTGGAAGTTTGCTTTGCTCAGGAAACGGATCCTCATTTTCTCTCCTCCCCCTGTCGGCGTGGTCTGCTATCGGGGTGAGACTAGAAATCTACTTGTATGTGAAAACACATTGACACATGCCTCCCATCACATCTCGGCATATCTTCCATGACAGATTAAAGACAGCATATGAGCCCAATGATGAACATCATGTTCATCATATACTACAATTGCATGCACTTGCCCACATGCTGTCTTGGTGCCATGCAAATATATGGTAATACTTCAAATCTCAGAGTTTTCACTTTATTGATTATTATGCTCTGTTTTGTGTTTTGACTATCACATATTTTAGTGTACTGTTGCTGCTGCCTTGCTAATGTGTCCATTCCTGGGATGGGTGTCTTAGTTCCGGAGTTGCGCCCCTTCTTCTACGTCAATGTGGCTGACATTGCAGCTCTTGAGACAGAGCTATCTTATGTTGCCTGTAAGTGTCATGGTCAAGCAAGGGAATGAAGCAGGATGCAAAATCTTTAATTCCAGAGGCATAAGAGGTGTAACTAGTGTGAATGATGGATGTTAAATTATATACAAGTCCAGAATTAGTGTACAACCTAGAGGTTCTTGGCAATGGACTCAGAAAAACAAAATCCTTTACTTATTCATCACTGTAATGAGTTGATAAGATAGTAAGAATTAACTTGGAATTAAAAAGTAACTTGTGGAAGTATTATTTCTGAATAAATCAGTAGAATGTTTGTGGTCAGCAAATTGAGACTGGAAAGTTTTGTAGCTTTCTGCATGTATTCTTTGGATTCTCAGGTACAACAGAGAAGATCTTTGAGGAAAAGAAGGAGCTATATGATGTCTACATTGATAACCAGAATGTAAAGACACACAGAGAGAGCCTTCAACCTCTACTTAGACTCAACAATGCTGATAGAGCGAAGTATCGCAAACTCTGTGAGCAGAGGTATGCCAGCCTTTTTAAATCAACCAGGCTTTTTAAAGAAAATATACATTTTATATCTGGTGTTAAACAGGCCTCTATTTGATGGAATTTCTGGTTATAAAAGGAAGATCAAATAACCAGCTCACTTTGCTGCTAGAATAACTATTACTACTACTAGTGGTGTCATTTGCCTAGTTTAATGATGTTGATATTATTCCAGGCAGTTGCTGCTGTACTCTCAGGAAGTGGATGGAGACTGCACATCTAATGAGGAGGACCTCTTCATTCTGTAAGTGATACTCAAACAGAAAGTGTGTTTGGAAAGCAAAGCACTACCCAATGCACATACCATGCAGTTGGTTTTCAAGTTGATTATGCTATAAATTAAATGGAGTAATGCAAAAATTATTTTCTCATACAAAAATTCAGCATTAATGATAATAGTAAGAAATTTCTCTTTATTTTATATTAATTTCATGCAAGGTTGCTAATTTCTTAAAAAAAAAAAAAAGTAAAAATCTGGGTTACAGCGAGACACTTAAAACAGAAGTAAATGGTGCCAATTTTTAGAGGATTAAAAGGCAGAAGTGTCAGTTGAATAAGCTTTGTTGGTGTGATAAGCTTTGGAAGCACGTGGATTTTCTACTGTGTTTGTTGGTTTGTTTTTTTACCCTTTGTTTTGCATAGCAATGAAAAGCAATGGAAAATAAGTGGTAAAATCAAAGAAAGGAAACATGCGTAGACCATAATCACAGGCCTGTCATCAAATTTTTGTGCAGACAATGCAATGTATGTTCAACAACCCAAACCAATTAATGTCATTAAAAATGAATCTGTAAGGAATTTCCCTCTTGTGAATCAGGTTCTTCATGGAGCAAAACAACCGAATCTTCCAGACCCTGTCTGAGGTGGCGGGAAGCGCTGATCCAACCCTGACGGCTGAGCATGTGAGAGCCATGGGGCTGGATCCTCACAGTGATCGCAGCTTTCTCGTCGACCTGCTGGAGGTCTACGGCATCGATGTCATGCTGGTTATCGACAACCCCTGCTGCCCGTAAGAATCTCTATCTCTGGAGCCCATTTTCTATTGGGGCTAAATCACACTCCCTGACTACCTGCTTTCTTTTCTCTCTTTCTCTGGCTTGGCTCTCTCAGGAGTCATTCCTGACCCTCCTGGATTACACTGTTGCTGCCAACACCTACAATGCCGGTGCAATCTACCTGCAGGCTTTTTGTGCACTCTGCAGCAAGTCAATCCGTGAAGTCTTTCTGCTTATCTGTCTGTCTGTGTGCTTTATCCTTCCAGCCTGGATTTCCTCACAAATCAGCCTAAGATTTTATCCAAAACGTGATGAAACTAATCTCTGTGCCTCTCTCTCTACTGCTTTTCAATGTGTGGTCTTCAGTTGTGACTTTCTTCTTGCCAGTGCTGTCTTGGGCAGCTGATGTGATGTCTCCAGTGGGTATAAATCTGCTTCACATGGACCCCAGAGAGTCAATGACATCCCCAATCTATCAAGAGATCATCTCTATTCTGGATTCGCCTTTTTCTTGCTGGTAACAACGGTTTGGTAATGCCTGCCTTGAATGTCATATCTGTATTTCTAATAGTTTTATGGTTAATGCTTATTACACACTACTGTGATGGTGATGATTTTCACAATCTGTACTGTTCATGTACATTGTTTTGAAAAAACAGGCATCGGTCAGTGTTTTTCTTGTTTTCCTCCTACAGTGAGGTTTATTTTTGATCCATTATGCATGGACAAATGAACACAATCAGTTTTGATTCATAAAGAGCTGTATTTTGGAGTGTTTGTGGATTGCCTAAAGAGAAATGAATCTCATCTCAGTGCCCAAGTGTTATTTGATGACTGACTCTTGATACTCCTTTTTTTTTAATCGACAAAAACAGACAATGTTGTCTACTCTCATTCAATGTAATTACACTGAATGGGTCTTGTTGTACTAAAAATTATGGAAGCTGAGCAAAAAACGTGTGTTAATGATGGACAGGCCTTTAATCACTATCACTTTTGGTACTGAATGTAAATTGTACATTTTCAATCCACTGGTTGCACGTATGATGTTAAACAGACACAGAAATGTTATGTTATACAAATTGCTCTAAGGAAATGAATGATTCAATTTCTATCTTTGTCATCAGCGAATGCTCTATTACTTGTGAAATTCACTTAATCAATTTGTCTATTTATATACTTGGGTTTTTTATTTAAATATATCTGGGTTGATCATTGCTGGATAACAGCAGCAGACTGGCCTCAAGAGGCTGACTGATTGTGGGTTTGTATGTTGTTGTTTCTGGAGCCATATCCTGTGAAAACTCTAACTGGACACTGAACTGTTCAAATGATTCATAAAACGGTATTAATCTAGGTGAAATTTCTATGAAGTATTTGCTTTGTCCTTTCCGTTTACATTTCCATCCATCCACTGTCTATGTTGTCTAGGTTGAAATACAGATATGTGACAAAATTACCCATAGTGAGGGCGAGTGCACCAAAAGTCTTGAAAATGAGTGCAGGCACTCAGGTTTGGTACTGTTTGATAGGTAAAATTACAATTAATACAATATTTAAAGCTGAAGAGTGTCATTTCTGTGCCACTAGCTCCACTGAACAGAATAGCATAAATAAACACTGTCTTTTAAAACAGATTTCTGAACATGCCCTATGTCTCCCTGTGGTCGAACAAACAGACAGTCCCACCCCCAACTCACGGCATTGGTTGAGTCAATGTTGTTGAGTCAAGCTGGATGGGCTGCTCAAAACAAACAGGAATTTTCATAGCATCACAGTAAACAAATAAAAACCTACAAATGGCCTACTTATAGTTGTCTCTGCATATTAAGCTGGGATAGGAGAAAATATTTTAACACTGAAAAGATTACATAGTTCCGCTTCAAGTTAACAAAATAATGTGTTGCTTCTCGCCCAGTCAATTTTAAGGATATAATGGTTAAATGTGGATTTTTTTCCCCCTCATTTCTTATCAGAGAAATTAAGATAAACCTTTCCTCTGTATTCAACTCTTACATATTTTTTTGGAAACATCCTCTTTTTGGAAGAAGATTGATTGTTTAGTGTCCTCCTATTGTAAATAAATGGAGAATGTATATTTAGCAGCCATGTAACATAATTGTACAGGTTGAATTGTCTGGTATTGTGTATGTACGATAAATAAATTTTTTGTGAGTTATCTAAGTGTTACACCAAGTCTTTGTCACAATAACAGGCTAAATGAATGTTAAGTTTTACTCTACCAGTATTGCCAAGCACTACTGTAACGCCTGTCTTACACACTACCTATAATTAATACAAACTTAAGCATGTGTTTGTTGTTTTCAAGCCAGTGATTCTTATTCACTTCCAATTTTAAATAAATGGTTCCTTCTTTTATACCACATGCTTTGTGCAAAGTTGATTTGTGACCATTAAACAAACATTGGATTAACTGACAGAATATAGGAGTGAGACTATTAACAAGTACACAGAAATCTATGCTTTACTAATGGAAATGACAATAAAATAATGATTTTGACATTTATTGATCCTTATCTGGTCTCTATAAAACAACACAAGGCATCATTCTCTCATTAACCTTTTTTTTTTTTTTAGATTTCTCCATTATCTTATAAACCATTTATATGTACTGCTTTTGTCAGATGCCACTAAACATGCACACACTTACTTGAATACATAAAGAACCCTTACAAAGACAAATGTCTGTAGAACACAAACTGTTTCTCCATCAGAATGTGATGACATACCTTAGCAAATGCTTAAGTAACCCTTTACAAATTAATTTGTTTCCACTGTGTGGAGTAACTGGTACGTTCAGTTTCTCTCTTGCAGTATAAGGAAGAAAGAAGTCTGAAAGGATAAGCAGTTCTCTGGCTATTCCCACTTTTACATAACCAACAACAACATGTCACTGTCCTCAGTGAGTCTCTGCAAGCTGTTCTCTGCGCTGTGCACTGCAAAAGAACCTCAGTTTCCGTGGCAACAGTCTCACTTCCACAGACATTGCCTCATATTCCTCATTGTCGATGTCATAAAAGCCAGCACCCTCCTGTGGACAGGAGGAAAAACAGCAGACGAGGAAAGCATTTGTATCACAGCTCAAGCCTGTCAGACAATGGATGATTACAAATAAATCTGTTCTGTAACTGGATTCTCAATTTCCAAAAAACAAACAAACAAAACATTCTGACCTTGGGCAGATTGAGACAAGCAGCACTGGCTTCTATCTGCATAGAATTTTCAATGGACTGCATCGAATCCACTGCTTTCTTGGTCCTGCATGACATGAATCATAAATCATTCATACACACAAACATATTCCCTAACCCAGGGCTTCCCAGCCAGGGGTTTGTGATTCCCTAGGGGTTTTTTGAGATTATGATAGAAATTCCAATGCTAAATAAAAAAAAAATGTTTTTTTTAATTTTCAAAATAAAATGTCAAATTTTAAATCATCAAAATGCAACACTGTAACCTAATTAACATTTCAGTGGTGTCTTTGCAAAGGATGATGTGAACTCAGCTGGACATTAATCGCAAAATACACCCTAAAAGGTTGATCGCAACACAAATTTGAGCATCCTTGTATCACCTTGAAGGCGTTTATTTTGCAGTGATGACTGGCTGACTGTACAGTACACTATCCCTCTTATTACACAGCTACCTACTAAATTAAAACTTAAGTGGACATGTATTTTTTTTTTTGTTAAAATTTAGCTAACTAGTTACATTTATTTTATAATGTAACCAAGACAGAACACAAGCACAGCTAGAGTTGAAGTCAGAAGTTTACATACACCTTAGCCAAATACATTTAAACTCAGTTTTTGACAATTCCTGATATTTAATCGTAGAAAACCTTCCCTGTCTTAGGTCAGTTAGGGTCACTATTTTATTTTGAGAATGTTAAATGTCAGAATAATAGTAGAGAGAATTATTTATTTCAGCTTTTATTTCTTTCATCACATTCCCAGTGGGTCAGAAGTTTACATACACTTTGTTAGTATTTGGTAGCATTTTCTTTAAATTGTTTAACTTGGATCAAACTTTTTGGGTAGCCTTCCACAAGCTTCTCACAATAAGTTGCTGGAATTTTGGCCCATTCCTCCAGACAGAACTGGTGTAACTGAGTCATGTTTGTAGGCCTCCTTGTTCGCACAAGCTTTTTCAGTTCTGCACACAAATTTTCTATTGGATTGAGGTCAGGGCTTTGTGATGGCCACTCCAATACCTTGACTTTGTTGTCAAGCCATTTTGCCAAAAATTTGGAGGTATGCTTGGGGTCATTGTCCATTTGGAAGACCCATTTGCGACCGAGCTTTAACTTCCTGGCTGATGTCTTGAGATGTTGCTTCAATATATCCACATAATTTTCTTTCCTCATGATGCAATCTATTTTGTGAAGTGCACCAGTCCCTCCTGCATCAAAGCACCCCCCACAACATGATGCTGCCACCCCCATGCTTCACGGTTGGGATGGTGTTCTTCGGCTTGTAAGATTCACCCTTTATCCTCCAAACGTGACGATGGTCATTATAGCCAAACAGTTCAATTTGTGTTTCATCAGACCAGAGGACATTTCTCCAAAAAGTAAGATCTTTGTCCCCATGTGCACTTTAAAACTGTAGTCTGGCTTTTATATGGCAGTTTAGAGCAGTTGCTTCTTCACTGCTGAGCAGCCTTTCAGGTTATGTCGATATAGGACTCGTTTTAATGTGGATATAGATACTTGTCTACCTGTTTCCTCCAGCATCTTCACAAGGTCCTTTGTTGTTGTTCTGGGATTTATTTGCACTTTTTGCACCAAACTACATTCATCTCTAGGAGACAGAATGCATCTCCTTCCTGAGTGGTATGATGGCTGCATGCTCCCATGGAGTTTATACTTGCGTACTATTGTTTGTAAAGATGAACGTGGTACCTTCAGGCATTTGGAAATTGCTCCCAAGGATGAACCAGACTTGTGGGTGTCCACAAGAGGCATTGAGTTTGAAGGTAGGCCTTAAAATACATCCACAGGTACACCTCCAATTAGCCAATTAGCCCATCAAGAGCTAATTGGCTAATTGCCAGGCTTGACATCATTTTCTGGAATTTTCCAAGCTGCTTAAAGGCACAGTTAACTTAGTGTATGTAAACTTCTGACCCACTGGAATTGTGATATAGTCAATTAAAAGTGAAACAATCTGTCTGTAAACAATTGTTGGAAAAATGACTCGTGTCATGCACACAGTAGATGTCCTAAATGACTTGCCAAAACTATAGTTTGCTAATATGAAATTTGTGGAGTGGTTAAAAAATGAATTTTAATGACTTCAACCTAAGTGTATGTAAATTTCTGACTTTAACTGTATGTGAGCAGTCATTTATACAGTGTTGCTATTGACCATGGTCATTATCCAGAAATATTTCATTATGTGAATGCTGCGATTGACCAGTCAGAATCAGTTTTCCAGAGAGCCATGTAATAAAAATAAATTGTTAACGCTATAAGGGTTTAGCAAAAGTGCAAATGATTATACAAGAGGTAAAGCTTGCTCATAGTTTACATTATCTTTTGCATTTTTCCTTTCTCAAGCACAAGAGGTAAAGCAGTGTTGTGAATGCCACTCACCCCTCAGTGATAAACTGCCCAACTGTGAGGGAGTCTGGCGCCAGAGTTATCAGCATTGAATCATCCACACGCTGAAGAAAACAACACCAATAACCACAAAACTTCAACGCAGTTAGATCTAAAAACAATCCCACAACATCTACTGTGTAAGTGCTTCAGATAGCTCACCCTCTTAACAGGGTTCTTATTGTGCGTGCTAACTGAGAGTTCCACGGTGGAAATGTCTTTGTTCTCCCATTGCTCAGGCTCTGGCACTTTCATTGGCTCTACAAACACAAAATGACAATGAATCATGAGACAACCTCAGATACATACATTTGTCTTGCCCTAGTTTATTGCTTAGCAGTAAGTTGAAACCAACTTTAACATTTGTGAGGTTTATGAGAAAAACTATTAACATGCTATACCCTGTATACAGAATTAATTAAAAAAAGAAAGCTTAAACATACACTACCGGTCAAAAGTTTTGAAACACTCATTCTTTATTATAATTTTTTTTTTCTTCACATTTTAGAATAATAGTAAAGTTATTAAAACTATGGAATAACATAAATGGAACTATGGGAATTATGTTGTGACTAAACAAATTCCAAAATAAATCAAATCTGTGTAATATTTTAGCATCTTCAAAATAGTCACCCTTTGCCTAGAATTTGCAGACATGTACTCTTGACATTTTCTCAACCAACTTCTTGAGGTATCACCCTGGGATGCTTTTTAAACAGTATTGAAGGAGTTCCCATCTATGTTGAGCACTTATTGGCTGCTTTTCTTTATTATTTGGTCCAAGTCATCAATTTCAAAAACATTTTTTTTTTTTAATTACATTTTAATTTTATAATAAAATAAATATGTTGGCACAATTATATTTTTGTCTACGAAATGAATTTCAAACCTTTAATCATATGCCTTCAAATCAAAAGATTTTTAAGATCATGAGAAACATTTCAGTCAAGTGTTTCAAAACTTTTGACCGGTAGTGTATATTGAGAAACTGCCTTCAATAGGAGGGTTCCAATAGTTCTGAAGTCTGCGGTAGATGCGGTAGAGAAGGTTTGGCCGTGTCGGCTTCTCATTGGGCAGGTCAGGTGGTCGAGGTACAGGAGCCAAATAAGAGAGGGAGGCCTGGTGAATCTGTGGCCATTCCTGTTGGAGACCAGACACCTGGTTAATCTAATAATCATTAATACAGTATGAGTGTAAAAGATGGGGTTGGGGTTGAATGGGATTTGATTTCATTTAATTGTGTGTATAAACTTCACTTTTCTTTTGGGCTGTTAAAATAATTGTAAAAATTGTGGAAAAAACATGAGTGTAGAAGATGAAAAAATCTATCGAATTGATTTTTTTTTAAAGGCAGTCAAACATTTCTTAACATAAGTGCAGTTAGTCCACAATGCATGGAATGGCACTCACCTTTAAGGTACTAAACCAGTGAGCTGCTCTTGTTTTCAAGGGGCCAAGGTACCAATATCTTGACAACAGAGGGAAGAAATCACATTTTCAATGAGAGAAATTCACATTTGCATTTATGCTGGGAATAAAAAAAATTGATCAGCAGCATACTTGCTAATAGAAGAGGCGACGTCTCTAAATGCACCCCAACGTAAGCCTAAGAGGGCAAACACAGGTTCCTTCTCGCCCTAAGAACAAAATGACACAATCAACAAAGTAAAAAAAAAAAAAAGAAAATTCTGACAAATCTTAAAGTATTCTCTACTCAGTGGTTCTCAACCTTTTTTTGATGAACGTCCCGCTACTTCTTTCCCTTACCCGCATTGATTTTGAGTTGGATGTAGATGTAAATTTACTGGTATCAATAACAGTAAGGTTATCTTTAAAAAGTAAAACATTAACACCTAATTTATGTGACTAAATTATTCTAACAGTGTGACTGAGTTGGAACTCCTTTCATCAGGTTCTTATTAATTAATCTCTTGGAATTTCTGAAGGCAAACACAATCAGTTATATTTTCTTACACTCAAACAAAAATATTTTAGCCTATTTTTTTTTAGGATTTACGCATTTCTATTTCATCTAAAAAAAAAAAAAGTGTATTTTGCATTTGCCCTTATGAAAATGTAAATGTATTTATTTATATATTTGTATAGTTTTAACAGTGGTATTTGTAACAAGACAATAGTAAACACATGGAAGCATGGATCTTCACTACTGTGGTTAGATGTAACGAGCTCTATAAAACAAATTATGGCATTTTTTGAAATTACAAACAGCAGGCCTACTCTAAACACGTTAAAACAATAAATACAAAATAGTAATATTTATAAGTTGTAACAAAAATTAATTATATTCCCTCACTCCCCTAACGTAGCCTATGACAAATTTAATAGAGCTGAAGTAGTGATATGATAATATGTATTATGAATTTATTTCTGCCTATAGTACAGTTAGTGTTACTATCATAAATTCAAGGGTGGTCATGTAGAATTCTGTACCAAATTCAAATGGTTTCCGCATGCTTCTAAATGGTTCTCGTAGCGCTGCAACAATCAGAGGTGCGCGTTTAAGAGCTCGAGACTGGTCTGCGAGTAAAAACGCACCTGCTTTGCGCTAGCACAGCTCTGTCCATTGAGCCGAATCCACCTACAGAGCCATACAGGTGCATTAGCGGAGGTTGTGACTTCACCTGTCTATTTGAAGCTGCTAAACCAGATACTTCAGATGCGTCGCTAGACTTCAGAATCAGATGAACTGCGGTACAAATGCATACCAACCCATATAATGGGGTCTAGATAAAAAAGTTTTATGCAAACAGGAACTTGACAACAGATTTGATTAACATGACTGATAAACGCCCCCCATTTGTAACCTAACACCCCCCTCTCTACTAATTTGCTTTCAGTGCCCCCTGGCATCCTTTGATACCAACTTTGGTACTTTGGTACCGCCCCCGTTGAAAACACCTGCTCTACAGGGTGTCTTTCAAAATGCCAGTCAAACACACTTTTATCTGAAGAACATCCAGTGGAACCATTTCTCCTTTCAGAATTGACAGGGTTGCTGAGGTAATGTGCCTAAAAACCAAGAACATCCAATTACAACAAACTGTTATACTTTTGTTGAAGAATTTTCTATTAAAGTTTATCAGTTGTTGGCTGACTTACTGTACTTTGTTGTCAGAAACTAGATGCAGGCTCTGACTCAGAGAGTTATTGGAACCAAGAGGAATGAAACCGATTGGTATTTTACTGAACATCTCCTGTGATAAGAGTCATGAAAATTCAGATATTGTATACACAATATAAATTGAATTCATAAAAACACTTAAAAGTATGTACCTCATCAGTTCTGCGCAGTAGGCCAGTTATAACCTACGTGAAATACAAGTAAAAACATTTGAAAATGTTTACAGTATCAGAAATAATTTGCTGTATGCTTTAAAAAAAAAAAAACATACTTCCTGCAGTGTCCCATCACCACCAGCAATAATCAGCATATCTGTTTGCTCCATCAATTCCATGAGCTTTTTTGCCTGGCCTTCATAATCAGTCTGTTTTAGAAGAAGAACAAAATTTCAGCACCCAAGTAAAACATCAAGAAATCAAAAAAGAAATCACAAATATGTACACAAGGCATATATGAACATAAAGGATGATACCTTTACAATTTTAACCTCCACACCAGCCAAGTGTAAAATGGGAGCAGCATTCTTCTCAAACAAATTATTGGCTTTTCTGCATACAAAATATCCCTATAAATATTTCTTTAATTTCTGTATTGTCTGACATAGGACAACGACCAAACAGAAATATCTAATGACAATGCCATGGAAGGTCTTAATTGATTTCAGTGGCAGTGATATTTGCATAATCGTACCCTTTACAGGCAGCAGGGTTCAGAATGACAGTGGCTTTCTTCAGCTGCTCCTGAGGTCCAATTAATTGTCGACCAAATTCCTGTGAAACCATGAGATAAAATATATTTCACTGGATTACTCCTTGGTCCATATATGTATGAGTAAATCTTTTTATACATAAAAAATAAAAAATGCATACACAAATGGCACACACTAATATATATACATATATATATATATATATATATCCCTTACCCTGGCCTCTATACATGCTTCTCGTCTCAGAACATTGTCACTGTGAAAAAAGTACGAGAATGCGTTTAAGAAATGTAAAAAACAAAACAAAACAAAAAACATGCTTTTTACTGTCCACAAAGCTGACAATACTAACCAATGCTTTCCATACAGCCAGTGTCCCCCATATGACAGCACACACACAGCAAACGTGGACTTTTTCCAGTGATTCCGTAGGGTCCGAAACACTTTCACCACCCGAGCCATTATTCAGTGAACACTGTTTTTCTAGATGTCCCACTGAAGGTACAATTTTGCACGACAATTCGAAGCCACGTTTAAATTCAATCTCATTCAGGACTGCATGATCATGTTTACGGTTGACATTCCAGCTAAAGCATGACCGGCGCAACAAACATTTCTGTCCTCCCAAAACACGAAGCAATGAGATGTATGTTCCACCAGTTTACAAGATTTCATGCAAACATAGACGGGGTATTTCATGGTTACAGATGTGTAATAAAAGTTACCAAATTCAGTTATAAAATTAAAAACTAATTAAAAAGTATTAATTCTATATTTGATTCATATAATTTACACTATTTCAGCTCACGGCTCAATTGAGGTTCATAGTGGGATTGCATTTAGAGACGGACCAGTTCCTAAACATGCGCTGAAATATATAAACAGACATGACAGCCTCATTTAGGAACTTGTGTCTCTCAGGAAAAATATTTAAGGAAATGATAAAGTTCTGAATGTTTAATAGATCATTTAAAAATCATATTTGCAAGCTTGTTTTGAGCAAGCTAACCCTCTCGAGTTACCATCTGAGACATAAATTATTTAACATGCAGCTACAGTATGGAGGTTGAAAACTTAGTTTCCAAAACACTTGAGCTCCTTCAGGATGAGAGAGAGGCTTAGAAGAAACAAGGTAAACGACACATTTTTCACAATGATTACTTGTGTAACTGTAGCAATTCTGTCATTTCCACAACCCAAATGTGTTCAATTTTAGAGGAATTCTTGACTTGATGTATTGTTTATATTTATAGAGCATGGCAGGAGAATTTATCTCCCAAGAATCTACAGAACAAAGGAGTGTACCTGCTGAAACTTCAAATCGGAAGTCGGCATACTGGAATGTATGGCAGACTAATAGTTGTTTTTGAACCCAGGAAAAGTATAGGATCCTCATTTCTTCCCAGCAACACATTTGGACCTGGTGAGACATTATTCCATTTTAGAACATATTCACACACAACTCTTTATGACCACAGAGCTGTTTCACCATTTACATAAGCTATCACTTCAGACAAGTTTTTCTTTATTCTTTTTTTAAGGTGATATAATAGGTTTGTGTCAGTCCTCTCAACTGGGCTCAGGTGTAGTAGACATCCAAACAAATGATTTTTTTTATTTTATTTTTTATGAGAAATGTATTTGAAATAATTATATATTGTCTTACAGGTTCATGGATGTGGAGACAAAGCAAAAGCTCAAGCTAGAATGAGGATAAGTAAAGAGGGGGTGCTCTACGCTGGAAGTGGACAGAAGGACAAGTCAATGGATCCAAATAAGAAAGCATACCTGAAGAGAAAACTGGACTCCAAACTCAAAGATATGGCAACTCAAAGAAAAACCAAAGCAAAGGACAAAGAACATTGAAATTTTAGGAGACACAAGATTAATTTGATGCTGTTGAATTTAAATTAAATAATTGCTCAACTGAGGCAGTGGATATTTACATGAAAATATTTATTGAAAGATTTCAACGCTTTAATTTGTATTTTTTGTTTTCATATTCCCATGACCATTTAGGTGATTTTGAAGCTAGTACGTTCTCAGAGAAGTCTGGTTTAATACAGATCCACACTGGCATACCTATGTAGTTTCATAGAGATCTGCAATGGCATGGCTAAATGGGAAGCAAATCACAAAAATGAAACATAAAGAGCCCAGCCTTTTTAATAGTCCCAGCTGGCACTGAGACTGAAAAGAGCATTATTGAATGACTCCAAACTTTACAAGATTTATATCTTATAGAATTATTGTAGGGGTATAATTGGACTTCTCTCAAAGTTAACTTAGTGGGTAGACAATTGGAACTCTATGTTAGATAACTACTCCATGTTCTCTCTGAATGATTGGTGTATTGATAGTTCATGTCAGATGCAACATTACCCAGTTATCCCATAGAGATTTAAGCTGCTTCCAGTTAATACTGGTTTTGATATATTTAGTTTAGCACATCCTCTCCACAAAAGCATGGGCTTACACATTTTGGTGTCTCTGCATATACTGTTTTATCTTCTCTTGTCCTCAGGAGGACATTAGAGACTCTGGAGGCATTGGGAGCTCCATGGATTTGTTTAGTGGGAGATTTGAATAGTGAATGCATTAGGAGAAATATATATATATATATATATATATATATATATATATATATATATTTTTTTTTTTTTTTTTTTTTAATTTTTTTTTTTTTTAACTTGCCCTCAAGCCAAAGCTAAGTAAATACTGGTTAGATTTTCTTGCTGACTGTGACACAGATACTGAACTAAAAATCAGAAATGCCCCCACATAACTATTTTTGTGGTTGGGTAGTGGTCTGGTTCACACTTGTTGTGTATTGTCTCTAACCCAAGAAGTAATAGGAGGTCTTTAGAAATATTGTGCTAAAAATATGTGATCTGATTTTTTTTATTTTTTTTTTTACAAGGGAAGTATTAAGTTAACACAAGATAATTGTTGAATTTAAACATTTTCTTTGTGTTACAGTATTTGTAGTACAGTATTTGAATATGGGTGTTCTAGGGTAGAATAACCATTTACAGTAGCTCCTGTAAATAATTGTAAAATAACTGGTGTGTGGTGAGCATACTGGCACACTATGGCTTTCCTGTGTGACTTCCAGTCGACTCAGGTAGATGATACTCTGTGATTGAAATGCTTGGCACTAAAAATAGCTCTGCATGGTTCTGAATCAGGAATAACCATTTAGCTCCTGTAAATAGTTATAAAATCCCTGAAGAAGTATGAAACGTGCATTGGTGCTGCAGTTTTTATTCAACATCTCACATCATGGCAGTGTTGCAAGAAGTGAATATTCTTCTGTAGAACACGCTCAGATAAACTGCAGAAGTTCAGTGATGTTCATTATATAACTAACCATACCTATATACATAAATAACCATCAAACCTGGGATTTTGGGAAACAAAAATCACTTCATGATCAGACCTATATAACAAATTAAATTACACCTATAAACTGTAAATTCTGTATACCCACACACATTTTAACTTAAATGTCAATCCTGGCAAAGTTCACCAAAAACCGCTTGAAGTGTGACATGCTGTTTTGGGTACACGTGCGGCGCGAACACGTTGTAACGCTCTCAGAGCGGTCCACGTTAGAAGTCCGCCGAGTTTTAAGTCAGTTTTTCAAGTAGGATTTTGTGTTCGGGTTTGTAATTTATGAAAAAATATTCAGTCCTTCCGAACTTGTTTCGCCCACGCGCTCTCACTCACATAAGAGCGAACGTTTGTGTTAGGAGCCGTTCACAACAAACGTGTTTTTGCGTGCGTCTGCTCTATTTCTCCATTGTTTCCCTTTGTAAACACGCACTGGACGAACGTCCATACCTGCTGCACCACGTCTCGCTATTTCTTCCGTCTCACGCAGGACCGGCACATTTTTAGACACTGTATCAAGTTAAAAAAAATAACTTAAAGGTGCAGTATGCAATGTAATTTTCATGTAATATTAGCCTTTTTTTTATTAATTTTTTTGCCAATGTGTGAACGGCTTGTAACGCAACTTAAAAAATGAGCCCTTCCCGGACTTCCTAGGTTAGACTGATTTTCATGAAAAGGGAGCGGGTCGGTTTTGCCCGGAAAATCCAAAGGATGTGACATTTATGTTGGCTTCCAAGAGACTTGCCTCAGTGCTTCTGCTATTCAGCAGTGACAACAAACTGCAACACAAGGTAACGTTATCTTAGAGATGGAATGCAGCAAAGGTCCGGCTCCCAGCACAACACCGACTCCTACACAAACTCAGAGTAAGCCAAAAAAAAAATAAAATAAAAATAAAAATCTACTGAATCCAGTCTGTCTAAGCAGAAACGTGATCGGCGAAAATTAGAGTGAACATTGGCAGGGCATTTGATTCCTGGATTCCTGGAGAGACCCAGAATTGACGTTCTTCTTATTGGACAGGTAAGCTTACATAACTGTAAAGCATGTGAAATATAGTGCCATAAGGATTGGTCTGTGTAATTTTAGCTAAACTACAATAACACATGGAATGAATGCTAGACAATGTTCAAGATAATGCAAAAAGACCCATTCATTAGTGTAACGTAATTTAGTTATACAGAAAATATATACATTCTATTATTATAAAACAATAGCGCATCGATATATCAAAATGACAGTTGTGATGGAATCACATCAATACTGAACTGTGTCAACATATTTATAATGTACAGTCTATTTTATAAACAGCTACTGTCATCATCCACCAAATTTAGCTAACAGCTATTGACAAAGCTGGCTAGCTAGCTAACGCTGACATAGGCTATCGTATAAATGCAGTCAATGAATCATGCAAAGAAAAGTGATTACTTAAACTACAGTCTTGCATAGTCAGACCTATATCCACACTTTGTTTTAGCCCTGTTCCAGCACTGGAGAGTCAAATATAATATACAGTTTCAAAGTTTGTAGTAAAACAATCATACTGTAACTGTGTAATTTTAATTATGCTACCTCATCTGTCAGCATGATGTCAGTGAATCACATTCAGTCTCTTTGTCATTGTTTTACGTCATTGTTTTAGTCGATGCTCGCTCACTCGTGTCCCTATGGAGTGTGTGCACGAGCATGAGCAACAGGTAGCTGGCTGCAGTTCACATTAATAACAAGGGTTTCTGAATCTTACATACTGCATCTTTTAGGTCTCAAAAAATGCATCTCTAGAAACCTTTATTCTGTTTCATTCGTTGCGCTGTGCCTAGATGGTTTTTAACACAGGTGTCACAAAGATTTAACATTCTGAACAAGTTAAAGTTGCAAAGAGGTGACTGTTACAATGTTTAGCATTATTCCAGATTGTTCTGCACCAAGCAAATTTCAGCACTTGATAAACAGTAATGTTTTTTTCTTTCTGCTCTAGTGTGCTAAGAGGCTGCCATGCAGGGCCGTCTCAAGGTATTCTGGGCCCCCTGACTGTATATTGGTCAGGGCCCCTTTCCTATTAAAAAATACAGTTTAGAATTTGTTGTGGGGCCCCCCTGGCCTGTGGGCTCCTAGAATCATTACCACCTTTCACCCCACTAGCTGCTGCCATGCCTTATATTTTTACTGTTACAAATGTTGCCTCCGATGCTTACATGAAATACAGCCTTTTGCAACACAGTGAACAATACACTGCAGCCTCCAGGTGAAAGTAAATTAAGTAAGACAGAAATATATTACTATTGCACACAACAAATCCTCAAAGTTATAAAAATAATACTGTATCATATTATAAATACAAACTCGACAACAATAAATAATTGTTGGTTTATAATAATAAAATGACAACTGAATTCCAAAATGTTAGTGAGTGAAGTAGTAGGTTTTGCACACCCTGTTCATTAAAAAAATCAATAAATAAAGTGTCGTCTCTGGGGGAGCAGGTGGAACCGCTGGAGGAGGAGTCTCAGGTGGAGCAGGCAGAGCCGTGGAAGACTCTGAGGGCGGAGCCATGGAAGACGGAGCCGTGGGAGTCTCGAGGGGCGAAGCCAGGGAAGCTGGAGCCATGGGGGGGCTCGAGGGGTGAAGCCAGGGAAGGCGGAGCCATGCGGGGTTCGAGGGGTGAAGCCAGGGAAGGCAGAGCTGTGGGGGGCTCGAGGGGAGAAGCCATGGAAGGCGGAGCCATGGGAGGCTTGAGGGGAGAAGCCATGGAAGGCGGAGTGTGGGAGGCTCGACGAGAGCTGGCAGCGATTCAGGAATGACCTCCGTGGTTGTGAGCACTGGCAGCGACTGGGGAACGACCTCCTTGGTCGTGAGCACTGGCAGCGACTGGGGAGAAGGTGTCCTTTTCCTTCTCCTTTTCTGGACAGCTGGGAGCATAGTCATGGGAGCAGACGAGGCCACAGGCATATGCGCTGGCTCGTTGACCGTGGCAGGTGTGGGCACTGGCTTGTTGGTCGTGGCAGGCGTGGGCGCTGGCTCGTTGGCCATGGCAGGCTTGGAGCAAGGAACCGTGGAAGGCTTGGACGAGGGAGCAGAAGATGCAGGATTTGGCCCGGGGATCCAGTGAGGATCAGCCAGAGGCATCAGTTCCTTCAGTGCACTATTCTGATTCAACCACAGTACGACTAGTCCTGTAATAAATACATTGTTTGTTGATTTCAGTCTGGAAATAGTTTGTCTGACAACCTAAATTAAAAACTTTTTTGCTTATAGTACTTACCTTCTAATTGCTTCCCTACATTCCTTCAGAGAGAATATGAATAATAAGAGAATAATAAGAGAATATGTATAAATACGACCAAAGAACGAAACCTTACTTGAGGAATTTATTTAAATTTTATTTTTTAATTTTATTGAACTTTAAAAATGATAGATCATCTTTTATTATGATGGGTTCAATGAAGTTGATAATTTCAGAGAGCTATTTAATCTACTTCTTGACTTTCTCCAGCCTCTCTCTTACCGCTCTCAGTCTTGTTCTCTCTCAGTCTTGTTGTCCCTCTCCTTTTGCGGTACCTTCAACCGAGCTGCCGCCTCCTCCCTCAGGAATGCATGTAATTTTTCAAACTCTGTATTTCGGCTGGCCTGGGAGCCATGCAAGGAGCAGACGTGTGAGCGACGAGCTCTGCGCACTTTGCTGAATTTTCGATTATTCTCATGTTATAATCTGGTGAAATTTGAAACACCCAGTTACGCATTTGTCCTTTGTTGCAAAACATTACAAAGAAGTCAAAATCCTCAGGCTCTGGAGACATTAAAAGACACTTATGTGTTCAGGATGAAAGCCCCGACAGGCCTACAGTCCGGGGACTCGATTTGGATGGCGCGGCGGGAGAGGAGATCGAGCGTCAATTGTCCAACATGTCGGTGATGTTGACAAAGATTCTTGCTGACTTGGAGGATCTCGCTGTAATACGTCGATCGATTACGGCGATGGAAATAAAATTCTCTGAGTTAGGTACAAGAGTGACTGATGTTGAAAAACGAATTGATTTTCTGGAATCCTCGGAGAGGGAATTAACTGCTAATCCACCCGTGACCAAAGTTGATTTGGAACATCTCCTTGAAAAGCTTGAAGATCTTGAGAATAGAAGCTGCAGGAATAACGTTCGAATTGTTTGAATTCCTGAGCATGAGGAGGGCAGGGATATGGTGAAATTCCTAGATGAGTTTTTCCCGAGTCTGCTCGACATAACAGGCCACAAGCTGGAAATCTAGCGAGCTCACAGAGTCCTTGCTCACAGATCTGCTGAGGGAGACAGGCCCTGATCGATTCTGGCCAGATTTCTGAGATCATCCGATAGAGATCTTGTGTTGCGCCAGGCGAGGAGCAAAGGGAAGCTTTCTTGGAAGAACCATAATATTTTCTTGTTCCCAGACTTTGTGAGTTCAACAAGAGAGAAACGCAATTGGTTCAGGGAATGCAAGACTCTTACATCAGAAAAAGATCTTGTTTGCTCTGATGTTTCCTGCCAAACTGAGAATAGAAACGAAGGTCGGTCGCAAAGTATTTACATGTCCATATCAGGCAATATCTTTTATAGACTCAGTGTCTGAGTAAACCATTGGCTGTTTCTCATGTGAGTGGGCCTGACTCGCTGTATTTACTCTTGAGGAAGCTGGGCGACATTTTGTTTTTTGCGTTGGCTCCGCCTAGCGGCTGGAGGTTGTTTTGTGAATAACACTTTTCCTTAAAGAAACTTTTGCATTGATGAAAGATTACATTTGCATTGAAGTTCCCGGACAGATTGAGAGTGGACTCTACGGATGACCACAAAATATCTACATACTCACACAAAGGATGTCTTTTATAAAGCTGACGGATTGTGTAAGTCATGGTATATACGTTTATGCGGCCTCCGAGTGAATTGACTTGACCATCCGGGGAACCGGGATGCCGGTTTTGTTTCTTTTTGTATTGATTCCGCCTAGTGGCTGGAGCTTGTTCTATTGAATAACACTCATTTGGAACAGCTGTGGATTAATCTGTTCGTTCTTTGTGCTTATTCCTCCTGCTGGCTGGAGTTTGCTTTGTTGAGTTTTTTTTACGAGACATTGGAATGATTACGTCATCCGCTGAACTCATAACAGCTGGCTCACTGAACATTCGTTTGTCTGTCCGAGGAATCTGAATGGTTTTATATCAGCTGGAATTTGTTTTGTGGAAGATCACACCATTGAGACAGTTCTGTGAATGAATCGACACATTCTTTGTGTTCATTCTTCCTATTGACTGGGTTTATTTATAATTAAGTATTTTCTGTTATGTAAATTGAGCAATCCGATGGCAAAGTTGTTGTGGGGACTCGTGTGCGTTCATGGACCTTTTGAGTTTAGAGGGATTGTCGCTGGTTGGCGCTGTCGTGCACAGGGTTAATGCGCACATTTTTCTTTTTTCTGTTTGTTTTGTTCGGGGGGAAGTTCGGGAGTTGATTGTTTCACTAATGGGGAATGTGGTCTCTATAATTTTGTTTTTCACACACAATTTATTTGTTTTATTATATCAATATGTCAGTTGTTAATATGAGTGTACTATCTCTCTCCACGTGGAATGTAAATGGGTTGGGGCACCCCATAAAAAGAAGGAAGGTTATTTCTTTTCTTAAATGTAAGAAATATGACAGTGTTTCTTCAAGAAACACATCTCTCCCCGCAGGAAGCTGAAAAATTTGGGAAGATATGGGGTGGACATATTTTTTTAGTGCTGGCTCAAGTAAGAGCAAGGGAGTCATTATATTGGTAAATAAACATCTACAATTCAAATGTCTCAAACAGATTAAAGATAAATTAGGAAGAGTCATTATTGTATTAGTTGAAATTCAAGGGCAAAGGTTGATTTTGGCTAATATTTACACACCTAACGTTGATGATCAGGGCTTTTTTATAGATCTTGAAGGGATGTTGCAAGCTGCTGGCACCCCTCATGATATAATATTGGGAGGAGACTTTAATCTTTTGATGGACTCAGTCCTTGATCATAGTGAAGCAAAGTGTGTAAACCCCCTAGAGCAACACTGACGCTTCATAGGATGTGTAAAAATCTTGGTTTTACGGATATTTGGAGACTTTTGAACCCATCTGGTAGGGACTATACATTTTTTCATCAGTCCATAAGATTTATTCTAGAATAGATTTTTTTTTTGATATCCAAATCCCTCATTTCATCTGTTGTTGATTGCTCAATTGGAAACATTTTAGTCTCAGATCACGCCTTGGTGAGTTTAGAGGTGATGCCACATATAGAGAAAAAGAAATCATATAGTTGGTGCCTTAATATGTCTCTCTGATCCAACTAGATGTAAAAATATTGTCAAAAATTTTGGCTAACCGATTAAGTAAAGTTATGACATCTCTTATACATATAGATCAGGTGGGGTTTATTCGGGGCCGTAGCTCTTCTGATAACATCAGGCGTCTCATCAGTATCATGTGGTCAGTGGTGAATGATCAGACTCCGGTCGCTGCCATCTCACTTGACGCCGAAAAGGCTTTTGATATGGTAGAATGGGATTATCTTTTTAAGATTTTGGAAATGTATGGGTTTGGGAGTACATTTATTGGTTGGATTAAGTTACTTTATAAACACCCTGTAGCAGCGGTACAAACAAATGGATTAATTTCAGATTATTTTACTCTGGATAGGGGAACTCGGCAGGGCTGCCCTCTTTCCCCTTTATTGTTCTGTCTTGCCCTGGAACCATTAGCAGCTGCGATAAGAAAGGAGGATGATTTTCCAGGGGTGATTGCAGGAGGTGTGGCGCATAAGCTTCTGCTTTACGTAGATGATATTTTAATATTTGTCTCTGAACCTACTAGATCTATGCCTTGCCTCCACAGATTTATTAACACCTTTTCCAATTTCTCAGCATACAAAGTTAATTGGTCTAAATCCGAAGCTTTGGCGCTGACAGCGTACTGTCCAGTAACGGCTTTCCAGCCGGGCGCCTTCCAATGGCCCAAACAGGGCATTAAGTATTTGGGGATTTTATTCCCAGCAAATTTGTCTGATTTAGTTAGTGTCAATTTTGACCATTTAATAAAAAGATTTTCGAGCGATGTGGGCAGGTGGGCTTCATTACATTTATCGATGATTGGAAAGATTAATGTTATTAAAATGAATTGATGGACTCAAGATGGTGCCAAGTATGGCTGCTGCGTTGCGAGCTCCGACACAACATGGTAGTGTATTGATTGTTTTGTTTACAATTCTTATGTTTTTTGTCTTGGATGTTGTCTGCCTTACTGTCTACGACAGACAAACACTTTTGGACATTGGTTCAGCAATTTCACACCGTAAACCGGACTTCAAATTCCTCAATGCCGACCCACTGTTTACAAACACGCAAGCGGAGCCCTTTGTCTGGGCAGCCCGGACGTGGAAACGCAGGAGGAAAAGGGGAAACAGAGCCTGCGTTCTCATCAGAGTAAGACGCTGCGCAAATCGACCCCCGCTACCCAGTATTCTACTGGCAAATCTTCAGTCTCTGGATAACAAGCTCTGCGAGCTGAAAGCGTGGATCTCTTTCCAACGAGAGACGAGGGGCTGCCGCATTATCTGCCTTATGGAAACTTGGATGTCTGCGGAGATTCCAGACTCAGCCATTGAACCCGCGGGGTTCTCCGTGCACCGAGCAGACAGAGCGAAAGACCTCTCAGGTAAAAGCAGAAGTGTTGGTGTATGTTTTATGATCAACAAATGCTGGTGTGATCAGAGGAACGTACATTCTATCAAGTCTTTCTGCTCTCCTGATCTGGAATTTCTCATGCTTCTGTGTCGACCATTCTGGCTACCGAGGGAATTTACAGCGGTCATTATCACTGCTGTGTACATCCTCCCACAAGCCAACACAGACCGGGCACTCAAGGAACTGTATGGGAGTATAAGTGAGCAGGAAACCGCGCACCCTGAGGCCATGTTCATTGTGACCGGGGACTTTAATAAAGCCAGTTTCAAATCATTCGCACCAAAATACCACCAGCACATTAGTTTCAACACACGAGGGGACCGGGTTTTGGACCATTGCTACTCTCCCTTCCGGGATGGCTACAAATCCCTCCCCCGCCCACCATTTGGCAAATTGGACCACTCTTCCACTCTGCTTCTGCCCGCTTACGGGCAGAAATTGAAACAGGAAGCACCCACCCTCAGAACGATCCAGTGCTGGTCGGACCAATCAGACTCTACGCTGCAAGACTGTTTTGATCACACGGACTGGGAGATGTTCCGGTCCGCCTCTGATGATGACATCGACCTTTACGCTGATAGCGTAATGTGTTTCATCAGAAAGTGCGTGGAGGACGTCGTTCCGACCAGAACAATACGGATCTATCCGAACCAGAAGCCATGGATAAATAGCGATGTTTGCGTGGCACTTAATGTGCGGACCTCCGCTTTTAATTCCGGGAACGCGGAGGAACATAAACAAGCCAGTTATGCCCTCCAAAAAACATCAGAATCAGAACAGCAAAACGCCAGTACAGGAACAAGATTGGAGGACAGTTTAACACCACCTACTCTAGAAACATGTGGGAGGGAATTAACATCATCACAGACTTTAAAGGGAATAAAAACTCCGCCATGAACACCGCTGCCTCTCTCCCGGATAAGCTAAATACTTTTTATGCTCGTTTGAGGGAAATAACACCGCCCTCGCGGAGAGAGCTCTCGTGGCCGAAGCTACAGAGGTTAGTTCATTCTCCGTCTCTGTAGCGGATGTAACCCGATCCTTCCGACGGGTGAATATCTGCAAAGCCGCGGGCCCAGACGGCATTCCGGGCTGCGTCATCAGAGCGTGCACGAACCAGCTTGCTGGTGTTTTTACGGACATTTTCAATCTTTCCCTCTCTTTGTCTGTAGTCCCCACATGCTTTAAATCATCCACTATTGTGCCTGTTTCAAAGCAATCAAAAATCACTTGCTTAAATGACTGGTGTCCTGTTGCTCTGACCCCCATCATCAGCAAATGCTTTGAGAGGCTAATCAGAGATTACATCTGCTCTGTGCTGCCTCTCTCTCTAGACCCATTGCAGTTGGCTTACCGCAACAACCGCTCCACTGATGATGCCATTGCATCTACAATACACACTGCTCTCTCCCACCTGGAAAAAAAGAACACTTATGTGAGAAAGTTGTTTGTAGACTACAGCTCAGCATTCAACACCATAGTGCCCTCCAAGCTAGATGAGAAACTCCGGGCTCTGGGCTTAAAAAGCTCGCTGTGCAGCTGGATCCTGGACTTCCTGTCAAGCAGACGCCAGGTGGTTAGAATAGGCAGATCTCCTCATCACTGACCCTCAACACTGGAGCCCCACAGGGCTGTGTTCTCAGCCCACTCTTGTATTCCTTGTACACACATGACTGTGTTGCAACACATAGCTCCAATGCCATTATTAAGTTTGCTGATGACACGACGGTGGTAGGTCTGATCACTGACAATGATGAAACAGCCTACAGAGAGGAGGTGCACACTCTGATACACTGGTGTCAGGAGCACAACCTCTCCCTCAATGTCAGTAAGACAAAGGAGCTTGTGGTGGACTTCAGAAGAAAAGACAGAGAACACAGTCCCATCACCATCAATGGAGCACCAGTGGAGAGAGTCAGCAGCTTCAAGTTCCTGGGTGTCCACATCACTGAGGAACTCACATGGTCCATCCACACTGAAGTCGTTGTGAAGAAGGCTCATCAGCGCCTCTTCTTCCTGAGACGGCTGAGGAAGTTTGGAATGAACCGCCACATCCTCACACGGTTCTAGACCTGCACTGTAGAGAGTATCCTGTCTGGCTGCATCTCCGCCTGGTACGGCAATAGCACAGCCCACAACTGCAAAGCACTGCAAAGGGTGGTGCGAACTGCCAGACACATCATCGGAAGTGAGCTTCCCTCCCTCCAGGACATATATACCAGGCAGTGTGTGAAAAAAGCTCAGAGGATCATCAGAGACTCCAGCCACCCGAGCCATGGGCTGTTCTCAATGCTACCATCAGGCAGGCGGTATCACAGCATCAGGACCCGCACCAGCCGACTCCATGATAGCTTCTTCCCCCAAGCAATCAGACTTTTGAACTCTTGATCTCCACGATCAAAATACATCAGCACTGCACTTTATTACTCTTACTCTTATATCTCACACCGGACTGTCATAAATTACATTATTATTATATTATATTCTCTCTTAACAACTTACTATCAACCGACAGCCTGAATGTCAATACAGTACAATACAACCTACTGTACATTTCTATATATACTATATATACCTTTTTTATTGAATAATGTGAATCTATATTGTGTGTATTGTATACTGTACAGTATACATGTTATTATTTGTATATTGTGTTGTGTGTAATTATGTGTATATTAGACTTTAAATTGTGTTGTGTTAATTTGATGTTATTGTAAATTGGTATATGTCTCATCACTGTCACGACTGCTATGTTGATCGGAACTGCACCCAAGAATTTCACACACCATTGCACTTGTGTATATGGCTATGTGACAATAAAAGTGATTTGATTTTGATTTGATTTGAGTTGTATTCCAAAATGTAACTTCCTGCTACAGTCCCTACCTGTAGATGTCCCCCTCTCTTATTTCAAGCAATTCGATAGCATAGCGAAGTCCTTCATTTGGAATGGTAAACGCCCCAGATTGCATTTTAATAAGTTACATAGGCCGATTGACAAAGGTGGGCTAGGCCTACCCAAGATTTTGTTTTATTACTATGCGTTCAGTCTCAGACATTTGGCTCATTGGTCACTTCCACCTGAGAGAGCCCCTTCCTGGTTTGTTATTGAACAGGCAGTTCCTGCCCCTATTTCACCGTTACAAAGCATCTCTATCAAACTAATTGAAAAGTTAAGTTACACCCTGTTATTTTGCATTTACACTCGGTATGGACTAAAGTGTCCAGATTGTTTAAATTGGACACTTATTTAAATGTTGCCTCGAGCATATGGCAGAACCCAAGATTATGTATTGGCAAGTCCCCCTTCTGCTGGCCAGAGTGGATTGTGAGGGGGGATACTACACTCAGTGTCCTATATGAAAGTGGTGCGTTGAGATCGTTTGAAAACTTGGTCCAACATTTTGGGATCCACAGACCTCAGTTTTATAGGTATTTACAATTGCGCCACCTGCTTTGTACTATTTTTGGGAGTAGCACACACCCCCCTGAGGAGGCAGATGCTTTGGGAGAGGTGATTGCGGCTTTTGGAAAAGGTCATGAGGCATCAGTGTATTACTCTCTGTTAATTCAGAGTATGGGGGATGGAGCTTTAACTTCTATTAAGAAATTATGGGAGAAAGATTTGAATTTGGTATTGGAGGATGGAGTGTGGACTAAGATTCTGAAAAATGTCAAGTCTGCATCTAGAGATGCAAGGGTTTGCCTTATGCAATTTAAGATTTTACAAAGATTTTATTGGACCCCCTCTAGATTATACAGGCTTGGTCTTAAAGACACACCCACATGCTGGCAATGCCAATCAGAAGTTGAAGACATAGCCCATGTTTTTTGGGGATGCGTTAAGATCCAACATTTTTGGTTAAAGATTCAGAATTATTTGCGTGACATTCTGGACACTCAAATTTTACTTTGCCCCAGACTTTGCATTTTGGGCGATGGGGAAGTTATAAATTCGGGTGACAAATATATAAAAAATTGGGTTCTGACTAGCGTGATGATCGGTAGACAAATTATTTTAAGGGGATGGAAGTCAGACGGAGCTCCACCATTTCCAGAGTGGTGTGCAGAGATGGGGAGGTGATAGATGGAAGGCTGGGGCGGGAGGACTTATTTTTCAGGAAGTGGGGTAGGTATTTGGCAGTTTTGGAGGACTCTAGGGGAAGGGATGAGGAGGGAGATGTTTAGTTTAATTATGTATATTTATTATATATTTTTTTATTTTATTGTTTGTGTGTGTGTGTATTATTTTATGTGACCACAGGGGTGTTCTTTGGGGTAGGGTGGGGTTTGTGTTTGGGGAGGGATGTTAATGAGTGTTAAAAGTTATATGTTGATTCGATGTGTATATGTTGCGTTTTTCTCTGTTGTGCTTCCTTTTTGAATCATTAAAACATTTTAATTACAAACTCTGTATTTCTCAGTGGCTTGTTTCTGTAAAATTATTATTGTTATTTTTTTATTTTTTTGTGAGTTAGTTATTTCTGGTCCACTAATCTGATTGGACAAGCCGCATTCCAAGAGTGTTGAGATTTAGTATAACAGCACTGTGATGCTTCACTGAATGTATAACTCTGGTCGGTGTTCACTGCATTCCAGACTGGCTGTCATTCTGTGCATTGCTCTGTGATACACACAACGGTTGATTCTGTTTTGGCTTTTCATGTAACTATTCTTAGTAGTGTTACTGGCCCTGCTCAACCCACTCTTAACGGGATTCGAACTAGCGTCAGCCGTCATGGGAGGCGGACGAGCTAACGAGGAGGCTAAAGGCTACAGCCTCTAGCGTCAGTCATTAGTGCACCTCTCGAGGCCAAGGGAGTGAGGTTTACACACTGCAAAGCTATCACGTCCCAACTGGCTCCCGTTACACTCACCCCCCCCAAACCTCATTCCCATTCTGGTCATGGCACCACTGTAACCGGTCCTGCTTGACCCGCTTCGAGTGGGATTCGAACCGGCGTCAGCCGGCACGGGAAGCAGATGCAGCCTCTAGCGTCAGTCACTAGTGCGCCTCTTGAGGCCAGGGGAGTGAGTTTTACACTTACCTCACAGCTATCATGTACCAGCTGGCTCCCGTTACACTAGCAAAGCAAAAATCAACAAAATAGCCAGCCTGGGTAGCTCAGCGAGTATTGACACTGACTACAACCCCTGGAGTCGTGAGTTCGAATCCAGGGCATGCTGAGTGAATCCAGCCAGGTCTCCTAAGCAACCAAATTGGCCCGGTTGCTAGGGAGGGTAGTCACATAGGGTAACCTCCTCATGGTCGCTATAATGTGTGGTTCTCGCTTTCGGTGGGGCACGTGGTGAGTTGTGCGTGGATGCCGCGGAGAATAGTATGGGCCTCCACACGCACTACGTCTCTGTGGTAACGCGCTCAACAAGCCACGTGATAAGATGCGTTGATTGACGGTCTCAGTCACGGAGGCAACTGAGAGTCGTCCTCTGCGACCCGGATTGAGGTGAGTTACTACGCCACCACGAGGACTTAGAACGCATTGGGAACTGGGCATTCCAAATTGGAGAGAAAATGGGAGAAAAAAAAATAGCTAGCCATATTGTGTCTATAATGTAATTCAGGCAAAACTATTTTGTCTTGAAGAAATGTTATATAAAAGCAATATTACAATCACGCGGTTGTGCCAAGTATCATCAGGATGCTACAGGTAATTGCTGGGCAACAGCATTCTTATTCATGTAAAATTGCTTAATTATGCTAAGTACCTCTATGTATGCCTCCACTTTCACTCTTATTCATGTAAAATTGCTTAATTATGCTAAGTACCTCTATGCATGCCTCCACTTCTTCCAATGTCTCCTTTAATTTTTCAAAGCTGTTTAGATGCTTTTTCAAGGAATTGTACCTAGTTGTGAGCTCTTTCTGTGGAGGAAAGTATAAAAAGGCCATTTGTAAACTTTAAAAATATCAGAGAACCAATTATAAATTGCTGATTTAGATATTAGTTATATTAGAGATATTAGAAATAAGTGACATGTATGATGTATCACAAATACACAGTCACGTTGGGGCCTGGGTAGCTCAGCGAGTATTGACGCTGACTACCACCTCTGGAGTCGTGAGTTCAAATCCAGGGTGTGCTGAGTGACTCCAGCCAGGTTTCCTAAGCAACCAAATTGGCCTGGTTGTTAGGGAGGGTAGAGTCACATGGGGTAACCTCATCGTGGTCGTGATTAAGTAGTTCTCGCTCTCAGTGTGGCACGTAGTAAGTTGTGCGTGGATTGCAGAGAGACTCCACATGCTGTGAGTCTCCGCGGTGTCATGCACAGCGAACCATGTGATAAGATGTGCGGATTGACTGTCTCAGAAGCGGAGGCAACTGAGACTTGTCCTCCGCCACCTGGATTGAGGTGAGTACCTGCGCCACCACGAGGACCTAGTAAGTAGTGGGAATTGGGCATTCCAAAATTGAGGAGAAAAGGGGATAATAAATAAAAATAAAAAAAATACACATTCACTCTATTTTATATAACTAAAAAAGCTGTTATCCACAGATCGTATTGACTATCTGTTTACAGGTTTACTTACCTTTATTACTGATGCTGCCTTGGTTATCTGGCAGTATTCATGATTTGCATGGCTCCTTGATGAAGTGCAAACAGCACAGATAAGCTCTGCATCTTTCCGACAAAAGAGCTTCAACTCCTCATTGTGTATTGAGCAGAGGTCCGCAGATTTGACCATGATCTGCTCTGCCCTCTTTTTAAAGACATCTGACGATATCTTTAGATCCAGATTGACTGGAGGATTGGATGAGCCCGCTGTACAGTGGCACTTAGGATATTTCGCAATCCCTTACATTCCCAGTGTGTCTGAACGCAGCTTTTACAGAAACTATGTTTGCAATGTAGGGTGACGGGGACATCAAAGACCTCAGCACACAGGACACACTAGATCCTCATCAGTGTATAGACATTCCGCTGCCATCAGTGACTGAATTTGTAAATCCCAATTCTCTCTCAAACATTTTCTTTATACTACGACAGACTGGTTTGACCTGCTTTTTTGAACCTTCAGGTAGTGTTTCCTCTAAACCTTGTCAGAAATCTTGAAATGTGACTTTGATACTGTGATGCCATGTTTTTTTGTTTTTTGTTTTCATGGCTAAATATCTGTCTTGGACGTTCGTTCTAAAGTTCTGTTAAACACATTGATTTTTGCCATGGTCTGATTAAAGAAGCATACTTTAGGAAAGAAACTGATTAAAAACTTTTATTGCAGATTTACTAGAAAAAGTCCATTGAATGCATACACAGGACTTCTCTTAAATAAACCAGTGTTCAGTCTCATTTTTAGAAGATTCTTAAACATATAAATGCTAATTTTGTGAGGATAAAATGTGGAGAGGTAGTGATGATCTGTGATTCACCAAGATGTGAGACAGCTGTTATACACAGCATGCAGATTGTTAGTAAAGAAGGTGATTAGCTTAGTATTTAAGGAAAAAATTACAAACAACAATCTATATAATGCATAAAAATAGTAAGTGGATAAAGGTTATAACTAAGCTAAGAGAAACAAATAAGCAGCATATTTTCATTTTGCTCCCATGAAAAAGTTCAACCTTTATAAATTGCCTTATGAAGTTTATATGTATTTATGACTATCCATCTGATCACAACCAGCACTAACATATTTAAAATGTTACATTGCAAATAACAGTTTCATTTTATAAAATATATGGCTTAGGAGGAGTGGGTTTGCTTTTGTATTATTTATTTATTTATTTCTAATTAAATAATTACAGTGGCACAGAAACAGAATCCACTGTTAGAAGTATGAGCCAAAGGAAATACTTTTAGCAGTTATTAAAACGTTAGTGAGTTGTTCATTAGTCATTAACAAAAGACTATGAACATCCAACAGATACAAAGTTATAAAAGAGTATAATGGATAATAAATGAAATATAATCCATCATATATCTCATTATTAAGGAAATATCTAAACATTGTTGTATTATTATCATAGTTAAATAATTTATCAGACATACTGTACAAGGATTTGCTTACATTTATTTTTGATTAAAAATGGAAAGAATGTACCCACAAAGAAATAAAGATAAAAACTAAATTTGGGCCACTGTAATTTACCTCAGTACTTTCCATCTTGGGAAAAGGTATAAAACCATTTGTCAGTTACTTATAGATCACATCCTCTTACCGTATGTGAATCATGTCTCAGTTGTTAACTGAAAAGTCTAAGGTTTTAGAAAACAAGGGAAATACATTTTAAATGTGATGTCTGCAAACTATATTTCTGCAAACTATAACTGCACATCCCGTATTTGAATTTTTGAAAAAATAAACTAAGTTTCACATTCTGTTGATTTTGATATAGAGTATAAAAAAACAGTATTGAAATTTTCTTCTAAATTATTCAAAATTACTATTATCAGAAACAGTGTAATACTGAGTACAGTATAAGATTGTAAATAAAAGAAAATAATACAATAAATAATTGTCATATAAATAGTTAACAAAATGTATAATTGGTCAAGTTAATAAGTTGAACACATGCCCCGTTCAGAAAATTACTGTTCACTAACTGTCAAAACAGGAGGGCAGTTAGAGACATCTGAGCTTTCTACAAACACAAAAAAAACTTCAAACAAAATTAAATAGAACCAGCATGTCTGATATTGCTGACAAAAAACTGTTCTCCTTTTAAAATTACATAAATAATGGCATTAACAAATTATATACACAATCTGAAGAAATAACATTGGGTTTGTTGCAGAAGTAATTGCTTAGAAAATTATAAATACACAATATTAACACAAGACATGTTTGTTGAAGATCTGCATTCTGCATTCAGGCAAATGTCCAATGAGACAACCACATGCTATGTAAAGCTCTCACCTCTTTGGCAAATATCCACAGCAATACTGTATTTTCCAGTGAGAAGCTGTTTTGAAGTTCATGTCCTACACAGATGCAGTGATGTGTGAGCATTGTGAGGTCAATTCAATATTCATATCAAGAAGTGATCGATTTCTCCGAGAAATAGCTGCTCTCTATAGTGACTTCTCTGTGTTGGACTATTAGTCCATATCCTGTCGTTTCCACATTATTTCCAGTTGCCATAAGGACAGGATGGAAACACTGGAAAACCTCCCTATGTCCAGTTCAAAAGCTTCCTGGAAGAAGGTTCTGGATCTTTTTCTCCCAGATGAGTCACTGTGATGGGATTCAGCCGGTTTGTCCAAGTCAGGGCTGTAAACCTCATACAAAACCCAGCTTCACAGATGAGCGATGACATTTCGGGCAGCCCTTTGTGCCATTTGTCTGCAGACACCTAGATAAAAGAACAAAACATAGTGAGCTGCATAGAGGAATAGAGGTTTAGAATAGAGGATTTGAATTTGAGTAAAAAAAATTTAAAAAAAAAAAAAAAAGGTCTGTGGTTAACATTACTGGAATGGACTTTCAAATTTTCTTCAGCAAAAATTACACACAGTCATACCTCAAGTGTGAATTTTTGAAACCATCGTGTGGTTTTAAAACTCAAGTCTCTATCAAGTTGCTGTATAAGGACTACAACCATTGTCCAATTTGTCAAGACATAAACATCCTTGTGGTAGTTGTAGTCCTTATGTAGCAACTAATGTTTTTAAAGCACACGATAGTTTTAAAATAAGGTAGAACAAAACAGGAAAGTCTCTTCAAGTAATATTAACCACAAACCATAATTTCCTCATGAACCAAAATATTGAAAATATATCCTTGAGGGAACCCATGGCTCAAAGATGCCAGTTCCCTTCTGGGTTTTAGGACTGCAAACTGAACAGCTTTAAACACATGAATACATACTTGAGGTGAAAAATGTGAGAACAGGGCAAGGCCTGAAGCTGCTGGTTCTTCTCTCCGATAGACTCCCCACACATGCCACAGTAGAGCTCCAGTTCTTCCACACACTGCAGGAACTTCACCACCTGCTCTCTCAACTCGTCCTGCTTCTCCTTACAGCGGTAGATGCTTTCACACAGGCTGTGCACCTTCAGAATACACAGCTGGACAAGAAGAGCACAGAGGATCAGTGGGAAGAAAGGACTGGCTGCACAGTAGAATGCAAACCTACTAATTTGACTGTGCATTCGACTGAGCTTGGCTTTATCTTCTGAATGGGTTTAAAATTGTCATCAAAGCTCCAACCCCTTTGATGCAGTATTGGCAATTAGATGCTTATATTTGTCTTATTCTAAAACAGTAGCACCAACATGCACCTTATTTCCAATTGCCTCAGCCAGATCATGTGCTCGTTGCAATGAGTCCAGAGCCTGTAGGAGTGATACAAACAATACATACATTATAAACAAACACCATCTAAGATATTTCAGATGTGTTAATCACAAATGTTCAGTCATGAGGTTGCATGAAAAGTGCACTATCAAATCAGCTTCTCAACCTTATCATATTCCTTCTGCAGAACCCAGCACTTCCCCACTCCTACATAGATGTAAGCTTGTCCAAGTCGGTTGCCAATTTCTGACATTATACACATGGAGGACTCATACCGAGGGAATGCTTTCTGGATGGCATATGAGGGCACAATTAAAACATTACTAACATAAGCAACACATATCACATTTTTACTAAGTATTCTGCAAAAAATATGTAGGTGGGCTTGCAGTAACATTAATTGCAAATATTTTCACTAGGGCTCCCAAGAAATATTACCTACATGAAAGCAGAGACAAATAAAAACATGAATGCAACCAAATACTGGAAAGAACCCTACCATAAGAAAAAAATGACCTTAACTTACATCAACATCTTTTTGACAGCGATGGATATCAGCAAAGTTAAACAGACACAATGCCTGAAGAGGCCGATCTCCATGCTGCAATGCAATCTTCATTGATTCCTGATAGATTAAGAATATTGCAAATATTAAGGAAACGTGCATGTTTTTCCCCCACAAGGGAACTTAGACCTACATCCCATAGACCTACAGCATATTATTATTACTTACAATAGTATTTATCATTATTTTATTAATAATAATTTAAATAATTAATATAAATTATATAATTAATTATTAAACAATGTAAAAAAATTATGTATTTTATTATGAATTAATAAAATTACTTAACTCCATTTTTAATATGATTTTTTTAACCTTGTTGCTTGTTTTTACTTCTCTTACAATATCATTTGAATATACTTCCTTATAGGAACAACAGTACATCAAGTGTTTAAACAGCCCCACATTGCACATATTTTTATATTTTCTCTATATATCTCTATAGCCTCAGATATTCCCACAGTTATTGAATGTGAGTCAAATCACCTTCAATACCACACTCAAATCAGATGCCCAATCTCCAACCTTCAGATGCTCTTTGACTTCACATTTTTGCAGAAATTATGTAATAAGAAGTATATTTCAGGCAGGGGCTACAAATGATCCTGAAGTCCCCACTTGTACAGCGAGGTCTAAAACCTGCACGACAGCTGGAATGTGCCCTGGGTTAATCCCCACTCTAAGGCATCTGTAAATCACTTTAGCAGAAATCACAGTCCACAGCAATGACTGTCTGTTATATTTCTCTCCTGATCATTAGCGAGGGGCTAAGGGTAAGCTCTGTTCTTCATTAACACTCCTCCCATACAGCACTTAAGCAGGATGGACTCTCGACTGGCATATTTTTATCAGCTATAGTAAAGGGGGCTGGTCGAGGGGTCTGGCACAACAAGGCCTTCAAATAGCTGCACCTGTCAGTTTGCCATGCCCCCTCTATCACATAACTATGAGGAGCAGCAGAGAGTCAGAGGCCAGGGTTATGCCAAGGGGATTGGTAAATATGATCGACATGTGGCATCCTGAGGATTAAGGTGATGCTACCTAAAATTTGTTTAGGTGAATACTCACATAGACTGTGGTATGGCTGTGTTTTCAAATTAAGTTTCCAATATTTGTAGATTTAGGATGCAGAGCTAAACTTAAATTTAAACTATCCCTGATTCAGAATGTTCATGTAGTTCAAGAGAAGACAGTTATATATATATTTTTTATAATGGTTTGGTAGACATTACATTTTTTTTTTATTTAACAAACTCTCAAGAACTGGTTTCATATCTGCAATGCAAATAAAGTGTGGCACTAGTGTCACCAAACAGAATTGCAAAAATACTGATTGTTTTCAAACTGTTCTCCTGAACGCTCCCCCATCTGCCATTGGTCGACCAAACAGATAGTACCAACCCAACTTTCTTTCACCATCGAACAGATAAGGAAGATGTTAGGCAGAATGACAGCCTCATTCACCATTCATTTTCATTGTATGGAAAAAAGATGCAATAAAAAGAGAATGGTGACTGAGGCTAACATCTCCTTTTGTGTTCCAAAGAAGAAAGAAAGTCATACGGGTTTGGAAAGACATGAGGGTGAGTAAATGATGACAGAATTTCCATTTGTGGGTGAACTGTTCCTTTAAGCTGGGATAGGAGAAAGTATTTTAACACTGAAAAAACAAAAAAAAACAAAAAATGACACCAGCATTCAACAAAAATAATAGTCAACATTTAGCTGTATCATCATGAACAAGATGTTTGTACCTCACAGCATTCCATTGCATCTGGCAAGCGCATTAGTTTCCTGTAGGCCACCGACATGTGGTACTGGCTCATTGCACGGTACTTTAGACTCCACCCCTTACCATAGTCATTTACAAGTTCAGCTGCTTTGCAAGGAAAGAAGAGTGCTTTTTCATAATCCTGCAATAGCACAAACATACAGATATGGACACTTCTTAGCAGCATAAATTATAACAACATAACATACATATAACAACATAGGAAAGCCATCTCACATGTATAGTCTTTTATGGAATGATGGTACATAACAAAACGACAACCAAATATTAGCAAATAAAAAATAAAAAATTATCCCAAAATTACCACATATAAATAAGACTTTGTCTGATACACTTACAAATATATACTGTATATATATATATATATATATATATATATATATATATATATATATATATATATATATATACACACACACACACACACACACACACACACACACACAAAATCAGTTGGTCATCATTAGCTCATTTCCCTATGGCAGGGAGATATAACTATGTGACAGCTAAAAGATGCCATCTTATTATTGCTCTTAGTAGCTCTGCTACATTCTCTGTATGACTTTCCATCACATACTTATTACAGCAGTCCTTCCTGGGAATCCAAGGGATTTGCTCTCTTTAAATCTCTGGTGTCAAGGTGAGTACAAAGGCCTATATCTAGCCAAACCTACTTTGTCTGACTTGCAATTGGATACACTGTACGTAACATGTAGGCAGTTTGTTTGCAATGCAAAGAGTGCTTTCTACTCTGTCAGTGAATTAGAACATAACCGACTGTAGGCCAAAGGGGAACCAGGCTTACACCATGTCCTCACTATGCCAAATGTGACAAGTTTCTAATGACAAACAATTTGTCTGTCCACACTGAACACAAAATTGCAGTGAGACGAGACTCACAGCCAATCAAAACATATTTGAAGCCTAATTTACAGTTATGTGGAGTGGGATTTTAGACTAATGAGATTTCAATTAGGGTGCAGCTACCCAATACGACACAGCAGAAATCAACATGATCACACGTGAAATGGACATGCTGCTTTTGAATGTTCATGTACCCTGAATTCGACTCTGTTCTGCCAAACTACTGACAAACACCATCCCCATAATACATTTTTACATAAATTCAAACATGCTCACTTTTCCTTGTGGCGATACTGATAGAGCATTGCGGGCAATCTTTGCGACATGGGTTCTGGTCCCATGGAAACCAGGAAGTAATTACACTCACATAAACAATGGTGAGTGCGATTCAGAGGTTGTGTTTCTGGTCTATATGTAAGTTTTTACCTCATTGACAGTTAGGTTTAGGTTTGGGGTCTGGGTTAGGTAGTAGGGTTTATAAAATATGCATTACTGTTTACTGTATTACATCATTTAAAACTAAAAATACAAATCACTTTTGGCACCACCCTGTGATCATTTCACTGCAACAACACTTCCAGCTATGGCCACTGAGGGCAGTGGTTCATATTTCGGTAAGCAAGACCGATATCAGCAGCAGAACTTTCGACCTTCTAGAGACTAATTCACTTTGAAACCAAGCGATCAATAATGTACTGACATTCGATGTGGTCATGGAAAAAAAATTTAGATGAACATGGAAAACATTCATGAATTCATAGAGTAATGAGGATCCAAACACAAATTATTTTGCTTTCAGATAATATGTAGTTGTGTACATAATATAATTTTAGTGGTGGTACCTTAAGCTGGATGTAGAAGTTGCCCAAACTGCAACAAACCCTGCACTCCAGCATCTTGTCGTCATTGTTGTGAGCATATCGCAGGGCCTTCTCGTAGCTGACCAAAGCCTTTTGGAAGATGCTAAGGCCCAGATAGGCATTGCCCATGCTCAGACACACTTGCCCATTGAGCTGTAGGCTAACAGTGGTTCCCTGCATATTTAAGCAGGTCTCGCAATATGAGACAGTTTTCTGGAATTCACAAAGCTTCTCATTGCTGCGTGCCAAGTTTAGGTAGCCTTCTGTCAAGTAATCCGGGTCTTCCATCTCTCTGGCCGTGCTTATCTGAGCTAGGGAGTACTGGATATTTTAGTTTAAGGGGACAGAAAACAATGGAAATTTGTTAATTATTCACTCTGCAGAAAACAATAAAATTACAGGCAACTAGTAAACAAAAAGCTCCAACGTTCAAATATTTACCAAAAGGCAGAATTAATCTTGATGTAACCTGACACAATGCTACAGTATATTAGATTAGATTCAGATTCAACTTTATTGTCATTGTGCAGAGCCAATGAAATGCAGTTAGCGTCTAACCAGAAGTGCAAATAGCAATATGTATATATATATATATATATATATATATATATATATATATATATATATATATATATATATATATATATATATATATATACAGTTGTGCTCAAAAGTTTGCATACCCTGGCAGAAATTGTGACATTTCGTCATTGATTTTGAAAATATGACTGATCATGCAAACAAAATGTGTCTTTTATTTAAGGATAGTTATCATATGAAGCCATTTACCATCTCATAGTTGTTTGGCTCCTTTTTAAATCGTAATGATAACAGAAATCACCCAAATGGCCCTGATCAAAAGTTTATATACCCTTGAATGTTTGGCCTTGTTACAGACACACAAGGTGACACACACAGGTTTAAATGGCAATTAAAGGTTAATTTCCCACACATGTGGCTTTTTAAATTGCAATTAGTGTCTGTGTATAAATAGTCGATGAGTTTGTTAGCTCTCACGTGGATGCACTGAGCAGGCTAGATTCTGAGCCATGGGGAGCAGAAAAGAACTGTCAAAAGACCTGCGTAACAAGGTAATGGAACTTTATAAAGATGGAAAAGGATATAAAAAGATATCCAAAGCCTTGAAAATGCCAGTTAGTACTGTTCAGTCACTTATTAAGAAGTGGAAAATTCTGGGATCTTTTGATACCAAGCCAAGGTCAGGTAGACCAAGAAAGATTTCAGCCACAACTGCCAGAAGAATTGTTCAGGATACAAAGAAAAACCCACAGGTAACCTCAGGAGAAATACAGGCTGCTCTGGAAAAGACGGTGTGGTTGTTTCAAGGAGCACAATACGACGATACTTGAACAAAAATGAGCTGCATGATTGAGTTGCCAGAAAGAAGCCTTTACTGCGCCAATGCCACAAATGACAACACCTTGACACGCCTCACAGCTTCTGGCACACTGTAATTTGGAGTGACGAGACCAAAATAGAGCTTTATGGTTACAACCATAAGCGCTATGTTTGGAGAGGGGTCAACAAGGCCTATAGTGAAAAGAATACCATTCCCACTGTGAAGCATGGTGGTGGCTCACTGATGTTTTGGGGGTGTGTGAGCTCTAAAGGCACAAGGAATCTTGTGAAAATTTATGGCAAGATGAATGCAGCATGTTATCAGAAAATACTGGCAGACAATTTGCATTCTTCTGCACGAAAGCTGTGCATGGGACGCTCTTGGACTTTCCAGCACGACATTGACCCTAAGCACAAGGCCAAGTTGACCCTCCAGTGGTTACAGCAGAAAAAGGTGAAGGTTCTGGAGTGGCCATCACAGTCTCCTGACCTTAATATCATCGAGCCACTCTGGGGAGATCTCAAACGTGCGGTTCATGCAAGACGACCAAAGACTTTGCATGACCTGGAGGCATTTTGCCAAGACGAATGGGCAGCTATACAACCTGCAAGAATTTGGGGCCTCATAGACAACTATTACAAAAGACTGCACGCTGTCATTGATGCTAAAGGAGGCAATACACAGTATTAAGAACTAAGGGTATGCAGACTTTTGAACAGGGGTCATTTCATTTTTTTATTTGTTGCCATGTTTTGTTTTATGATTGTGCCATTCTGTTATAACCTACAGTTGAATATGAATCCCATAAGAAATAAAATAAATGTGTTTTGCCTGCTCACTCATGTTTTCTTTAAAAATGGTACATATATTACCAATTCTCCAAGGCTATGCAAACTTTTGAGCACAACTGTATATGAGTATATACAATAAAGATTTTTATGGAGTGTAAAGTAGTACTACTGTTGAAATTGTCTTCATTCCACAACAGATATCCAGAGAAGAGGTGGGCATATGTTATAATTATTATATTTATTATTATTATTATTATATGATACCGACAGTACTTTAAACATAACATCTTGGAAATTTAGTTTTTGCTGAAATCTGCAGATGAAAGCATGTTCTTTGCAAGGAGGTTTTTGTAAACAAGATGCTCCGTGCTGAGGATCATATTGCATGTGGCTCTGCTTACCCCTAACTATGGAAGTTACATATTATTAACATGTCCTGCAAGTATTAACATTGGTACGTATATGTTGAAGCAATTTAGAACAACAAGGTTATATGTAAATCAGTGCAGTTATTGATCAGTCATCTCTTGTCTCATTATGTGTATATATATCTAGTTCATCAGATCAAATTGACCAGATATCATATTTCGAAAAACAGAATTTACTCCACATCACACGCAATGGGTCGCAAATCAACTAATTAAAATAATTAAATTAGACTACTTTGAAAATATCAAGATCTTACCAATGTAAGAGAGGGCAGGGAGGGCGGTTTAGTTGATCTGAGTTGCATGATATAATGAACAGATATAAGTGTCTCTTACCTGTAGCATCTCTTTATATTTCCCCATTTCTGAATGTGCTGTGATCAGACACCCTAAGACTCGAAACTTCCCCCCAGGATCAGATGTCTTCCTTAACACTTTCATCCAGACATATAATGCCTTTTCTGTATCATTAGACTGGTACAGCCTCAATCCCTTCTCAATCTGCTGTTTGGTTTGGTCCTGACCCATTTCTACGACAAAGTCCCTCATAAAAATAATCATCCGTCTGTCTCTTCGGCCCTCTGGGGAAGTGCAAGTGTACAAATTTCTACTTGTACATTAACACACCAAAAAAGAAGACGTGTTAACGACAATCCACCCCAGAGCTGGGCACCCACTTGCTTCCTTCTCTAATCCACAACTCTTAGTTTTGGGGTGCAAAGAGATGTAGAAGAAACTGGATCCACAGCATGCGGGGGCTTCAGAGTCAAGATCCCCATTGCTCCTCACATTGAGAGAACTTTAAAAAGATCATGAGAATCACAAAATCATGATCTCTTAAAAAACCAACCGCAATCCCTTAAGAAAGCTGGTAAAAAAAAGTTCAAGGAAAAATGCTACACTAAAGAAATATGTCCCTATCCAAGGTGCTGGCAATGATCTCCCAGAATATCCTTCCACACCCGAGAGGGAGGAATTCTCTGTACCCTTACACCCCTACAAACCACCCCTTCATCTCTCTCCTCCCTCCCACTGCAGTGCTGGCGCTACAGCAGATGGCCTTGTCACTCTGGACCATGTGTCCCTGCTGGAATCCAGCTTCAGCCTCTGAAAAGATCCAAGGTCACAAAAGAAGCTTATCCGCCGATCTTCATACCAAAAGAACTGCTTTTCACCTCCACATCCACACTCTGTCAAGAGGCTTAAGCTACACAACAATAAACTACCCTTAAGAAAAGAAAACATCAGGAAATATTCAATCTGAGCTACTGCAGAGGTTTGGGCATCATATCAGCAAGTCTAAAAACAGCCAGATATTTCACAATGGTGAATCGGAGCAAGTGAAGCAGTCTTCATAGTGGCTGGTGGTTCCTGTGGGTGGGTCTTGTTAAGCCGCTTGGTGTGCCACCTCCCAGCCCCCCAGCCTTGGTGTCAGCAACTGATGCTTGAAATAGTTCACAAAGTCTGACACGGTATTTGTCTTGAGTTACAGTACCACTGCTTCTTGAAACACATCAATGGTATCAAATTGTCAGGTTCTCAACTGAACCTGGCGTTCTCCCTCCCTTCTCCCCTCACACCCAGCTTCGTAGATACAAACAAGAGTATTTACCGCCTTGCCATTCACAAGGTAGTTCATCTGTCCAAAGATAAACATCTGATAGTTGTAAGTCACATCTTTGCTATAACACAATTCCTGAAATGCTAACACACTGCCTCAGCACTTTGTTTTTTGACTGTGGTCCTTGTAACAAATAGTAGCCAATTTAGCAATTACATGTAATCTATCTATCTTCTCTTTGTATACATATATAATAGAAAGAATTTTTGTGTCATTTACGCTATAAGATATTATATTAAAATATTAGGATCTGATTATTTGGCCAGTGATTTCAGATATCAGATTTAGCAAAACAGAGTTTACTCCACTATAAAAAATTATAAAAACATTTTGGGACTTTATAAAAACTGTTTTTCTAATATTAAAAAAATAAGGCAAAGTAAAAAAGAAATAAAATAATAAAAAAAGATAGCACACCCAACTAATGCATACATGACTTCATAAGTTTGCATTAAAAGAGGGGGAAACTATTTTGCCCTTTATCTTTTTATTTTTTAGTTAGTGTGGCCTTAAAGGGATAGTTCACCCAAAAAAACAACAACTTTTTTTCTTCTGCAGAACACAAATGATGATTTTTAGAAGAATATTTCAGCTCTGTAGGTCCATACAATACAAGTGAATGGGTGCCAAACTTTTGACACTCCAAAAAGCACATAAAGGCATAATAAAAGTAATCCATATGACTCCAGTGTTTTAATCCATATCTTCAGAAGTGATATGATAGGTGTGGGTGAGAAACAGATCAATATTTAAGTCTTTTTTTTCTTTTCTTTTGCTAGAAATTCTTCTCCCTGCCCAGTAGGGGGTGATATACATGAAGAATGTGAATCACCAAAAACACAAGAAGAAGAATGTGAAAGTTAAAGTGGAGATTGACTGAGCAGGGAGGATAATTTATGATAAAAAAAAAAAAAAAAAAGGGACTTAAATATTGATCTATTTTTCACTCACACCTATCATATCACTTCTGAAGACATGGATTAAACCAATTGTATGGATTACTTTTATGCTGAATTATGTGATTTTTGGCACCCATTCACTTGAATTCAACAGAGCTGAGATATTCTTCTAAAAATCTTCATTTCAGTTCAGCAGATGAAAGAAAATCAAACACATCTTTGTTCAGGTTGAGTGCACATCCCGTAAACAAAAGTGGTCCGTTCCCGGAGGTACTCACTGTGGCACACTTTCCCATAAACATTCAGAAATTGTGCATTTTTGGCAACGTGTGCAGGCATATTCAGCCCGGAAATCAGTCTTTTCATGCAGTGTGTGGGATGACGTAAGGGTGAGTAAATGATGAGAGAATTTTCATTTTTTGGTGAACTATTCCTTTAGTATTAGTTTGACCAAAAATGAAAATTCTGTCATTATTTACAGCAGAATGTTATCCTCAGTATCCTTTTGCTTTCATTGGAAGGAAGTGAAAGAAAGAAAATGTTTGCAGTGAAAGTGAATAGTGACTGAGAATTACATCGTCCCCAAGATGTCCTTTTGTGTTCTGTGGAAGAAAAAAATAGTCAAATGAGCTTGGAAAAACACTAAAATGTGTAAACAACGACAGAATTTTCATTTTGGGGTGAACTGTGCCTTTAAATTGGCATTTTGTACTGTCTTACATTTAATAGGCTACATCATGATATTCCTTAACTTTTTCAGTGTTCCTGTTGCACATAACATTCGACAAAGGGGGAAAACATGAAACACGAAACACATAACTGAATTTTATCTTTTAATTCAAGAGAAATATTGGCCAGGAGTGCACAGAAGTACAACACAGACATTTATGAAAAAGTCTAGAACTTTGAATACCTTTCATCAAATCAACCATTTTCAGTAACAATATTCTGCACCAGCCCATAAGGTCAACAACAATATGCTATCACTGTTAAAGGGATAGTTCAACCAAAAATGAAAATGAAAAATAATAATAATAATTTGCTTAAAAAGACTTTTCATTTTTGAGTAAACTATCCCTTTAACATAGATCATGTCTCTGACAGACATTAAATGGTCTGCATGTCCATATAATGCATGTGGAGGATCAAGAAATGGTCAACAATTGTAGCATGAAATCTGCAAATTCGTTTGAGGTGGAACCCAATTCAAAGACTCCCCTACTCGGTCATAAACAACTGGAAAAGGGCAGTTGAGAGGGGACCCAGGAGGAACTGTCAGTATGAGTGAGGTAAGTGGCAATTGGTGCAACTATATAGGCATGCTTCTCCTACACTTTTATTGCAAGCTTTATTTAAGGGTCTTTGATAGTTCTACTAAAATTGGTGCAGTTGACTTTTATGTGGATACTTGGGATTCTGTTAATCATTTGAGTATTCTTCCTTACTCGCTGTGCATGTTGGTAGATGTTTGAAACCATCTACTATATTACACATATATAACCTAATCACTCTTCATATTCATAGCTGTATACATTGCAGGAAATTGAGGAAGTTATTGAGGCTGTAGATTGTAGAAAAATATCTGCTGTGGAATGTTAATAGATGGAAATCAACTAATATTCAAATTCTGATGAAATGAACTGGGCACAAACACATTACTTTAGGAATAAACTGATATTAAATTGTAAATGTGCAAGAGTATCACTTTCTGTAAATTACATTTGTCCTTCATTAATGTTCTACAGTATCTTACTGCGTAACACTTCACATGACAGCTTGTAGCACTGTAGCATAGACAATAACAACTGGTGTCTATTAGATCAACATAACACACCATGACTGGTATTGAGTGGATCACCATAAACTGTGGCATAATAGATGTTTCATGGTCCCATGCATTACATAGACAGAACATTGCAATCAGGCCAAAACAAACTGCCAGTTTGTGAGGAGGATTTTGATTCCCTTGATCACTGAAACAACTGATGTGACAGGGTTCAACTTTAGAGTGTTTGCATCACCTTTCTTGCACTTGTCTCTAAAAACATAAATGCACCCATTGCAGCTGGCTACTTTCCATAGAGACGGCACGCAACTCCACACTTCAGGGAACCGCAAACGGGTGAAGCTGTCCAGCAGTGGGTTATAGCATACCAAAGAGTCGCCCTCTGCCACCACAAAGATAAGGTCCTTATGGGCAGTGGCATGCATGCATCCAGCAAAAGGCAACATATAGGGCTTGGTTTGGCATCTCTGAGTGGCTGTGTCAAAGCACTGGATAAGGCGAGACGGTTTGGTAAAGAAGTCCATATCATTTTCCTCCCCACCCAAAAGGTAAATTGTGCCTTCCAAATTGACTCCTGCTGCACCCGAGACAGCTGTGTCTAATTGAGAGGTCTCTGTCCATATGTTGTCCTGTACTGTGTAATAAATGACAGCATTGGAGAGACTGTCCTGGAGGGTCTTGCCTCCCAAGGAGTATATGGCATCCTCTGAGGACACAGACACTAATGTGTGGTGGAGACGGTCCCGGGGAAGAGGGGCGCAGCGCTCCCAGTCCATAGTGTGCATGTTGCATTTCCACATGCGACGTGGTATGGAGCCCCCAACAACGTACAGGTCACCCCCGTGCTTGCATGCAGCTGTGATCTGGTGACACAGGCTGTTCTGGCCACTCACGCTGATGGCATCGTCCTCATCACAATGAAGAGACACTGCCAGTGAGTGTGTGCGCGTATCTTCCTTCCCAATTAGGTAAATGTGCACCTTTTCACCAATCTCCTAAAACACAAATAAAAAGTCAACAAGCATGTGAACAATAAATACAATACTACTTAAACAAAGCTAACAAAACAACATTTTACACTGAAGCTGAACTGTGTAATTTCTGCCTGACTAGTGTCACCAAAAGGAATTGCAAAAATAATAATAATTATTATTTTCAAATGGTTTCCTGAATACTCCCCGTGTCTTCCACTGGTCACATAGATAGTCCTGCCCCAAACACATGCTACTGGATGAGCCAATATTGCTACGTCGGGCTGGTCAGGATGCTCAAACAAACAGAGGAATACTAAAACTGCCTCAGAGACATAGTGTTTACACTTTTTGGGGAAATCAACTAACGGGTGATTTACTAATAGTTGTATCTGCATATTCAAGGAATATTCCAGTTTATAGAAGTAATACAAGTTAAGCTCAGTCAACAGCAATTGTGGCATAATGTTGATTACCACAAAAAAAATTTCGACTTGTCTTTTCCTTGTCTTTAAAAAAGCAAAAATTAAGGTGACAGTGAGGCTTTTACAAAGGAAGTGAATGGGGCCACTTTTTGGAGGGTTTAAAGGCAGAAATGTGAAGCTTATAATTTTATAAAAGTACTTACATTCATTCTTCTGTTAAAACTTGTGTATTATTTGAGCTGTAAAGTTGTTTAAATTGTCATATTTATGGTCGTTTTAGGGTTTATAGCTTTACATCGTCATGGCAACGGATTTGTAAAATTGGAAAGGCCTTTAACTTCACACAGAAAAGGTCAATAAGCGATTTAATCACACTAAAATCATGTTAACACATATTGTTTACGTCTTGTGGCTATACTTATAAAAGTGTAACAGTGAATATTTTAACGTTTATAGATTGGCCCTATTCACAACTTTAACCCAGATTATTACTTTAAAAAAATAAAATAGGGACAAGCAAAAATTTATTTTTGTGGTAATCAACATTATACCACAAATGCCGTTAATTCAGCTCAATTTTTTAACGTATTGAACCTGGAATATATCTTTAAAACTGGGATAGGAGAAAGTATTTTAACATCAAAAACATGATACTTTGGCTTTAGCAATATTCAAAAAAATACAACTTTGATTTTTGCTTCCTATTTAATATGTTTTAATCATTACTCACCTTTAAGCTGTCTAGGAGCATATCAGAATACTCCTCTCGCTCAACTTTGTTGTGATTTATCCAAGACTGAATTGCTCCAGTTGGATTTTGAGAGCTTGGCACACCGTCTAATAAGACAGATGCACATTAAAGTTATCTTTGATTCTTTCCAATCACAACGTCTCATACAAAGTGAAATGAATTTGCTGACAATGTGATTCATTCACCTTTAATGATGTCCAAAAGAAGACACAATGGCAAGTTCAGGAACTCATCTGTCTGGTGCAGCTGAACAAGGTGAATCTTTGCACAGTGCTTGGCAGCCGTGTACAACTCCTGGTCACTGTGTCTGTCCGCCAACCACATTACCTGCAATAAAGACAGTCATTCCTCAAGAGCACAGTTTTCAAAACTCTTCAGACCTATCTATGTGTTTACTACTAATTCAGTTAATGAAAACTTAAGGATTCACCTGCAGGCAGTTCTTTACATCCACAGTGCGTGACAGGAAGCGAGAGCACTCCTCAAATAGGGCAGTAAGCTGATACATATCAGCCATCTCATAGGTGTCCTGAAGATCATCAACCCTTAGTTTGATCGTACCATGATAGATGTAGTCCACCAGCGACTGGAAGACAGGCGCACTGATATCCTTCAGCTCAATATTGCGATCAAAAGCTTCTCTAAGATTAGAAGTGAACATAGACCTGAAGAAACTGCTCTGAGCCGAGAGCACCAGGCGGTGAAGCTGGAACTCTTTGCTGTCCACAGTGATGGTGACGTCTGCAAACAGACCATCCTCCAGACACAAGTCCATGATGCTCTTTACAACACGACTGGAATGGGAGCGATCGGTGAAGGTGTAGCCCTGGAAGTAGTTCTCTTCCCCTGATGGACCTCCAACACTGACACCCCCATCCTCGCCGGACTCCATGGCACCTTTAATCTAAAGCAGCTTCACCAGAATACTAGATGTATGATTTACTGGGCAAAAAATTCATATAGTTTTAATTAGTGACTGAGGCAGTCAGACTACAGACTGGGATTTGCCTTGGGATATAACACTCAGTGTGCTCTAAAATAGCTGACAGATTGATTTGAAGCAATACCTAGCATTCTTTGCTATGACAACTACCTAACAACTACATACAATAATAATTTATTCATCTGTGATACTGCCAGTATACCACCTATTTCACCTGTTCAATAACGGCAGCTAGCGGACAAGCTCAACACTTGATTTGCTAGGCCAACTAGGTGTTTAAATCAGCAACATTTACTTTGACTTAATATTTCCCTGAACAAATAATTTCCATGTATGGTAAACTGGTGAGCTTTGCAGCTAATGCTAAGATAAGCAAGCTAATTAACAGTGTAGTTAGCTTTAACAACCTCAATGACTCCACAATCAGACGCAGCAAAAATAATCTGCCAGCTGTAAAACTGTAAACAGCACGTGCGTGTTCAGATTATAAATGGTAACATGTGTTAAATCTTTGCCATACCAGCAAGACTGCTTGTGAAAGTGAGCCCCAGGAAGTAAACAGCACCTCTTCTTCACACTAACGTCATTGCGTGTTTATGTGACTCCCTGCTGCCCCCGAGTGTTGGAGGCCTGTCATTGCATCAAGTAACGGAAAATAGATTTCATATAAAGAGTATCGGCTAACTTTTGCACTGTAACATTAATAATATTATTATTATACTATATGATACACAGTTAAATATATGTAAGCAATAAACTTATAATACACCAGTTCTTCTCCTTGTTGGATAGATTTGGCTCAAACTGTGTTTTTCCACAGGTGGAAAAATGCGACGTATTAAGTATCAAACTCGGGCACTGTGTTTTTGTGAGGGATAAAACGGATGAAGATTCAGAGCTTCTCGAATCAGACAAGTGGATTTCGTGGCAATGTTGTTAACTCAGACCAAATTGGCTTGCGTTGTCCTGTGTCTTATTGGCTTCAAGGAGCCCTGGAATAGCTCAGGTAAAGACTTTTGATCCTAACGACATTACTCGCTGTTGCAGTTCACGACTTTTATGCCAATATGCCAACAAACACAGCAGATCTGCTTTACAGGATTCCTGATGTTGGCAGCGAGACTATTTCTCAACTATGTACAACTTGTTTGTTAAACACTGTTATATGTAATATTGCAATCATACATATGTCATTGACAGATGTGTAAACAATGACTTTAATGAATAGCTGATGGCAACTTTGACTACGTGTTATTAAAGGGAAATTCTTAACACATAACAACAATAATCCAGTAATTTATTTTTTTAAGTGTGTGTGTGTTTTGTTTTTTTGTTTTTTTCGTTTCTTCTTTTGCCTTTTGGCCTGTCCTCAGCCAACTTGTGTTTCCAACTTCTAGGGTATTAGCAAAATATGCACATTTTTTTTATTTTTTTTTTATTAAAAAAAGGAAAGAAAAGCAAGTATTTAGCATTTATTCTCTCTCTATATATTTATGTATTAGTGGACATAATAGGCCTATATTTTGTAAAAACTTAAAGTTGTATCTCCAAGTAATGTGTCAACCCTGTGCATTTAATTCTCTTTCTAATAAACACCTTTTATGACCTTCCTTGAGCATAAATCTAGTAATGGCTTAATGAACCGTAAAACTGTCAACCTTGTCACTTTTTTAAAGGCATAGCTATATCCCAACATATAGTTAAAGCTGATGTAACTTTTTCTGTTAAAATACTTTCTCCTATCCAAGCTTCATATGCAGATACAACTATAAGTAAGCCATTCATAGGTTGATTTTCTTGAAAACTGTAAGCACTTTGTCACTGTGGCGCTATGAAAATGTCTGTGTTTGTTTTGTGCGACCTGCTTTGACCCACCACAACAACGTTACTGAAACAGTGGTGAGTTGGGAGTGGGACTGTCTCTTTGTTAGACGGTGGCGTATTCAGAAAGCTGTTTTGAAAACGAAGTGTATTTTTGCAATTCCGTTTGGTGCCGTTAGTGTCGCAGGAATTACATACTTAATCTTAGGGGAAAAAAAAAAAAAATACAAAAATAAAAAGAAAAAAAAATTAGCTCGAGATGGCACAGTGTAATTAACTCTTTAATACATTCTTTGTCTCATAGAATGTTGAAAATCCTGCAGAAATGTACTTTAAAAATCAATGGAATTTTCATTGAATGACCCACAAATATTTCTCATATGCACAATGGTCTCCCTTATTTTGTGCACTGTTGCAAACAGGGAAATAACTATAGAAATAGGACTTCACTTTGTTAGCTGTTTCAAATGCCAATGTATTCAGACCATGGCACTGCTGTGACATGTTGGACGGAATTTCTGCCAATCATGACGTCCAGATCCAGAATTACTTCATTTTTACCATTTAAATTTTGCGGGAATTGTTTGAAAGCAAACTATTGCAGAAATATATATTTTATTGTTTATACATTGTATTATTATAAAAGCACTAGATCCGTTTATTATCCATTATTATCATAATTTCAAATATTCATTTCATTATTTATATTCAGTTGACCAGAACACTGTTCATTATGCTGATTCATTAAGATTCTTGCACAGCCCAGAATGATTAGTCTACAACTCGGGCATTATGCTTTTCAAGTAACCATATAAGTCTGTTCCTGCTGTCTCATGCAGATGTTTCAGCAATTCTGCATGGAAGATTCTCTCGTCACGGGTTTATCAGATCTGTAAGTGATGCTAACCTGATGTTTGAGGTAAGACAACATTTCCATACATTCCACAAACACTAACATCTTGCTTCAAGGTACTTCCCATTTCTTTTCACCATAGGATATTAAAATATATAAACTGAATTTAATATTTTCCCCCTAAAACATTAATTACAAACATCAATAAATCAATACTATTAATTGTCACTGAAATGATCAAATTTATTTTAAACTCTATTTGACATACATGTTTCTGACAATTATCAATATAAAATATATACTAGTTGACATGTCAAGCAGTGACAGCAGTGTGACATGCTATACTTAACCTAATTCTATTTTAAATAATGCTTTTCAAATTGTATGTTAGTTGTATAGTTGTAAGTATAGACAAATGCTGTCATAGGGCTAAAAGGAAACAGCTCACAAATGGTGTTTTTATCATTCCCTCTTTAAATCCTAGTTCTTATGGAGAGGTCTGGAGATTGATGCAGACAACAATGTTGTCATGCGAGATCAAGAAATTGCATCTATGCAACAGGGACGAGCCTTTCTATCAATTATAAATGACGATATCCCCAAGACTGTGTCTGCAATGGAGAAGTTACTGGAAGAGCTGGAAGAAAAAGAAAACTCTTTCACCCAGGCCCGTTTTGAGATCCTCATCCTCGGGACTATCTATTCAGCCTACCAGGTCCAAAACCAGAGGCTGGAGGCAGAGCAGCAGGCCTGGACTAATATTCTTGGTCGTCTGGCAAATGTTACGCTCGTTCAGCTGCGCAAGTCTTAATTATGGATACTTAATTGTGATTTACATATTTTTGTCATATGTATTACATTGTTTTATTACACTCTTATGTTAATACAAACGAGATGTAATGGAAGCTTTCAATGTAAAAAAAAGTTTATTTTGAATACTTAAGATGTATTTTAGGCCCTATAAAGAGGTAACAAAAGAGAAGTCAGAATTTTAGTTTTTGTTCTTCCAGGACTGATATACTGGAACAGCTATCTTCTTAGAACTAACAAAACCTGATCCAACAAGTATCTAGTCTTAAAACTCAGTATGTACTCTTTCACTTCTTTCCTTTTGATGTCTTGCATTCTGTTTTGCTCTTGGTCTTTGACTTGGTCTCTGTTGATGACAGTGATGAGAGCTTTTTCTTGAGCTTGGCATCTTCAGCAGATGTTCTTCTGTTTCTTCTGGAGGATCTGGAGGTTCCAACTAGGCTTCTACCTTCATCCACTCTCTCTGTTGAATGCTTTTGGTTAACAATGTTCAGTGTGTCTTCTCGGTTCCAGATCAAAATGTTAAAGCCTGTAATTGTGTACAAGTTTCAAAGTTTTATAAATAAATCATGTAGCACTCCTGCCTTTCAATTTGGCAACCACTGTTTATAATCAATAAATTACAATAAAAACTTACCCATTCCAGATGCAAGTACATCCCCTGTTGGACTGAATTTGTTGAGCTGAAATAAAGTAAATTAACTTGCTATTATTTTTAGTATGTATAGTATATTTTAGAAATGTAGTATATCAGCAATAAATATCGTCAATGAAGTTTCTTGAAAATAATCCAGGGAGCAGTGTCTGCAATGTTATCATTTACATTCATACAAAGTCACTTAAAAATGGGGAACATCGTAAGGAATTTGTCCTACAAGAGTAAACAATACCTGCAGTACCGCACTACCAAGTTTCAGGAGTAGCTAGAGTAGTAAAGAAGCTACAGCAAAAGAAATAAATTCAGCAAAGTGAGAACAGATTTTTTTCTGATGGAAACAATATATGTTTAAGGCCAAAACATACGCTATGAAAGTACCTGAATGCAGGTGCTTCTAGCTAAGCAAGCTCCATTTTGTGCATTGTTGCATTCCAAAATGTGTCCGACCACAAGTCATAACACCATACAAATAAACATTGCATTCTCAACGTTGCCACAAGAGGCGCTATAGCAAACATCAGGGCTGTCCACTATCCACTCCTATTGTGAGTTTTCTGTTTCAAGCCATCTACTGTCATGATGACGAAGCAACAATTTAAAGAGAATATTGCTGAGTAAATAGGTTAAGGTCAACATATTTATAGCAACATACCTGAATAATAATAGTTTAATGGCACAGACTTTTGAATGACACTCTATCGCTCCCTTGAGTGCTGAGGTTTGTTACCGCTACCCTACCGCAAGAACACACGTTAAGCATGTTCAACTGGACTGCATGCTGGCAATGCGTTAGCCAAACTCGTATTAGCGTATGTCTCTGGTCTAAGTCTACTTAAAATGATTTATTACTAGTTCACCAAATCATTACAGCACACCGGAAGAGCATTGTAGTATTTTAAAATTATTGAAATGGAAAAGAATATAAGATTCTTACAGATATGATACCCGCTGCATTGGGGTCTCTCAGCTGATGCACAAGCCCACCAGTGTTTGCATCATAAATGTCAATAGTTCTCTTGTCATTGACCAGGACACGATCGTCAGGGTACCGGCCAGCCACAATGAGGTCATACATGGGATGCCAGGTTGCCTGAAATAAAAAATAAATGACAACTAAAATCTATAAATGTATTAGTCTTGGATCACTTAAAAATGACTATCAACTTGAAGCTTACAACAGAAGCTTACTGGAAAAAGACCAGCAAAAAAGGATTTCAGACCTTGATGGATGTTAGGTGCTGGAACTGCCTATGAGGATGAAGAATAATTTGATCAGGTTTAGACCAGTCATATGAGCAGTACACTCTGATCTGGTTCATTTGGTCTGTAGTAAGGAGCTTGGTGCTGTCAGTGGGATTGAAATACGCTGAAAGTATAGAAAGAATTACGTCAAGCCATTTAAAGGTATAGTTCACCCAAAAAAGATAATTCTCCCATCATTTACTTATCGTTATGCCATCTGAAACCAGTTTTTGTTCTGTGGAACACAAAGATTTTTTGAAGGATATATGACGTGTTTTTGTCCATACAATGCAAGTCAATGTGGTCTGAAACTTTCGAGCTCTAATCCATACAACTTGAGTGGTTTAATACGTCTTCTGAGGCGATATGATCGGTTATGGGTGAGAAAAAGGCCAAAATGTAACACTTTTCACTATAAATCTTGACATTTGCCGTCTCCTTGGTGCGTTCAGATAAACTGGTTCACACTTCCTAGAACATTACGCTTGCGCAGAGCACTGTACATGCAGAAGACATGGATTAAACCACTTGAAACTTATAGATTACCTTCATGCTCCTTTTATGTCCTTTTTGGAGCTTGAAAGTTTTGGACCCCACTGACATTTTATGGACAAAAACATATTTGACACGGTGACAGAAGCTTCCAATGCAAGAGAATGCAATGTATATACAAACATATACATTTAAACATATACACATATAGTGACAAAAAAAAAAAAAAAAATACAATAGTAAAATGTTTTATATACAGATATACAGTTATGTGCAGGTGATGTAATGTATTGAAAAAGAGGTATGATATGTTAAAGAATATAAATGAAATATGGTTATAAGTAGGAATGGATGGATTCAATATTGACCAAAGGAAAGTATCTGGGGGCAGTTTTAACTGTTCATGAGGTGGATGGCCTGAGGGAAAAAACTGTTCCTGTGCCTGGCTGTTCTGGTGCTCAGTGCTCTGTAGTTCCGGCCAGAGGGCAACAGTTTGAAAAGGAAGTGTGCTGGGTGAATGGGGTCAAGAGTGATTTACCAGCCCTTTTTGTTACTCTGGATGTGTACAGTTCTAGCAGGGTGGGTAGGGGAGTGCCAATAATCCTCTCAGCAGTCCAAACTATCTTTTGTCTTCTGATGTCTGACTTGGAAGCTGAACCAAACCAGACAGTTATAGAAGTGCAGAGGACAGACTCAATGACTGCGGAGTAGAACTGTATCAGCAGCGCCTGTGGCAGGCTGAACTTCCTCAGCTGGTGATGGAAGTACAACCTCTGCTGGGCCTTTTTCAAAATTGAGTCTATGTGGTTCTCCCACTTCAGGTCCTGTGAGATGGTAGTGCCCAGGAACCTGAATGACTCAACTGCTGCCACAGTGCTTTTCAGAATGGTGAGCAGGGTTAATGTTAGGGTGTTCCTCCTAAAGTCCACTGTCATCTCCACTGTTTTAAGCCTGTTCAGCTCCAGGTTGTTTTGATTGCACCAGACGGCCAGCTGTTCAACCTCCCTTCTGTATGCAGACTCATCGTCATCTTGGATGAGGCCGATGACTGTAGTGTCATCTGTGAACTTCAGGAGCTTGACAGAGGGGTCCTTGGCGGTGCAGTCATTTGTGTAGAGGGAAATGAGTAGTGGGGAGAGCACACATCCCTTGGGGAAACCAGTGCTTTAAGTGAATTTCCCCATTCTCACTAGCTGCTGCCTGTCTGTCAGAAAGCTGGTGATCCACTGACAGATAGAGCCGGGAACAGAGAGCTGGATTAATTAAGTCCATAGGAGAGCGGGGTTGATGGTGTTAAAAGCCGAACTGAAGTCAACAAATAGTATCCTTGCATAAGTCCCTGCTCTGTCTAGAATCTGTCTGTTGAAGTATGTAATGCAGTCCCATATTAACTGCATCATCCACAGACCTGTTTGCTCTATAAGCAAATTGAAGAGGATCCAGAAAGGGTTCAGTTATGTCCCTAAGGTGGGCCAACACCAGTCTCTCAAATGACTTCATGACCACAGACATTAGAGCGACAGGTCTGTAGTCATTAAGTCCTTGGATCTTGGGTTTCTTTGGGACAGGGATGATTGTGGAACGTTTGAAGCAGCAGGGAACTTCACACTGCTCCAGTGATCTGTTGAAGATTTGTGTGAAGATGGGGGCAAGCTGGCCAGCACAGGATTTTAGACAAGTGGGTGAAACACCATCTAGGCCCTGTGCTTTTCTTGTCTTCTGTTTCCGGAAGACCAGGCACACATCATCTTCACAGATCTTAAGTGCATGTTGAGTAGCAGGAGAGTAAATATTTGTGTACTGTGAAGGTCGGAGCAGGTGTGGGTTGTGTAACTGGGCTTTTCAAATCTACAGTAAAAACACATTCAAGTCATTAGCCAGTTGTTGAATCCCTACTGTAATGATGAGTCAACGGAGCTGAGATCCATGTGCAGCTTTAATAACAATAAACGTAGTAATACAGATAGGCAGGGGTCAATCACCAGCAACAGTAATATCCAAGGTAATCCAGAGAGGTTGTCAATAAACAGGCAAGAGGTCAGGACAGGAAGCAGACAATCACAGGTTATATCCAGGTAAACAAGGCAGTAATAGTAGGCAGGAAGCAACAGGTCAAAACAGGGTAAACAGTCCAGGATCATACACAGGAAATACAATAAACTCAGATAACGCTCAGAAATGTCAGCCAGGACAAGACAAGACTTCGCAATGAGAGAGAGTGAGTGCGAGTCTTAAATAGCTGAGTGGATTGGAAACAGGTGAACAGGTAATCATTGACAGGTATGGGGATTATGGGAAATGGAGTCCAGAGAGTTAAAGTCAATCCCCAGGTGGAGCCCTCTGGTGGTGAGCATGAGGAACAACAAAGGCAGGATTCATGACACCTACAGTGTTATGGGATGCTGTCTTGTAGTTGGTAAAGTCTTTCAGGGCTCTCCACAATGATGCAGGTTCGTTAGCTGAAAACTGTTTTTTCAGCTTTTCAGAATAGCTTCTTTTAGCCACTCTAATCTCCTTTGTCAGTCTGTATTTTGCCTGATTGTACAAGATTTTATCCCCACTTCTATAAGCATCCTCTTTGGCCTGACGAAGCTGTCTGAGTTTTTCTGTAAACCACGGTTTGTTGTATGTTGTATGTTAAATAAGTCCTAGTAGGAATGCACATGTCCTCACAGAAACTGCTATATGATGTCACAGTATCTTTGAGCTCGTCCAGGTCTGTGGCTGCAGCTACAAAAACACTCCAATCAATGCAGTCAAAGCAGGCTTGTAGTTCCAGCTCTGCTTCATTGGTCCATCTTTTTACAGTCTTTACTACAGGTTTAGCTGATTTTAGTTTCTGCCTGTAGGTCGGAAGAAGATGAACCAGACAGTGATCAGAGAGTCCTAAAGCTGCATGTGGGGCTGAGCGATATGCATACTTTATTGTTGTGTAGCAATGATCCAGTGTATTTCTGTCTCTGGTGGGGCATGTTCTGTGCTGTCTGTATTTGGACAGTTCACATGTGAGATTTGCCTTGTTAAAATCTCCAAGAATAATAATAAGCGAGTCTGGGTGTTGTAGCTCCGTGTCTGTGATCTGATCAGCCAGCTGTTGCAGCGCTGCGTTCACACACGTGTGTGGAGGTATATAGACACAAGAGCACACAAGGAAAACTCCCGCGGCACGCAGAAAGGCTTACAGTTTATGAAGAGCGCCTCTAAATTAGGACAGCACATCTTCTTCAGCGTTGTTACATCTGTACACCAACATTCACTGATGTAAAAACACGTTCCATCGCCTCTCGTTTTCCCCGTTAACTCAGTGGTGCGATCCGCTTTGAACAGCTGGAAGCCCAGCAGATCAGGACATTCGCACAACTCATAGAAGAGGCGCTGACCGGAATGGCTTCACTCAGCCAGGTTTCTGTGAAGCACTATGCAGCAGAATTTGCAAAGTCCTTATTTTTCCGGGTGAGGGGAATTCGTCTGTTTTGTTAGGAAGAGAGTTGAGATTCGCTAGATGGATGCTTGGCAGCGCGGTTCAAAAGCTGCACTGTTGGAGCTTGACCAGCGCGCTTCCCACGTTTGTGTCTTAGCGTGCTTGTACAGCAACGCAGCTCCTCCGACTTAAATGTCCAACAGAACGTCCGAATGATAAAAAACTGGTAAAAGATTGTCTGCCGTGTGCTGCCAAATATTTAGCAGCTCGTCTCTGGTAAAACTGATCGGAAATAAATTACTAAACACAGGACAAACAAACAAAAACAGCAAAAGAACTGGAGAGCTCCATACCGAGGCAGCCATCCGCGGCGGCATCTTAGATGTATATCTAAGAAAGAACGTTTGTTATGGCATTAGGGTGAATAAATGATGAGAGAATTTCTATATTCTATTCTTTTAACATCAAGTTAAATTTGTTTACTTTTAAGCCTATTGTACAACTGAGAGGCATAAACATGAAATTGGATTGATATCAACAACTTGATACAGTTTTGTTACTTTTCCCCCTCCTAACATATCAGTTCATACAGTCTCTTACCAGAATTGACTGGTTTCTCATGAGGCATTTCAGTAAGATAACTACTTTTGTCTTTAATATTTCTGAGGTCCCACAGTTTGACCGTAGCATCAACAGAGGATGTTGCCATCAGCCAATCACAACGAGGGTTGAATTCTGCATGGGTCACTTTTCCTTTGTGAAGCTTCTCATTGAAAATCTAAATATGTGGCAAAAATAGATGTTCTAGAGAATGTCAGACAGCATTGTACTTAATTTCTGGCAAAGAAAATGGGTTTTAATTATTTTCCAAACTAACCGCATGTCCATCCAGGCCGAGCAGGAGAAGTCTTCCATTATTGTCCCCAGTCACAAGCATCTGACGGCTCACAGACACGTCCACACAGCAGTACCAGTAACTGCAGCAGGAGTGTGACATATGAGGTATTGAAACCATATACACATTTTGAATGTACAGAACTGTGCAAAAGTTTTAGTCACTTGTGAAAAATGTTGCATAGTGAGGATGTCTTCAAAAATAATGTCATAAATACTTTTAATTTATCAATTAATAGAATAGCATAGGATTCATAGACAATTGGAAGAGTTTTTGGGGAAGACCTGACCTGCTAAAGAGAGACGGACTCCATCCCTACAGGGAAGGTGACGCTCTCCTCTCTAGTAATATGGCTCATAGTCTTAATAGTGATAGTATTTGACTAACTAGGGCCCAGGTCAGGAAGCAGACAAACTGGCTAATCCGAACGTCTGTTAGCTGCCTTGAGACATCACACAGGTCACATAAACTACAACACATAGAGAATGAATGACTTATATATCATATAGAGTCTGTGTATGTTCCCCAAACTATCAAACACAAAACCCTCATTAAGTCATTTAGAAAAAATCTGATTGATGTCAAACTTGAAAATAACAAAACAAAAAAAAGATAAACAACATATAAAAGGTAGGGCTACTAAACATTAGATTTTTTTTATTATCCAAATCACTAATTATAAATGAAATTATTACAGATCATGGTTTGGATTCGCTCTGTTTGACTGAAACCTGGATTAAAACTGAGTCTAAATGAGACTACTCCCTCATGTTATTGTTATAAACATGAGCCTTGTCTGAAAGGTCGAGGAGGAGGTGTTGCTACAATTTACAGTGATATTTTTAGTTAATCAAAGGTCTGGATATCCACCGATCAGCCACAACATTAAAACCACCTGCCTAACATTGTGCAAGTCCCCCTCCTGCTGCCAAAACAGCGCCAACCTGCATCTCAGAATAGCATTCTCCGAGCTGCTTTTCTTCTCACCACAATTGTATAGAGCGGTTATCTGTGTTACTGTAGACTTTTTAAAGTTAGAACCAGTCTGGCCATTCTCTGTTGACCTCTCTCATCAACAAGGCATTTCCATCTGCAGAACTGCCGCTCACTGGATGTTTTTTTGTTTTTGGCACCATTCTGAGAAAATTCTAGAGACTGTTGTGTGTGAAAATCCCAGGAGATCAGCAGTTACAGAAATATTAAATCCAGCTCATCTGGCACCAACAATCATCCATGCAATTATCTAATAAGCCAATCATGTGGCAGCAATGCAGTGCATACAATCATGAAGATACGGGTCAGGAGCTTGACAGAATGGGGAAAAAATGTGATCTCAATTATTTGGACAGTGGCATGATTGTTGGTGCCAGTTGGGCTGGACTGAGTATTTCTGTAACTGCTGATCTAAATGATATAATCAAAATCATCAGAAACAAAATTGGAATTACGCATCCATCTGACTGATACCCAACTTTATATTTCTTCGAAACCCGTAGAAATTTCACAGTTCTCCAAATTAACAGAGTGTATAAATTATTTCAAAGAGTGGATGGCTTGAAATTTCATTCTACTAAATTCCGATAAAACAGAAGTACTAATTATTGGAACAAAAACCTAAAAAAAAAATAAGACGCTAAAATATAATATGACTCTTGATGGATATACTGTAACGTCAACTTCTATAGCAAAACATTTTCGGAACTCAGACCCACAATCTCAGTTTAAGTCTAGACTACAGACTTATCCATTCAGCCAGGCATACAACTAATTTATCCCTCAATTCATAGCTATGCTGCTTTAGTTAGGTCTGCCTGAACCGAAACACTTCTCTTATTCTTTAACCCTGCTTTAAAGTGAATGGCATCTACGCTAATTTTTTTCCTTGGGATTTTATCCAGAGTTTGGCAGAGTCTGCCAGATCCATCTCCGGTCCTGCCTGACTCCCACTGTGTCGCAGCGTAATGATGACCAACTGCAGCATGTGCCAGCCAGACTTCACTTCAGTCTACTAAGACAGACTAATAATAGAACAGGGCTCCCTGTTCTATTCTATTCTATTCAAAAAAGGAATGTTTAGGAGTCTAATGTATATTTCCTATTGACACTTAAGCTGAAGATATATTGTAAATATAACCATCTTAAGACAAATGTTTTTGTGAATCATCTTATGTGCCAAAGACTTTTGCACAGTACTGTATATTACAAGGAACAGTTCACCCAAAAATTATAATTCTCTCATCTCATCCGGCCACGCCCTCCTCCTTGTCACAATTACCTTTATGTCCATTTCGAAGCTTGAAAGTTTGCTCCCTATTCACTTACATTGTATGGATACATTAACATCACATCGCCTTTAAAATACCTTTGTTTGTGTTCCATGGAAGAAAGAAGGTCATGCGAGTTTGAGATGACATAAAGGTGAGTAAATGAGAGAATTATAATTTTTGGGTGAACTATTCCTTTAGCATTTCAGTATTATGTAGTAATTCAATACTAAAAAAAGCAGTAGTGAAGTTTCAATATAATTGTTGAGACAGTGATTAAGTGTGGCAAGAAATCTAAGACAAACCATCAATCAATCAATCTATATAGCATGGATAAAGCCACTCGGCAGAACAGCAATTTGCAATTAACATTAGCATAAACATCACCCCATAAAAATAATGTAATTTCCCAATACTGCTGAGCAATTCACAACAGTTCTTCAAAGCACACAAGCAGTGTCCTCACCAAAGATCATGGTGGTCATGGCCACAGACTGGGGTACGAGAAAGTATCTGACTTGGGAGTAGGGCTGCAACTAACATTTATTTTGATAATCGACTAATCTAACGATTATTAGAACGATTATTCAGCGATTGTTGCAACAATTAATCATTAGCTCCTAACCGAATATTCAACTTGTGCCCCGACTTAAAATGTTGTATTAAATGTGCTTGCTAACAATACAGAGGACAAATTCATCTTTTAAAAATACCTCTAAATGACATTCACTGAATTAAAGGGGGAAAAAAAATAATTTTTATTAAGTTTATTTCAGTAAAAAAATTCACTGCAAAAAATCATTTTTTTATCAAGTGTTTTTGTCTTGTTTTCCATTTTAAATAGTCTAAAAATCCTTAAACAAGATACATTTACTTGAGAGGAACATAAGATATTTAGACTTGCTTTGAGAATGTATCTTAAATATAAGTGTATTTTGTATACAAGTGTATTTTTTCCCACTTTGTTATACTTTTGCAAGAGCAGTAAAGACAAAATATACTTATTCAAGATCTATTCTCTAAAAGCAAGTCTAAATATCTTATATGCTTCTCAGGTGAATGCATCTTTTTCTAAAGGATTTTTAGACATTTTAAAATATTTGTATTTTTAAATGTTATATACAACATTCTCAGATAACAATTTTTTATTCTGCAGTATAGCTGCTAAAGAAAATGTACGTTGTTTTAAAGGAGTTTTAGATATTATTTTTGGAAACAAGCCAAAGCAAAAACAAATCAAAAACGTATTTTGTTGCAGTGTATAATGTGGCGAAAACTCTCATCTTTTGGTTCACTTCTATCCATCTTTAACTCACAAAAAAAAAAAAAAAAAAACTCTTTCGTATTAATAAAGCTGCGTATTACCAATTTTCTTCACGATGAAATGCACAGTGACATATTATGATTCAATAAATCGTGAGCCATCACGTTATAATCTAGTTGCAGCAAGCACGAGCGCTCGGGACGAGCGTCCCCGCGACAGAGTGTGCATCAGCCGGGTGCAGTTTCAATCTCTTCCCCCTTAGATCAGGACATTCGCACAACTCATAGAAGAGGCGCCGACCGCATGGGTGTAGAATACGCGGGGGATGCGGGGGACATGTCCCCCCCATTTTAAATCAAACCAAAGTGCCAGTTTCGGAGTTTTTAGTTATTTACATGACCTGCTTCCTTATTATTTGAACTTTAACAAAGCTATAACGCATTAAATAGAACTATATTAAAGATGTAACGCCGGGGTGTTTCCATTAAAGACCCTCGACACGCAAGTTTTGCTTCAGCAGAGCGGCAGCTCCAGCTCCACCTATTTCACAAACGAGAGTGCTTCTGTATTTATTTATTTTGTATTATTCCCTCATACTTTGTGACCTACATCACCTGAAGGTGTTTGGAAAGTTTGGAGTGCATCTGAACTGTGAGCATTTTTCTTCCTCTCCTCAGTCAGGCACGAGCTGCAGTGCTGCTCTCACGCGTCATCATTAGAGTTTCATATGATCTCACAAGATCAAACGACTATTCGTCAATGGAAATTTTTGTCTTCAATTTTTTTTATTGTTAACGTTGTCGATAACGTCTACTAATCGTTTCAGCCCTACCTGGGAGGCCCTCAAAACTCTGCATGGTGAGTGTGCCATCACCAGATGCAACAAAGATTTTGGACACATCTGTAAGGCAAAACTTCATCTCCCCAATAAAGTCACCAGCCCCCTTCTGCGTGCACACAAATAGACAAACATAAGCTTTTTAGATACTAAGCTGAATAAAGTGCAGCCACAACAGTCAGTGGTGAGGCAGGACGACTGGTCTAAAACGTAAGCATACATTTATACAGTGTGGCAGCAGGGGTGTGGTCAAGCGTCCGTCTGGAGAGGGAGAAAGTGGTATGGGTGCTTGCACCTGAGCTAGATTATGTGTAACACCTGTCTCTAATTCCAGTGAGCATGGGGAGAGCGGCATATAAGCAGCCACACCACCAGCAGAGGAGAGAGAGAGAGTTTGGCACAAGGAAGGCCACGGTGCTCCTGAAGCTGTTGTTGGCGATGGGAAACCCCACGCACGGGGAACTGGCTTTGGAGGCAGGACTCCTCGCCTCCGCGGGGCAGGAACGGGCTCTGGTGAGAGAGCAGAGTGAGAGAGAGAGGGGAGGGTGAAGAGATCGGGGAAAACATAGGGGAGGGGGAGAGAGAGTGGGAGGGCTCTTCCGCCCTCTGGTACGCCGCCAAATGGTCCTCCGCCAGTCGAACGGCTTCCTCAAGCGACACCGGGCGGTGGCACTGGTCCCACTCCGCCGTTCCTCTTGGCAGTCGATGGATTAACTGCTCCAGTACCACCTGGTCGACAACTCCTGTGACATCATGATCCCCCGCCAGCAGCCATTTCAGGCAGGCGTCTCAGAGCCGTTGGGTAAAAGCAAACGGGCGGGCGGTCTTCTCCAGCTTCATGGATCGGAAGAGCTGCCGACACTGCTCTGGGCTACAACCAACCCGCTGCAGGATGGACTTCTTCAGGTCTTCGTAGGCCAGGAGGTTAGCCGCCGGCAGTTGTTGTGCCGCAAGCTGGGCTTCCCCGGACAGCAACGGGAGGAGCCGGGCCGCCCACTGATCTCGCGGCCAGATCTCTGCGGTCCTCTCGAACAAGTCGAGGAAGGCTTCCGGGTCGTCTTCCGTCCCCATCTTTAGAAGTGTGGGTGGGGGCAGGGGGCTGTGGTTGTCCGGGGTTGCGGCCGGGGCTCTGCTTGAGCTCGCAGGATCTCAAAAAACTGGCGGTCTTGGTCTTGACGCAGCTCAAGCAGGGATTGTTGGTGCGACTGGTGTAGGCTTGCGAGGGATTGAGGATCTCGGCCAACTGCGAGGATTCCATGGGGCGTACTTCAGATCTCCCAGGTTTCGGCACCAGTGTAACAACTTCACAGCAGAAGGGAAGGAGAACACAGGGAAGCGGGTTTTCCAGGCTCAGGTAAGACTTTTAATCGGCCACTTCAGTACTTTACAACTTCACAAACTCATCAGCTTCACAGGCACGTAGTTACTTAAACACATCAGCTTCACAAATACAACAGAACGAACGTAACAGCTTCAGGAGCACCGTGGCCTTCCTTGCGCCAGACTCTCTCTCTCCCTCTGCTGGTGGCGTGGCTGCTTATATGCCGCTCTCCCCATGCTCACTGGAATTAGAGACAGGTGTTACACATAATCTAGCTCAGGTGCAAGTGCCCTTACCGCTTTCTCTCTCTCCGGACGGACGCTTGACCATGCCCCCGCTGCCACATACAGCAACTAAACCAACACAACATTGACCGCAACCAAACATGCAGTCATTCAAAGTACAAAATATATGTAAATGACAACCATAAAACACACACTAACATGCACAATACTGTACCTTCATATTACACACCACATTACACCATGACCACCTTATTTATAAAAAAAAAAAAAAAAATGTACAAGACGAATGTGGAATTAACATCCTTATTTTAGATCACTTTAACATTACATTTAATATGAAAGCTACTTAATCAATGCTCAATAAAAGGAGACAATGAACGTAGCACAACTCATTAAAAAACATGTCAAATTAATGCTACATATACAAAAATAAGATAGACTGTATCTTCCAGTCTATCACAGGGTTTGTTATTCAGCTTCATACCAATCAGGAGACCTCAGGAGCACAAAGTAAAATTATACACTTCATTCAATGCCCACTCCATCTATGACATGGAATTAAGTTTCATGCCTTGATTGTAAGACAAGAGTGTGATACGATTTTTTCCCCCCACCCCAAGTATTAAAGGAGTAAGCTTCAAAATGAGGTGTTTCACCTATATCAAAATTACACCTTCTCAAAGATATTATTGTCCTATACTTCTGTGCTGGATCTCAGTGATCAAAACATCACACTGTCTCTCTCTTTCTAGTCCGCACTAGAGCTGAAAAAGTCACAGAAAACTATGCTAAACTTCAAACACTCCAGTGTAATTAGTAAGAATATACAGTCAAGTTCTTTCATTCTCAAGAACCAACTTAAACAAATACTGATAGCTAATGTTGCAAACTTTGTGGTATAATTTAGCACAGAATGCAAGTGTCAATCAACAAGACAGAGGTATTAGATATCTGGAATTTTCTGTGTGTGTTTTTGTTTTGTTTTTTAAAGCAATAGGGAGAGCAGAGCAGCCATAGCTGCTAACAAAAGAACTTGCTTACTCCCATGAATTTGTTTGGGCAAAGACTTGTATAACCGATCCACTGAAATCCCGCAGGGTGGTGGCACCACAAATAGATGAGGTGAACAGCTGATTGGTATTGAATTGGTTAAACTTCATGCCTGTTATCGAGTCTCCAGCACCCATCTAGACAGAGAACAGAGGGGAAAATCTGAGCGGTTGCCAAAACAGCATCCTTTATTGTAAATAGTGGAAATCTGAAAACTTTACTTTTACTCTACACTTATTTACAGATGTACATAATACACTGCAATAGACAAGCTATTTGCACATTAATATTTATGGTAAATGTAGTGAATTGTAAGTGAATTAACAAATCACTGATATGAGTATACTAAACTGCAAAAGCACACAGAAATTTCACAATACAGTGATTTCACTATAAAGCACTAGAGATCACTCACTTTGATCCAGCTTACCCCCTGTATGAATGTTGTCTTATTCAGCGCATCACAATCCCAAAGGATGATGTCTCCACCCTTGGAGCCCACAGCAACAGTGGTGGAATGGGTGGGGTGCCAATCTAGACATGTGACCCTCCGGTCAAAGGGGCTGGCTGTGCGGTGCAGTTTGTAGCCTCTTAGCGAGCGTTTGAAAGGCTCCTGCAGACACTGTAACACAGGAGGGAGTAATCACTTTGTATATAAAAGACAAACAAACAAATAAGGTAACTAATAATTACTTAATGCACACAGATTGTAAATGTGCTGTAGATATAAAGTATATAGGGGAGACCAGGGCTAGTTGTCACATGGGGAAGTTGTCAAAAGAGCGATATCTCAATAACTTTAAGATTTGGAATCAAAAGTCCAATTGCCCAAATGTCCGTTTTCTCTAGCAGTGGATTTGTATGTTGGTTTGAAACTCCAAATTTAAAAGCCTATTAAATTAGAATATTTTTTGTAAAATCTACCCTCTAAACAAACTTTTCACTATTTCACTATATTTTTGTTACAGCTCTTGAGTATACAAGCGAACATAATCAAACCTTGCTGGTATACTTACAGGCAAGGGTCAACTTTATTATGAAGGCAGATTTTACCAAAAGGTTCAAATATGTTCTTAGAACAATGGTATTTTTCATGAAGTTCAGGTCAGAGCACGTTGTCAAATTTTTATCTAGGGGTATTTTGTCATATGTCTTAAAATGTTATACATTTATATAATTGATTAATTATACATTTGTTAGCCGAAACAAATTTTGATAGCCTAAACTATTTTTTTGATATTTTTGTACATTACCTTATTCATTTTTGATGTTCCATTAATAATTTTGTGTTTGATAATAGTCGTACTTTTTAAAATTTAGCCTAAAACACAAAACAATTACTTGAATACAACTCTTCTATGATGAACATGTTGTCAATTACGGAGTTCAAAATTCATTTTGATATTTTTTTCTGGGATTTAAAATAAAAAGTCACGTGTTTTAAGATTAAGAGTTAAAAAAATACAATCAATGTCTCATTAAAAGCTGAAATTCTTGGAAAAAGAAATGCTGGCATGAGTAGTGCAGAATGATCTCTCTGGTGATGTGGCCGTGGCCAAGCGACGTCTGTGGAGAGCGAGGCCGGGAAAGGAAGAGCGGTAAGGATTGACACCTGTGGGAAATTATCTCTAACAGCTGTTCTGTGTTACAGTGACAGCTGGAGAGGGATAAGAGGGCAGTCCAGACCGCCAGAGGGGGAGAGAGAGACACATGCAGCAGAGTGATTGTGTGTGCATTGTTGCTGAAAAACAAAACCCTTTGTGTGTAGACTGAAAAGCATGGAAAATAAAAGCTGACGTGGATTGTTTATCCGGCTCCCGCTTCCTCCTTCACAAAGAGAGTTAAAGAACCTGTCACAATCTTTTATAACTATTTCTCCCAAAAAAAATAAAAAAAGCAGTGAAACAATTTGGTTTTGAAATATTTATATTAACATATATTAATATTTGAATAACCTTTGTCAACCAAATAAAAGTCAGGTGTAACCAACATGGTAGGTTGCAATTTTGTTGTCTTGTGACAAAAGCCTCCACATAAAACAAAGACGACTCCTTTAGACCCTCAAAAAAAAATTTTTTTTGCGAAAAGGCACATTTTTGTTCAAGTCATATGGAGAAACCATGCTAAATATATATTCTTGACTTAAAAATGCATGATATTTGAACCTTGAAAAATGTGTTTGAAAACTTTTAAAATTAAAGATTACGTTGCGTGCACTTGTGTGTATTCAAAGTGCAAGGAAAAGAGTTTAATACCTTTTACTTGATGGTTAAACCACATGACATTTTTAAAGTCATAAAATCTATTTATTTATTTATTTTTTTGTTGTAGAAAATGCTATATCTAATATCCTGTATAATGCTATATGTAACCAAATTGGACACAAAGATTACATTTCTACGAACCAGACACGTTTATAAACTATATTTTTAAAACATTTCTCTCTGTTACCATCTCGGACAACCTTACTTGTCAACGACCCAGTGACAACTTACCCCCCATAGTGTGGCAACAAGCCCAGCTATTGGGGCAAGTTGTCACAAAAGGTCAACGTGTGTTCAATCCTGGGCAATATTGATGAAAATGTTCACTAGCTTTTTTGTAACCAAGATTTCAAGGTATGTGGCTATGCAAAGGTAGACTTTCAAAAATAAACCTATCCTGATAAATATTCGCTGAAGACTGAAGTAAACAATTTGACAACTAGCTCCTCGATATATAATTTAGCAGCACTACATGTTTGCATTTACCTGGCGCAGATGATGAGAATGGATGCTCTGTCCCAAGGAGCTTTTGTAGATGTAGTGAAGTATACTTGTTTGGCCCAATTTCTTATGACCTCCAATCAATTTCACACTTGCCTGTATGAAGGTTTCTGTTACATAAGAAAAATAATTAGACAAACAAAACACATAACACAAACAAAGAGAGCTTGCCATTATATATGATCATCCTGTGCTCATTACGCAATCATTGGTATAACAAATTGCAACATTGGAGGATATATTAGATATGCTTCATCATAACGCATATATGATTAATAATAGCTTTGTTCGCCCGTTTTTGATGGTGCCTTGCCTTCTCTATGAGCTTTCGGCTTCTTGGAGAGAGTTTGAGCAGACTCATCATTCAGTCTTTTCTTCGTGGTCTGCCACGAAGCAGACGAGTCTGTCTGAGCCCTTCTTCCTCTCGCCATGTGAAGTTTACTTTCTGTATGAAGAAACTCAACAACGGGACTTTAAATGTCAAAATTGCATCGCTACCGGGTAACACATAAAGACAAATTGTACATACGATCGACTGGAACCATGAGGCTACTTTCTTACCTGCAAATAGTGTCTAGCTATCTAAACTACATTCACCATTGCATGCAGTCATTCGTTACATTCGCAGAACCCCGTAGATCAACACAGCTACACGTGCACGGACACGCATTTTGGCTCCGAATCACTGACTTATGGAACCGATTGTTTTGTAACTGTTGAGCGCGATATAGAGTTTAACCACTAGATGGCGCTAGATCTCGGCAAGTCTTAACGTTCCATTTAGATTTAAAAGCTGCACAAAGTAAATAAATAGATAGATTTTGTAAGTCCTACAACGCATTTTCATATTCTCTGAATATAAACAGAAAACGAACTACTGTAAGAATATGCATAAAAATGTTAAGGTTGCATTGAATGTTTAATTATCCCTTCAGTATGCTGCAGATAAGCCTGCGGACAACAATTGTCCCCTAAATAAATGATTTATATAGATCCTTAATCCCCATCTATCTACAGAGCTAAGCTAAAAAGCGTTCTTTTTTGGCCCACGCGTCGCGTTGCACGCGTGTAGTGTAAACGCCTGGGATACGGCATCTTGGATACGGTGCGTGCGGGATGTGCAGGTTGACCAATCACAGAAGCGCAGGGACCTACAGCTGACAACGAAAACAAAGAAAGGCATGTTTTTCTCTCAGTGGTGTCGCCACTCACTGCCAGGACCGAAAATCAAACATTCACTGTATGTTGTTTGTTCAGTACACACACTGAAAGCACACCTACACCTGACGGTAAGCATGCAAAATAATGTTTATATTGAAAACTGTTGTGTTTTGCGAGATAAAACGCAGTATAGCAACAATAACTTAAGATATTTCTTAGGATTGTTTTCGAGCGTGTTCCTTCATAGCTGTGTCACGCCTCTCTACCGCTGTGGATATAACAAATAATTCAAGAAGATGTGAATTTCTCAAGGCATTTGCAGTTTGAACTTAAGTTGTCCCACGTGTACTTGATTATGAGTGATGAGTGTCACTTTAAACTGCACGGTTGTCAGTTTAGAAAGTAGGGGAAGATGGGGACGGATGATGTGTATCTATATATTTTACAATTTAAAAGTGAATGAACATTGTTCTTAAGGGGGGCGTCTTACCCCATATTACCCTACTTGTTATACATCAGATTTGGTATGACGATTTGGAAGTATCCACACACATTTCCTTTTGTACACTGATTAAACTCTAAATCTATATTTGGAATCAGTAGATGGTAAAGCAAAATAAAAACTATATTTGAGGTCTTTGGTTTTGGGAAAGTGTGCTTGGTTAAAAAAAAAAAATCTTAATTGCTTCGGTAATAATATAAAAAACAAGAAATAATGCAAATTGATGCTCCCTCGGACCTTACTTGAAATAAAAAAATAAAAAAAGAGAGAGATAATTTTATGTAAAAAAAAACAACAACAACAAAAAAAGCAAAAAATGACCGCAAGCATTAAATACTTAGACGTTCCCAAAGAACTATGGTGTTTGAGAATGCCCATACACTTGGATTGGAATTCACAGGTTCTGTCTTTATTCATATAGGACTTGGTCATGCTGGTCCAACTGCAACAATTAGCAGTGTATTTTGCTTAAGATTGTGACTATTTTGATTGACCAGTTAAATTAAAGTACTTGTGCCTCGAATGGTTTTAGTGTCAAGTTCAGAGTTTAGGTTTTTCTAGCATAAAGTAGCTGCCACAACTGTAACAGGCATGTTCCTCTGTTGAGCACATTGTTCACCAATTAATGATATTGCACAATGTGGGTAAGTTACATTCACAACAGTTTTGGACCAGATATATGGTGAGCATATTCTCTGCTGTTTTTTCCCATATGAGCTTGTGTGTACACCAGTCATATATTACTGTTAGAGTTTAGCTCCTCCCTTTCATGTCTGTTGAACAATGATTAATCAGTTGAAGGTTTTACTACCTAACAGTAAATGTCTTATATATATATCTACAGGGTTGGGGAGTAACGGAATACATGTAACGGGATTATGTATTTAAAATACAAAATATAAGTAACTGTATTCCACTACAGTTACAATTTAAATCATTGGTATTTAGAATACAGTATTTTGATTACTGAAGAGATTACTTTTTATTTAATTGTCATTTGTTTCATTTGATATTTAGTCCTTTCAGATGGAAAAGCATTTATACATATAAATGATGCGATCCAAAGTGCATTTGAACAGCGGTGAAACACTTTCTTATGAAGTGTTACATTCATACGAGCAGACAGAGAAGTACGTTTGAAGTAAGTTTGGAGCAGAAGAAATAGAAATAAACCTTGTGTAAATTTCAGCTTTACGCTAAGCTAAAATGCTATTTCTAGCCATTTTACATGCACGTTACCAGGCACGATCATATTTGTTTATCAAGAAAATTCATGTTGGATCATAATTTCTTTTTTTCTAGTAAGACCTTTGATATTAGGGCAAAAATCATATTCTTAATAATAATTTTTGTACTGTTTTCCTGTAAAAAATATCTAAAAATCCTTAAAACAAGATCAGTTTGATTGATCTTGTTTTAGAAACAACACTGCATAAGATATTTAGGTTTTTCAGAGAATATATTTTTAACATGTGTATTTTGTCTTACTGTACTGGTAAACTGAGTTTTTATATTCAAAACAAGTGAAAAAATCTACCAGTGCTGAAGAAGTAATCCAAAGTATTTAGAATACGTTACTGACCTTGAGTAATCTAATGGAATACGTTACAAATTACATTTTATTTCATGTATTCTGTAATCTGTAGTGGAATACATTTCAAAAGTAACCCTCCCAACTCTAAATATATATATATTATATATATACACACACACACATACAGTACTGTGCAGAAGTTTTAAGCACTAAAATGTTGCATAGTGAGGATGTCTTCAAAAATAATGACATAAATAGTTTTAATGTATCACTTAATGTCATACAAAGTCCAATAAACATAAAAAAAGCTATCAATATTCGGTGTGACCACCTTTGCCTTTAAAATAGCACCAGTACACCTGGACACAGTTTTTCTTGGTAGTTGGCAGATAGGATGTTCCAAGCTTCTTTGAGAATTCGCCACAAGTGTGTGTGTATATATAAATATATATATATATATAATTTTTTTTTTTTTTTTTAAAGAACAGACAGATGTGTCCAAGATTTTTCAATAGATCTGTTCTCCTCAGCTCCCACCCCTAAGGTGTGTGAGTTAATAATCTACTGACATTTTTTAACTTGAGGTTGAGATGGTAATTTTCACTTTGCTGTTTATCTGTGAGAATAAATTTAAGAATAATAGGGGTTTAATCATTACATTTGTGTTTATTCAAGCAGGTACTTTTGCTGCCACAGTGTTTATAACTAGGCTTAGATAATGCTATTTATTGCACTGCTGTTCATAACAGCTTTGTAAAAGGCCATTGGAGACATTTAATCATTCCATAGGCAATATCCTGAGACACAGACAGCTTGTTTGGCTTAACACTTCACTTTGGTTGTTCTTATGTAACTAATAACTTTCATTTACTTATTTTTTATTCATATTAACAGATTTGCCGTGTATTCACATTTTCATGATTTGTGTTACACTAACTTTGTGTACAAGATGTAATTTATGGACTCAAAAATGTACTATTGAAATTACTTTTTGTAGGTGCACTTAGAGAGGGGTCTAACATAAGTGTACTAAAAGTTGAGTTAATGACTGGACAGTGAGGCACTCAGTGGAACAGTAAAGAAAACTTCCAAATTAATCACAAGGAACCAAGGACCTCTGTAGATGGCAGACGGTCTCTTCACCTTGTGACTGCTGGTGTCTTACTTTACCATGCTCAATCTCATCAAGCTACCTCAAGTGTTCACCATCAACCAAGTTCCAAAGGTAGGCATGTTTTTCAATGCTGATGTTAAATCGGAAGGAACAGAGCCGGTCCAAGCCTTTTGGGGACCCTAAGCAAAAACTTGTGTTGGGGCCCCTGTCAGTATGTTTATAACACTAATTATAATGTCTTTGACAGTGTGGGGCCAGGCTACCCCTGGTGGATTGGGAGCCCTAAGCATCTTGCTTAGTTTGCCTATAGAGAGGACCGGCACTGGGAAGGAATGTCAATGCATAGTGATGAAGTTGTTACACATTTTTTTTTACTTGATTACTTTAATTTGTCTCTTCATAGGTCTTCCATGAGGATGGCATCATGTCTGGGTACCGCCACCCGTGCAGCTCTGCCAAAGACTGTGTACTTAGTCTTTTCCAGCTAACAAATGAGACCCTTAATATCTGGACTCATTTTCTGCCTACCTGGTAAATTACATTTTCTTGTTTTAAAAGATAAAGAATTCACAAGAAACTTGAGTCAAGCTTAATTATATTTATTTAAATAATTCACATTAATGGGAGGGCCTGGGAAGCTCAGCAAGTATTGACTCTGACTACCACCCCTGGAGTTCGAATCCAGGGCGTGCTGAGTGACTCCAGCCAGGTCTCCTAAGCAACCAAATTGGCCCAGTTGCTAGGGAGGGTAGAGTTACATGGGGGTAACCTCCATGTGGTCGCTATAATGTGGTTCATTCTCGGTGGGATGCGTGGTGAGTTAGCGTGAAGCCTCCACGTGCTATGTCTCCACGGTAATGCGCTCAACAAGCCACGTGATAAAATGCGCAGATCGACGGTCTCAGATGCGGAGGCAACTGAGATTCATCCTCCGCCACCCAGATTGAGGCGAGTCACTACGCCACCACGAGAACTTAGCACATTGGGAATTGGGCATTCAATAATTCACATTAATGTATCCTTCAAATTTCTTGCATTATTGTTATCAATTAAGCGATGTATTTGTACATAGGGAAACAATGAGTAAATTGAGTAAAATATACATTCATCTTTGTGATGAGATAACATAATAACATGAGAGTTGTTACTGAAAACTTGAAAACATTTAATATTTTAAAAATATCTTTTAGGTGGAATTTCACCAAGTATATGTTAATAAGAATGAGCAAGCAGTTATACTTCCACTGTTATATCACTTAATTTTAAAATTCAGTTTATATTGTTGCATTTTTGGGGGACGTTATGGCTTTGACACGTTGTTGCATTTTTCAGTTGTAAGATAATGCATGGTCTTGTTTTGCAAGGTTTTTCTTATGGAAACTGCTGATGGTAGTGCTGGTGCAGGGTTACTGGCAGGATCCGTTCACCTGGCCCCTACTGGTGTTCCTGCTGTCATGCTGTGTGTACCCACTCGCGTCCAGCTGTGCTCACACCTTCAGCACTATGTCGGAACAGGCCAGGCACATCTGCTTCTTCTTTGATTATGGAGCACTCAGCTTTTACAGCCTTGGTAGAGTTTATTATAGAACTATTCAGGACAGATCTTTAGATAATTGTTTCCACATTATGCAATGCATCCTTGCAAATACCTAGGTTTAGATAAAAACAGCCCAAGTCAAGATCATTCTGTGCTTTGAAAGTTTTTTTGCTTCTTGTGTTTCTGTTTATTTGTGTTTGTTCATCAAAAGGTTCTGCCATTACCTACTCCTCATACACATTTCCAGATAAATGGATTAATAGCACTTTCCATAAATACTATGTTCCTATAGCTGTTGTCAACTCTGTTGTCTCCACTGCAATGGCCTGCTACTCAAGGTAGGATATGTATTAAATGAATACACCCTGTAATTCTAGCAAGAGGTAGCAATATTTTCACCTGAACCGAAATTGAATTGAAGTTAAAAATATGTATTAGAATTGATATCGTCCTAAAATGGTAGCCCATTGACCAAAAGTCAAGACTAAATATTTGTCTTTATTTTTTAGACTTGGTTTGCCATTCTTTCAGTATAATTATCACAGCATTAAAAGGTGATTTCCCTTTGTATTTTAATCCAGATATATTTGAATTAAAAAATGAATTGTCAATTTTCTGATGAAAAAACAAATGTATGCTCTTTTAGGTCTTCAGGGAAATTAGATGAGAAATTCTGCAAATGTCTGCGGATAATGGCCTTTGTCTATCCTTATCTCTTTGACAATATCCCTCTCTTTTATAGAGTAAGTGTTTTGGCTGAGTTTAAAAATCATACATTTTGTACAGACTATTATTGATTTTGAAATTGAGATAATTGAATTTCCACCACTGTTCAGTTCATATAGCTTGGATAGTGCAAATTTGAGGTACTTATAAATGGCTTTCCTAACTTCCTTTTCAGATTTTTGTGTGCGCTGGTGAGGGTTGTACTGTAAATGAGGCCAATACGGTTCACTACCAGCACACAGCACTGGCCGCTCTCACAAGCTTTCTTTTTGCCACACACCTGCCTGAACGGTTGGCTCCTGGCAGTTTTGACTACATAGGTACAAGTACAGACCAATGGATACACCTGAAACTAAAGCATCATGAAGTGAAAATACAATGCCAGTGGCTAAAATTGTAAACTACTGTAAACTGTATTAATTCTAAATTATGGTATTTTTATGCATCCTTCACAGGTCACAGTCATCAGCTGTTCCACGTGTTTGCTATTTTTGGCACATATTTCCAGATGACTGCTATTGAACTGGACATGGCTGCACGGAGGCAGTGGCTTCATGCTCATTTGCCACCAATCACCCTTTCAAACACTGTAGGAGCTGCATTCCTTTGTGCGGCCAGCAGTCTTTGTGTACTCTATGTCTTCAGTATGGCACTTTACTCCACCAGAGGCATGAAATAAATTAGTTAAGTAATAAAAGTGACAAATTAATTCGATTTTTAACTCATGGCAACCAAATTAGTTTCCCCAAAAACTGACTGAAAATGTACTGTTTATATTGTAGCCATACTGTATGTGTCTAATGGAAGCACTTGCTCATGAACCGCATGAGATTTTATTTAATCTGGAAGACACAAATAAGGGAACCTGTTGAAGACTGTAAAATGTATAAATAGATTGTCTGTTTGATTAATTTGTTTTGAATGTTGTTCGTCAACTTTGGTACATGAATCAGATTTGATATATACATATATATATTATTGTTTTTTACATCAGTGCCTTTTTATAATCAATCATTTTGAACACTGTGTAAAGTCTTGCTTATAAATTAATGATTGTCTGTTTGAAAAATGTTTTTTGTAAAAAATTAGATTTTTTTTTTCTACATCAGTATCTTTAATATTTACACAATTGTGAAACATTTCCATGATTTGATGCACATGAATCAAATTTAATTTTTTACATCAATGGCTTTATAATCAGCATTTTTTTCTTGTCTCTGTATGTGTAAAATTTAACTTATAAATAAATACAGTTTTTGTTGTTTGTAAATAAAAAGTTGTTATTGCTATTTGTTCCTAAATGAAACTATGCAATGTAAAATATATTTCATTGTAAAAACTACACATCAAAGATGCAGAAATTAGTTGTTCTGCAGAGTAGGCAACATACAGTTTTATTCAATGCCACAAGAACACAGAAGAGATGTGTTTGTACAAGTCATATTAATATAATAATTAATATTGCCAGAGAAAATAATTCTACATACATTGCAATTCCTTAACACATCCCAGTTTTCTCCCGATATAATTTTCCAATCCATCCAAAACGATCTTGAATAAAGACAATGGCAAACAAATAATTATTTATTTATATTACCCATCGTAATATTACATTTAAATCTTTCCAATACATATCTGTATGATATTTGTTTGGCTTTGTAATTGATGCAAATTTTAATTACATTTATATAAATTTTCTATGTTTTGGCCCAAGGTATAACTTTAAATTGGTAGTGTAGCTTAACTGACCGGAAATTGTTAATACATAGAAGGCAAGGCTAAGGGCGGGACATCCGTTTGTTGGAACCGTGGCTGAGCTCACTGATTGGCCACATTTGAAAAATCAGTTTCTCTTGAGGCAGAGAGGGAACGATTGAACGTTGAATTTTCTGCCCGGACAAGAGCGAGGCTACGGCGTCGCGGAATTAAACAAAAACCCATCAACATGATAAGGCAAGCGTAAGTGTTTTATACTTATTGTTTATACGCCAAATAAAACCATAATGCATTGTTGGTTGAAGGCGTGGTTATTGATTTACAAGTGAATTTGTTGTCTCTTTCTAAAGCCGTTGACTGTTCTTTAACGTCAGTTGCTAACTAGAGTACCTCATTCACCGCTCATTTATTTACTGTCATAAATACTTAATCCCATTTAATAATAATTCTACTTTATTTTTCAAAATTTCTATTAATGTGTGTTGATTTGTTATCTAACAGCGTTTGTATTTTGTAGTGTCATTTATATTACTCGTTTAAGCACAACCATATTGGTAAATTTAGAGGTTCCGCTTGACCCGATTAATAATTAAAACAAATAATTCTGACACACACATTTACTAAGCTGTTATTCTGTCTGTGTGCATGAATGCTGTTTCAAACGACAACGAGACTCAATGCAGATCGATTAATGATAAGCACACACATTTGCTCTCTGAATAGTCTGCATGTTTATCTTTGTAACAGGAAGGGCAAGACCCCCCGCCGCCCTCCCCCAAAGAAGCCATCCAACACCCAGAAAGACCCTGTTGGGGTATGTTGTGATTTCTTGTTCAAATTAACAGACACAGGATCGTCAACATACATTAATTTGTTTTGTATTGTGCTCAAAGCTATAAAATAATTCCTTAATCAAGTCTGTGATGGCAGGTGTATTGTCGTGTGCGGCCACTTGGTGCAGAAGACGAGGAATGCTGTATTGAGGTTATAAGCAACACCACCATTCAGTTGCATGCCCCGGATGGCCTCAAAGCCAACAGAAATGGAGAATTCAAAGAGGTGAGTGCCTATACTGTTAGACAGAAGTATTTAATGTTGTGTATTTGCATTGTAATCATTCACAGTGGGTATTGTTTCTTGATACACTCCCACATTGTAACTGATAGCCCTTTCCGACATGGTGCGGGTTCCTGGGCCGGTGCGAATTCTCGAACCGTTCTGCGCATTCCCACCGCACAAAAGGCAGTTCTGGGTCGAAAACCTGGTTCTGCACAGGCCCCAAAAGCTTGCTGGTCTCTACACAGGAACCGATTACGTCAGGGGACGGAGGGTGGGATAATACCATGGTGAAGTTTTCCAAAACAATAACAGTAACTACCTTCTGCAGCAAGGAGTACTTCTTCGCTCGCTCTCTCTCTCTCTCTCTCTCTCTCTCTCTCTCTCTCTCTCTCTCTCTCTATAGAGAGAGAGAGAGAGATATACATACACACAAAAACAAAAAAAACAGTTATCTGGCATCAAAAGCATTCAGGTAACACGACGAAACTTGCAATATGTTATTTACGAAGATCCGAGATAAATTAGAGAGATTGCAAAGGAAAAAAATACTCTACGAGAATGAAGATACAGCAGGAAATGATGCACGCCGCCATCAATCGGACAATTGACCAAATCATAAACAAATTGAAAAACATTTAAGGGAGTACGGGGACCATAAGAATGACATAAGCAAAAGCGACAGTGGACAAAGCAACAATGTTTTGGACTCTGACACGACCTGCCTGCTAACTAACGGGGCATTGAATTCAGTCAATAACGCTTGTGATAAACAGTGAATTGCCAGTGTCCTCTGCAGCTGATCTCAGTAAGTTGTTATATTTGCCAACTTTGTTAGCTTTTCTTACACTGTTGTCATCTTATTTTGTGCATTTTGTTCTGTAAGGGGATTTTTGACCAGTTACTCCCTAAGTTTGGAAGATCGTGGCTATCTGTTAAGTAAACTTAACAAGTTAAGCCATAGTTCATACAATATAATGTAGTTACATTACCTGTCGTCTTTAGCGTAGATGTCATCTCTGACAATCTTGTTGAGCAATGTAATAACAATGGATTGCATTAATCCGTATGTTTAAATATGTCCTCAAAAACAAGCGTAAAAGCTGTATACAAACACACCGTGGCACGCCATGTTTGTTTATGTTTGAGGTAGTCACGTGAGACTACCACGTTGTAGACAGTAACCCGTTACGTCACCGTTCGGCTCTCAGGTCAGTGGAAAAGCGCGGCCGGTTTACGATGAACCAGCGGAGCACAGGCTTTGCACTGGAAAAGGGCTATGAGGTCCAAAACGTTCATGTGATGTTTATATGAAACTTCATAATGAAATAATATTGTCCTTAATCCTTAAACCTGCTTAAATAGTTGGTTATGTGGGTACTGGTAAATGGGATAGGTCAGATGGTGAAATTAACTCAACATAATATCTATTTCAGACACAATACTCTTTTAAAAAAGTGTTTGGTATCAAAACAACACAGAGAGAGTTATTTGAAGATGTTGCCAAACCTCTTGTGGAAGACCTCATTCACTGTAAAAATGGTAATAGAAATTCACTCTTGTATACTATTTGCTCTTAATTTGAAAACACTCATAGATTGACAGCTCTTTTCCTCTTTTTTAACAAGGTCTGTTGTTCACCTATGGTGTCACTGGCAGTGGTAAAACTCACACAATGACTGGTTCACCAGGCCAAGGTGGGCTGCTTCCACGTTCACTTGACATGATCTTCAACAGCATCGGTCCCTACCAGGCCAAGAGATTTGTGAGCAAGTTTGTCAAAATTATTTTATTGTGAAAAGTACAATTAGCCTTTGTGACACGGTTTCATCTTTCCCTCAACAGGTTTTCAAGCCTGATGATAAAAATGGCATGGAGGTGCAGAATCAGGTGGATGCACTCTTGGACCGACAGAAGCAAGACAGTCAGACAACCATACCGAAGACCCCGACAACAAGGTTTTTTCCATTGTATTTTTGAGTCAGTAAAGAGAAACGTCTTCCTAATGAGATAACATCAACTATATTGAATCAGATAATGATATATATATATATATGTGTCAATGTTTTTCTTGTTTCCGTAGGCGAATAATAGACCCAGAGTTTGCTGACATGATCAGCCCAGAGGAGGCTTGTAGGGCAGATGGGGTGGATGAGGATAGTAGCTACAGTGTCTTTGTCTCTTACATTGAGATTTACAACAACTACATCTATGATCTCCTGGAGGAGACCCCCTTTGACCCAATAAAGCCCAAGTAAGCTTGCTTTTTTTTGTATTTAGTGTTGACTCTACATTGGAACGATTAAGCCCAAAGTATACTTTGGTCTGAGTGTCTGCCTACAGGACACGTGGCCAAATTTAGTCATCAGCAGAGTGCTCGAGCACTGAACGCGCACAGCACTTTTTTTTTTTCTAACCGCATGTTCTCCAATGTGCAGAATGTGCATGCACCTGGAATTATTTGCACTAAAGTGTCTACAAGGTGGCAATACTCACTATTGAGCCACTGCTGTCACGAAGAAATGCTAGAAGATGTAATCGCTGCTAAACAACAGGAGACAAAAGTGGAAATAAAAACAGTGGATGTGGACAAGATGAGCGCATCTGTGAGGAGGTCAGGAGATACCTGCGTTTGTATCTCTGGAGTCTGATGGACTATAAAGACATCTTTATAGGTCTAAACTCCTGAAGAGAAATAGTCCAGTATCTCATAGCAGTCGTAGCGTGCATGCGCCAGCCGGCTGTGTATGCATGCAGAGTCAACTGAAGTACTTTGAAAGGTGAGCATTCAGCTGGATGCAGACACTAAGCGTTTGTGTCAAAACCGAAGTATACTTTGGGCTTTATCGTTCATGTTCGTTTTGCAGCGTTTACGTTGCATCTTTATGCTATTGACATCTATCTTGGTGAAAGGTGGAGCTGTTGCTATTTCTTGTTTCTTTTATATCTGTTCTACTGTAATTTGTTGAATGATCAGTAGTATCGATAGACAAAGCTCAGTCTCAAAGTTTTTATTTGATGATGATTTCTATTTAGTAATATAAGCTTAGTTTAGAGATGAATGTATTTTGTTTCTATGTTAGGTGGAATGGTGCAGGCACACCTCTGCGACACAACACTGAGTTCATGTACGTGGCCAGTGGAATCCATTCAGAGACTTGTCTCTTAATTCAATTCTTTACCTTTTGTTTAGCTGTTGTGAGTATCCTGTCTTGTGCTTTCAAGCACTTCTAGGAAATCTGTGTCTGCTTTTCTATCTGTCTTGTGCTTTTGCTTTGTTTGCTGGTAGGTGCCCATACAGTAACTATGGTTTCTTGCGTCATGGCAGAACTATTTCTTTTTTGTTCTGCTCTGTGGTTACAGAAATGTTATGTTTTTCTTTTTTTTTTTTTTACATATCTCAGACCACCTCAGTCCAAAATCTTGCGTGAAGATCAAAATCACAACATGTATGTAGCTGGGTGCACTGAGGTTGAGGTCAAGTCGACTGAGGAAGCTTTTGAAGTCTTTTGGAGAGGTAAGCTGATGTAGCTTTTATTTTAATCTGGCTTTCTGATTGTGGTTAACATGCAGAGTTAACATTGACGTTTTTTAAAATTCTGAACGCAGGTCAGAAGAAGCGCAGGATCGCAAACACACAGTTGAACCGCGAGTCAAGCCGCTCTCATAGTGTGTTCATTATTAAGTTGGCGCAAGCACCTCTGGATGCAGATGGAGACAATGTGCTTCAGGTCAGTACCTCTTCTAATACCATCAAACTTCTACCCTTGGGAGGAGTCAAGAATTGAACTCTGGGCTAACAATGTATAACGGAATGGCAGAGGTAGAATGCAGCAGTAAAATACTGGATATTACTTTGGTGTTACAAAGTACCTAATGGTGTCTTTTAGATATCCTAGAATTGTTTTTTTTTTCCTTTGTTATAAACAGATGCAAGCTCTCTTGGCATTTCTAAATGGCTTTAGCTTTTTTTTTTTAATGCTGGTTTGAATGTAACATTTGTATGGATTTTAGCACCCCCTAGTGAACCACTATGATTCAACGATTTTATCTTGACACTGATAACAGACAGCCTGTCTTTGACTCAAGCCTCAAAGAAGTCCTTTATGGTTATTTGTCAAAACTAAAAGGCATTTAATTACTCTCTTTAATGAAACATGAGTATTTTAATGCTGCTACTGTGGCCATACATGTGGAGATGTGAATATGACAATGTTGTTAGCCTGTGAATTGTGACAGTTGTAATACAGACCTAGCACTTTTGTCACCTGTTACAGGATAAGAATCAGGTGAACGTGAGTCAGCTGTGTCTGGTGGATCTGGCTGGCAGTGAGCGTACTAGCAGAACCAGAGCAGAGGGCAGCCGTCTTCGTGAAGCAGGTAAGGCACGGACAAAAAGAACAAAAGAATAATACCTTCACCATTTAAACTGTTTTATATGAAGACCATATGTTATTAGAGATGCACCGATCCGAAATCTGGATCGGTATTGGCTCCGATACTGACGTTTTTACTTGGATCGGGTATCGGCCTGATGAGCCCAATCCAAATCCGATACCACGTGATTGTCATTGCCGTTATTGTAAAGCTCAATGAATGACATAAAAGAACCTTTAAAGCACCAATAAAGTAGTCCTTATGCATTTTATTTGAAGACTCTTGAATACATACAATAGCTTTGTGAATCGCAAAAGTCTGTTTATTAAATACATATACAGTATGTACTCACAGCGTGCTTTACTAAACGAGGGCTGCTCTGACACACATACATGAGAACACGCATTGGCTCGTGATGCGCTGATGTATTTAGCTCTCAGAGCTCGCAATTTGTGAGCGCTTTACACACATTCCATCTCAGATGTAGATGCTCAGTAGTCCGGTTCACTTATAACAAGCATTGAGAATGGCACCGGAGGAGCATTACACCAGATGTTGAATAAAAATTCAATTAAACTACTGTGAAGTAGCCTACAAAACAAACACTCTTCTGGAGTCCTCCTGGTGCAGTCCTTCAAAATGAAAGTCCTTAGACATTACAACTGAAATGTATCACTATTGTAAAATAAAATTCAAACATTTATTATTATTGTATACAAATTAAAATAACAAATTACATTTTTTTTAACTAATTTAAAAAAATACTGTGTGGGTGGCCTGGGTAGCTCAGCGAGTATTGACGCTGACTACCACCCCTGGAGTCGTGAATTCGAATCCAGGGTATGCTGTGTTAACTCAATAACTGCAATGGTTCTTGACAATAAAACTCTTTATTGCTCTATGACATTCAACACGGCAGATCCTCTTTCCACAGGATGCCAGACTCTATCAGCTCCCAGAAAAACGCGCTAACCCAAAAAAGGTGCTCTTCGCACATGCGCAGTAAACAAAACATAACTTAACAATCTCCCTTTTTTTCTTTTAAGAAAACTGTTTAAGTTTAGAACATAAGCATTTAACAGGTTAACAGAATAACAGGTTAACTTTAGAGTTTTAGTTTAAATGACTAGACATTGACAAAACATAAGCTAATCATTGTCAAATCCATTCAGCCCTTAAGATAGCAAACACCTGTGCTGAGAGCTTTCAGAAGGCCAAGTCCAGATGCCCCCTTTTTTGTCAAGCAGTTAGCTAGCTGCTCTTTGGTGGTTGACCACAAGATCTGCTGAATGGTTCCAGAGTGTATAAGCTCCTTCATACTGCTGATTTCTAGGCGCAGTCTCTTTTCGGTGACAGATTTTGTAGATTTGAGAGCATCGAGAAGGGAATGATTGTCTGTTACACACACAATAGGCACATTGATACATGAGCAGTCACCAGTGGTAATCTCAGAGTATAGTGTAGCAAGGAAAACTGCACTGTCAACTCCATCTGCAAGTGCCAAAGTCTCTCCTGCTAAGGTACTCTGTGCAACTCTCCTAATTCGTTTTGACTGCCAAGATATAGGTGAAAATCTTCCATTTTCTCCCATAAGCATGATCGCAGTACACCACCAATTTAACAGAACTGTTTTTTCCTAAGTACTGAAACCTCAAGATGACCTCTTCTGATTTCAGTTTTCTGATAAGTTTATTTGCACAATGCAGGGTCTGAACAGTAGCATGCTTTGTGTTAGATGCCAAGATGGATATGTCATATATTATGTCAGGTCTGCTTTGCCTGGCAACCCACAATATTTGTCCAATCTTTGATTTTAGCATGTCCATCTCAACGTCTGTCAGTGAAGCTTCACGCTCTGTGTTGCTCTGGTGAAGTCCACTGGGATAGGTTGCAGATTTTTTATGTACGTTCCTTGTTGTATTTGTATTTCATCCTCCTTAGAATGTACTTCTATTCCAACGTAGCTGAAACTGTCATGTTCTTCCCGTCCAACTTGAAAGGCAGCTTTCAATTGAGGAATGATGTTTATGGTGAATGCATCTGTACCACCCCAAATAAAGTCATCCACATGTGATGCAAGAATTCCCATCACCTTGCAGGAATCATCCAGCCAGTAAAATACTGCTGGATCTACCTTTGACACTGTAGCTCCCAACTGTTGCATGGTGTCTTTCACCCTATTATACCAGAATAAAGAAGCATCTGTTAGGCCATAAACACATTTTTTCAACTTCCATATGCTTCCTTTGTTCTGCACTTCTTGTGGTGGGCGAATGAAAATATCTCTGGTTAACTCTTCACCTTGTAAAAAGGCTGCTTTAATGTCCATGGAGTTTAGCTGCCATTTATTTTGACATATGACTGCCATGATCATTTTTAGAGACTCTGAGGCACATGTAGGTGAGTCTTTGGGAAGGTCTTGAGTGTTTATTTCTTCAAAGCCTCTCGCAACTAGTCTAGCCTTACGTACAACTCCAGCAGCTGTTTCTTTAAGTGTGCACACCCACCTCGTGGAGATGCACTTCTGGCCTTCATCTTTCACTTCTTCATAGACGTTATTTCTCTTCCAGGTGCTGAGTTCTGTATTTTTTGCCGGCATAAAGAGATCATCATGTACTATCAATATATCATCTTCATTGGAGTCAGTGCTCAACTTAGCATGTTCGGATGGAATCACCTGAACATTGTCCATTTGTCCTAGATTGATTGACTGTAGTTGTGCCAGCAATTTCCTCAGGCTCACTGTACTGCAAATTGTACCAGTTTTTGTGTTTACCGGTTGCCTTTCCTGCTCAGCTGAGGATTTTCCCAGTATGGATTCGTCCACTTTGATTATCTGTGTATTTAAATATTTGGTCTGTTTTCAGTCTTAGACCTTCACAGCTCATGGATGAGCGGGTTTGTGGCGTGTGGGATTGATCAAGATTATCCCCTTCAGGTAGCACTGATGCAGAAGGTTCACTGTCATCTTCAGCATTAAGACATTCATCATTAGCTGGTGTTATTTCCTCATTTTCACTTTCAGTGTCACTGAGATCTGCTGCTGGTGTTACTGTGGGATTTTCATTTGTTCCCTTTCTGTCTCCTCCAGTTTTGTTTGTGGGTCATCCACCTTTCTTAGTCTAGACTGATGCACTCGAACATAGGTTCCACCATGCCTGACAAATACAACCACATTATCTTGGCCTATGACTACACCTGGACCTTTCCACTCATTACAATCTACTCGCTTATAATACACTTTGTCCCCTGTTTCATATCTGTCATGAATGGGCCACAATTGCTTACGAAGGGCTCTTCTAATTCTCTCCGAGCATTCGGCTTCTGTGAATGCTTTTCTCATTGCATGTAATGTGGTGATTTGTTTAGCTATCCAAGTACTCATACTTGTTTCCAGAGCTGGAGGCTTATTAGTGAGGACTGAGGGCAGATTTGGGTTCTGCCCAAACACTAACTGGTAGGGACTATAACCATGCACATTGTGCATAGAGTTCTTTGCCATCAGTGCCCAGTCTAGAGCTGTCTTTCAGTCACAGTTGTTGTCCTCCTTCAGCTTCAGCAAAATTTCAGTTAGGGTCAGATTGTGCCTTTCTACAAGGCCATTACTCCATGGACTGTATGCTGCAGTTGTTTTAACTTCAGTATTAAACTTTTCAGCCATGTCCCTCATTTCATTATTAAATTCACCTCTATTATCACTAAACAGTCTGCATGGAGGATCATGAACACTTATCCAGCAGTGAATAAAGTGCTTCACTATCTCTTTTGGGTTCTTTGTGGTGACGATACTCCCTGCACTGAAACGTGTGAAGTGGTCAATAGCATGCAAATACCATACTCCCAGCTCAAGCTCATGTAAGTCCACAGCCACAGTCTCATTATAGGCTGATGCCATAGGCAAACCCACTACAGGCTTATGTTTGGCTTGCTGTATCTGATACATGTTTCACAGTTTTTAACAATGTTCTTGAGAATTGTGTTGCATTCATCATCATGATTACCTGAGCAGGCCAGTCATTTTTGCAGTCTTTCAGCTGAAGCATGTCCAAATTGTCTGTGTAGTTTCAATAGGACTGTCTCCTTTTCTTTTGTTGTCATGTTTTCTGTCACAGCAAGAATTTCATTTTCATTTTGTGTCTTGTTCTCACTTGTCTCGTTTTCATCTAGATGACTGTCATCTCTCAAGTTCACACAATAATGTCCTGAAGATGTTAGTTCAAGTTTAACAGGTTGTTTAAACATTGTTGCTTTGTCATGTGCAATGTCCAGAACTGCACTTGCTCTTTTCAATGACGTCTTGCTTAAAAGCATTGGTATTTCTGCAGGAAAAACTTCTGTCTCTATTTTGCATCTGGTATGTCCTATCCTTGCTGGAATGGTAACGTTCCTTGTGGAATAAACAACTTTGCCATCACCAAATCTGAAAGTTCTTGCACTTTGTTTGTCATCTATTTTCAGTAATTCACTCTGTGGTAGCCCACTTGTGTAATCCTCAAGCCATTTTTCTCCACACACAGTTCTTGTACAGGCTGTGTCAATCACAGCTGACCCTAAAGCCTCCACCATGAAAATTTCTGTGTTAGACAAAGATTCATTTGAAAACAAAGTGATGTTACATTCTTCAATGTCATCTTTTAGTTCTTCATCTTTTGTCATTCTTACATGTTCCTTTTTATTTGGACAGTCCTTTACCCAGTGATACGTGCTTTGGTAAATTGCACATTTTGTCCTTCCATATTTATCAAGGGGGTTGTGCCTTGAGCTATGGTTTGAGTGTTTGACTTACAGTATGTCCCCGTTTGCCTGAGTATCTCGTGTAATAGGCAGTGTCACTATTTGTGTTCTGCAGTGCACTGCTGCCCTCTCGTGGTGAAGTAACTTTGTCTCAAAATTCTTTTCAATGCTGATTTCATATCAGTGAAATAAATGCTAGAGCAAGCTGTAAGTGCTAACTGTTTATCTTTAACAGTAAGTCTGGCAGTATCGAGTAGCTTAAAGGCTAGTACGGCACCAGGGAGCTACATTTTGAACTTACGTAGCCTGTTGTATCGGCGTTCGAACTCGACGATGTATTCCACCATAGAAACACCGTTCTCTCTAGTGATCCGGTCAAACTCCGTGTACTGTCTATCTTTTTCTTCTTTTAAAAACACAGAGTCCAATTTCGCTATAAGTGTTCGCATTCCAGTGTCAGCATTCAAATCTTCAGCGGAAATTTCCAGAGCACTGTCCCTTGCTCTGCCCATCAGTGACAAAGTAACCGCCAAGGCTTGTTTTTTCTTTTCCAGGTCAGTAACACGTCTCCAAATTTCAATCTCATTTTTCCAACTTTCTTAAGCCGTCCTCTCGTCAAACGGTGGGGGATTTTTGTAATTCCCAGCAGCAACCATCCTCTGCTACCAATGTTAACTCAATAACTGCAATGGTTCTTGACAATAAAACTCTTTATTGCTCCATAACATTCAACACTGCAGATCCTCTTTCCATCGATGCCAGACTCTATCAGCTCCCAGAAAAACGCGCTAACCCAGAAAAGGTGCTCTAAGCACATGCGCAGTAAACAAAACATAACTTAACATGCTGAGTGACTCCAGCCAGGTCTCCTAAGCAACCAAATTGGCCTGGTTGCTAGGGAGGGTAGATTCACCTAGGGTAACCACCTTGTGGTCGCGATTAGTGGTTCTCGCTCTCAGTGGGGCACGTGATAAGTTGTACGTGGATCGCGGAGAGAGGCATGGGCCTCCACATGCTGCGAGTCTCCACGGTGTCATGCACAATGAGCCACATGATAAGATGCGCAGATTGACTGTCTCAGAAGCGGAGGTGAAGGCAACTCAGGCTTGTCCTCCGCCACTGAGATTGAGGTGAGTAACCACGCCACCACAAGAACCAACTTATTAGTGGGACTTGGGCATTCCAAATTGGGAGAAATATAAAAAAAATACTGTGTGCTTAAAATGTGAACCGATATTCCAATTTGATGATTCTATAGCAATAAAGTGAACAAAAAAGAGATCTGAAACCATTAACAAGTCCAGAAACAAGTTGGAAAAAAAAGTGTAAAGTGAACAGTTATTCTGTTATTGTTATTTCATCTTTCGTAGGCAACATCAATCAGTCTTTAATGACGCTACGCACATGTATTGAGGTTCTGAGAGAGAACCAGATGTGTGGTATGAACAAGGTGTGTGTGATTTCTACAGACCATGTTAATCTTTTTTATTTATTGTTTTAGTTCAACATCAACAAAAGCACTTTATTTACATTCTCTCCTCAGATGGTTCCATACAGAGATTCCAAAGTGACCCATCTATTCAAAAACTACTTTGATGGGGAAGGCAAAGTGAGAATGGTTGTTTGTGTAAATCCAAAAGCTGATGATTATGAGGAGACCTTGGTAAGCAATGTTAACATGTCAAAAGATTTCAAACAATAAATCCTGTTCAGATTTATAGTAGTTACACCGATACCTTTGGGTTTCTCTTCGTGTGTGTGTGTAGCTGGTGATGCGCTTTGCTGAGATGACTCAGGAGGTGGAGGTGGCCCGGCCTGTGGACAGACCCATCTGTGGTTTTGCTGCTGGCCGCCGACAGAGGAACCAGGCCTTTAAAGAGGAGCTGACTCGCAGACTGGAGGAACGTGGTGGTCCTGTAGATGGAGGTATTGCCTGTTTTGTCTTTAGCGCCTCATCAATTTTGAGAACTTTTTCACACAGGATGCATTCATGAGTCAACAGCTACACAGAGCACAACAGAATTGTATGAAAGTTTAGCTTCTCCCATACACCCTGCAAATTTAAACAGTAAATATGCTTGTCCATATGCTTCTCCTGCTCAGAGATTAATCTGATTGGTCCATTGTTCAAAAACTGACATTTAACTGCTGCACTGTGTCAGAAATTCTATTTTTAACCTGACAAGGTGTCTAAAAAGACGTGCCGTTAGTACCCTCACATGCTGTTAAAACGGTGACTATAGCACAGTTAGAACGAAAGAACGTACCCTAAGTGAATGGACCTTAAGATGATGTCATTAAATGTCAGTTTTGTTTGATAAAACTCTACTGTCTGAGGTGGTAATGTGTTGATCTGTTTATCTTATTTCAGGCAGCTGTGTCTATTTACTATTAATCTGTATAATGTGATGTGTGCTTTACAGAGACACCGACCATATTAAGCCAGCTGTTGCAGTCCTTTCCACCCATGCCTCCCTGTGAGATTTCTGGCCCTAATGACGATGTTACTCTACCAAGGCTCATAGACGCCCTGGAGAAGAGACACAAGATTCGCCAGATGATGATTGGGGAGTACAATAAAACTGGTAAAATCAACAATTCATTCAGAGTTGTCTGTTTCTGCAGCCTTATTGAGAAGAACGGACATATTAGATGCTTCTAAATGGTCTTTGTGTTACCTTTTTTCATATTTTCTTGCCATGTTTCTGTTTCAGCCAACATGCTGAAATCTGTTCTTCAAGAGCAGGACAGCAACATTCTCTCCAAAGAAAACTTTATCCAAGAACAGCGTGGAAAGCTTTGTGAAAAGGACAAGATGATCCAGAACCACAAGAATGAGATTGATCGTCTGGAAAAGAAATCCAAGATGCTGGAGTACAAGGTACTTGCACCATCATTCATTCAGGGTCTAAAATTGTTGAAATAATGGAGTGTCTCAGCAGATTAAACTCTCACAATGCAAACTATGCTGCAGAAACCAGCCATTTAGAATGTGTCATAATTATGGCGAGTATTGTGTCTCATTGGTCATCAGCACATTAAAATATGCCTGCCCGCATTTACATATAAGCACCTACTTGGCATTTAGCAACTTGGCTGGGATGTTGTTAATCATTTCACATGTGAAGAGATGAGCCAGTCATAACAGCCATTTACATATAGAAGACCCTGTTACATTAGCAAAAACATCCTGTTTAATTCCAAGGTTCAGAGAGAGGATTGAATCTAAATTGACTTGGTGTTAACCTTGATTTAAAGGGATAGTTCACCCAAAGATGAAAATTATCATCATTTACTTACTTTTTTTATTCTGCAGAACACAAACAAAATTTTTTGGAAAAATATCTCCGCTCTGTAGGTCCATACAATGCAAATGAATGGTGGTCAGACCTTTTGTAGCTCCAAAAATCACAAAGAAAAAGTAATCCATATGACTCCAGTGGTTAAATCCATATCTTCAGATGCAATATAATAGGTGTGGGTGAGAAACAGATCAATATTTAAGTCCTTTTTTTACTCTAAATCTCCACTTTCACTTTCAGATGTGAAAGTGAAAGTGGAGACTTAAATTTTGATCTGTTTCTCACCCACACTTATTATATAGCTTCTAAGGATATGGATTTAACAAGTCATATGGATTACTTTTTTCTTTGTGATTTTTGGAGCTACAAAGGTCTGATCACCATTCACTTGCATTGTGAGGACATACAGAGTTGAGATTTTCTTAAAATCTTTGTTCTGCTGAAGAGAGTCAAACACATTTGGGATGGCATGAGGGTGAGTAAATGAAACAATTTTTCATTTTTGGGTGAACTATCCCTTTAAATGGACTTCAGGAAAAAACTAAAACAATAAAATGCTTAGTGTAGATTATGGCCCTGTTAACGCACCTCTGCATCTACAATGTGTGCAGATTGACATCCTGCAGAAAACCACCAACATCTATGAGGAGGATAAGCGATCTCTTCAGCAGGAACTGGAGAGCAGAGAACAGCGGCTGCAAAGGGAAATGTCTGAAAAGAGACGAATGGAAGCACGCATGCAGGGCATTGTCACTGATGCCAAGCTCAAGTGGGAGAAGGAGTGTGTGAGTGTCAATGCTTTCCATAGACCATATTTTTGATATAGCAAGCTGCTTTTGGGACATGACTGTATCTTTGTTCAGTCAGATTTCTGTTTGATTTAATTGTGGATTGTGTAATGGCATGCAGTTTTTTAAGATTTGTTTTGTTCGTCTTTGCAGGAGAGACGGGTAAATGCCAAGCAATTGGAGATGCAAAATAAGCTGTGGGTGAAGGATGAGAAACTGAAGCAGCTTAAAGCCATTGTGACAGAGGGAAAGACAGAGAACCGGCAACCACAGCGGCCATCCAGAGAAAAGGACAAAGTTCCCCCAAAGAGATCTGCCTCCCCGTCACCTGTTCCTGTACGTTTAACTGACATGCGTTTTTAGACTGCTTGATCCTGTGATTTGTGTCCAACCAACTCCACGAGCCACAGCTTGTTTGTCTTTGCATGGTGTGCTATGTAGTGTTTATAATTAATCTGCGCACTTAATCCTTCACAAATATCACATCTGTTTTAATGCTGTTTTTAGTGTGTGTGTGTGTGTGTGTGTGTGTGTGTGTGTGTTGCATGTGTACTAATCTGATATCGCTTGCAGACTCCCTTCAATGGCTCCCAGCCATCCATCTCCTCCATGGAGCCCATGTATAACTTCCCTCAGACAGACAGGCCAGATCCTCCTTTCCCCAGACCAGGCAGTGTGTGTGTGGCCTCCTGCATCTCTGGGTGGGAGCAGGGAGTCCCACAGTCTCGCAGGCAGGGTAGCCACTCGCCCCCAGACAGTAGAAAGAGAGCTCAGGGCCTTCCCAGCAGTCTTGAGAGGAGGAGAGGCAGGTGCTGGGTCAAAGACTGTGAGGTGCTTGTCCCACCAGCAGATGTAGACCTAGAGGCAACTGGTCACAGGGTCAGTGGAGTATCTTGCTGTAGTTGTAGGTAGAGCTGCAACAAGACAGTAATATAGCCATTGCCTATTATAAACCGTTGATCTGTGTTGACCCAAATATTACGTGGAAGATCTGTGTGTACAATGACCTGTAAAATGAAAGTGTTCATGCTTTCTGTTCTGCACTTTTAGACAAATAAATTGTTTTTTATTATCTCAATGTTATCTGTTACGCCTGTCAAAACTTTTTTTTTTTGTCCAGTGTATAAAAGGCAACTAAACAATGTAATAGGTTGTGTAAAAGTTGTGATTTTGTTTATTTTAAAGCATAAATACTTGGAGAATAGATTTATTATAATGTCTAAGGACTTTTTAGTTTTGTTAGTTTCAGTATCTTTTTTTTTTTTTTTTTTTTTTTTTTTTTTTAGCAGCTTGGCATGTCTAGTTTGTGCTTCTAAAAAGTTTAGATTCACTAACCCACTAACGCTACTGCATGAGCCCTGTTTTCTATTTGTCTTACTTTGCTTGTGTTTTAATTGAATAGACTGGGCCGCCGGTTCGGCCTCTGCACAGACGCTCGCACTCTGCAGGTGGGGAGAGGTGGGTAGATCACACACCCGCTACCAATGTAGACCTGGATACAGTAATGCAGCCAAACATCCCCAACGCCATCAAAGTGACAGCTCCCAGTGAGAAAGCTCTGTCCAAGTGTGACAAGTATGTTCTGACACACCAGGAGGTGGCTTCAGACGGGGAGATTCAGACCAAGTTAATCAAGGTAGCTTTTTTTTTTTTTTTTTTTTTTTTTTGAATGGGCTTGCTCAATCTAATTAATATTGTGTTTGGTTGTCAGCTGTAATGTAAATCTTTTTTTTTTTTTTTTTTTTTTTGGACAGGGTGAAGTGTTCAAGACTAGAGGTGGAGGACAGGCTGTTCAGTTCACGGATATTGAAACACTCAAGCAAGAAACCCCTGTTGCTACTAGGTGATTTATTTGTTACTAAGCAAGTTCTTTTTAGTGGTAGTGATGTGGATATTGTTGATGGTCTTATGAACTGCTATTTGTACTGTTGTGTTAATTTTAGCCGAAAGAGGCGATCAGCAGAGACTGGCCCAGCCCCGCAGGGTGAGCCAATGGAGGGGGACTGGACTGATGTGGAGACAAGGGTAAGTTACTGTTGTCCAGTGAAGCCACAATAAGACTGGATAATTATATGGTGTGTAAAGAACAAACCAGTCAGTGGAAACCACTGTCATGTAACTGACTACATAACCTGGTGCTTTTGGGGCATTGATCGTAAAGTTCTTTATATAACATAGATAATAACATATATGTTATATATAATTATACTACCAGTCAAAACTTTTGAAACACTTGACTGAAATGTATCTCATGATCTTAAAAATCTTGATCTGAAAGCTTATGCTTAAATGTTTTAAATTAGTTTTGTAGACAAAAATATAATTGTGCCACCATATTAATTTATTTCATTATAAAACTAAGATGTAATTAAAAAAGTTTTTGAAATTGATGACTTGGACCAAATAAAGAAAAACAGCCAACAAGTGTACATATGTACATATATACACACACACAAAGTACTGTGCAAAGTTTTAGGCACTTTTAAGGCACAAAATGTTGCAGAGTGAGGATTTCTTCAAAAATAATGCAATAAATAGTTTTCATTGATCAATTAATGCATTACAAAGTCCAGTAAACATAAAAAAAAACCTTTGCATTCATTTTCTTGTTTTTTGGCAGATAGTATGTTCCAAGCTTCTTGGACAATATGCCACAGTTCTATCTATTTAGACTGTCTCAATTCTATCTCATGTAATCCCAGACTGACTCGAAGTTTCAAGAAGAAGGTGGTGGGCACTGCGGGGGCCATGCCATCTGTTGCAGGGCTCCCTGTTCTTCTATTCTAATCTATTTGCAAAAGGAATGTTTGTCTAAAATGTATATTTCCCATTGACACACTAAAACTGAAGATATAAATAACCATCTTAAGACGAAGGGGTCATGTGACGCCATGCAAGAAGCAGATGTGCGAGCGATGAGCTCTGCGCACTTTGCTAAATTTAATTATTTTCATGTTATAATCTGGTGAAATGTGATACACCCAGTTACACATTTGCTCCTTTGTTGCAAAACATGGCAAAGAAGTCAAAATCCTCAGGCTCTGGAGACATTAAAAGACACTTATGTGTTCAGGATGAAAGCCCCGACAGGCCTACAGACCGGGGACTCGATTTGGATGGTGCGGCGGGAGAGGTGATGTTGACGAAGGTTCTTGCTGACTTGGAGGATCTCGCTGTAATACGTCGATCGATTACGGCGATGGAAATAAAATTCTCTGAGTTAGTTGCAAGAGTGATTGATGTTGAGAGACTAATCGATTGTCTGGAGTCTTCGGAGAGGGAATTAACCGCTAATCCGCCCGCGACCAAAGTTGATTTGGAACATCTCCTTGAAAAGCTTGAAGATCTTGAGAATAGAAGCCGTTGGAATTCCTGAGCATGAGGAGGGCAGAGATATGGTGAAATTCCTTGACAAGCTTTTCCTGAGTCTGCTCGACATAACACGCCATAAACTGGAAATCGAGCGAGCTCACAGATTTGCTGAGGGAGAAAGGCCCCGATCAATCCTGGCCAAATTTCTGAGGTCATCCGATAAAGATCTTGTTGCGCCAGGCGAGGAGCAAAGGGAAGCTTTCTTGGAAGAACCATAATATTTTCTTGTTCCCGGACTTTGCGAGTTTGACGAGAGAAACGCGATCGGTTCAAGGAACGTAAGAAACTCTTACATCAGAAAAAGATCTTTTGCTCTGATGTTTCCGGCCAAACTGAGAATAGAAACGAAGGATTGTCCCAATCAGGCAATGTATTTTATAGAATCAATGGGTGAGTAACCATTTGGGTGTTTCTCATGTGAGTGGGTCGACTCGCTGTACTTACTCTGGCTTTTGAGGAAGCTGGGTGTCATTTTGGTTTCTTTTTGCGTTGGCTCCGCTGAGCGGCTGGAGTTTGTTTTGTGAATAACACTTTTCCTAAAAGAAACTTTTGCATTGACAAATTACTTTTGCATTGAAGTTCCCGGCCAGTTTGAGAGTGGACACTATGGATGACCGGAAAATATCTACATGCTCACACAAAGGATGTCTTTTACAAAGTTGACGGATTGTGTAAGTCATGGTATATACTTTTATGCGGCCTCCGAGTGAATTGACTCGACCATCCGGGGAACTGGGATGCCGGTTTTGTTTCTTTTTGTATTGGTTCCGCCTAGCGGCTGGAGCTTGTTCTATTGAATAACACTCCTTTGGAACAGCTGTGGATTAATCTGTTCGTTCTTCATGTTATTCCTCCTGCTGGCTGGAGTTTCTTTTGTTGAGTATTTTTATGGGACATTGGAATGATTACGTCATCCGCTGAACTCAACAGCTGGCTCACTGAACATTCGTTTGTCTGTCCGAGGAATCTGAACGGTTTTATATCAGCTGGAATTTGTTTTGTGGATGATCACACCTATGAGACAGTTCTGTGAATGAATCTACATGTTCTTTGTGTTCATTCTTCCTATTGGCTGGGGTTTATTTTACAAAGTATTTTCCGTTATGTAATTTTGCCTCACAAATTTGTGAGGCAAAATTGAGCAATCCGATGGCAAAGTTGTTGTGGGGGCTCGTGGGTGTTCATGGACCTTTTGAGTATAGAGGGATTGTCGCCGGTAGGCGCTTTCATGCGCGGGGTTAATGCGCATGTTTTTCTTTTTTTCTGTTTGTTTTGTTCGGGGTTTGATTGTTTCACTAATGGGGAATGTGGTCTGTTATAATTTTGTTTTTGACACAATTTATTTTTTATACTATATCAAAATGTCAAATGTTAATATGAGTGGATTGTCTCTCAACCTGGAATGTAAATGGGTTGGGGCACCCCATAAAAAGAAGGAAGGTTATTACTTTTCTTAAACGTAAGAAATATGATATAGTGTTTCTTCAAGAAACTCATCTTTCCCTGCAGGAAGCTGAAAAATTTGGGAAGATATGGGGTGGACATGTTTTCTTTAGTGCTGGCTCAAGTAAGAGCAAGGGAGTCATTATATTGATTAATAAACATCTACAATTCAAATGTCTCAAACAGACTAAAGATAAATTAGGGAGAGTCATTATTGTTTTAGCTGAAATTCAAGGGCAAAGGTTGATTTTGGCTAATATTTACGCACCTAACGTTGATGATCAGGGCTTTTTTATAGATCTTGAAGGGATGCTGCAAACTGCTGGCACCCCTCATGATATAATATTGGGAGGAGACTTTAATCTTTTGATGGACTCAGTCCTTGATCATAGTGAAGCAAAAGTATGTAAACCCCTTTGAGCAACATTGACGCTTCACAGGATGTGTAAAAAATCTTGGTCTTACAGATATTTGGAGACTTTTGAACCCATCTGGTAGGGACTATACATTTTCTTTCATCAGTCCATAAGATTTATTCAAGAATAGATTATTTTTTATTTTATATTTTTATATCCAGATCCCTTATTTCATCTGTTGTTGATTGTTTAATTGGAAATATCTTAGTCTCAGATCACGCCCTGGTGAGTTTAGAGGTGTTGTCATATACAGAGAAAAATAAATCATATAGTTGGCGCCTTAATGTGTCCCTTTTGCAAAATCCTGATTTCCAACAAATGTTAAAGACTGAAATCAATGTTTATATGGAGACCAACTGGTCCTCAGTATCCTCTGTGGGTGTGGCTTGGGAGGCACTTAAGGTGGTTCTTAGGGGTCGGATCATACAGTATGCCTCATTCACCAAAAAATCCAAAGCACAAGAACTTGTGGAGCTGGAAGGAAATATTAAAAGTGCTGAGGCAGAGCTAAAGCTCCGTATGTCATCTGATGGAAATATAGATATAATACTATTTTGTCGTGGAAAGTGGAGTTTAGGTTATTCAGGGCAAGACAGTCCTACTTTGAGTCGGGGGACAAAGCAGAACAACTTTTGGCTGGATGTATAGAGCAGAGGGGGTCTTTTTCTGCCGTTCCCTCTGTGAAATCTGCAGGTGGTGAAATATTTGCCTCGGCCATTGATATTGGTAATGCTTTTGAAGAATTCTACTTTGATCTCTATAGTTCCACGTCTTCATCTACTGATGAGGGTATTGGGAACTTTGTGGAACCATTGGATCTTCCTGGACTGACGACTGAGCAAGGGAGTTCTCTTGATTCTGAGATAGCTTTGGAGGAGCTTGATGAGGTGGTTAAGGCCTTGCCTACAGGCAGGGCTCCGGGGCCTGACGGCTTTTTCAAATCTTGTGCTACAGGACTGGCTCTGCTTTTGTTGGACGTTTATACGGAATCATTGAAGAATGGAGGGCTTCTGCCAACCATGACGCAGGCCTGGATCAGTCTGATTCTTAGAAAGGACAAAGATCCAAGCGAGTGTGAAAGTTGCCGCCCAATTTCCCTGATCTAGTTAGATGTAAAAATATTGTCAAATTCTGGCTAATCGATTAAGTTATGACATCACTTATGCATAGAGATCGGCTGGGGTTTATTCGAGGCCGTAGCTCTTCTGATAATATCAGGCGTCTCATCAATATCATGTGGTAAGTGGCGATTGGTCGGTCTCCGGTCGCTGCCATCACACTTGACCCGGGGGGGGGGTGTTTGATATGGTGGAATGGGATTATCTTTTTAAGATTTTGGAGGTGTATGGGTTCAGGAGTGCATTTATTGGTTGGATTGAGTTTCTTGGTAGATGCCCTGTAGCAGCGGTGCAAACAAATGGATTCATTTCAGATTATTTTACTCTGGATAGGGGCACCCGGCAGGGTTGCCCTCTTTCCCCATTATTGTTCTGTCTTGCTCTGGAACCATTAGCAGCCGCGATAAAGGAGGGAGGATTTTCCAGTGGTGATTGCGGGAGGTGTGGCGCATGAGCTTCTGCTTTACGCAGATGTTTTATTTTTCATCTCCGACCCTACTGGATCTATGCCTTGCCTCCACAGAATTATTAACACCTTTTCCAAGTTCTCAGGATACAAAGTAAATTGGTCTAAATCCGAAGCTTTGGCTTTGACAGCGTACTGTCCAGTAATGGCCTTCCAGCCAGGTGCCTTCCAGTGGCACAAACGGGGAATTAAGTATTTGGGAATTTTATTCCCACAAATTTGTCTGATTTAGTCAGAGTTAATTTTGATCCCTTAATAAAAAGGTATTCGAATGATGTGGACAGGTGGGCTTCGTTACATTTATCGATGAAGGTTAATGTTATTAAAATGAATTGTATTCCAAAATTCAGCTACCTGCTACAGTCTCTCCCTGTAGATGTCCCCCTCTCTTATTTCAAGCAATTTGATAGCATAGCTAAGTCCTTCATTTGGAATGGTAAGTGTCCCAGGTTAAATTTCAATAAGATACATAGGCCGATTGACAAAGGTGGGTTAGGCCTAACCAAGATTTTGTTTTATTATGCATTCGGTCTTAGACATTTGGCTCATTGATCGCTTCCACCTGAGAGAGCCCCTCCCTGGTTTTCTATTGAAAAGGAAGTTCTTGCCCCTATCTCGCCACTGCAAAGCCTTTCGATTAAACTATCTGGAGAGGTTAAGTTGCATTTGCACTCGACATGGACAAAAGTGTCCCGAGTGTTTAATTCTGGTATTTGTTTAAACGTAGCCTCGAGCATATGGCTGGACCCTAAACTGTGTATTAATAATTCCCCTTTCTGTTGATCAGATTGGATTGTGAGGGGGGTTAATACACTTGGTGACCTATATGAGAGTGGAGTATTGAGACCTTTTGAAAATTTGGTTCAACATTTTGGCATTCCCAGATCTCAGTTTTATAAGTATTTACAGCTACGCCACCTACTCTGTGTGTGTGTGTGTATATATGTCTTATCTGTACGCCAAATACATTTTAAACTCAGTTTTTCACAATCGCTTACATTTAATCGTAGAAAACATTCCCTGTCTTAGGTCAGTTAGGATCACTATTTTAAGAAAGTGAAATGTCAGAATAATAGTAGTGAGTGATTTATTTCAGCTTTTATTTCTTTCATCACATTCCCAGTGGGTCAGAAGTTTACATACACTTTGTTAGTATTTGGTAGCATTGCCTTTAAATTGTTTGACTTGGGTCAAGCAAAACGGGTAGCCTTCCACAAGCTTCTCACAGTAAGTTGCTGGAATTTTGGCCCATTCCTCCAGACAGAACTGGTGTAACTGAGTCAGGTTTGTAGGCCTCCTTGCTCGCACATACTTTTTCAGTTCTGCACACAAATTTTCTGTCAGATTGAGGTCAGGGCTTTGTGATGGCCCCAATACCTTGACTTTGTTGTCCTTAAACCATTTTGCCACAACTTTGGAGGTAATGCTTGGTCATTGTCCATTTGGAAGACCCATTTACGACCGAGCTTTAACTTCCTGGCTGATATCTTCAATATATCCACATAATTTTCCTTCATGATGCCGTCTATTTTGTGAAGTGCACCAGTCCCCCTCCTCCAGCAAAGCACCCCCACAACATGATGCTGCCACCCCCATGCTTCACTGTTGGGATAGTGTTCTTCAGCTTGCAAGCCTCACCCTTTTCCCTCCAAACATAAGGATGGTCATTATGGCCAAACAGTTACATTTTTGTTTCATTAGACCAGAGGACATTTCTCCAAATGGTAAGATCTTTGTCCCCATGTACACTAGCAAACTGTAGTCTGGCTTTTTTATGGCAGTTTTGGAGCAGTGGCTTCTTCCTTGCTCAGCAGCCTTTCAGGTTATGTTGCTATAAGACTCGTTTTACTGTGCATATAGATACTTGCCTACCTGTTTCCTCCAGCATATTCACAAGGTCCTTTGCTGTTGTTCTGGGATTGATTTGCACTTTACGCCCCAAACAACGTTCATCTCTTGGAGACAGAATGCGTCTCCTTCCTGAGCATTATTATGACTGCATGGTCCCATGGTGTTTATACTTGCATACTATTGTTTGTTCAGATGAACATGGTACCTTCAGGCATTTGGAAATTGCTCCCAAGGATGAACCAGACTTGTGGAGGCCCACAATGTTTTTATTTTTTTTTTTTATTTTATTTTTTTTCTCATGATGTCTAACAAAGAGACACTGAGTTTGAAGGTAGGCCTTAAAATACGTTCACAGGTACACCTCCAATTCAGTACACCTCCTGTCAGTTAATTGTCTGAAGTCTTGACATCATTTTCTGGAATTTTCCAAGCTGCTTAAAGGCACAGTAAACTTGATGTATGTAAACTTCTGACCCACTGGAATTGTGATAGTCAAAAGTGAAACAATCTGTCTGTAAACAGTTGTTGGAAAAATTACTTGTCATGCACGAAGTAGATATCCTAAATGACCTAAACTACAGTTTGCTAATATTAAATCTGTGGAGTGGTTAAAAATAAGTTTTAATGACTTCAACCTAAGTGTATGTGAACTTCTGACTTGTGTGTGTCTATATATATATATATATATATATATATATATATATATATATATATATATATGAATGAATAAAATTCAAAGCTAGCTATCCATGTTTGTAAATATTTTAGATGAGGCTTATAAAGTGGCTGCAGCTACTGTACAAAGCAAAATACTGTATGTAGGAATGGGATATCCAACAACTGAATGAATTCTACATTGCTGCCTTTGGTTTTTAAAGTGTAAATGGCTTCAGCAATTACAATGGGAGTGATCTAGTTTTGAGTCAGTGTTACTCAAAAAGAAGCGTATGAAACATGCTGTGATTTTAGACCTCAAAACTTTCCCGATCCAAAAAGAGTATTGAAGCTAAGCTGACAAAATGGCTCATTCTGAACTCTGGGGAGCTTTTTTAATGCAAGCTTAATTTCCTGACCATGTCTTTATTCTCTAGTGTTCTGTTGCCGTTGAAATGAGAACTGGCTCAAATCTGGGACCCGGATACCAGCACCATGGATTTCCAAAGTAAGCTCTTTTATTTACATATGAAATAGTTTCACATGTCTTCTGGATAAGGAATGTGTAGTCAGTCATGGTTTTGTCCATTTTTCTTTTGCAGACGCAAAAAGCCTTAAGACTGTCCTCTCATTGCGATCACAGACGAGTCCTTTCCTCTTGAAACCTCATCACTGTGTGCAATAGCAAATTCACTTTATAATATTTAACTTTTTTTTTTTTAATGCTTTTTATTTTTATTTTTTTTATAGATAACACAAATTCACCAAAGCTGTTTTTATACTGCATTTTCTACCTTGGTGTTGCCATGAAAAATTCAGGTTTTGTGTAAACATGGGTCTGGGTGGGTTTAAAGTTTTGTAAATGTAGTATTTCCTTGCTGCCCCTTAGGCATATTATTTTCTGATATCTTGTATATTATTTGGCAGTTAGGGCAATCTAAGCATTTGCTGGCATTTCATAATATTCTTATAGTCATTTTTATGACTCCTACAAGTAGGTAGCAGCACCTCGGAAAAGCACTTTCCATTTAGTTTTCTCACCTGTATGACATTGCTGAAGACAAACTGTTAATAAACAGCATTAGATGCTATACTTGTTTGGGCTTGTATTGTGAGTTCTATTGTGTTTCTTAAATGCACACTCATTGTAGTAGCATAGTTCTTCTCAGAATATTAAATGCAATTTTATATGAGAGCAGTAGATGGCAGCAGTGTTTAACTTTAAAATATTGAGGTTATGCAGAGATACACCATAGTAAGGTAAGCTGATGACCTTATCCATATGTTTTAGCCCTGCACTAAACTTGGCATGAAAACTTTGCTGTTGTCTCATATAGTCAATAGGCCTATTTAAGTCACCTCATTCCTTATGAACACATCTTCCACGCCATGTCAAAATCATGTCTGAAATCCAGTGGAAAAGAATGTTTGGATTATGAAACCGTATTTGCCAAATAAATAACGCATCAAATCCGGCTTAGTGTCACTGAAATGCGGTCAAAGCCTCTGCTCACACAGGCCTGAAGTGTTACTGAAATCATTGTCCTGCAGCTTGAGTGTTTGTGATGTACATGACCACAAGTGACGAGCATGACAGAAGACTGCAAAGTACCACAGATTCCAAAAGCTTAGCTGTGTTGAAAGATTTGATGTGGTCCGTCATTGCTTTTGTCCCAATTTGGCATTGAAAGAGAATAACATTAGATATCTATTTAACTGTGCTCTTTTTGTTGGAATTTAGCTCTTTGTTTTGGAAGCCCTTTGTGCTCCCACATGGTGTGGGCACAAACATTTATACATTTTTATTATTATTATTATTATTTTTTATTATCCGCATTAAATGAATTTTCTAGTTCGAGACAGGCGCGATCAACAGCATACAGTTGCAATCGAAATTATTCAACCCCCCCAAGACAGTAAGGATTTAAAAAGGTAAGCTTTTCTGATGACCCATAATTTTTAAACTTTACATCTATATCAGTTGAGTGACACATTCAAAGTCATAGTGTGAATATATAACCTATTATTTCTAAATGGCAGGATTTTTTAAAAATACAGCCATGTCATAATTATTCAACCCTATTGCATGTAGCTGTTTCTTAAATATGTAAGGCTACACAAGTAATTGTTTTAAAACAAAATTAAGTAATCAGTCTGCAATGGCACTTATTTAAGTTTTAAAATTAAAAATTTAAGTTTAGTGTTGTAAGCAAAAATGTATTTCTATGCAAAAAATGCAATTAAAAATAAACTGTCTCAAAAGCTAATAGAGATTATTTCATTACACAAGAAAGGTCATGGCTAAAAGTACATTTCCAAGGCACTTCAATTTCCAATAGACAAAGTTGGCAGCACCATTCATACCTTTTTTTTTTTTTTTTTTATATGGTACAACAGCAACCTTCTTGGGGTGTGGAAGATAGCAAAACTTCAAGGGAAATGTTGACTTGAATATTCAAGAATTAATTAGGAAAGACCTGTGGAGTCCTGGAAGAAGGTTTTATAGATGTATGACACTAAACTGAAAATGAGTTTTAGACCCATGGGTCAGCAGTACGTCTGGAGTAAGATGACAAGGTGATGACAAGAACGACACCATCCCCACAGTCAAGCATGGAGGTGGGTCAGTCCTGTTATGGGGTGTTTTGCGGCTGCAGGAAATGGCTATCCTGACTATGTGACTGACACCATGGATTCTTCCAGGTATCAGGCCATTTTTTCAGTGTGTAAATTGAAGCTCTGTGATCACTGGACTTTCCAGCAAGACAATAACACCAAGGATACATTCAAGTTGTCCAAAATCTGGTTCAGGGATGGGTTGTGGAATGTCCTTAAATGGCCCTTTCAGTCCATCATTAAAATCCCATTGAAAATCTTTGTTGGGATTTCAAGGAAGCAGTGGCAGCACAGAAACCAAAGAATGTCAATGAGCTGGAAGCTTTTGCTCATGAAAAATGTGTAAAGATTCCAATAGAGAGGTGTCCGAAGACTGAGAACACTTACCTGAAACATTTATTTGATATTATTAAGGGTAAAGGATGCTCCACAAATGACTGACTTTGGGGGTTGAATATTTTTGACATGACATTTGTGGAGAGAATTAGTTACTTATTATTTTAAAATTTGTCTAAACTGAACTCTGTTCTCAAAATCACTCATGTATTAAAAACTTGCTTTGACTGTTTACTGAGGTTTTAGTTGATGTGTTTTCATTCACATCACCAGAATGTATTGCTAGTCAGGGGGGTTGAATAATTTTGATTGCAACTGTATGTGGCATAATATTGATTACCACAAAAATTAATTTAAACTTGTCCCTCCTTAAAAAAAAAAAAAAAAAATCTGGGTTTCAGTGAGGCACAAAGAAATTAATGCGGTCAATTGTTAAACATAAAAATAGTACCCATTGTTTCAAAAGTATAGTCACAAGATGTAAACGATGTGTGTGTTAACATGATTTTTGTGTGATTTAAAAAGTTTACTAACCTTTTCTGTGCACAGTTATATCCAATTTTACTACTTTTTTGCCATGATGCTTGAAATAACAACTTAGATTTAAACAACTTTACAGCTCAAATAATACACAAGTTTTAACAGAAGAATTAATGTAAGGGCTTTTATAAAATAATAAGCTTCACATTTCTGCCTACAAACCCTCCAAAAATTGGCCACATTTACTTTTTCCACTAAAACCCAGATATTTGCTTTTTTTTTTTATGCCACAAAAGCTGTCGATTGAGCTTAACTTGTATTGAACCTGGAATATTCCTTTAATTCAACATTAGTTACTCTGAAAATGCTCTCAATTTCTGTGGCAAATTAAGCATAGTGTTTTTTACACTTTTTTTTTTTTTTTTTTTTTTTTTTTTTTTCCAACAGTTAATTTTCACACAGCAAGACAGTTTGTTTAATTATATTGGTGAAATGTGAAAATCTGTCTTCATGCTTTGTGTAATATCTATTAAATTAAGTGTTCACATGTTCTAAAAAATAAAGGTTAGTGGCTCATTAGCTTTGGCTGCTTTAAGTGGTCTCCTTGCATAAACTTTGCATAAGTGCTTTCTGCTTTTGTATTAGAATTTTGAAACTAGTGTCATCCAGTGTGTTATTGTATTTTGGTGGGTTTCAGTTGGTTTGGTATGGTTAGGGTTAAGTTTGAGTTGGGGTTAGCGGATGCTACTTTGAGCAGGAGAAGAAAAGCGTGTGTGTGGAGGTTAACAGATCAATGGAAAGTTGAACAGTAGCAATTCTGTCAGAGTACATGAAGTGGACCATGCCCAAAAAAAGAGTCTGAAACCCAGACATTCCATTCCAAATGAGAAAAACTTCCTTTTAAAATATGTTTTCAATATTTCAACTTCCCTTTTGGATTTACCTTTTGATTATATGATTGCGTACAATGCCCAAACTCCAAATTTAATTTAGAAAGAATCCTGCCAGTCGTTCCCATAGCAAGCTAAAAATAGTTTTGGGAGTTGTATGCAAATGTTTTTCTGCTCAGAGAAATAATGCAGGTATGTTTTTATAACTGAGTCAGCCCCTATGTCATTCATTGTATAATAATGTCCTCTCTGACACACAAGTACAAAATCAGTCTCAGTATGTAAAGAGAGCAGCGAATGGGCTCTGCTTCTCTCCCTATCGGCTCCAGAGCCAAAGCCTGATGGTGGATATCTCATCTGCTCCTCTGACTCTATTTCAATTTGGAGGCAATAGAGAGTGACTAACATGGAGCGCCTCCAAGAGAGGGTCAAGGGCTCCAAGCGATGAGCAGACATTAAACTCACTTGTGTAGTGCTCTGCTTTTTGACCATACACTGTCTGATGAGCCTCACTGCAACGTAATCATTTGGCTCAATAAGCCATGGCTGTGCAGCCAGTGAGAATGTAATTTTATCAGTGTTGGATAAGTTACATAAAAAATTAATTACTAACTACTAATGATATCTAGAGTGTAAGTAGATTACTGTACTAAATACTCTGTCTGAAAAGTAACTGCATTACTAATTACTTTCTAAAACCCTTATCAACCTCAACCAGATCAAAAATACCAGGATAGACATGAAACTGTTCTTTTAATTCTTTCAAATAAATCATATAAAACCATATAAATTATTCATGAACTGGCCAAAGAATTTAAGGGGCAGCATTAAATTAGAAAACATATATTTTAACATTAGATATTAAATTTAGTTTTTAAATTCACAATATAGAATTGTTCTAGTCTATACAGTATTTAATGCAATTACATCAGAACTAATTAAATTACTGAAAAATTAAGAGTAATCCCTTAATTTACTTTTTTCAATGAAAAAGTAATTTAATTACAGTAATTCATTACTTAGTAATGCATTACATCCAACACTGAATGTTATGATGAAACTAGATTACAGCATTAGGATTATGATCCAATGAAGAGAGAAAAGAGAAAGACACTCATCACTTGAAAATATAGTAATCTGCAAAGAGGCACAGATCACTCACTTATACGGGCCTGGCAGGAGTAAAAGACACCAGCCACCCTCAAAAGAAACTTTACTGTTACGTTAAGGTTATTGATTTATGAAAAGCAATCGTAAGGAATCTTTAAAAAAATATCCATAATCAATTTTTGCTATGATTGATGCTTAAATTATAATTTAAAAAGCTTTTAACCGTACTAAAAGTCTTTCTGTTTGACAGATTTCCCAGTGTAAAACAATTTTGCAACTTGGTCTCATGGAATCACATTACTATACCAGCCTTTTCCTTTTCCTTGTTTTGTACTGCGGCAGTTTCCTGGTGAAATAAACACTAGAAGTGCTAAAACAATGACTTTTATTCATTTAAACTCAAATCACAAGTAAAATGGTAGATTATCAATTCATAAACTTTCACAATGCCACGCAATGCTATCCTATGACTTCAAAAAAACAACAGCACATGACTTGTAAGTCAATACATTTCAATGTTTGCATTACATAATCAACAACATTTTCAAGCTTGTTCAAATAGGGTCAAATTGTGTGGTTGGTAGCTCAACTGATAGAGCGTTGCACTTGCGATGCAAAGGACTGGGGTAAGAGTCCTGAAGAGCACAGGAGTACACATGTCATAAGCACCACAATATGATGTGGTCAGCAATTTCTTTTTTTAATCACACAATTGTTTTTGACACTTTCAGTTTGGTTAAGGTTTAGGATGGGGAGAAAGTTTTTGTTAATTTAAAACTCAATAGAGCATTAAACTTAAAATCCTCATTTGTTTTATTTATGACGCAATTGGTTAGGTTTAAGCTTGGGAGGTAGGTTTTGTTGATTTAAAACTCAATAGAGCATTAATCTTAAAATCTTCATTTGTTAGGCAGAAAATTAAACTCTCTTTTACTGCCACACATTAGTGGACATTTCACCATGGAACTGCCATGATACGTGTAATGAACCATACATTTCATTTTGCAGAAACATCACATTCACGTAATATTAAAAAATTTGTTTTTGAGACAAAAAAATAAATATATTTTAAGAAGGAAATCTAATAATATTCCCTTTGCAATTAAATATTCTATGAGCCAGGGCAGACCTATTTTAGCTTAATGCAGAACAGTTCTTTAAAAAAATAAAAGTGACATTTTAAGCTTTTAACCTGCAGAATACACAATAAAGTATTTAAACGTGTCCGAGAATACCGACAAACTTCCTGCTTGAATTCACACTGTTAATTAGCCTGGCTTTTCGAAAGAAATGATTGCATGGTTCATCTGCTATACTAGGATGATTAATTCCTACGAAGAGTCTTTTTTGTCCTGCGCGAGTCTACCGATTAACGCAGGAGAAATGGACTCACTAAATAATTTGGAGTAAGGCAGCCCCCTAATGAGCTTTTCACAGCTTTTCCACAACACATCAAATCGTTATGGATGCAAATTTCTCCATGTTTATTCCATGCATACTGTTCACAGAATCAGTATGCGTACCCAACGTTCCCCCCTGCATTAATTCATTTAATTGAAATATGCAGTTTACCATGAATCATTCCTCTCCCATTTCAACTGACACCTTAGATGTGGGAAAAATTGAGTAACTTTGTCTTGGTCTGTTCATCACCTGTTGATTTTTGATCCACGTTTGATCTGATGTGTAAACCAGGTGTCCTTGAGCTTCACAGCCTGTCAGGTCATGTCAGTGGTGGAGTCTCCAGTGTTCAGGGCTGTTGCTGTTTTCCCATATTTGGCTGATGTTATGCATTAAACACACTCAGGGAGTGGATTGTCAACATGTAGTGTTTGGTTTTGTGCATTGGAAACCTTCCCTCAGATGCTGCTGACTTTATTAATAATTTAAACAAATTTTAGTTTTTGTGGTCAACTGAGGCTTAGGCTTTTCAACTAGGCTTTTAGCTGAATTAGTTTGAAAGATGTGGTGATGTGGAGAGGGGGCAGGGGGGGCTTTTTTCCTAGTTTGTCTCCCATATCATGATGGTAGCATCTCCTTTGGGCCTCTGAGGTTTCGAAGGGCATGTTGTGTTTCGTGGCGGTTAAACCACAGATGAGGCTGCCCTTTAAAGGCCCATATACCTATCTAGATGTGTCCTGGGGAGCAGTCACTGACATTAAAACTCAATTAGTGGATGACTCTGTAAATACTGCACAAGCCCAGTGCTAATGAAGGCCCAGAGCAGGGTTCCCGCTACACATCTTGATATGTCAGGACTGTGGCTGCCTGCGTGTGCTGTGTGTCAGTCCGAGGGGAGGTTAAAATGCAGATGAGTGTTGACAGTCAGGTGCAATTGTCATTCAGTGCGTTTCGTGGCCTCCCCGGGGTCTCATCTCGCTTTAGTGTGGTGCTTCACTCCTCTTTGGCTCCTGCTCATCTTCACGCATACCGATACGCAGGGTAAATAGAGATATGAGCTGCATTTTAATGCACTGGGTCAGTCTATTTTGCTTTGTCCTGAGGCACGTTCAGAGTGCTGACTGAAAATGTGTTTTACGTAGTCTTCACCCTAAACAGCTTCTGCCGCATATGATCATTTGGGAAGCTCTGATTTTTCTTCTCATGTAACCAAAAAGGTGTCAATTTAACACTGTCCCTACCTTTTATTTCTGATGATTAACAAAGGCTGATAAATTTTAGATAACGCAGTAGTTTGCGAAGTGTGGGCTATTGTAAGAGGGATGCGGAAGAGTGCCTAGTTTTTAAATCTCATTCATTTTGTAATATTTAGTTTCCCGTGGTGACAGTACACGGAAGATCCAATGTATGTAAATTGTTTTCTTCCACCTTTTTCTCAGTTTGAGGTTTCAGGTGTGCATTTTTATCAACAAAAATATTTGCTCGCATGCGCAGCTTCATGCCAGATTCGAATGGGTGAAGAGGAATTAACACTTAAATTTCAGTCTGTTTTTCACAAAGTGCTATCATATGCTTCAATAGAAACATAAAGCACAAGTGATATGAACAACTGTTTTAAAAATGTTTTATTATTTAACAAAGTATACAGATACATTTGGGATGTAATTATCTATGTAAAAATGAGACAATGTTACTCTTACCGTACACCATTTTGTCAGATTCTTTGTTCAAAAAGAAGAATGTTACAGAACAAATCTAGTGCACGTGCCAAAAACACATAATGAAAAAATCATGGATATCTTCCAGCATAAGCATAAGAAATAAGTCGTTTCCACAGAAGAAATATCCTTTTATGTGTATCACAATATGAGGATGAATGAACTGTTCATTCTTTTCCCCTCAGGGTCTTTGTTTCTGACAGTGCTTTAACTGACTGCAGCTGTCAGTTGTTTTCTTTCTTGAAGCCTAGTGCATGTGCAACCCACACTCTAACAGGCTGTGACCTCGCAGTGGTGACAGTCTGCCAGAACTGATTTCCGTTGACTCACTTTTGCTGTGACCACTGTGAGTCCTTCACAGAGCTGCATAGTTACACGGGTTGTTGGTTTCATCCAGTTACTGTTGTGCAGTAGTAAGGAAGCCACACTGAAAAAATAGTGTACAAGCTACTTTACACCCTTTGCAACTAAACTTTAACAAAAGAGTAGTTTAAGTTTGAGTAGTTTAAGTAATTTGCTACACTACAAGGCAGGGCCATTATTGGGGATGGGGTGTTGGACATCTGGGAATGTTGTCCTGGGCCCTGTGATGAGGGAGGCCCACTAAGGTCCTCTATATGGAACAGCCTATTCATTAGTCCTGGAATCAAGGGGACCTCTAAAATTGTCCAGGGTCTCATGGATTTTAGTAAAGGCCCTGCTACATGCTATTTAATAAATAAATAAATGTATTTGTATTTAACATTTATTTCACTATAGATTTTTATTTTTTTTTTATTTTTCAAACATTAACCCCCATTTTGCAACTAGACTGAAATACTTTTAGTGGAATGCTATATACAGTACTGTGCAAAAGTTTTAGGCACTTGTGAAAAATGTTGCATAGTGAGGATTTCTTCAAATATAGTGCCATAGTTAGTTTTAATTTTTCAATTAACATCATCCAAAGTCTAGTAAATAAAAAAAGCTAAATCGATATTTGGTGTGACCACCTTTGCCTTCAAAACAGCACCAATTCTCCTAGGTACACCTGGACTCAGTTTTTCTTGGCTGTTGGCAGATAGGATGTACCAAACTTCTTGGAGAATTTTCCAGTTCTTCTGTATATTTAGGTTGTCTCAATTGCTTCTGCCTCTTCATGTAATCCCAGACTGACTCAATGTTCAGTGGGGGTCTCTATGGGGCCATGCCATCTGTTGCAGGGCTACAGGTTTTCAATTCTATTCTATTCTATTTGCAGAAGGAATGTTTTGGAGTCTAAAATTTATATTTCCTATTGACACACTACAGCTAAAGATATAAATAACGATCTTAAGACAAATGTTTTTGTTAAATATCTTATGTGCCTAAGACTTTTGCACAGTACTGTATATGTAGCATGCACTACGTCTTGCATGTACTGAAAAATAGTAAGCACAAATTTCGTATGCACTACAATTGTTTTTGTGTACACCAAGTAATGAGCACTACATAATGTATGTAGTATGTACTATGGTTTAAAATGCTCTGAAAAGGTATATCATTCCATAAAACTGAGCAGCTAATGTCATCAGTATGAAAACACTTTTTTGCATATACATATGCCTTGAATTTTTGGTCTGTTGAAATCTTTTTGATCAAATAATAATAACCCACTGTAGTTTTTATAGATTTTTTGAGAATTCAGACAAAGCTTGATTTGCCTATGAGGCATGCTGTGGTATGCACACTGTCGTTACCTGACAAGCATTTTATATAAATATTATGTCCATGAAATGTTGTAAGCTGCTGCTTAGATACACAGCTGTTGTCTTTAAAGACGATTTTTACCTCTCCCACTCCCTCATGTATTCCTTTAGTGTGGAGCCATTCTGTAAACACATGTTTTGAAGAGACCTGTTACACTTGCTGTCGGCTACAGGTGTGAGCACATTGTTCAGAGACAGGTCAATCCAATTGTCTGTGGAGGCGAGAATACAAAAGAAACAAAAATCACAATGTCATTCTAACTTTGTTTAGTTGATGAGAGACAGGAAACAAGGTATGAAAGACATCTGAGGTAGGGAGTTGAGTGCTATGCTGTCCAAGCATGACTGCATGGCAATAACAGACTAGACAGCCTTGTGACTGTTACAGCACTGTGCCTCTGCATTTCAAGAGTTCTTTCTACACATGATAGTCTCTCAGAATATGAAGCCATTTTTAATAGACTGACAAAATAGTGTGATATACTGTAAGTAATATTTAGGCTTTACAATAATTCAAGTGATTTTGAGTTACTTAAAAGCACATGACTTAAAGGGATATTTGATCCAAAAATGACTTTTCTGTCAACATTTACTCACACTTGTTTGGTTCCAAAATGATCTGACTTTTGTCCATTTCTGTGGAACACAAAAGGAGATAGTAGGCAGAATGACCATTTATCTTTTATCCATACAATGAATGTGAATGATAACTCAGGCTGCCTCATTTTGAGAGTGAGTAAATGGTTACAAAATTTAAATTTTTGAATGAACTAAACCTTTAAGAGGAATTATTCCATATCCGCCTAAGCATGTTGGTTTTGATTAAAAGGCAAAAGCTGTTATAAATCAAGCATTTTGAGACCGTCCACTTCACCATTCCTAGTGTTGGTTTCAGGGTAAGGCAGCTGGCCTTAGCTGCTCTTAGGAACATTAGTATTTGAGCCTGGCCTGGTCCTCGCTAATCCCTCTTAGGGCATCCATTGCATCACTCTCTCCCAGCTCTTCTCATGATCAATACATAATACATCAAAGGTTAAGTGGAGATGGGCCTATTCTTTGAAGCCGTGTGTACAGAGCTGGATTTGCTGAGCTAACATCATCCAGAAAAGCTACCTTTTGATTGAGCTTGTTTGGCCGGAGCTACTCCTGTTTGCTGATGGGCAGAAGAGAATCTAATGAAGAACAGCAAATGTCCTTTCTGCCAAAGGCAATAAAGGGCCACTGCCAGACTTTTGTGTCCAGTGGACACATTCCATATTGCAAGCTGTTTGCTACTTATTGCTATATACAGTTGAAGTCAGAAGTTTACATACACTTAGGTTGAAGTTAACTGTGCCTTTAAGCAGCTTGGAAAATTCCAGAAAAGGATGACAAGACTTTAGACAATTAGCCAATTAGCTTCTGATAGGAGGTGTACTGAATTGGAGGTATACCTGTGGATGTATTTTAAGGCCTATCTTCAAACTCAGTGCCTCTTTGCTTGACATCATGGGAAAATCAAAAGAAATCAGCCAAGACCTCAGAAAAATATTTTGGACCTCCACAAGTCTGGTTCATCCTTGGGAGCAATTTCCAAATGCCTGAAGGTACCATGTTCATCTGTACAAACAATAGTACGCAAGTATAAATACCATGGGATCACGCAGCCATCATACCGCTCATGAAGGAGACGCATTGTGTCTCCTAGAGATTAACTTAATTTGGTGCAAAAAGTGCAAATCAATCCCAGAACAACACCAAAGGACCTTGTGAAGATGCTGGAGGAAACAGGTAGACAAGTGTCTATATCAACAATAAAACGAGTCCTATATCAGCATAACCTGAAAGGCTGCTCAGCAAGGAAGAAGCCACTGCTCCAAAACCGCCATAAAAAAGCCAGACTACAGTTTGCAAGTGCACATGGGGACAAACTTTTTGGAGAAATTTCCTCTGGTCTGATGAAACACAAATTGAACTGTTTGGCAATAATGACCATCGTTATGTTTGGAGGAAAAAGGGTGAGGCTTGCAAGCCGAAGAACACCATACCAACTGTGAAGCATGGGGGTGGCAGCATCATGTTGTGGGGGTGCTTTGCTGCAGGAGGGACTGGTGCACTTCACAAAATAGATGGCATCATGAGGAAGGAAAATTATTTGGATATATTGAAGCAACATCTCAAGACATCAGCCAGGAAGTTAAAGCTCGGTCGCAAATTGGTCTTCCAAATGGACAATGACCCCAAGCATACCTCCAAAGTTGTGGCAAAATGGCTTAAGGACAACAAAGTCAAGGTATTGGGGCCATCACAAAGCCCTGACCTCAATCCGACAGAAAATTTGTGGGCAGAATTGAAAAAGTGTGCAAACAAGGAGTCCTACAAACCTGACTCAGTTACACCTGTTCTGTCTGGAGGAGTGGGCCAAATTTCCAGCAACTTATTGTGAGAAGCTTGTGGAAGGCTACCCAAAACATTTGACCCAAGTTAAACAATTTAAAGGCAATGCTACCAAATACTAACAAAGTGTATGTAAACTTCTGACCCACTGGGAATGTGATGAAAGAAATAAAAGCTGAAATAAATCATTCTCTCTACTATTATTCTGACATCTCACATTCTTAAAATAAAGTAGTGATCCTAACTGACCTAAGGGAATGTTTTCTACGATTAAATGTCAGGAATTGTGAAAAACTGAGTTTAAATGTATTTGGCTAAGGTGTATGTAAACTTCTGACTTCAACTGTATAATATATAATTATTTGCATTATTGTTTTTTTATTAGTGGATAGGGCAGTGTCTGAATCTTTGTGTTTATAATTGGTTTGTATCTCAGAAACTAAAGAACCGTAGATTGTGGAAAAGGCCAAATCTGCATTGTTATGCAAGATACTACCTGTCCAGTGAATGCATATGGTCTGCCCTCAGATCTAACAGACATTTAGAATAATTAATTCTAAATACCACAGATGCAGCCTTACTCAAGTCAAGTCAAATAACAATCACCTGAGCTGACACACAGCCATTTTAGATTATTCCCATGTTTTCACACTGTCTATTCAGATATAAAACTCCCTGAGCCATATAAAGTCAGGGAATCTGTCTTCAGATTAAAGGAATATTACAGGTTCAATACAAGTTAAGCTAAATCAGCAGCATTTGTGGCATAATACTGATTACCACAAAAATTAATTTCAACTCGTCCCTCTTTTACTTTAAAAAAAAAGCAAAAATGTAGGTTACAATGAGGCAGTTATAATGGAAGTGGGGGAAATTTTTGAGGGTTTAAAAAGACAAAAACCACTTGCATTATTAAAAAGACACAAACGTTTTGGTCCCACCGGACCTTCTTCAGTGTTTGTCTTATTCAGCTGAAGAAGGTCCAGTGGGACCGAAACATTTGTGTCTTTTTAATATGCACTGAGCACTTCAGTTGCACATTTTTCAATTGATGGAAAAATAAAGGAGAACACTGGATATCTCGGCTGACAATCCCTCTTTTTATGGATAAATAAAAGTGAGTTACATTTTTTCCATTTGGATTGTATTGAGAATGAAACATTTGCAATCACGTCACAATGTCTGACTAAGCGCAAGATCCTTTTTTGGATATTATCACACTAAAATCATGTTAACACATATTGTTTATGTCTTTTAGGTATACTTTTGAAACAGTGAGTATTTTAATGTTCAAAAATTGTTCCCCATTCACTTCCATTGTAAGTGCCTCATTGTAACCCAGATTATAGCTTTTTTTAAACAAAAGTAGGGACAAGTCAAAATAATTTTTTGTGGTAATCAATATTATGCCACAAATGCTGTCAGTTGAGCTTACCTTGTATTGAACCCGGAACATTCCTTTAAAGTAAAATGAATCAAATCCTGTTGATTGAAAAGATGACTGTTGTTTCACTGTCTATCACACATGCAAACCTTAAAACTAAAGAGTGTAATTTCTGCACCACTAGCTTCACCAAACAGAATTGCAATAATTTTAATAGAGCGAAACAGTAAAAACAAGTAGAAAACCAAGAATGTTACTCGAAGGTATATGCTGCAACAGTCGGCATTATTTCAACTTCATTTACAAAAAAAATAAATATTAAATAATAATAATAATAATAATAATAATAATAATAATAATATATATATATATATATATATATATATATATATATATATATATATATATATATATATATTTTTTACAAGTGGAATTCCTGGTGAAGAACTATACTATCCATGATTCACTAGAGAGAAATCCACCAATCAAAGAAATACAGCCAATAAAGCCCACCAAACAAGTCTGGTAGTGATGACCACTCCCATGATGCACTGTGAATGATGCAATCGAGTCGCCTCCCTACCCCTACAGTATGTAATTATATATATATATATATATATATATATATATATATATATATATATATATATATATATCGGAATATTTTGCAATATACTTTAAATATATTGATTCTATAATCAACAACTTTAAATCAATAATTTATGTCTGATCTTTTTGTCAGATTTTCAAATACTATTCTGCTTCAAATCAAAGTTTGTAATGTTGTGATTCACCTCAGAGCTGGTTGGTTTGATTCATGGCTTAGTACTTATTATGAAGGATTTACCAAAAACCCTATGAAAAAATACTTCCAGAACCAGGGTGGCAAAAAAGGGGGCACAGTTGCAAATTATTATTTTCAAACAGGTTTCTCAAACACTTCCCCACCCACCATTGGTTGGACAAGCAGATAGTCAAGCCCCAAACTCATGCCACTGGTCCAGTCAATGTTACTGTGTTGGGCTTGTCAGGATGCTAAATTATTATTATTTTTTTATTATTTTTTGTTTTTTTTTCTGTAATGACACCATAGAGCCACAGTGTTTAACTTGTTGGGGAAACCAACTCACTACTGGCTCAGTTGTGTCTGCTTATTAAGCTGGTATATAAGAAAATATTTTAACATTAAAAAACAACACACTTCATCTTTAAAACCCTCTTTAATCTTATTAATATGACCTAAAAAGCTGCATGAAATATTAATCATCCATATTTAATAATCTATTTTCAATACATTAGGAAAATACTTTCATCCTAAAAGGCCTGTTTCAACTCCCCTAAGCAACAGTATAGATTTTTCATTCAAAAAAATATGCTGACATCTCCCTCTGTTGCCTCAGCCGGCAACACTACAGACGGCTGTGCTGCTATCTCCTCCACACCTCCCCTCACTCCCTCTCCCCCCCTCACTCAGTCACTTATTTGCATTATATATGCTTCATTTAGCTTACATGGCTGAGTGGAAATATTACCTGAAGTCATTCAAACAAGGCATGAACCAGGGCCCAGCAGCAGTACCACATACAGGCATGAGATGGCACCACTGCCCTCTGACTCCAGCCTCCTCCATCTCTTCTCATTTCCGTTCTGCTAGGAAGAGCCCAGCAGGGAAATAAACTACAAGGCAAGGGCAGAGCCAAATGAATCATACCATTCAAAGGAATTCTCAAAGCAAAAACCATGATGGTGATCCAAGATAAGAGATATGAAACCCTTTGAAATATGGCCAAGAGATGAGCAATGGAAGTTAACTGAGGGAAATGGGGAATGAGTGGAAATACTTAAATTAATTTAAAAGAAAATACGATGAATGACATGAAAAAGCCATTCTAAAGGACTGTTTACACAGGATGTGTTCTTGCGTCGGTTTGCGCTGTTTTTTTATTTGTATTTTTTATTTCCATGCAAAGATGCATTAGATGGCTGTTTTTGAATTCAAGAACGCGCCCTATGTGAATGGCCTCTGAAACGGTTTCTTCTTCCTTATTTTTTTCTTCTTTTTTTTGTTATTAAAATTTTTTATTGATTCCAAGACAGACAAAAATAAATTTAACCACAAAATTATGCATTAGGAATCAACTTATAACCCTTTATAACACCCCCCCCCCCCCCCCCCACACACACACACACAAATATAAAATAACTAAATACCCACATAAAAACCGACACACAAATAGAAATACATATGTACATAAAAAAAGACAAAGTTCAACATATAGGAAAAAAAAAATGCAATTTTTTTTAATAAATAAAAGTGTGGGGCAGTGTCCCTCCACTTTTAATTTAGGGTTCAGCCATATGCTTGAGGCAACATTTAAATAAATGTTTTGGACACTTTAGTCCAAACCACGTGCAAATGCGAAATAATGGGGTGTGACTTAACTTCTCCGGTTAGTTTGATCGAAAGGCTTTGCCATGGCGAAATAGGGGCAAGAACTTCTTGTTCAATAAGAAACCAGGGAGGGGCTCTCTCAGGTCGAAGCAACAAATGAGCCAAATGTCTGAGACCGAATGCATAATAATAAAACAAAATCTTGGGTAGGCCTAGCCCACCTTTGTCAATCGGCCTATGTAACTTATTGTAATTTAACCTGGGACGCTTACCATTCCAAATGAAGGACTTCGCTATGCTAACAAATTGCTTGAAATAAGAGAGGGGGACATCTACAGGGAGAGATTGTAACAGGTAGTTGAATTTTGGAATACAATTAATTTTAATTACATTAACCTTCTCAATCATTGATAAGTGTAATGAAGCCCCCCTGTCCACATCATTCGAAAACATTTTTATTAAGGGATCAAAATTAACTCTAACTAAATCAGACAAATTTGCTGGGAATAAAATTCCCAAATACTTAATGCCCTGTTTGGGCCATTGGAAGGCTCCCGGCTGGAAGGCCGTTACTGGACAGTACGCTGTCAAAGCCAAAGCTTCGGATTTAGACCAATTGACTTTGTATCCTGAGAACTTGGAAAAGGATTTAATAATTATGTGGAGGCAAGGCATAGATCTAGTGGGGTCGGAGACGAATAATAAAATATCATCTGCGTAAAGCAGAAGCTTATGTGCCACACCTCCCGCAATCACCCCTGGAAAATCATCCTCCTTTCTTATCCCGGCTGCTAATGGTTCCAGGGCAAGACAGAACAATAATGGGGAAAGAGGGCAACCCTGCCGAGTGTCCCTATCCAAAGTAAAATAATCTGAAATTAATCCATTTGTTTGTACCGCTGCTACAGGGTGTTTATAAAGTAACTTAATCCAACCAATAAATGTACTCCCGAACCCATACATTTCCAAAATCTTAAAAAGATAATCCCATTCTACCATATCAAACGCCTTTTCGGCATCAAGTGAGATGGCAGCGACCGGAGACTGATCATTTGCTACTGACCACATGATATTGATGAGACGCCTGATGTTATCAGAAGAGCTGCGGCCCCGAATAAACCCTGCCTGATCTACATGTCTAAGAGATGTCATAACTTTACTTAATCGGTTAGCCAAAATTTTTGACAAAATCTTTACATCTAGTTGGATCAGGGAGATTGGACGGTAACATTTACACTCACTTGGATCTTTGTCTTTTTTAAGAATCAGACTGATCCGGGCTGGTGTCATGGTTGGGGGAAGCTCTCCATTCTTTTATGATTCAGTATAAACTTCTAACAAAAGCGGAGCCAGTTCTGTAGCATAGGATCTAAAAAATTCTGTGGCAAAACCATCTGGCCCCGGAGCCTTGCCAGTAGGTAGGGACTTAATTACCTCGTCAAGCTCCTCCAAGGTTATCTCAGAATCAAGAGAGTTTTTTTGCTCAATCTTCAGTTTAGGAAGATCTAATGGTTCCACAAAGTTTCTAATATCTTCATCAGCAGACGAAGACGTGGAACTATAAATATCAAGATAGAATTCTTTAAAAGCATTATCAATATCAATGGCTGAGGCAAAAATTTCACCACCAGCAGATTTCACTGAGGGAATGGTAGAAAAAGACTCTCTCTGCTTTATATATCAAGCCAAAAGCTTCCCTGCTTTGTCCCCCGACTCAAAGTATGACTGTCGTGCCCTGAATAACCAAAACTCCACTTTCTGCGACAAAATAGTATTATAACTATATTTCAATCGGGTCAATTCTCTGAGGCCATCAGATGACATACGGCGCTCTGACATAAAGAGCCTCTGCTCTTTTAATATTTCCTTCCAACTCCACGAGTTCTCGTGCTTTGGATTTTTTGATGAATGAGGCATACTGTATGATCCGGCCCCTAAGAACCGCCTTAAGTGCCTCCCAAGCCATGTCCACAGAAGATACCGAGGACCAGTTGGTCTCCATATAAACACTGATTTCAGTCTTTAACATTTGTTGGAAATCAGGATTTTGCAAAATGGATACATTAAGGCGCCATCTATATGTGGCAACACCTCTAAACTCATCAGGGCAGGATCCGAGAGTAAAATGTTTCCAATTGAGCAATCAACAACAGATGAAATGAGGGATTTGGATATAAAAAAAAAAAATCTATTCTAGAATAAATCATATGGACTGATGAAAAAAATGTATAGTCTCTACCAGATGGGTTCAAAAGTCTCCAAATATCTGTAAGACCAAGATTTTTACACATCCTGTGAAGCGTTAATGTTGCTCTAGGGGGCTTGCACACTTTTGCTTCACTATGATCAAGGACTGAGTCCATCAAAAGATTAAAGTCTCCTCCCAAAATTATATCATGAGGGGTGATAGCGGTTTGCAACATCCCTTCAAGATCTATAAAAAAGCCCTGATCATCAGTGTTAGGTGCGTAAATATTAGCCAAAATCAACCTTTGCCCTTGAATTTCAGCTAAAACAATAATGACTCTCCCTAATTTATCTTTAGTCTGTTTGAGACATTTGAATTGTAGATATTTATTAATCAATATAATGACTCCCTTGCTCTTACTTGAGCCAGCACTAAAGAAAACATGTCCACCCCATATCTTCCCAAATTTTTCAGCTTCCTGCGGGGAAAGATGAGTTTCTTGAAGAAAGACTATATCATATTTCTTACATTTAAGAAAAGTAATAACCTTCCTTCTTTTTATGGGGTGCCCCAACCCATTCACATTCCACATGGAGTGAGATAGTACACTCATATTAACATTTGACATTTTGATATAATATAAAAAATAAATTGTGTGCCAAAAACAAAATTATGAAGACCACATTTCAACATTAATGCAACAATAAAACCCCGAACTTCCCCCCGAACAAAACAAACAGAAAAAATAAAAAGGTGCGCATTAACTCCGGGCACGACGGCGCCAACCGGCGTCAATTCCTTTAAACTCAAGAGTCCATGTACGCCTACAAGAGCCCCCGTGACAACTTTGCCATCGGATTGCTCAATTTTGCCTCACAAATTTGTAAGGCAAAATTACATAACATCAAATATTTTGTAAAACAAACCCCAGCCAATAGGCAGAATAAACACAAAGAATGTGTAGACTCATTCACAGAACTGTCTCAAAGGTGTGTTCCTTCACAAAACAAATTCCAGCCGATATAAAGCCGTTCAGTTTCCTCGTCAGACAAACGAATCTTCAGTAAGCCAGCTGATGAGTGCAGCAGATAACATAATCATTCCAATGACCCACGAAAATTCTCCACAAATCATACTCCAGCCAACAGGAGGCATAAGCACAAGGAACTGACAGATTCATCCATAACTGTCCCGAAGTAATGTTATTTAACAAAACAAGCTCCAACCGCTTGGCGGAACCAACAGAAAAGGAAACGAAACACGCATCCCGGTTCCTCGGAAGGTCAAGAGTCAATTCACTCGGAGGCCACATAAAAGTATATCCCATGATTTACACAGTCCTCCAACTTTATAAAAGACATCCTTTGTGTGGGCATGTAGATATTTTGTAGGCATTCGTTCATTGTAAAATTGATCTTCTGTCAATGCAAAAGTTTCTTTAAGGAAAAGTGTTAATCCACAAAACAAAACAAACTCCAACCACTCGGTGGAGCCAAAGCAAAAGGAAACAAAAATGGCGCCCAGCTTCCTCCGAAAGCCAGAGTATGTACAGTGAGTCAATCCACTCACAAGAAAAACACCCAATGGTTACTCACCCATTGTTTCAATAAAAGACATTGCCTGATTGGGACATGTAAATACTTTGCTGCCGTCCTTGGTGTTAATTCTCAGTCTGGCTGGAAACATCAGAGCAAAAGTGATCTTCTGCTGATGTAAGAGTTTCTTGCATTCTCTAAACTGATCGTGTTTCTCTCTTGTCGAGTTCGCAAAGTCCGGGAACAAGAAAATATTGTAAATCTTCCAAGAAAGCTTTCCTTTGCTCCTCGCCTGGCGCAACACGAGATCTTTATCAGATGATCTAAAAAATGTGGCCAGAATCGATCGGGGCCTTCCTCCCTCAGCAGAGCTGTGAGCTGGGACTCTGTGAGCTCGCTCGATTTCCAGCTTGTGGCCTGTTATGTCAAGCAGACTCGGGAAAAGCTCCTCTAGGAATTTCACCATATCTCTGCCCTCCTCATGCTCAGGAATTCCAACAGTTCGAATGTTATTCCTGCGGCTTCTATTCTCAAGATCTTCAAGCTTTTCAAGAACACGTTCCAAATCAACTTTGGTCATGGGCGGATTAGCGGCTAATTCCCTCTCTGATGACTCCAAAAAAATCGATTCGTTTTTCAACATCTGTCACTCTTGTGACTAGCTCAGAGAATTTTTTTTCCATCGCCGTAATCGATCAACATTTTACAGCAAGATCCTACAAGTCCGCAAGTACCTTCCTCAACATCACCGACATGTTTGACAGTTGACGCTGGATTCCTTCTCCCGCCGCGCCATCCAAATCGAGTCCCCGGTCCACAGGCCTGTCTGGGCTTTCATCTTGAACCCGTAAGTGTCTTTTAATGTCTCCAGAGCCCGAGGATTTTGACTTCTTTGCCATGTTTACCTCAAAGAGTAAATGTGTAACTGGGTGGATCGAATTTCACCAGATTATATCATGAAAATAATAAAAAAAAATAGCAAAGTGCGCAGAGCTGTCTCTCACACGTCTGCCCTTCGCATGGCGTCACCGTACACCCTCCTTCCTTATTTTATTTAATAAAAAGCCACACTAAGTAACAAAGTAACACTAGAAATTCGGTAAGGTTTAGAAGCAGCATTTAGCTCAACTTGACTGTTGTTCCCCTGTCATATACTTCCCTTCTGGATTTCATTAGCCGTGTAACCTTAGCAAGGCCTGGTCCTCGCTTCCCCTGTTATGTCAATGATGTTCTAATGCTGGTCAAACATTATTGTGAATGGCTCAGCTCAATAGAGGCAGTGTTAGCCAGGAGAGTCAATATTAGCTGAGCACACAGGGCTGAAGGAAGTTGGGGGAGGGGAGAGCACCGTGTGTGTGTGCATGTGTGTGCAGGGGGGCCTAGTGTGCACTCTTTTGACCATTCAATATGGAGGAAACAATGCATGGGAAAAAGAGATGACAGGAATTTAGCAAAGCTTTCTTCTTTTTCTTTTCGCTCTTGTTGCTTGTTGAAGGAGCCGGTGATCCAACAAAGATTGGTCAGAGATTCCTGTCGTTCTGCCTTCTCACAAATATACAACCTATTATAAGTGTGCTGTGGGAAATAATGAGCGCTGTATCTTTTCAGGGTTGCTGGGGTAGGTCAATTTGTCAAAGGACAGAAACAACAGACCCAAGGTCAGATCTTTGTCTCTCTTTACAAAAGTAACTGAATCATCCGCTCCACGCCCACCCCACCTACGGCCGTATCAACACATCTCCTCAGTAATCACAGACTTTTATGCCCTGAGAGCTGTACAAACATTTGGTTTAATAGAATCAACAGTGGCTGACATGTGACCCTAAAAGCAATGAAAGCTCTTCTGCATGAATCATAATATAACATAGAAGTGATTGTGCAGGTGAATACGCTAAGAACAACAAAAGACTGACTAATGTTTGACTTGCATCTCATTAGAGAACGTGAATAAGGGGAAAAGATTAACTTCTCAAATGACAGTGTCTAAATGTTTAGATGAGGCTTGCTAACCTGTCCCATTTAATCTATGGGCTTCACTGGCAAACAAACAGACAAATATTGACCGTCTGGGAATGGGCTGCAGTCAGCAATACGTGCACCCAAAGCAATTTCCTTGAGGCTCTGGGAGACTGTCAATATGATGGCGAAAGAAAATATTTTTTCCTACCGCGGGAAAACTGTGAACAATTTGTGCTGATATGCCAATCTCAGAAAGGGCTAATTTGAGCAAATAATTGGCCAGGCTTTGTGAATCTACAACATGTGGAACACTGTGTTTAATTTCAGAGCAGGTTCTGTGAAAAGAAGTCCAAAACCAAATATTCTCACTTTACATTTCCCTGCATATGTGTTTGGTTTGCGTCATTCGATATGGAGAAGCAGGCATAACATTAATTTAAGTGGCAGGCCTGAACCTCCACTTAAGCTTGAGTTTAAAGAACCAAACAAGTTTAAAGAACAAACAAATGTAAGAAAGAACATTGTTTGCGATCACCATGTGAACGCAAACCCTGGCCAACCCTGTAAGCGCAACGCAAATACCTTTTGATGTAGTGACACACCATCCCAATTGAGATGTGCTGACATATGAAAAAGCAACATTAGCTAATGCACTTCTTAAAGACCATAATCGCTCTTTCCCATACAGTTAATGAATGCTAATTAGAAGTAGCTTTTTCCCCCCTCTTCATGTTTGCTGGCTGTCTCTAATGTGCCGTATTGTTCCTCTTCTACCGCTTCAACTGAGCTCTAATGCTGCTGTGCCAGCTATTAAAGTCAGCTAATCCATCTATCTCCACAACTGCCAGCTCTAAAAGCCAGTAATATCTCGGCAACAAAACTGAGCATTTCTGAAGTCTTTGCGTTGGTAAAGCAAGTGGGTGGCATTACAGTTGAACTTGAATTCAGTACCTGGCTTGGATGCTTTGGGGCATTTTTTGTTTTGTTTTGATGGGACTGATAGATCAGCTCTACTTCCTCAGACATTCAGACTCGTCTCATACTGGGACCAAATGGGTGGTTACATGTTGGAGACTCAGAGGGCTTGTGTGGGCAGGTTGGTTTCTGATCCTGGGAAGTTGAAGACATTAATTTAAATTTATAAAATGGATAGTTCTGACTCTAAATTCTGATTGGATGAGCAACATTCGAAAACTTTGTAAAGTGAGTATAAACGCAAACCGGTGAGTGCACATTCTGCATGAAGTTGCTCATGTTAGCCAACAGTCAGAATAATGAATTACAGTATATTACTTAATTGTATATTAAAATAATTGTTTGTGATAATTATTAAAGGAATATTCCAGGTTCAATACATGTAAAGCTCAGTCAGCAGCATTGTGGCATAATGCTGATTGCCACAAAAATTCATTTTGACTCATCTCTCCTTTTCTTTAAAATAAACAAAAAATTTGGATTACAGTGAGGCACTTACAACAGAAGTGAATGGGGGCCAATTTCTGAATGTTAAAATACTCACTGTTTCAAAAGTATAGACACAAGACATAAACAACATGCATGTAAATACGATTTTAGTGTGATAAAATAACTTATTAACCTTTTCTGTGTAAAGTTATAGCCAATTTTACAACTTTGTTGCCATGACGATGTAATGTCAACAACCCCTAAAACCCTAAAATGACTAAAAATTACAATTTAAACAACTTTACAGCTCAAATAATACATATGTTTTAACAAAGGAATTAATGTATGTGCTTTTATAAAATTATAAGCTTCACATTTCTGCCTTTAAACCCTCCAAAAATTAGCAACATTCACTTCCACTGTAAGTGCCTCACTGTCACCTTGATTTGTGCTTTTTTAAAGACAAGGAAAAGACAAGTCGAAACTCATTTTTGTGGTAATCAGCATTATGCCACAAATGCTGTCGACTGTCGAACTTATATTGAATCCAGAATACTCCTTTAATACGTTACTATTTATTGGAAATTGGTGTCTTTTGTTATATCGCTGTTCTATTATTTTATAAAAGCAATAAGCCACACGAGACCATGCGTAAGGGGGGTTTATATGTGCTAAAATCACATAATCACATTTTTATGTGGTAAAATCACATAAATTGTATTCACATTAATTTCAAATATCATTGCATTAAAATGTTATCCAATGTTATATTTTAATGCCTAATTGAGAAGATTTTAATAACAAGCAGTTTGTGTTCCTTAAAGGTTCACTCAGTAATTTTTATCTCATTAAAAAGTTTTACTCCTTTAATTTTATTGTAATTTTGAAACATATGTATAAAATCATGAGCACTCACATGAGATGAGGACACTTGTCATGTCAGTAACCTTATAAAAGCTGTTTTATTCTACATGTAAGGGGTCCCCTCATGGGGACAGTCATGTTAGGATCACATTACCAGCCAAAAACTACTCACTTAATCTCAGTTACCACCCTGTTATTGGACATTATTTATTCATGGCTGACTGTGAATAGTGAATTTCTACAATGGCATCTGTAACTGAAAACTATTGATTTTGAATGATGCTGCATCCACACCACAAGGTGTCACTGTAAGTCTAAGAGGGCACAAACAAAAAGGTTAAATAGGCTGATTTATATCATACCTCCCCTTATTTTGTCTATGGATGTGCACTATTTAAGATCAATTATGCAACCACACACAATAATAGCCACCATGGCTTTGGCTGCGGGCATCTGATATTTACAATATTTTCCAGCCTGGTAAACTGGTGAGCTTCAGCCTCCTCTCAGACTGTCCATCCTGAAATGGTAATAAGTAGATCTCTGTGACAGACGAAAGGTCCCTTTGTGTTCTAAAATGCCTTTCTTGCATGGCAGCTCACCAAGAATCACAGGCTCGCAAACAGGTGGTAAATCATCTGAATAACAAATTCAGCTACGTTCTCACACGTGCCAACTCGGCAAATTATTACAATTAATTATGACAGTACAATAACGTCCAAAGGACTAATTTAAGTATGAGGAGACTTGAGTGGGGTAAGAAAACTGATTTGCTCCATGGAGATGGCAAAACATACAGGATGTGGGCTGGCAGATGGTGTGGTTGGGCATATCTATGAATAATATCTTTCTCTCCCTCCTCAGAGCAATGGAACTTCACTAAGTAGGAAAAACAGTGTTGGATTTTTGTAGGCACTTGTCCATGTGATGACCATGAGCCAAAACGACTCTCCCCAACTTCCTGTCTAAAGATATTTAAATCTAGTCTTCGACACATTCTTCAATGCCTGCTGCCTTGTTCTCTCATATCTGCTGGTTTCAAATTGATGTGTTTAATCATGAAAGCCTGTACCTCTCACCAAGATACAATAATTACAGTGCTATCTGAATCCTAAGTGTGACTGGGTGAGAAACAAGAGAGCAGACATTCTTGTTTCAATGAACATTTTAATCAGTCAAATTACACCTGCTCTTACTGTTTCTTGAATTAAATATTTTGTAAAGATGCTAGTGGCATCATCATATTTATATTCTTTTTAAAGAAATAGTCTGGCTTCAATACAATTTAAACTCTATAAATGATATCTGTGGCATTCTGTAGATTACAACAGAATAATTTTGACTTGGTTTAGTGAAATGCACTTAAAATGAAAATCTAAAGGTAAAACAATTGTACACTTGCCCCAAAGACTTCCATTGTATATGCACAACTCATTTTCTGTTTGTTTTTTGAGGTACAAGTCAACATATATATGTATATATATATATGTACTTCCATGTTTTAATCAATCCTGGTAAATAATCTCAAAAATATTATCTTCGTGCAAGGTGATAATGTGGAATAAATGGAATAATGGAATAACTATGGAATAAAGAGACATTATAGGATGTTTTTTGCACTTTACCTTTGCAAAGTGATATGTGATTTGGAAAAGGTGTTTAGAAAATTAAGTCTTTTGGCTAAAAATGAGTGTGAAATTTCTCCTCTAATAAAATATGATTTCTGTAAAATGTGTGTGAAATAACACTTTTAACAGTTTACATTGTTTATGCGTGCATCATCATTCTTACCACAGATGGATGATAAATGGAAATAAAAAAAAGAGGAAGTGACACATTTATTTCTTCCAAATAAGAATTGTAGTACTTGTGGTCTAGAAACCAAACCACTTTGGTTGTAACTTATAAACTTAAAAGCGTAATGCAGGATGACACAGAGCATTAATTTCACTGAACTAACAGGAACTCTGCATACATGGTTCTGCATAGTTTCCAAACAATAAACCGATTGCACGCTGGAATGAGAATTAGATTAAATCAATGTTCCTCCATTCATGCATGAGAAATCCCACAGCATTGTGAATACATGTCTGGTGGAGGAGCGGCCTTCTCAACTGACAGTCACACTCACACTTAATAAAAATTCTCCTTTATAACTGTAGATATATAACTAACTTCATTATGACAGCCAATGACTTAGCCAGAAGCAAACACCAACACTGAAAGCCTTGAACAAATAAAAGCCTTTAGAAAGTGATTTACAAGCCTGCGCTCTCTCTGTCTGTCTCTGTGTGGAAAACAGGTGTGAGAGGCACAAGGTTTTGGAGAAAGATAGGCGTTGTGATCTGATGAAGTCTAAGATTACATACCTCACTAATGATGCAGTAGAACAGCTGGGTCACAGTGTTCTGTTCAGTCTGTTCACACGTCACTAAATGCAGGTTTCTTAGGGCCAAAAGATCAATGCCCGCCTATTGGCTCTGTTCTACAACTCCCTCTGGCCCTATTATGGAGAGAAAGCACAATCTTTGTATTACAGACTGGATTTACACTCAAGAGCTTCTGACCTAAACAGTCCCATCAAAATTCTTTAAATAATATCTATTGAGGTCAGTAGACCCAAAAATTATTTGGACACTTACTACACACTTAAAAATATCTGAATGTCACTGCAGAGATAACAAAACCAAGTGGCATCTACAAATAAATTAAAAGATTCTCAGAACTAACTAACTATCTTTTTTTTTTCTTTCTTTTTTTTGCAATTTCTTTTAACCAACTGGTCCCAAGGTTGTTAGTGCATATACATGGAGTATGGAGACAGTTACCTTCAAGTTGACACAGGTGTCCAAGGAGAGAAACCACAGGTGTAGTTTATCACATGCACAATGGACATGTTCCACCAAGTTTGACACGTGAAAACCGAAAATGTGTTTCTGCCATTTTTCTATCAAATAAATGCCACTTGGCTTGCTATTTTGGTATTTAATTAAATTTTAATTGTGAAGAGAGTGCAACAGTCTGGCTCCAGAAGTAAAAATACAATACATTTTTTCCAATTATTTTTAAAGGCATAAATCTTTAAAGACAGACATATTGTGAGCTCTGAGGCTGTTAGTTGATGGTATATGCTTCTGTTAAAGCCATCAGTCCAGGTTAATTCAAATTCATCTTTAAAAAATCATGTTAAATAGCAGAATTCCTGGTGAAGAACTACACTACCCATGATCCTAAAGAGAAAGAATCACCAATCAGAGAGTTGCGGCAAATGAGCTATGCAGTGACCGCGACAGTAGTTTCGTTTGAGATGAGCAAGTTCTGCACAGAACTGATCACCGGTGATCAGCGGCAGGTGCATGCCGGTTAGAAATCTGTCTGACTTGCTGTGATGTCATGACGGCGTATGTGAAAAATACTCTTGCAAGAGCGAGGTGGCTGCAGTTGTAGCAGTCAGGCGGCGCAGTTGCTTTTTTCGAGCTGTGCGAACAGCAAGAACGATGGGAAATTACTTGCTGAGGACACAGCTTAATGCTCATTAGCTTAAACAACCGTGATGTTTTGTTCTCTTCTAAAATGTTAGATTATTTTTAAAATCTCTAATATCATGTTTTTATGTGTATAAATTATATATGAATATCCCCAACACTCCGACAGTGCAGTCTTTATATGGGATATGTGATTGGTATTGTTTTTCTGAAATATCTAAAATATGTGTCTTTATTAAACAAAAAATGGATGGGAAGACACATCTTATGGAGGGAATTAAATAACAGGTACATTAAGTGTCTTGTTCATCATATTTATATTCATTTAAGAGCAACAGAATTTAAATTGCATCCACTTTATTAACAACAAAGCACATGAATGTGAATCACGCAGTTTCTGCCTTTGATCTCATAGGTATCTAATCCACTACGAGAAGTGAGAATTGTCCGAATTGACAGCGCTTATTTCACTCCTCCACTGACTGTAGCCGCCTACTCTAATCTAAGGCGAGGCATTTGGCATCTCAAATGAGCCTAGTGACTGTGAATGACATAATCGTGTCGGTCTCCCTACACCCTTAAAGGGATAGTTCACCCAAAAATGAAAATTCTCTCATCATTTACTCACGATTTCCCAGGTGTGTATGACTTTCTTTATCAGAACACATTTGAAGAAAAATAGTAAAATATCTTAGCTCAGTAGGTCCTTAAAATGCAAGTGAATGGAGATTTTTCTTTTGAAGCTCCAAAATCACAGACAGTCAGCATAAACGTCATCCATATGACTCCAGTGGTTAAATTAATGTTTTCTAAAGCGATACGATCACTTTTGGTGTGGAAAAAGATAAATATTTAAGTACTTTTTAACTATAATCCAACATGAGGGTAAGGTTCATGAGAGGGTGTAGTCCAAGCGGTCTCTCGTGTGAAGTATTTGCATTGTTCAGTGTTGTATAAAGTATCCAGTTGTCATACTTAAGTAAAATTAAAGATACTTTCATAGAAAATTGACTCAAGTAAAAGTTAAAGCTCATGAGAAAAATACTTAAGTAAAAGTATTAAAGTAACTGATATTAAATTTACTTAAGTATCAAAAGTACAAGTTAATCACATAAATTATGGAACAGCTAATTAATCCCATGGCAAGTTATTTGATTGGCGGTGCCATACTGGAGTTTATATTAGGAGGAGTTAACTCAAGAACTGCTCTGACCAATCAGTCAGCAAGTAAATGCACTCATCTGGTGCAAAATAACAAAGTAAACAACATGAACAACATGTGAAAATCAAGCAAATTAGTGACTGTACAGTTTAGATTTAATGTATTTCGTGCTATTGATGAAGAATAAAGCTTGCCAGAAAATAAATCTCATTTAGCAAGTTTATATGATGTGACAGGCTTGTGCTACAAAATAACATTGCCCATCAGTACAAGAATGATGAAATAAGACACACCTAACATGCCATTGCACTGGTGCTAAAAAAGCTTCCTGCTTTTTCAGAAAGTGGAAGAAAAAAAAAAGTGAAACTATCACTTGAAAGCTCATTACATCACAATTACAACTTCAGACCTTGAAAGTACAAACATCCCAGAAGGATTGAAGGCAGTTTAAACACAACATAACTGAAATAGTGTTTATATTGGCTATGTGTTAAATATATGTGGATAAGGCGTATGATTGAAAAAATAAAAGTCCATAAATATTGGAACATTGAAAGAGGGACTTGAGCCATTTTTAGTGACCAGAACAGAGACTTGTGGGTGGGCTCTTTTCATTTGGGCCAATAAGCAACCACCCAGAGCACCCTAGCAACTGCATAGCAATGTGCTACAAACACAAAAAACAACTTGGCAACAGCATAGTAAGAACCTGGCAACCACCTAGAACACCCTAGCAACCACATATTGAAGCAATGCTCTAAAACACAAAGTAGATCACCTTGACAACTGCATAGCAGCCCTAGCAATCTACAACACACTAGTAAACACATATTGTAACATCAATGTGCTAAAAAGCAAAGAGAACACTTTAGCAACCACACAGAACACATTAGTTTATAAAATAAATATTGTTAGACATTTTCATGAGTTCTGGTAATTATTCATACACATCGCACCTTGGTTAAATGTAAAAGGTAAACGCATTTGATCAACTTTCATATGAATAGGTCTCCTGGGAATTCGGGAGACTGATAGCACATTATTTCACAGCTTACATAATGTTTAAGCCTAAACGTATAAAATTAATAAATTAATAAAAAAATAAAAAAAGATATTTAAACTTACATGATCAGTTTCTTGTCTTCCCCAGTGGAGACAGACGGAACACTCGTTGTCCAGCGATGTTCAGTCGCAAAAGTAACAAAAGGGTCTAGAGAAACGTATCAGAGTAAAAGTATAAAGTTTTCTCTTCAAAATATAGTGAAGTAAAAGTGTAAAGAAATATGTATACTCAAGTAAAGTACAAATATATATATATATATATATATATATATATATATATATATATATATATATATATATATATATATATATATTACTTAAGTACAGTATTTGTACTTCGTTACTTTACACTTCTGGCATTGCCATATGATACCGAGTCAATCTCACGTTCTCCAGTCAGTTGAGACATCCAGGATAAGCACAAAAACGCACCATTGTGAGTAAAGAAACAGATAATAACTAGTGATGGGAAGATCGGATCATTTTACTGACTTGGATCTTTGAGTCTCATTCAGCAAAAATGAAAATTTTCAATAGCAAAATCCCCCCCAACACGTCTGCTTACGCAAACTTTGATTATAGTCCCAATAAGGAACATATTATAATGCAGCCAAGGACAAATTACGAGAAACAGAAAGATTAGTTCACCTCTGGAATCTTCTTGTCCCAGTCGTTCGTTCTTTTGTCACGTGACGTATACGATTGCATAGTGTATACGGCTGTCATGTGACAAAAGAACGAACGACTCGGACCAGATGACTCGAGAGGTGAACTAATCATTTCTGTTTCCTGTGTGAGCAATGAATAGTGTATACGGCTTTCACTTGACAAAAGAACGAACGACTCGGACCAGAAGACTCGAGAGGTGAACTAATCATGTCTGTTTCCTGTGTGAGCAATGCATAGCATATACAGCTGTCATGTGACAAAAGAACAAACGACTTGGACCAAAAGAGTTGAAAGGTGAACTAATAATTTCTGTTTCCTGTACAGCGCCTATGTGGTTTTCATGAAACAAACGAACGGAGGTTGTGCAATGCGCATGCGCGGCCAACACAAAATGAACGAATCACTCTCTGAGACTACTCGTTCTTCTGAGTCACATAAAAGATTCATTAAAAATGAACGAATCATTCATGAACGACCCATCACTAATAATAACAGATCTAAATCAAAACCAGCCGAGCTACTGTACAGCGTTCCTCCTTCTCACTTTTATACAGCACTGCTCTCACACGGCTGTGAAGCTCATGTGTTAGTTCTCACATGTTTCAAATCCCAACGGGATTACGTCACACGCGCGTACCACTCCTGACTAGAAGCATGATTTAGGGTTAAAAAAAGGACTTAAATATTTATCTTTTTCGCAACAAAAGCGATCGTGTCGCTTTAGAAGACATTCATTTAACAGCTGGTGTCGTATGGATGATGCTTATGCTGACTGTCTGTGAGTTTTGGAGCTTCAAAAGAGAAATCTCCATTCACTTGCATTTTAAGGACCTACTGAGCTAAGATATTTTTCTAATTTTCTTCAGATGTGTTCTGGTGAAGAAAGAAAGTCATACACACCTGGGACATCATGAGGGTGCGTAAATAATAAGAGAATTTTCATTTTTGGGTGAACTATCCCTTTAAACTACTTAATATTTGCATATATCTCAATGTTAAGGAATAAACTTAAAATATAATGTTTCTCTACTTATAATCAACAATTTTAAAGGTGCGCTCAGTAACTTTTTGCTTGTGTCATCTTGGACTTACAATGACACCTAGTGGTGTGGATGCAGCATCATTCAAAATCAATAGTTTTCAGTTACAGATGCCATTGTAGAAAGTCACTATTCACAGTCAGCCATGATTAATTTAATCCAAGTGTCTAATAACAAGATGGTTACTGAGATTAAGCGAATAGTATTCAGCTGGTCATGTGATTCTAAAATGGCAGCCCCCATGAAGGCACCCTTGCCCCATGTAGAATAAAACAGCTTTTATAAGGTTACTGATATGACTAAAGACCTCATCTCATGTGAGTGGTCATGATTTTATACATATGTTTCAAAATTTCAATTCATTTCTTTAGGAGTAAAACTTTTTTAAAAGGGAAATAATTACTGAGTGCACCTTTAAATCAATAGTTTTATATCTTTTTAATAGTTTTTCATTTGATTACATCATTTGCAATGCTTCATGGGTCATGTCTACAATACCTTTGTCATTTTCTACAGTTTTCAAATACATTTTTGCTTCAAATCAAAGTTTGTAATGCTGTGATTCACCCTGGAGCTGGTTGTGAATTTTATAAAATTACTAAGGAAAAATTATTGTGAAAAATAATTTCAGAACCAAGACGGCTGATAAAGTGCTGACAGCACTTTATGTTGTATTAAGTTGTCAAAATTCCTTTTGGGGCCACTGTATGTGTGCATTAATTAGCTCCCAAGATATTTGCTTAATTAAACATAATTGGGATAGAGCCAAATTCAAAACTTAACAAAACATTACAACATTCTACAAGCATTTCTTTTTTTCTTGGCCAAACCGCAGTAATACAAGGCTTCAAGCAGTCATGTACACCTAACACCGCAGGTGAGTAATGAATACCTGAACAGCAACCCTTGGCTCCTAACTCCAGTTGCACAATCAGTGTTGCTATGCACAAAGCATTTATAAACGGATGCATGCTCCACAACAAATAGACAAAGTTTGCTAAATATAGTGCTAGGGACAGGCTCAGTCACGCTCCAGTGCAAGGAGCGAACCTGAGGCAAGGGCAGTTGGTACTGCGATTGTGACCGTCCGAATACTCACACGAGCTCATAACTCAATGCTGCCCATCTCTTCAGGTGTGATGGAATGCATCTCCACACTGTCTCATATGTGGGCTGGATCTTAATGAGCTGTTTTAGACAGACAGACACACAAACAGAAGAGGCTGTCGGAAGCAGAGGCCAAATCACTATGCTAAAATTTATCATTATGACACCTCTCTTTGTGAGCTGTTGTCTGTTATCAAGTGTGTTGTCTTTATGCTTCTTATCTGGCTGTTGCCAAAACAACCAACGCGTCTTTGATGAGAGATCCGTTCAGGCCCACATTCTGTGTATCGGTGTGTGTGTGTGCGTGCCAGTCTGCAGTTACATGAAGTGCTTGTCTAACAGGGTTGGGTGTGTGTACTAAAGTATTGCAGTGGGAGGGCGTATGAAGCCTTTAGGCTGACTGGCTTCACCTCTCTACCCTTCATTTAAATCTGGTGTGAAAACACAAGTTATTCATCTCACCTGCTTTACCACATTTCAGTAGCTCTCATAAACACCTGTTTATATCTCTCCCCATCATTATATTTGTTCCATTACCTTCAATCTCCTATTACTGACTCCAGTCATGCAAATACTAACATGCATGATCATCTTCCATTACTTGGGTTAGATGTATGGGGAAACAGATCTACAGATATCTCACTCATTTGCTTAGGGCTGTTTTTATGTCTTATTACTAGCCTTATTAACTACATTCTTTACTGTTTAAGGTTTAACCTGATTTAATTCTCAGTGTACGACATGATATCTGATGCATTTAAAATGTAGTCTCTCAATTCCAATAGTACAGACCAAAAATATTAATGACTTATACTGTACTTTCTCATGTTGTCCAAAAAAATGCACTCCACAGTATCACTTTCATGGTTGTGATGTAATTAAAGGCTATTTAAAAAAACAAAAAACCATAATGCTGTTTCAGCAACACAGGAAAGAAAACTGAAAAGTCACTTCTTCAGGACTTTAGACTTTAAAATGTGTAGTTACTGCACCACTAGTGCCATTGCAAAAATAATGACTGTTTTTAAAAGTGCTTTCCTGAACACTCCTCCCATCTCCCATTGGTTGGCAAACAGATAATTCCACACCCAAACTCTGCATTTGAGAGTTGCAGAGACGCTGTCACCCTGCGAGCGGAGATCGCTACCCTCCTACGGAAGGAGGCGATAGAACCTATCCCTCCAGCCGAGATGAAGAAAGGGTTTTACAGCCCCTACTTCATCGTACCGAAAAAAGGCGGTGGGTTGCGGCCAATCTTGGACCTGCAAGTACTGAACCGGGCTTTACACAGACTCCTGTTCAAGATGCTGACGCAAAGACGCATTCTAGCGAGCAACCGGCATCAAGATTGGTTCGTGGCGGTAGACCTGAAGGAAGCGTACATTCACATCTCGATCCTTCCTCGACACAGACCCTTCCTGTGGTTTGCGTTCGAGGGTCAGGTATATCAGTACAAAGTCCTCCCTTTCGGCCTGTCCCTGTCTCCTCGCGTCTTTACGAAGATCACAGAGGCTGCCCTTGCCCTGTTAAGGGAGGTGGGCATTCGCATTCTCAACTATCTCGACGACTGGCTAAACTTAGGTCACTCTCGAGACGTGTTATGCGCACACAGGGACCTGGTGCTCTCACTCCTCAGCCGACTAGGGCTTCGGGTCAACTGGGAAAAGAGCAAGCTCATCCCGGTTCAGAGCATCTCTTTTCTCGGTTTGGAGTTGGACTCGAAAGAGCGCGCCTTACGAACGAGCGTGCCCAGTCGGTGCTGGCCTGTTGAAGGCGTTCAAGCAGGGAACAGTGGTTCCACTGAAACTTTTTCAGAGGCTCCTGGGGCATATGGCATCCTCGGCGGTGGCCACCCCGCTTGGGTTGATGCGTATGAGGCCGCTTCAGCACTGGCTCCAGACTCGAGTCCCGAGACGGGCATGGCACCACGGGACACACCGCGTGGCCATTACGTCGGTCTGTCACCATCTTTTCAGCCCTTGGACCAACCTATCTTTTCTACGAGCAGGTGTTCCCCTAGAACTGGTCTCCAGGCGCGTCGTGGTCACGACAGACACCTCCAAAACGGGCTGGGGCACTGTTTGCAATGGGCACGCAGCCGCCGGCCTCTGGGCGGGTCCGCGACTGCATTGGCATATCAACTGCCTCGAGATACTGGCAATTCTGCTCGCCCTGCAGAGGTTCCGGACGTTGATCCAGGGCAAGCACGTGTTAGTTCGGACGGACAGCACAGCAGCGGTAGCATATGTCAACCGCCAAGGCGGTCTGCGCTCTCGCTGAATGTCACAACTCGCCCGCCGTCTCCTCCTCTGGAGTCGGCAGCACCTCAAGTCGCTGCGAGCAACTCAGGTTTCACGGCAGGTTTCCCTCAGGGGAGAGTAGAGACTCCACCCTCAGGTGGTCCAGCTGATTTGGAGTCGATTCGGATGGGCACAGGTGGACCTGTTTGCCTCCCAAGAATCCTCCCACTGCCCGCTCTGGTACGCCCTCACCGAGGCTCCCCTCGGCATAGACACGCTGGCACACAGCTGGCCCCCCATGAGCCTGCTTGCACAGACACTGTGCAAGGTCAGGGAGGACGAGGAGCAGGTCGTCCTGGTAGCACCCTACTACCCTTCTTTCTCAGGGACGGGGCACCCTCTGGCACCCGCGCCCAGACCTCTGGAATCTCCATGTCTGGTCCCTGGATGGGACGCGGAAGACCTAAGTGGTCTACCACCCGCGGTGGTAGACACGATCACTCAGGCTAGGGCCCCCTCTACGAGGCGCCTGTATGCCTTTAAGTGGGTGAATCCCTCCTGAATCCCTCCAGACCACGCCTCGTTCCCTCATGGGATCTCTCCGTACTTCTTCAGGGTCTACAGAGAGCCCCCTTTGAGCCTTTGCAGTCAGCCGAGCTTAAGGCACTCTCCTTGAAGACTGCCCTCCTGACTGCGCTCACTTCCATCAAGAGGGTAGGTGACCTGCAAGTGTTCTCTGTCAGCGAAACGTGCCTGGAGTTCGGTCTGGGTTATTCTCACGTGACCCTGAGACCCTGACCGGGCTATGTGCCCAAGGTTCCCACCACCCCTTTTAGGGACCAGGTGGTGAACCTGCAAGCGCTGCCCCAGGAGGAGGCAGACCCAGCCCTGTCGTTGCTGTGTCCGGTGTGCGCTTTACGCATTTATTTGGATCGCACGCAGAGCTTTAGAGTCTCTGAGCAGCTCTTTGTCTGCTTTGGCGCACAGTGGAAAGGAAGCACTGTCTCCAAGCAGAGGATCACCCACTGGCTCGTTGACACCATAACTATGGCATATCTTGCCCAAAACATGCCGCCCCCAGTAGGGCTACGAGCCCATTCTACCCGTGGTGTAGCGGCTTCTTGGGCCTTGGCCAGAGGTGCCTCTCTAACAGACATTTGCAGAGCAGCGGGCTGGGCAACACCCAACACCTTTGCAAGGTTCTACAACCTCCGGGTGGAACCGGTTTTGTCCAAGGTAGTGGCATGCAACACAAGCGGATAAGCCCGGGATAGCCGGCCGGGTGTATCGCTTGCACATAGCGCCTTCCACCTGAGCTGAAGATGTACGCCGTTAATTCCCAGTAGTGTTCACAAAATTTGTTCCCTGGTTGACTTCCTCCGAGCCCTGTGGCAGTCGAGTTTTCGGAGAGACTTGCTGCCGGCCCAGTACATGCGCTAACTAAGAGCCCAGTTCTGGGGTAGGTGCTCCGCATGTGGCGGTTCCCTGTAAGGCTAACCCCATGCGATCTATATCTTCCGCTAATTCGTTTCCCTGCTGGCAAACTGCGTCTTCCTTGGGCAGAGCCCCTCTGCCCCAGTCTCCATGTTTGTAGTAACTCCTCCCCCATTGGGCAGGATCTACCTTGAAGGCTCTCCACATGGTTGGAAAGACCATGTGATGTATTCTTCCACTTAAATATCCCCCCCTCACTTGGGACGAGGTGTGGTCTCTGCGGTGTCCTCCCCTTGGGAGGGACACCCCCTGACTAGACCTGGCGGCCCAGTTGGATAATCCCCCTTCTTTTTTAGGGAGTGGAAAAAGAGAAAGGGAAAAGAGGCCACGACTGGGTTAAGCCTGTCTCTATCTTTGGGTAGTCGACTTGTCCCCAAAAAGGGCCGTTCAACACTCATAACTGTGTCAGGGGAGGTTACGTGTCGACCTGGTGTGCTGGCTATGAGGCACACAGCAAGTATGCCCACCACACACAGCCAGTTCACGTAACACAGTTCAGCCTTGTGGCATTTTGTATAGGGACCCCTAGTGTCACTACATCGACACCAACGTCGAGTGAGTGACAGATAGGGAACGTCATGGTTACTGGTGTAACCTCCGTTCCCTGATGGAGGGAACGAGACGTTGGTCCCTCCTGCCACAACGCTGAACTACCCGCTGAAATGGCTGGACCTTATATCGGCTCCTCAGCGTAAAAACTGAATAAGTGGTTGCATACCAGCTCCTTTTATACCCATATGTCCGGGGGAGTGGCATGCAAATACCACTCGTCAATTTTCAATGGCCTTTTATCAAAGACCAGAGGTGTCTCGGGCTCCCAAGAGTGACCCCTAGTGTCACTACATCCACACCAACGTCTCGTTCCCTCCATCAGGGAACGGAGGTTACACCAGTAACCATGACGATATCTGCACAGCCACACTTTTCAGTGAAATCAACCTACAAATGGCTTACTTATAAGCTGGGATATGAGAAAGTATTTTAACATGGAAGAAATAACACACTACACCTTTAAATGTGACAAATTTGGCCTTCAGTCTGAGAAAAGTGAATTTCTTCCCTCCTTGCATTCCCCCAAGAGCGAGACTGGAAAATAAATCTCAAGACAATGGCTTGTTACACCTCGTAAGTGTATAATAAGTGCCTGTCACAGGTCAGGAATGTGAAATGGCCACTGGCATTAGTCTTAATTATACTGTAAGGCCTCGGATGAGTGACGACTGATAGACTAGAGATGAAAGATAAAACTGAACAACACAAGAAGCAGATCAGTCAGGAAAAAAGATAAATCCCTTATGAAAATACAATTGCAAAGTGGTTGAATAAAATCAAAACATAGGTGCTTTGACATGATAAAACAGGTTAATGTTTCATGAAATTTTCCTTTGTATTTCCAAGAGATAATATCGTGTTTCGCCATGACTTTACCGACGACTGAAATGACAAGGCTAAACACAACATTTCTTTGCAATTGCAACATGCTTGTTCCAAACCAGGAAGTGATCAGGCCTGACAGACAAGAGATACCTGCTCGCCATCAGTAGATTCACAGGTGTCTAATCACATGCTCGATCCACCACCAAGCTGCAATTTTTCCCACACGATGGGGCCTATCATGTGAGCTGCTGTCTCTGACCACCCTTGCCCTTCTGGCTTGAAAGATTTATTGGTCACCTGCTACCAAAAGTGCCTTTAAAACCAAATGTGCACTGTGTTCTCCACTCAACCTGCACATGCTTTCTCCTGCAGGCGCACATTTATTGCTCTGTCTGAACATTTCTATTAGCTCAACCTCCTACGTCCCAGCCAGCTGAGCTTTATTTATGACCATTGCCCAATCATAGCCATTACACATGGCGTCTTACATGACAATTAATGTGGGCAGAATTATGGGGGCAACAGGACTCACCTGTAAATACCCACTAAAGAGGCACATTAGTCAGTAGTGGTGGTGCTAATCCTTCAGAAAGAGCGAGACTGCGGATGGCTGGAGTTTTTGCGGCTTGTGTCTCTCGTGCAGTGAGATATCTGAGCCCTCTCTATTAGTCTACCACAGTGCACTGAGAAAGCACAACTCTATTTCATGCCAGCTCCCAAATAGTGTGGAGAATTTGCAAGGCAGTTAGTGGCCGTCATTAATATCCACCCGGGCCTAGGCTGACAGCTGCTGATTGGAATGGAGAGCCCCTGTATAGCAGACAGCTACAAATTTCCCTGACAGCTCTGCGTCAATTACCCACAGTCAGCTGCCAAAACAGCAGTAATAAGAGACGCAGAGAGAGAGCAAGAAGCAGCAAGCATGCCCTCTCTTGCAAACTCTCTATCACACATAATGCCACACACAAACACAGACTCCAAGCCATGAGCAACCTTTTCATTTCTATGCTCTTATCACAAAAGAAATAGTGTAATATAAAGCCGTGGTGAGTGTAAGGTTAATGTTGTCCTGAAAAAAAAAAAAAAAAATGAAGAGGTGTATGGCCATAGAGTGATGTGAGGAGTGCTGGACTGTGTGTGTGTGTGAGTCACCCTGAACTTTTATCCACACTCATGCACATCAACATGAGGGCACAGCATAGATTTCAATTGTTTTTATATTAAACTATTAATAAACAGTGTTGGGTGTAATCTGATTTCAAAGTAATTAGTCACTGTAATCTAATTACTTTTAGTCAAAAAGTAGAATAACACATTACAGTTTAAATTCTTGTAATTGGATTACAGTTACTGAAATTAAATAATGTTAATTACCTTTACCTTGGTTACACAAATTCCAAAAAATGTATCTTTTTTTAATATAATTTTCATTTATTTATTTATTTTGTGTTTTATTATTTATGTAGAATACATTTAAACATGAATTATGTTCATATCTGTTTGTGTTTTTGTGACAGAAGAAGGGACAGCAGTAATCAACAAGGAAATATAGACATTATTTTGAATTCGTGGAGCAGAAAAACAAAAAAGTTACTTAAAGTAAAGTAATTTGTAATGTGATTACTTTTACATGAAGTAATAAGTAGAGTAATCTGATTACAATTTGAAAGAATAATTTGTAGTGGATTACTATTTTTGAGTAACTTACTCAAAGATGCCCAAAGTTGGCCTGTGATGACCTTTGATTTGGCCCGCCTTGAAGTATATGACAAGAGTGGGAAAAAAAATGCTATTGACGCAACTTTTAATTGCATTAATTTAGCAGATTGCAGAGTAATGTTTATTTATTTTGTATTTTTGTTATAATTAAATCATAAAGGAGGGGAACCAGGGCAACTTTAATATTTTAATATAAAACAGTTTGCAGAGCCTGAAATTCGGCGAGGGATTGCGGCTATTGCACACAATTTTAATAATTCTCGCAATTTCCACGTTCATAATGTAGGAAATTCCCACACACTTTTATTCACTTTACAGTGCAGCTGCAAATTAGTAACTATATTAGTAAACCAATATATACAGATGAACAAATCAAATCAATAAACTTGTTTTTGTATCAAACTGTAAATCCAGAAGCTGCGTGAGTAAATCCACTCTCTCTCTCTCTCTCTCGCTCTCATGCAGCTGTCAGCAGTGTCAGAAGTGTGAGCGTGCACGAGGCGCTTTGTCACATAGCTACTGAGCTTAAGATGTTACAGATGTATAAACCTTTCTAAACCTGTTAATTCGACATGCAAATGGTGTTATACCACATCTCCATTAGTGAGCGACGCGATAAAACTACATCGTTCCTGTTCATAATCAGCAAAGCTGTTAACATTGCAAGCGTGTGACGCTAACACCTTTCCTATCTTGGCGTTCCCTCATTTTTCATAATGCAGCACATTTGCACGAAAGACAGACATAGCAAAAATGCTTTGTGTTATGTACCAGCTGCATGATGAAGAAAGTCACTTAAATGCCTGTTACATCTCTCATCTCCATCTCTAGTTCCATCCAGGGTTGGAAATTAACGGAGGCTCTGGGCTAAAAAATCCCTCTGCAATCTGATATATTTATTATTTGTTTCATGCTGTCCGTTGTGCAAATGGTGCCGAGTCACATAAATGCGCACAGACGGGCACTCTGCCTGCTTCTCACGCTTTGCATCAGTTCGGTGTCATGCTCAGGTGCTAAAATTATCAAAAGCTACAATGTAGTTAATAATAATATTAACCAAAATAATATCTGGATGTGTTAAATAGCCTTGATGTTAAATAAAATGTTATTAATGATACAATAATAATTTTACAGAACATTAACCACTTCATAACTCTGAACTCTGAAATGTTAATTGCTTTATTAAATTGGCTTGAAGGAGTTGCTAAGTTTTTTTTATAAGCTCCTCATTCCAAATCCGAAGAAATGCTGTCATCTACATCTACTGTGTCTGTGCATTTGTTTTGTTGGCTATTAATTTAATAGCCAAAATATTTGGAAATATGTGAATGAGAAAAAGAAAAATGTTTTTAGTAACAATGCACATTATGCAATGCCCCCCATACGTAAGGGGGTGAAAATGTTCTCTTTTGCCCCAGGGCCCTCAATCAAGATTGATTTTTGGCTCTCCATTGGAAAAAGTTTGGGCACCTCTGGTTTAAAGGCTAAACCCAATTGTAAAAACCCACTTTCTGCATTTGTTTTTCTACATAAATAAATAAATACATTATAAATCGTTCTTCCAAATAAGCACATCCTCAAATGTCTCTTAAGGAAGTTTTTGTCAGATTTACCAAACTTCTTGGGACAAATGTGTTCCTAAGCTATAGCTATGTATGTAGACACACACACACACACACACACACACACACACACACACACACACACACACACACACACACACACACACACACACATGTTGGTGCAGCTATCATTATGAGGACTCTCCATAGACATAATGATTTTTATACTGTACAAACTATAGATTCTATCCCCTAAACCTACCCCTACCCCTACCCCTAAACCTAACCCTCACAAAAAACATTCTGCATTTTTACATTTCAAATAATTTTAAGCGATTTAAATTATGGGTACACTAGAAATGTCTAGTGCTAAATATTATTATGCTACAAATGAAACATTTGTAGCATAATACCCTTGTAATTACCAGTTTATAACCTAAAAAAAAAGTCCTCGTAAACCACTTAAACACACCCCCCCCCCACACACACACACAAGCGTGTGACTTGCTGTGACAAGCCTGAACTAACCAGCAAGCAATTGTGTCTCTATTATTTTTGATTTACTCAGTCACAGCGCAACAATACATAAACTCAATATCAAGCATAAGACTGATTTATTGCACTTTCATTTCACAGATGTGTCCTCTAATATCCCAACACTGCGGATTGATGTGAGATATTTGGGTCACTTAATTATAGCCAAACCTTTTTTCAATGTCCTAAAAACAGAGGTGACGGCATTTTAAAATTCCAGCCTGCGAGTTTCTTTCCACACATACAGTGAAGCATAGTGTGCGTGTAGCCTATATGTGTTTGTGTCTAAGGTAAAACTGAAATTAGGTTTAGGTCAGTGCAACATATCTCAAAACGCCAGAGGTAAAGATATTTTGGGATTGTTATTTCATTCCAGAGGCATAAACTCCAATATTAATACCTACCTCACCTTTCTGCCTGACAAACACACACACACACACATAGCCCCACTTGTTTGTATAAGCACATTAAACTCGTTGATAAGACACACGTACACCCTCCCCTCTATGTCACCCACAACTGCACTGTAATTCTTCTACCAAGCAACAGTACAACTGGAAGCTCAGGACGCAATATTTTACAGCTCCCTTTTATTGCATCTCCTCCCCTGCCAGTCTTACCCCCGTCAGCAATAAAACACTCCATAATAAAAGCCTCTCTCCCCCAGCGCCTGCCACAGCACTGCCACAGATAATCCTGCCAGATCACAGCACTCTGCCCGCGCATAGCTGCCAGTGCTGTCGCACTGCTAACCCGACGTCTCTTTCAGCTGGGTTATTATAATGTTCGCTCCTTTATTGCATTGAGTGTCAATTGAAAAGGGTGGTGCTGCCCTGAAAATCTAAGTGTTAAAACAAGCCAGGCCCCAAATGGGCTCTGGGAGTTATTCATCATAGCCTTTCTCAGACAAAGGCAAGGCTTTCCTTCATATTTCTGAACAAAGGTGATATGCACTCAATAAGAGAATATTACAGTCTACCTAAAAAGCAATGCGGTGGAGGAGATAATATATGGCCATAAAAAAAAAAAACAGACAGCCACTGTGCGGGGATGTATATACATACAGTACATATACAGTATGTGTGTGTGTGTATATATATATAGTGCATTTTATAGAGGCTTTCAATTACAGTAATTTGAGGTCATAAAAACTGCATGGATAATAATTATAAAAACAATTAGCTAAATGTTTAAAATAGTTTTAGATGGACCATGTCACACTGCAGGACAAACTTTTCTGGCCAATTACCCACTTACATTCCAATGACATTAGTGCATAATACCAAAGACTGTATAGGATAAGACGGGTCACAGTTATGCTTATGAAAGGGAGTAACACTGAATATGGTGGTTGTAGGAATGGAAGTCCCACCTTACAGTTAAAAGTCACTTTACATTGAGAACATGCATGCGCATTAGTCAGAGCAGCCTTTGCATGATCTGAGCTAAAGAACCCAATTTATGATACCACTGTTGTCAGTTTGAACTGCTGATTTGAATTGTTATTTGATCATAGTATTAAGCAACTGTTTATGGATTTTGCTCTTTCCCCATTCAAGTAGATAGGAGCTGCACTTGTATCCCACTTGTATCCAATAGAGAGACAGAAATAAACTGCCCGGAAGCATTACCTACATGGCTACTGGCACTGAAAGACCTGACTTTAACCTGACCTAACTATGTGCATGCGTCAGGCACTAGGAAGTGTTATTGAGCTTGAATCATAATTGTGCCTCTAGAAAGCAACAGCAAGTTGTACAGTGATATTCTTCTAAAAACCTTTGTTTGTGTTCTGCAGAAGAAAGAAAGTCATACACATCTGGGATGGCATGTGGGTGAGTAAACAATGAGAGAATTTTCATTTTTGGGTGAACAGTTCCATTAAAGGGCTTTGGTAATACTTATGAAGGTAAAATACATGTGTCAGGAAAGTCACTGCATAGCATGTACCCCCACAACACTGAAATTACACTTACAGTATGTGCTTCTTATGAAAACTCAAAGCTGAGTACAACATACAAAGTTGTTTTCACTCTTATAATGACATCATTCTCTGAATGCATTTTCAATGGTGCAGCAGTTTAAAAGACTTTCATGGTGATTTCTGTTTTAGCAAAGCACATTGCTAAAACAGCAATGGGGTTGTATCTGAGCACTGCAGGCACCTTGCTCTTGTTAGAAGTGAAGCACTGCTGGCTGTGAAGCCTGCCTGCACTAAATTAGTTTCCTTTGGAAAAAAGGCCAATGTTTGAACCAACCACTGAACACTGCACAGCTTAGCCAAACTTCACTGCAGCAGAACACCAAATGCACTCAGTAAGCAAACACTCCACGCAAGCATATTCTGATATCCACACACAAATTTAAATCATATACAAAGTGGAGGCACATACTTACATTGCATATTCACTTTGCTTCCTTGCCTTCTCACATTAATTGGGTCAAAATCATTACCATTTAAAATGTATAGAGCCACCATATTTGTTGACCTATCAGTGATTTTACCTGTGGTAAAATCACTGTAATGCACAGATATGTGTGACTTATTGATTTTATAAAAGGCAGCAACAGCACTATAATAAAAGACACCAATGTTCCATAAATATTCAGCAAAAACAAATCTTCCATTAAGAAATAGTTCATTATCCTAACTGTATGCTGTTGGCAGTTGCTAAGCAATGTAACAGCTTGGCACATTAAAACAGAATGTGCGATCACAGGGGTGCATTTATAGTTGTTTTACAATGGCTTCGAAAGCGGCTCATTCATCAGAATTTAGAGTCGTAACTATCTATTTTATAAAAATAAATTTCACAGGAAGGAATTTCTGTCTACACAACTCGTCGCCAAACCCCATGAGGAGGATGTAGCTATTTTCGAAGCCCACACCCTAATCATTGTTTTCATGAATCAAAAATCCCCACCAGCTTGTTTGTAAATCATCTGATGTGGTTTATGAGCAGCTTTATTGTGCTCACAGTTCACTCACTATTTATGACACAGGATGCTGCATCTGGCCATATTTCCTGTCTACAGACTCTTTCAGGATGTGCTCCCTGGATCTGCTTACACATCTCTGGGACATCTGTAAGGGAATTCTGGGTGTAATATGGAACCTCTCCCTGAGCTCAAAGGGGCTTCTGCTTTTCTCATTAGATGTACATGGTGGAGACTCTGTTGACAGTCATTTAACCACCCCCCATATGCTGCGTGAGAGCTTTCAATAACACACAGTTAGTGTGGCTGTAATTGTCTGTGTTTAGGTTAACACTTGGCTGCAGTCATTTGTTTTCCTTAAAGAGGTTTGTAAATAAAGATTTATATAGTCAAAATGACGTTCTAGTTCTGTTTTGCTCTAATTAATGAGAAATAGGGTAAAATTCTTGTGGGCTTTGAAATAGATCATAATGGAGAAGGAAATATTGATCAGATTCAGAACATTAACCTTTTTTAATGCATTGCTTCTCAACAGGCAGGTTTGATCTAATAGGGTGACAACAATGCTAAATGCAAATAATAAAAAACAACTAAACATATAACCATGCATAGTTAGGGTAGTAAAATGATTATGTTTATCTGCTTTTAAAAGGGAGCTGAAAATGCTTCCTATATTGTTGTTGTCAGAGGCCATGCATCCAATCAAACTCAGCAATATTTGGTCACCTGGTAGAAGTTAGCCCCAATTCTCAAAAACTATAAATAAGACTTGGCAAAGTAAAAAAAAAAAATATTTATTTAAATATTTATTTATAATTAATTAAATATTAATATTCTTAATAATCAAATTATATATTAATACAAAAAATATTATATTATTAAAATTACAATATTTAAAGAATATTAATAATACATTATTTAAATATTAATAATTACATTAAATATTAATAAAATGTTTAATTTTAAGACATTTTGGCAATGTGTTGACACTAGATGTCCAATACAAAATCTGGGCCCTGAAGCAAAACCAGTTGAGAACCACTATTTTAATGAATGTGCAGGAGTGCTGGGGGCTGACATTTGTCAATTACAGGGCAGGGGTTGTTTTTCCTTTCCTGTCTCACAGATTAGTCCCACATGCCTGCATTCTCATTCTCTATTGAATCAGTTTTTAATGGCAGCAGAGGGAAATTGAAGGGCTCTGTGTGCGATTTGTCCCGTCGTTGTGGAGCAGATGGTGGATATCAGTGTCAGGCTTTGAGTTGCGAGTGGCTCAGGAAACAGGAAATGGCACGGCAAAGGGCCAGATCTAAGGCAGCGTGAAAGCGCCATTCGTCACACATTTCCATGGCAGCATCGCTCATTAGCATTACCTGGATATGCATGATAGGGGTTGATGTGTGAGCAGGCAACAGGGCACAATCATGCATCATCAGCACATACCAGTCAAAGACAGAGGGGAGGGCACTGTGTCAGCACTGTGACATAAATAACATATTTTATATTGTACAGGCCTTATTAAAGGAAGGGAAACAGGAAGTCCTAATGTGGTCTTAAAGGGATGGTTCACCAAAAAATTTAATGTCACCATTTACTCTCCCTCATGTAGTTTCAAACGGTTTTCTTCCGTGGAACACATGGGGAGATGTTAGGCAGAATCACAGCTTCAGTGACCATTTATTTTTCAGTATAAAAAATAAAATGCACTGAAAGTAAATGGTGACAGAGACTAACATATTCCCCAACAATTCCATTTATGCTCACTAGAAGAAAGAAAGTTAAAGGAATAGTTCACCCAAAAATGAAAATTCTCTCATTATTCACTTACCCTGATGCCATCCCAGATGTGTATGACTGTCTTTCTTCAGCAGAACTCAAATGAAGATTTTTAGCTCTGTCAGGTCCTTATAATGCAAGTAAATGGATGCCAGCACTTTGACGGTCCAAAAGTCAGCATAAATCCACACTCTAGTCGATCAATGAATGTCTTCTGAAGCTAATCGATAGGTTTATGTAAGAAACAAGTCAATAATTAAAGCATTTTTAACTTTAAATCGGCGCTTCCATCCAGTGCTCTTATTTAGCGTAAAGTTCGTTCTTCTGTTGTAAATAAGTGCCGCTTCCGAATTCTCGCCGACACGCTTACGTCAATCGACAGCTACGTGATGCATCAACTGCTGGCAGGAAGTGCTTTTTAAAAGTTAATAACATTTTAATTTTCGATTTATTTTTTACACAAACATATCGATTTGCTTCAGAAGACATTCATTGATCGACTGGAGTCACATGATTACTTTTATGCTGCCTAAATGTGACTTTTGGACCGTCGAAGTGCTGGCACCTGTTTACTTGCATTATAAGGACCTAACAGAGCTCTATCTTCTTCTGAAAATCTGGGATGGCATCGGGGTAAGTAAATAATGACAGAATTAAAATTTTTGGGTGAACTATTCCTTTAAACGGATTTGGATTCGGGTGAGTAAATAATGACAGCGTTTTCAGCATTTGCAATCTAAAAAAGAGTTGCGAACTTAAAGTTAACTAGTGGCTAACAAACAGATATGTGATTAGAATTGTGTAGATTTCGCTAAGTAATTTTATTTGTGTTAGTCAAAAATAACTAAAGCTAATTCTTGTAGCATTACTGAGATTGGGCAAGGGATTTTCAGTTCCTAGCTTGTCCTAACTTTGTATAAATGTACATAATTGTATGTACATAGCACATGAGGGTTTACAGTGTAGTCCATATGTGAAAAATTTCCATCTGTAAGACTGTAAAAACAAGAATTTTGTCAGAGTATAGCAGGAATGCACTAACACAAAGCACACACACACTGAGATAAGGATAAAAACGTGTTAAAATAAGCTGGACAAAGAAGTGAAAGGTAAACGTCCTGTCTGTGTGCTTGGGGTTAGAATGAGTTTTCTTCTCACACTGATCACAGGACAAAATGTCCCACAACAGTGTGTTAACAGAATCGCTCCAGCAACCTACCCTTGTTGACAGAATACTCAGTCCTTTAAGGTTGATCCTTTGTCAGAATTACAGTAATTATGAGATGTCATCACAGCGATTCTATTCACATCCTCATACTGTGGCTTTTATGTTGATCACACCAAAAGTAATTAAATCACTACATTAATTCAGTAATTCACAAGACAATAAAACACACCAGACAACCTAAAATGGCTATAATAAAATGGCCTATCAAACTGAAATGTGTAAACTACATTTAACTGGTGAGGCCACTGCCATTGTGGTTGTTTTTGTATGACGTCACGGCTATCAATTTGGAGCTTTCATTAAATTCTGAGTTTCCAACAAATAATTCTGAACTGTTTATACAAGTCGGAAACTCGTAGCTACCGGAATTCAGACATGATTTGAACACAACATTAGACCAGTCTTACTGGTGTCAGTTGCAATGATTAAGGTGGCAGATGGGGCAGAAGAGAGCGATGCTAGATTAACATAAAATAGCAACATCTAGTACCTCGCAGGAGTCCACTCACAGGGGTACCAGCTCAACAGTCCATGTTGGACAAGAGCACCGTCTGTTGGTGTCATGTTAGTGTCACTCAGCTTTAATTAGTCTGCGTACATGTTAGCCCATCGGTGAGCGTACTCCCAGCAGGTGACTTTGGCACAAAAGCAGAGAAGCATTACGACCTTGTGAGACTTGCCTGCTTTTATCTTGATTTCCCCAAATGTGTATACAGTGTGGCTCTGTTAAAACATTTGCTTTAGGCATCTGTTTTTTTAGGCATCTGTTTCAACCAGTTTGAAAATATTAATCATTTTTACTATATTTTTCGGTGCTGCTAGAGCAAAACAGAAGATGAAAACTCGTAATAATTTGTACAAGATGACGAAATCAGCTCAGGGTTCAAGTCGTACATTATTAGAGTCCAACTGATCAACAAACAGAATTTCAGATTGATAAAATACCGGCGTAACATTTTTGCTAGACTCCTATCCAACACTTTATTTTAAGAAAGGAAACCTCTGTGAACAAATATGGTTACTTATTTTATATTATTTATGCAATTCAAATGACTGATGTACGACAATAACGCTAATTTTAAAATTATGGTTAGGTTAAGTGTTTGAGTAAGGGTTGGACTTTATGGTTAGGTTTATGGTTGGGGTTAAACTTAGGAAAAATCATGATAACATTGCTTGTTGGTCATTTATTTTCTGAAGGGGAAAACATTTTTGCCATCTTGTGCTATTACTATGACTTGTAATGAGACCAGGTTGACTAGAGGCACAGAAATTGCACACTGAAATTGATTGATGAGCACAGTTTTCTGTCCGGTTTTGACATGATTCCTTTTGAAACAGGAAGTATGAGTTGGACATATCAAACGGTTCATCCTTTTGTACTATTTATTTTTTTAAATGGCTTTAGTTCCGTCACAGCCATGATTCATGATTTGCTACTTGCTAGTCGGTTGCAGGTGATATTAGGGGGAGGGACATTCTTATTCTAGAGAGCATTTAATTGGACAAAAGTCTGTGTAGTGCAACATAAGTGATCAATATTTTTGGTCCATTTTCCAGAAGAAAAATTGTAAATTGAAAATGTAGTTTGTTCAATTTTAAAAGTACAGTGGCATATAGATGGCTTAAAAAAAGAAAACAGACATGGACTAAAAGACACAAAACATCAATTTTGATTTCATACACACTTTCTCTTTTTTAGCCCACTTTTCCTCTTTGAAATACATGTGCTTAGCTCAGTCTGATGACAGGAGTGAAATGTGAAGAACAGTTAATATGCCCCTAAGCCCTTGAAGCCTTAACTGCAGTCCCCTAAACATCAAATAGACATCTAAAGTACACTTGAAGCCTGCTAAATGTGAACCAATTGAAGTCTCCTGACCTGAGCCAGGCTGCAAAGTATCGCTTCCCCTTGGCAGTCATCTCTGTGGTTAATCTGATCACAGCGCAGTGTTAACAACACATGGCCTGGCCCTGGAGCCTACTCTAAATGAGGTTACATCCCAAGCAATACCTTGATGAATAATTAAAAGGCCAGACACAGAACTTGAAGTGACTTAGCCAGCGACCCTGGGGTCTAATCACATGGTCAAGCTATATTTGGTAATCTATTTAGTGTTGTCGCAATCACTCACTCTATTTTTCATGTGCCCTCTTTCTCTCTCGCTTGCTCTCTTACGCACACAGACACCCACACACACACACGCAGAGCCATTGCTATGGTTTATTGGTCAGCTGCCAGAGCTGACAGCGAGCATGATGGCCATGTTATTCTCCTTTGGGCTCACAGTTAGACAACTGCTGGCAACCGTTAATTAAAACAATCTGCCTTTATAAGCAGTGAAAGTGTGTCTTCATTGAGAGTGTGTAAAGTTAAAATTGTCTTTCAAATCTCAACTTAATATGCAAAATCAACTATTTGTATTAGCAGCCCATCCATCTGTTTGTACAAGCTATAGCAGACAGGGGGAGTTTTCTGAAATCTGTCTGAAAACAGTGATTATGTTTTCAATTCTGTTTAGTGATGCTAGTGGCACAGAAATTAGACATTTAAGTGATAATCGAAAAATGCAATATTTGTCTTGTTTTCCAGTAAAATATTTAAACATCTTCAAACAACATATATTGAGAATCAAATGGAGGATTTCATCTCAGGGTGCACAGTAAACCTGACCAAGTATAGAAAAGCACCCTTTAGTCTAGGGGATCTGAGGTCATGCTCCCCTGTGAGATTTTCTTTTTTCTTTTTTCAAAATCACCACCAAAGTGTTCAGTACTGGTGACTTTAAGTTAAGTTTTTTATTTAATTTTCTTGTGTAGGTGTACAAGCATTCATATAACTATTAACTAAATGATTTCCATATGACTTAGAGGCCATACGTCCTCTTTTTCCCGGATATATCCTCTTTTTCGGACCTTAAAAAAGCGTTTTCTAAATTTGCGAAAATGTCTGGGATTCGGCTTTAGTTGCATTATGATGTGCATCTGGTCTAATACTTCATTTTGTGTACATGCATATTTGCATTGCTTTAACCCCTCTTTGTAAGTCCCGCCTTCTCGCACACCAGTTGGTCGATTATAAGAGGCTTGTAGCATCTATTGGCCAAATTCCTGCCTGTCAATCTCTCCGCGAACGCGCAAAGCGCTGTTGTGTTCGGCATCAGACAGTTGCTTGACAGCAGCAGCAAATGACAGCTGAGTGGAAACAATGCCCAAACGAAAGTGCAAATTTACAGAAGATTTGCACAAAAAATTCCCATGCTTTCGTCCAGGTGGAGATCCGTGGGAAGCAGAATGTATGACATGTAAAGCTGGCACTTATGTGTCAGTTGCTAATAAAGGTGCAAGTGATTTAGAAGCACACATTAGCTCTGTGAAGCATAAAGGGTCAACAAAAGGTGAAAGTTCATCAGGTAAATTAACGGACTACTTTTTGCGACCAGGTAAAATTGTTATCACATTGTTTCATTTTCCATGGCCATTCAAAATAATAGTAATAGTTAATGAAAGTACACTCATGGCATCAAATATTTTATTTTAGTACATGGACATTCAAAAGAATGTTGGACATTTTTATATATTTATATATATTTATGTTATGCTAATAGAGTGTCTTTTTCACTGTATTAAAGTTTGCATTTATAGTAACACTCTTTTGAACCCTATTATTCCACCCCACCCCATAATATTTTCTTATGTAGATATAAATGTAACATTCCTTTTTCTTCTTAGTTTTTAGTTTGTTCCTGTACAACATTGTACTCATAACCTCATTCAGATTCAGAACAAGCAAATAAAACTGACTTTAACAGCAAATTGGCTGTACTAATGTAAACAAAATAGGTCCTCCAACTGTCTGGAGCACGGCATCTAATCAGGGAGTCGAGTGTTGGGTCGGCATGCTACAGATGAGAGAAACACAAACATAAATATTATACCTGTGTGCATGCAAGCATTACAACACTGCACTGATAAGACAACACACTGACAGAACTGGAACTGTCTTTCACAGGCTGGTGCCAAAAATGTTAGCAATCTAAAATATTGACACTGAAAGCAGATTTACTGTATTTTAAGGATATATTCAAACATTCTGTGATTCTACACTTGAGATTCTGTGACAGCTACAATTCTGATAAATTATAGACATTGAAAATATAGAGTGGTCCCAAAAAAAGTATTCAGACACTTAAGCCTCACTTATAAACAGGGTTGGGAGGGTTACTTTTGAAATGTATTCCACTACAGATTACAGACTATATGCTGTAAAATATCATTTGTAACGTATTCCGTTAGATTACTCGAGGTCAGTAACGTATTCTAAATACTTTGGATTACTTCTTCAGCACTGGTAGATTTTTTCACTTGTTTTGACTATTAAAAACTCTGCCAGTACAGTAAGACAAAATACACATGTTAAAAATACATTCTCTGAAAAACCTAAATATCTTATGCAGTGTTGTTTCTAAAACAAGATAACATCAAATTGATCTTGTTTTAAGGATTTTTAGATATTTTTACAGGAAAACAATACAAAAATTATTATCAAGAATACAATTTCTGCCCTTTGCATCATTTGTTTGCAGATGCTGCTTAGTTTGATGTTGTCTTTCTAATGCAATTAAATTCACAGAACTTTAAGTGTGGCTTAAATGCCCAAAAGTGTGTTTTAGGGGCAACTGTAAATACATCACATGCAAAGAACATAAGGACCAGAAAAACATGAGATTTTCCATACTGTATTGAAACAAAGAATTGCATACACATCCTGTGTGATAGCAGTTCTCATTCACTGTGGAGTGAGAACCATTAGGTACGTCTTTGTATGCCAGAGGCCTTCATCCATATCTAAGCATCAGATTAAAGAAGCCAAGATATGACATAAAATGATTAGAGATAAAAGAAAGTTTCACTGTTTTCCACATGGCCTCTCAGACAGAGACATGAGGCACAGTGACTTTCTGAGTTCTGAATCTAATTTACAAACATAAAAGATATTCAATCAAAGGACTTAGAGAACAGGGTAAAAAAACATGAATGTAGAAAAAACATTTGACTGCTCAATGGCTCTCTGCCTTTTGAGGACTGTGAGCATGACATGTCAAGGTTGAAAATGATGAAGAATACAAAGACGGGGATTAGATGTGAAATTGTTCCTTTATTTTTACTGACTGGTATTCAGACTCTCCGCTTTTGATGGTGGTGATAAATGTCATGCCCACATCCACATGGCAGCAGGGGAATTGGGAGGAAGGGAGGGCCTTTGATGGGCCCACAATTTTCCACCAATTTCACATTTTTATTTGGCTGTGAGTGCAGAATGCAGCACTTGCCCTCAAATTACCTCATGCTTCTGCTTTCAGTGACCAAGGTTTAGAATAAAAAATATCTGCAGCTGAGGACATTTAATCGCTTAAGAAGAGCCTTAAAAGAGATAGTTCACCAAAGAATGATTTATTTGCCTTTATGTTGTTTCAAACCCATTTGACATTCTTTCTTCTGTGAAATGCAAAAGGAGTAATCTAGTAGAATATCCAAGCTGCGTTTTCCATACAGTGAAGGTGAACTGTCATTATATGGAAAAAAAGAAGCTTGGACATTCTTCTAAATATATCCCTTTGAGTTCCATGGCAAGAAGAAAGTCATACAGGTTGACAGTGAGTAAATGATAACAGAATTTTCATTTTTGCATGAACTATCCCTTTAAGAAACTCAGGATTGTCAAATCTTCAGGCTTTGTATGCATTCTTTTTTTTTTTAACAACATAGTGAGATTGTTTTCATTACCTCCAACCCTGAGCAGGGCTCAGACTCCAAAGGAAGAAAGTGGGCACCCTCACTAGTGAGTCACAAGGCTGAATGCATTTTTTAAAATAAATAAATAAAGTCATCTGATAAAAGGCAGATGACCCAAGGTGGTATTAATCCATTAAATCATGCTATTTGCCCCTCTGTACTTGAACTAAGTAATGTTTTCATGCACAATATTTTCACAAGCAATATTTTCATAAGGCTGACCAAGAACTAAGTAGACACTATAAACAGTTATTCATAAACAGACAGCAACAAACTATAAACACTTTAAACAATTTACAGTACCTCTGAATTACAGCTATTACGTGTTAAAAAAAAAACACCCATAAACATTACATGAAATTTGTTGAAGTGTAAATAAAAATGAAATATAGTAGGGTGCTGGTTTAATAGCCCTGCCCATCAAACAGAATCAGGTCTGCTTTGATCTTTGTGACTGCTTGACACCTGTGACGCATGTGCTTATTTTGTTTATGTTGAGATGGCAGTATAAATATGTGTTCTCCCTGAAGATGTATGGTACATTTACCTTTTCACCCATACACTGGGCCGAAACATCAACGTTAATCTTTCTCTCAATGAGACAGATAGAACATTTGTAGACATAACGGCCAGTCAAGTTAGCCAAGAAAAACCTATCATATCCTAAAAATGCCAAGAGCCCGTCTCTCATGCCAAAAACCACAGCAGGCCTAAGGTGGTTGTAGAAATCTTTCCAATGAAAATGTTTACATAAAGAAGGCCCTTTTTTCTACTTTATAAAGTGAGTTGGGGCAAAAGCCACACTGACACACATTGTGAGGGTCATAAGTATAGCAACATGCTTCATCTCAACTGTTGACAAATATGCCATAGTCTGAAAGTATAGTCCTCTTTAGCAGTGAACCACACTCAAACTCTTCACAGGGCTTCTGTTTAGGGCATCATCATGACTAACTTTATGGAGACATGCAATGTGTCTGTTTGCTCCAGCCACACACATACAGACAGTGGCTACATTTACATGCACCCTCATAAAGTGATTATAATGTGATTAAGGCAATACTGCGATTAAACTGCTGCTCACGTAAACAGAATATTGCAATTGTGATATTGTGATTATGCTAATAATCAGAGTAATGATAATCGCAGTAAGATATGGGGAGTACTCCTATTTTAATCACTTTATACTGGCATGTAAATGCTTTAATCGCATTTGTTCCACACTGACCAAAGTGTGCCTGCGCCAGTGTTGCAGACGGACGATGTTACATTCAAGCACAGTTTCGAAAACATTGCAAATTAGAAGAAGCTGCCCTTACTTCTCGGCTTCATGTAAAACTGTAGTTTCTTGCACCGTTTTCCAGCAGTGGTGCTCCCTCCCTGCAGAGTGTACAGCCCCATGGCAAAAGAAAACAAATTTTCTCATGTTGTGAATGTCCGTGTGCAGTCTGAATTGAATGTTGTTGAGATAAAAAGACTATATTAACCGCAAAATAATAATAAGGAAACACGTCTTTCAAATAAGTCTGTCCTCACGGGCGGAACACATAACAACATCCAGCGCGTGTATTCCGATTCATTAACAAATGACACTTATGAACAACTCTTTTAAGAGAATCAAACAGACAGAGCAACCAGTGTTTTGCAACAAACAAAAAACTCGAATGAACTGATTCATTTTAGTGAATCAGTGAATCAAAAACAGACGGCACATTCATTGTAGTCGGAAATGAATCTTATGAACCGGTTCTTTTAACAAATTGTTCAAACTGACTGACTCATTTTCCTATGCCAAGTATTTAAAGATACACATTTACGACAACGTTTTTTTTTTTTTTTTTTTTTTATAAAATTAATTTGATTGAAAAAGCATTAAAACATCACATTTCTCAGCGATAATCAGATAATCAGATTATTGGCAAATAGCATGTAAATGGTATTGAAGAGGTTTGCCCAAATCATGTAAACATCTTAATCTAATTATTTCTTATACTCTGATTATTGCAGTAATCAGGTATTGATGTACATGTAAATGTAGCTAGTGAAATGCACTGAAATGGTCTCATTTCATCAGCTTGAGATAACACAAACATTACCCAATTAACAAGACCCAACAGACCACAGCTTAACACCAAGCCATGATGCCTGACAGACAAAAAGCCGTAGTGGTTACACTCACATACCTCAAAAGACAGAGTAAAGACTCCTCTGATTTTGGCCTAGAAAGGGAGGACCAGGAGTCCAAGGAATGCATTCATGATGATATGTTATTTGTAATGATGAATTAATTATACATTCAAGATATAAGACACATACAAGAATGGCTGAAGGTACTTCTTTGACGAGCACTTAACAAATTGATTAAAAGAAAAGTACTTTTTTTTGCTCTCTTTTCTCCACTTTTTTCATTTTTCTTACTGTACACTTCTAGCTTTTTTACTATTATTGTTTACTCTTGAAATTGGGTATTGGGACACTGCTAATATTGTTAATTACTGTATATTAAAGGTTCAACTCAGTAATTTTTTCCCTTTTAAAAAAGTTTTACTCCTAAAGAAATGAATTGTAATTTTGAAACATATGTATAAAATCATGAGCACTCACATGAGATGAGGTCTCTAGTCATATCAGTAACCTTATAAAAGCTGTTTTATTCTACATGGGGCAAGGGCGCCTTCATGGGGGCTGCCATTTTAGAATCACATGACCAGCTGAATACTACTCGCTTAATCTCAGTAACCATCTTGTTATTTGACACTTTCACTCTTGGATTAAATAAATCATGACTGACTGTGAATAGTGAATTTCTACAGTGGCATCTGTAACTGAAAACTATTGATTTTGAATGATGCCGCATCCACACCACTAGGTGTCTCTGTAAGTCCAAGATGACACAAACAAAAAGTTACTGTGTGACCTTTAATAATATAATTATTATTAACAACAACAACAACAAAAAACAACAATATATTAATAGTATTGTTATTTCCTATCTGATAAATTGCTTGTGTTTTGCCTCATTTGAAAGTTGCTTTGGATAAAAGCATATTTTTAATGAGTAAATATTAAATTTTTTACCTTTTCCTATTGAGAAACCTATATGATTTCAATACCATTAAATTGTAGTTAAGATATACAGTATATGTGTGGGAATTGTGTGAACAGTTTAGGTAGTTTACCGAGTAATCCACCTCACCAGACCACCTTTTTTATGGATTTATTAAGGATTACTCAACAATTCTCAAAAAGTCAAAAAGTTGATGATTCAATACTACATCCAGTACTAGGCAGACAAGACAACAACTTCTCTTGATAAAGACTTTATACACTATGGGTTGTTGAGAATTAAAGTTGTCTGAGATGAAAAAATGAGAAATATTTTTTTACAACTATTTTAAAAGGTATCAAGTTTATTGATCATTGTTTATCACTGCTTTTTTTATTTTAAGAAATATATAAATGTTACAAGATTATAAAAGATTATTCTAAACTACTCATGCCAACATAATTTTTCTCAAGAAATTCAGCTTTTAATTAGTTTTTTTTAATGTTTTTGTTCGTTTACACCAGACACTTTTTGCTTTAACCCCCAGAAAAAAAAAAAAATCAAAATGACTTTGAATTCAGAAATTGAAAACATATTCATTATAGTAGAGGTGTATTCAAGTAATTTTTTTGTTTGAATTGATTTGTAATGTATTTTTGACTAGAAAAATTTGCATCATATCATTGACCCACACTACCATTGCTATATTATATTCAGTGTTGGATGTAATGCATTACTAAGTAATTAATTACTGTAATTAAATGACTTTTTCATTGAACAAAGTAAAGCAAGAGATAACTTTTTCAGTCATTTAATTACAGTTACTTCTGATGTAATTGTGTTAAATACTTTATAATCTATAGAACAATTCTATATAAAACAATCGTGAATTTAAAATCTAAATTTAAAGTCTACTGTTAAAATATATGTTTTCTAATTTAATGCTGCCCCTTAAATTCTTTGGCCAGTTCATGAATAATTTATATGGTTTTATATGATTTATTTGAAAGAATTAAAAGAACAGTTTCATGTCTATCCTGGTATTTTTGATCTGGTTGAGGTTGATAAGGGTTTTAGAAAGTAATTAGTAATGCAATTACTTTTCAGACAGAGTATTTAGTACAGTAATATAATTACACTGTAGAAGATGTAATTAGTAGTTAGTAATTAATTACTTTTTTAGAGTAACTTACCCAACACTGATTATATAGGCTATAAAATAGAGAATTTCTTCCAAATCTAGTTTACCCACTTACAGCCAATTTATTTGTAAAAAATGATCTACATACCACATAGATTACTATCCCCTTGTCCTTGTGTGTCACTTTAGTAGTCAGTGACCACGTTTACATGCACTTAAGAAAGCGGTTTATTCCAGGTTTTTTGCAGAAAGTGGCGTTCTGAAACGTCATGTAAACAAGAACGCAGATTTCCTTATGCTGTTTAAGGGATTAAGAGAAAGTGGTTGAACACAACTAGGTTTCTCCCGGAGAAAGCTGCTTATGTGGCCATGTAAACACATACGCGGGGTTCTAACAGGTTTTTGAAGAGTGCGCAGGTGTGTGGAACAGACCACAACAAACATCATAGGATGGAGCCCAACAACAAGTAAACAAAACATTTCTGGGAGTACAGTGTGAAAAGCACACACTATAAACTATAACCATTTATAAACACCACTGTATAATATAGACGTCCCTCACATTCGCATATATGCGCTGGTACATTGAGGTAATCCTGGAGTTTTACATAAAGGGAAACTCCATTATTGAATCCCAGTTTCGCTGTAGGTCGCGATAGAAAGGTAAGGAAAGAAACACAACAACAACTCTAGAATATCTGGAAATAAAGCGAAGCAACAGAGAATAAAATAGTGAAGTCTTCTTCATGCCATGTTTGTTATTTACACAAGCGTCACGGGGTAATTACATTGCTGTGGAAAAAGCTGCTAACTGACCGATCCGCATGTATACGGGAGTAAAGAGTACACTGCTTATACAGTGCATGGAAACAAGAATGCTGGTGTCCATGTAAACGTAGTCAGTGTGTTTCGTCTGAACCAGCAGATAGGGGGGAGCTGCCATAGTGCAATAATTAAGAGCTCCATGGAGGTGACAGAAGGGATGGCAGATATGTAGTCGAACTCAGCTCAACTCATCTGATCAACCATGCTTTCTAGTTCTCTCTCTCTCTCTCTCTCTCAATCTCTCTCTCACACACACACACACACACACACACACACACACACACACTACACAGGCATATTTATAGTGCACTGACTGAGCCGCAGACAGATGTCACCTTTAAGCAAAAATCTCCAGGGAAAGTGTGTGCACATACAGTACTACACAGCTCACTAGCAAACTACAAATTGCATGGACAACAAACAAATCAGAATGTGAGAACTAAATTAACTCACATTATAATTCAGCTTGATTGTGCCCATAAGGCTCAGATAAACACAGATAATGCATGGATGTATTAAGGTCAGCGGTTCTCTCAGGAGAGAGATTTCTCTTTATAATGTATGAGTGAGCGGGGACAGTGGTAGAGCTGTCAGGCCTAATAAGATGAAGTCTGAAGTGTATGTTACCACACATAGCCAAGGAGGAGGTGGAGGAGGGAGGGGGACTCTGCAAGGGATTTCTACTAACTGTAATGCTGTTGCTCCTCTTAGCATAGCCCTGCAGTAAAGTGATAAAGTGGAAGAGAGAAAGAGATATGGAAAGAGTGGAAGCAGATGACAGAAAGAAAAACTGCAAGAAAAGGGGTGGGAGGGAGGGGTCTCACCCTCATAGCAGGAACACCCCTTTATGAACACAACATGGTGTCATAACACATCAATCCTCAAAAGCAGCACGGCAGTACAACAGCCAACAACCACCCCTCGAGATCCTAAATAATTCATACTGATGGTAATGCAGCGGGACAAAAGATGTCATCCTTTCTCATTTGATGTCATCAATAAGAAATGGCATTCAATGCCACTTTATATCTTTACAGGGAATATGCGGTAAACAAAGCTTGACAGCAGGTGACAAGGAGAATTTAGATCAAAAATAATTTACATTTCATCTCCAGTTGCCATGTATTTTACAAAACTGTACAAAAGCAAACAACTATAGCAACAACTAGAACTTCTCTGAAATCTCATTGCCGATTACATGGTTCTAATTGTGTATGTCTTTTTTGCTATATAGGCAGCAAATCTCATCTGCCCACATAACTGCAGGCTGGGAGCGAGATGAAATGTGACCCTGCAATTCTCAATGTGTTGACAGTGCTTTAATTCAACATGATACCAGACACACGTAGTCTGCATGGCCTGCTAGAACGGCTACTAGTTTTATACTCTCAGAGGCACTTAAAATACACAAACACTGTTCAGGACCACAGAGGACAGGGGAAACAAACGTTTAGTTCTGAAGCTGTACACTTGAATCGCATATTCACGTTAGTTTTTCTAGGCAGTTTGTAATATGGAGTGTGGAAGCATTTCAAAGTGTAGCTGAATCATTGTGCTATAATTTCACCAAAGCTAACATGTTAATAAAACAACATGGCAAGAGTTTGTATTTGTTGTTGTAGTTATTTTGTAACTTTTTACTTTTTCAGGCCTGGAAATCACAATAAAAAAATTCCCTGATGGATCCATGTTTTCCATAGCAGTGGGAACCCTGTACAACCCATTGAACACACCGTATGCTTATCCCACACAGCCTCATTTTCTTATGTAAAACTGAAATGATGCCAACCAGGGACTAAAACCAAAATGTTTTTTTTTTTTGTTCTTTTTTTTTTTTTGGTTCATTCTGAGCAGAAATACAGTATATTTTATATTCTGGTTCCGGGGTTCTGCAGCCTCCATTCCAAATTTAGGCATGGGCGATATGGGTAGTTGCCCAGGGCAGCATCTTGCGGGGGGTGGCATGAGGCACACAGACACCCCCCCCGGTCAACAACTTTCGGGGCGTTTTGAAGCGGGTTTCACCCAGGGTGCCCTACAAGCTAGAACCGCTACTGCAAATGGTAACTGGTTAGAATGAAATAAAAGAACAGTTAATAACATTCTTAAAATGACAGTACTCTAAGTGTGGGTGAAACAAGTTGCACAATTTCCAGATCTCTCAAAAGAAACATAGCACTTGTTGGATCCTGGAAAACAAGCTCAAAATAAGGGACTTGGCTCACCTAAAATTAGCAAAAATAAGCAATGACATTTTTTGCAACCTGGCCTCATAGTGAAAAATGTGACTCTATATACATTTTTGCAAAACTTAAAATTTTGTTAAACGTGTCTCCAGGTACAATTCCCTGCAGTTTCCAGGTGAAATGAACACTAGAGGCGCTACAACAACTGTGTGTTTTATTCACTTTCACTCAAATCATGACTTTTCAGGATAGAAATCATAGTATCCAGCAGCCTATATAAAGTAATGTCTTTTCAATAAATCTATTCTAAATATTAAAAATATCCCCAAAAATATTTAAAATACTTCAAATAATAATTTGGCCATCTAAAATCATTTAATAACTTACATCTTTCTCTCCTGCATGCACACACACACTGCGTGGGAGTGTTGGGACTACACATCACGTTTTACGGGCCGAATGATTTTGACTGTTTATAAAATTGTTTTTTAAACTAAAGATTCCTTCAGAATCAAAGTGCATGCTTATTTTCTACTAAAAAGAGAGAAGCCTAATTTTTTTGGGCAACAGGAAGTGGTTTAATTCTGAAAATTTACTATGATAAACCCATTGGTCTTTGGTTTAATGAAAACAGAATTAACCAGCATTTAAAAATAATGTTTTCACTCCAGAACAAATGAAAGGGATTTGATTCCCATTTCCGGTTACATTCTGTAAAACAATCTGTTAATTTTCGGTTTTTGTTGCTTGATCTGTTTTAGTCCCTGATCTAAGTACCTGAGCCATCAAGTCTGACTAAAAACATTTAGAACTAAAGCTACACACACACAACAATCTTAAACTTTTTTATTATGCACTTAAACTTTATTATGTTCTCCTTTGGATTAATTGCTTCTTTTTGTATTATTCTCACATAAAAGTCACTTTTGATAAAAGCATCTGACAAATGAATAAATGTAAATGACTAAGGCCCATTCTTTTATTAATCTGTAACCCAATGCTATTTTATTTTTAATAGATAATGGATAGATTACAGTGAGTGTCCAAATTAACCTGCCCTAATATGTGTGCATATAAATGGTGAATACTGTTCCTGCCAATGCAGGTTTATTTTACAGCCCACCAATAATCAGCTGATGTAGGCTGTCAGGACGAGAAGTAGTCATGACACAGGCAGGCAGATCAGACACACAATCCCCTTGCTGACAACCAGCACTGATCTCAGCATCTCAGAGCTTTCGGCTATCACAGACAGAGGGGGAGAGGAGAGAGAGATGAAGAGGTGACAACAGTGCACTGCTGTGAAAGTGAAGGGCTCCTCATGAGAGCTTGGTTTTCAGCACCCACAAGCCCCACCCACAAGCCCCACCCCTTCATCTTCATGCCACCTTCTGAAGCTCAGCAGGACTCAATTACTCATGCCAAATGGGACCTCTGCCAGGATACACCACCGATTAGAGGAAAGGATAAAAATGGTTAATGTAAGAATACTTTTTGTTACAATACTTAATGCATTCCCAACTTAATATGGATAGACAACTTTAATAAAACCAAACATAGGCTGATTTTCTCAAAAAGCATGAAAAGAGACATTCTTTGTTGCTTTCATAATAGTAACGTGCAATCAGTCAGACAGCAACATTAGCTCAACCAATGGAATGAGTTTGGGGATGGGTCTAACTGATAGTCTAATGGGGCAGATAGGGAGAGTGTTCAGGAAACCTTTTTGAAACATAGAAATTAAACACTTAACAAAGTTTGTTCTGGACTGGAGCATACACATACATAATGGAGCAGACTGACAATCAAACTGGCAATACATTTTCATGTTTTTGAACGAGGGTGAGGGACTGCAGTTCCCCATCATTCCCTCTCAATTTTACCCCTAGAAATGTGCAACTCAGAACAGAAACAGTAAAATTCCCTCTGCATTTTCCCTCCCCTGGTGACTTCAAAAATCGACATGCAGTGCATTTATGTTAATTGGGTTCAAAGTTGCGTGATATTAACACTGAGGTAACTGGATTTCAGGATCAGTTGTATGGCACCCGGTTAATATTTTAAACCATAAATACACTCCTTAACCCACACGGCAGATGCAAATATAGCAATTGCCGGGAAAGTTGCGCAATATCATAGGAAAGTTCAGCCCATTAATTAGTGTGAAGTGAACTCTGGCTCTTTTCGAAGCCATTCTCTGGCAGACCCGCAGCCTACATGCTGACATGCTATGATGATTTCACATCAACACATTTACTGTCGTGCTGCGCTCCTGAGCACAAGATTGTATGGGAGGAGTCATTAAAGCATAAGAACAGACTGAAATAACAGGTCGGAGTGGGTGTGAGTGCAAGACCCTGCTCCACAGGGGTTGGCCTTGCTCCTAAATGCCAGGAATATAACGTGCTGGGATGCTCCTGCCTTGCGATTCAGTTTCAGGAAAAATCTGCTTGCATCTGTCAGAATGGGAAGCAGCTGAATGGGTAGCAGGGGCAGTGGACTGTGTAAGCATCCAGTATAAAAACAAGATTCCCTTTACAATCATTCCCATTTAGTGAGCGGAGCAGTAAAAGGCCTCTCAGTAATGCCCTCTCTGCAAAGCACTCTCATTAGTATCAAGGGACTCAATATTTGCAACCCTAGATTAATGCTGTTACACTTACAATGTGGACGGCTGCCAATTCACGCGCCGGACCATTTCATCTGGCTCAGTTTTCTCTATTTTTATTTTTTTTAACTCGCCGTTCACGTGGCATTAAACACTTGGAATAATCCATCTAAAGCTATTTGCAGCGGAGGGGGTAACTGCAATGAGGTACTGGAAAGTTTTGCTAGAGTGCACTCTGTTCAGAAATACACCAGAAATAAAAGAGAAGGTGCATTAGGACACAGTCTGTTTTTCTTTGGTATTTTACAAAAGCTAGTTCCAGTTTTCTAATCTGATTAGACAAGTGACTTTTCAAGAGTGCTGATTTGTATGATTTCGTATAACAGTGATTTCTTTATTTTTTTGAAAAAAAAAAAAAATTATTTCGAGTGTAAGGGGGTTTGAGGGAAAGGAGGAGGCGAGAACCGGTTCGAGAATATAAATAATTGTTTAATAATAAACTTAAAAACACACAAACATAAACACATGCAGGGCAGCTGCCTGTAATTCTCTCTCTCTCGAGCTGTTGTCCCCGGCCGCCTTTATCCTTCGCGTGCTCCATCAGGCTGATTGGGGACCGGGCGTGCGTCATTCCAGCCCGGCCCTCCTCTGCTCTACACAGTGCTAGAACTATGATCCAAACAGGCTGTCAATCTGCATCATTCAGCACCATGCAACAGTTGATTGATCCTGTTTTGGCTTCGTTTAGAACTATATCATTAGTGGAGCAAAAAATTTATAAAATAACTGGCCATATTGTGAGTAAATTACAAGTTACTCAATATTAACTTCTTGTTTATAGAACTGCTGCTTAAGTTGCATGCTTAAGTTCATATGGAATCAGTGGTGTCTAGTAGCTAGCGGAGGATCATAATGACATCGAATCTCATACCCTATTACTGCAGATGCGTGCTACAGAAATGTTTTTACAACTTAATGCAAGAGATTGACAATAAAGACTATAAAGTCCCTCTCATTTTAGCCCCTTTGATATAACCCGGCCATGCAATGTGCCCATGCAGATATACGGTAATGAAGTCAAATAATATACGTGACCAATTGGATTCCATTTCCACCACCCAGGCTGGCTGCACGCATAGAGTCTTTAAACAGTCGAATATGAAAGCAACACCCTTCCTCTTTTATCTGCTAATGTGTCTTCCACCCTTGGAGCTAAAACTGTGGGCCATGCGTATCGGATAAAGCCAGATAAATGGACTGGGCAGACGGACGGCACCAGGTAGGCAGCAGCAGGCTTTTTACAGAGCGCCGCTGTGGGCTATGAACCAGAGCTGAAGGCTGTGATGAGGACTAATCCTCAGTGAATGCAGTATGGACTCAGTCTAAGCAGCATGTGTGGTAATCTCCTCCACTCTCTCACAGCTACTGCCAACCTTACTCTTTGTAGTGGGTGCCAACCTGGGTGTTGAGGGAGCTCAGAGACACTATTAAGCGGGAATGGCATCTGGGAGAGGCTCACTCCAGCACTGAGCTCCAAAGCCCAGATTTTCACTGAGAAATAAAGGGAACGGGGGATGGCATGGGGAAGAACAAGTGAGATTGAGCCTTTTGGGCTTATTTTCAGCTTAAGCAAACAGCTTGAGGGTCATTAACATCTTACATTCACATTTGCAACAACAAATATGGGAACAAATTAGATGTGGACTTAACATTAGGGCTTTACAACAGGATGCATAGAGATTGGGTTTCTTCCACAACAAAATCCTGATTTGCAATTGCACTAAAGTCTCTGGTGATCTTCCACCCTGAGATCCAATCAGGACTTGATATGTCTACAGCAAATCTAATTAGTTTCTCCCTCTGATCCAAAAACATAATCAGTCCATAAATGCTCTCTTCTGTGCAGTGGACTTAAGTGCAGTGAGCTGCAGAAGAGATGAGTGCTATCCCTCTCTCTTCTTGCACACAGTGGTTATATTACAGCCAAGCAGCCCATGAGAACAGAGGCAACCCTTCCAATCTCTTTTCCTCGCTTTCTATGCTTCCCTCCCACAGAATGAATTAACACCCTCTGCTGCCACCTCTGATTAAAAAAGCTCATTGGAGAGAGATTTGTAATCATTTGTCTATAATGAATTCTTAGAACCCTCACCCCCAATTCTCACCTGCCACAGCCCGCAGACACACTCACAAAGGATATAGAAAGAGATGAGAAAGAAGTGAGAATAAGCTATGATATTACCCTCCCTCATATTTTTAATATGAATTTTTGATAGAATTTCCCCCCTTTACTCTTACTGCCAGGCTTGCAGCCTATCTTTAATTTTGTCTTTTTAATTAAATTTTACATTCTTGTGTTAAAGATGTACCCCATCATGTGGCACTTTCCACGAATAGCGTACAAAATATGGGGTGAAATGTTTTTTCCCCATCTTTTTCAAAAAAAGGTCAGTGAAAGGATGTGTTTACCCTTCAGAAAATGTTGATTGTCAACCTCAGAACTAAATATGATATGAGCAGTATTATTTTCTATTAATTTTATATGAAGTTTGCAATTTTTGCAACCCTATACCTTACCAGGTTGGAAGTAACAAGGTTGCAAATTTAGCCTAAATTAAGCTGTCACTTAGTAGGGGCTAGCTAGTTTGGGATCAAATGTTGGTTTGTAATTATCGATAAATGTGTATTTTCTTAATAAATAAACTTAACATATATTAAATATTTAATCATAATAATAAAAAACTTGGATAACAGGATTGAAGACTGGTTATCAACTGAATAGATGATAAAATTGTTGTATGTTTTTAATTGCTGGATACAGTTGAGAAGGTCAACACATCTGAGGTGGGAGAGGCCGAAATCCCCATTTTGCAAGGTTGGGAGAAATGTTAAATGTTGAATGTTAAAATTGAGTGTTTGTTATGGGTTATTTTTGAAGGATGCATATGGATTGCATGTGTTGAGTTTGACCATGTTTTGCACATGTGAGGACTGGGTATGTAAATTTAGAATTAATCATATCTTCTTTAATAATTTATAGCCCAGAGTGTTGTCCAATTAAGTGAACATGTGTAATGCAAATTTTATTGTTTTAAACTGTTATACATGTCCTTAAATCCTAGTTAAAAATAAGCAAAATGCTTTGAGTGATTGAAGCATGTGTTAAAAGCGTAAAATGCTGTAAATTATATAAGCATGTATTATGGGGATTTATACTGAAGCATATGGGTAGGCTAATGCCTGGTTTGTATTTTGGATATTGGCCTCCACCGTATTTCATTGTACCATATTTCTTTCTACTGAGTTTAATTGTGCTGAAATTCACTGAATCATTTTTGCTCTCATTTGGGATATTGTTCTTTTTGAGTCCTATTTACAAATTGTCAGAAAACTCCTGGATTGTAATCCAATTTTTCATTCTTCAAATATGTAAAAAAAAAAAAAAAAAAAAAAAAAAAAAAAAAGAACTGTTCCAATATCTGTGTTTCTTTGCCCACTCTAACCTTTTCTTTTTGTTTTTCTGTTTCAAAAGTGACTTTTTCTTTGCAATTCTTCCCATAAGGCCTGCACCCCTGAGTCTTCTCTTCACTGTTGTACGTGAAACTGGTGTTGAGCAGGTAGAATTCAATAAAGCTGTCAGCTGAGGACATCTGAGGTGTCTATTTCTCAAACTAGAGACTCTGATGTACTTATCCTCTTGTTTAGTTGTACATCTGGACTTCCACATCTCTTTCTGTCCTTGTTAGAGCCAGTTGTCCTTTGTCTTTGAAGACTGTAGTGTACACCTTTGTATGAAATCTTCAGATTGTTGGCAATTTCAAGCATTGTATAGCCTTCATTCCTCAAAACAATGATTGACTGATGAGTTTCTAGAGAAAGCTGTTTCTTTTTTGCCATTTTTGACCTAATATTGACCTTAAGACATGCCAGTCTATTGCATACTGTGGCAACTCAAAAACAAACACAAATACAATGTTAAGCTTCATTTAACAAGCCAAATAGCTTTCAACTGTTTTTGATATAATGGCAAGTGATTTTCTAATAATAAATTAGCAATTTAGCATGATTACTCAAGGATAAGGTGTTGGAGTGATGGCTGCTGGAAATGGGGCCTGTCTAGATTTGATCAAAAATGACTTTTTTCAAATAGTGATGGTGCTGTTTTTTACATCAGTAATGTCCTGACTATACTTTGTGATCAGTTGAATGCCACTTTGGTGAATTAAAGTACAAATTTCCTTCCGAAACAGCAAAATCTGTACATTATTCCAAACATTTGACCGCCATTGTGTGTGTGTGTGTGTATGTATGTATATATATATATATATATATATATATATATATATATATTATTCTCTTTTTCTATATTTACATTTACATTTATTCATTTGGCAGACGCTTTTATCCAAAGCGACTTACAAAAGAGGAAAATCATAAGCGAATCATCGTAAGGAGACAGTGGTACGAAAAGTGCCATATTACAAAGTTTCACTAGCATCAGAATAGCATTCAAAACAGATTAAAGTGCAACAAGGAAAAAAAAAATTCTTTTTTTATTCAGTGACTGGTTAAGTGCTCATGGAAAATATGTGTTTTTAGCTGTTTTTTGAAGACAGAATTGAGTCAGATTCACGGATGGAGTTGGGAAGGTCCCATCAACTGCTGTCCTTTTTCTTACAACTTGGGTATCAGGATTGAAGATTGGTTATTATATTAATAGATTAAGATTTTAATTGCTGGACATGAAAATGTCAGGACCTCTGAGGTGGGACAGGCAGAAATCACCATTTTGGGGGGTTGGAAGAAATCTGATTTGTTTAAAATTAGCTACTTTTCATGCTAGGTTAACTTTAAGATACATAATAGTTAATAGAAAATATATAATAGTTCTGAAAGCATGGTATTTGCCTCTAATTCTAAAAAAAAAAAAAAAAAAGACTCCAGGCAAGGTGTACCGTATTCATTGAATGTGCCATATACAATCACAATTCACAATGTTTAGTGATGTGTAATATTCAAATTCTACACAAAAATTTCAAAATGTGTTAACATGACTCTGGCCAGTACTTGCCCCTGAAGTACTATGAATATTACATCTTTCTCCATATACCTCAGTTTTTATTAATTTATAAATAGCTCCCAATTGTGCCACATTACTCACAGGTGCATATATCATTGTTTGAAACACAATCCAAATTTGTCTGTATTAATAACCTTAATATATCAGTGGAGTGCAGAGTGTGATGGATTAAAGGCCCCATATATCGCATGCAGAGCTGATTAATTTGTGCTCTGGAGGTTCCCGCAGCTCTCTTTCCCTCCTAATGAATGTGCACAGCCAGCATAGAGACTGTTGCCTCCATGACCTTTCTGTTTGAGTGCCAGGCCATCTGTCTCCCTGTGTGACTCTGTACACACTCACATGCTCCTAACCTGTCGTCAGCGCTCAACTGGACACTGCTTTAGAGGTGTCATCCTTGCTTATTACTCAAACATGAGTCTATTTCTGTAGAAACCTTTACGCACCCTCATGTCTTAACAAACCTGTATGACAAACCTGTAAAACAAAAGGTGTTATTTATAGCAGAATGTCCAAGCAGATATTTTCCACACAATGAACATGAATTATAACCATGGCTGTCAAGCAAGATTTTCAGTGAATAAAGACTGAAATTTCAGTCTGTTCCTCACACAAAGCTATTTTAAATGGCTTCATAGTACACAAGTAAATCTACTTTTATGTTTTTTTGTCATTTTTGGTGCTTGACAGCCCCTGGTCCCCATCCACTTTCATTGCCTGGAAGTGAACAGCTTGGACATTCTGCTAAGATTCTCCTTTTGTGTTCCACAGAAAATATAGTTTGGGTTAACTATACCTTTAAACCAAGATTTATAAAGGTGCAATAGAAGAAAACCATGAGAAGTATGACAATTTTCACACAAATGGGATTTGCTGTAGAAGAGCTGGGGACATCAGAGCAAATTCAATTACTTATTCTAAACTACTTTATTAATGCAAGGCAGGTGTGGAAGTTTAATATTGTGCCTTGCTTTTTATTACATGTATGGCCACCTTTATGACACAATATTACACACAGCAAAGCTTTTTAGTCCTGAATCTGTTCAAGTAATAGATTTAAAATGATACCCTCTGATATGTCAGGTTTCATTTCGCATTTGTGGTGTATGTACATATGTCAAGCATGAAATCTGCCAAGGAAGTGTGATCTGTAAGCCATAGTCTTATGTCTCAGCCTTAATAAAAATGACACATTGGCTGTTTATGGTAAGACAGTTGGAGAGGGTATTACTGCTTCCCACAGAGTGACATGTCATAATGGTGACTGTTGGCAGCGGTGAGGTGGCACGGGGGAGGGAGGCAGACAGGTGGCGCACATTTGGGTGTGATAAATCTGCTCTTCTGTGGCAGGGAGCAGCCTCAGCTCCAAGCTGCAGGAAATGTCAGCTAATGTGAGTTTCACTGAGGAGGTTATACAAGAAAGCACTCTCAGGGGAGATAGGAGAAGTCAAGGAAGAAAGAGAGAGAGAGAGGAGGAGGACAGGGAAAGTTGGCTCCCAAGGGGACCTGGTAGTCTGTCTGCTGGGTAAAGTTTCCGCCTGGAGTAAATTAATATGGTTGCAGGAAAGGTGACACTGCCCTCCATTGCTGTTGTGTTTCTTCTCTAATGATGCATCTGTATGTATGAAAGTGAGGTACACCTGTGTGTGGCTCAAGTGACTTGAGGCAAATTATCATCAGACATGGATCCAAGACATTGCTTCAAAACCTCAATTCTTAACCCTCTAGTTCCGAGTCAAATCTCTAGTTACAGACTTAAAGATTTAAATCTCAGGTCACAGGATTTAAGTTGAGCTGAAGTTGAACTGAGTTCGGAACACAGGCCTCCAAGTCTAATTAATTAGATCATGATTATTTGTGATGTTATTTTTTTTTTTTTACTATTCAGAAATCAAATTAATGCTACTGGGATGATTATTGCAGAATGGACAAGGCAATGAAGCCCTGCATTTATCATATCCATATCTAACTATAAACCTAAACCACTACATTAAGCAATTCATAATGGCTTTTTGCTGGCCACAGGGATACATTAAAATAAAAGGTTGAATTAAGGTTAAATGGCATATTCTAGTATTACAGTAAGAGGAAGACAGTAATTGCTATGTACCACACAAATACTATATCTTTTAAATATACATAGATTCAGTAAGTATCATTATGAAATAATGAAATATCAAATATATACAGCTATGCCAGTTAACGTTGTTGTGTACAACAACAACAAATGTATCGCAGTCCCAGCTTAAATTATTACATTTATTTTAGACCACTGCTTTGATCCAGACATCTGAATCAGCTCTTCTTAATGCTTAATGCATCTGGATATTTTGGCACTCTTCTACATCATTTGATCCTCATTGAGAAATTACGGCTACCATTATCAACAGAAAGTGTACACAAAAAAAAAAAAAAAAAAATTATGAAATTCTGCCTACTGTCTACTTTTCATGCACGGTCAACATGTGACTAACTGTGCCAAGAAAATAAGTTTTGTGAATAAACTTCAATCTATAATGAGTTTCATTTACATAAAAAGGTTGTTTGAATTGACAATTACTTAATTTAAATACTCACAGTGCAGCAGTCAGAGTGCATAAATAAAGCCTGGTTAAACTGGATTGGGGGTGGCAAGTGAATAAGACACAGGTTTTTCTGTTGAAATACCATGCACAAAAATGCAGCAACTGTTCAGTGAATTCGCCCCTGAGAATTACCTCCGATTTTCACAGTGAAGTCCTCAGCAACCATACAGTTCCTGGCAGCCAGGTCTTCTTCAGCGGGGGCAGAGCCTGGCTACTAGAGCCCTGCTAAAAGAGCACAAATGCTGCATTCAACACATTTGCTTTCTTTCTCTACTGAAGACAGCCAAGCTAACTGCAATATAGAGCAGCTTCATCAAGCTGTGAACATGCTTGCTGACCACACATCTGAGCAGAATAGAAATTAGGTAAGATTGGTAATAAACGAATAGATTTGTTTTAATAAGCTAAAAAGTAACATAGAGCTAAATTATGGGCTAATAATCAAAGTCATGCAATTCTGCTGTAATAAAAAAGAACTGCAAGCATCGCAGGGGTGATTGGCTTGTACAGGCAAAAATGATGACATGCTTCAGTACCTCTTTAGAACGGAGAGACCACAAGTAGCTCTTCAGATCGCCCCGTGTCATCAGCTCCATTATAACTAGAGTGGGCTGGCCTTGTGAAACCACACCCAGAAGTCGCACCTAAACAAAATTAGTAAAATAACTCAATCTATGAATAATTTCCTTTTTGATTTTTGGATGAGTTATAAGTCTAGCTTACTACATAATATCTGGCAAAAGTATTCAGACCCTTAACCAATTCATTATGGTTTACAAACTCAATTAATTGGGCTACATATTCTGCAGATCCTTGAAATTAATTACTTTGTGCTGTTTTTATGACAATAAAAATTGTCAGTATTACATTTTATTAACAAAACATTTTAAATAAGCTATCTGAATAAGCATTCGATCCCTGTGTTTAGACTTTAAAATGTTATTGCCACAAAAGGTGGCTGAAAAAGTCATTAAAATATGGGGATTGATTACACTTTGTACTACACTTAGGATTTGAACACTTTGCAAGCCATTTATATTGCAGAGGTCATTTTAAGCTGCATAAAAAAAAAAAATAAAAAAAATAAAAAAAAAAGTAAAGAATCTGCAAAAATAGCCACTCTAACAGGCATAGACAGACTGAATCTGCCCGCTTTTCTGAAACAAAAAGAGGGATGAGCCGATATAATTTTTTTTGGTAATCAACATTATGCCATAAGTGCTGTCGGTCGAGCTTAACTTTAACCTAACCGGAATATATTCCTTTAATGAACTAAAATGATCATATGTTCCACTTGATAGTACAGAAAACCATGCTGCAAATTTTCATTTTCATCGGTTGTGCTGTCTTCCTTAACACATGGTGACAATTGAATTCCTTCATGACTGAGGCTTCATTCAAGAACTCGATGCGTTCACACATACTGGCTGATTCATTTACAGGCTACTCTGGTCTCTGGTTCATCTTTGACGACTCCCTTTGCGATGCCCTCGTGCACCATACCGAAGGAGCCCTGGCCCAGCTCACGACACATGGTGAACTTTTCCCGTGCCACTTCCCATTCATCTGGTACATTACATTGTGGTCACAGAAATACAGAGGGCTTAACACGTTCGAACAGGTAATGCAATGCAGCACACAGGACAGTAGCAATGACAAATCACATTGTGTCAATATAGTGACACTAGGGGTTCCTATACGAAACGCCACAGGTGCTGAACCGTGTCGCGAGGTATGGAGGAGCGGACATGGGCAGGCTGCTGCGTGCCTCGCAGCGAGCGCTCGACCACGTTGTGACCCTCCAGCGAGTTAGGTAAGGTGTCTCCTAGGTCCCGATAAGGGTGGGATGATGCACTTACCCGAGGAAGCTACAGGCGGTGGCCTTTCCTGATTTTTATTTTAGGCAATTTCCCACCGAGCACCTGCTAGAATAGCGCTGGGGAAGTGCTCTTCCCTCTCCAGGAGAGAGAGCACTATGGAGACCACATCCTACCAGAGGGAGATTAACATGTGGAGAATACCTCACATGGACTTACCGACGGGGAAGTTTACATATGGAATGATGCCACTGGGGAGGACCCTATCTACAGAGAGGGTACGCAGAAACAGTGGCTGAGCAGAGCTCTGATGAGGGGAAACACAGTGTTTACCTGAGGGGAAACCGAACAGTGGAATGCATCATACGGGATTACCGAGGGGGGAATCACCACATGTGGAGCACTGAGCCCAAGTACACAGGCTCACCTGAAAAGGGGCATACCACGAGTACTGGGCCTGGCGGCGTTACTCCTCCGCCGAGTTCGCCACCGATTAGTGATTAAGGAATTAAAGAGGCGTCCAGTATTTACCAGTTGCGGAGAACAAGATTATCACCTTAAAAGGGGAAAGGCGCAATGCAAGCGATACACCCGACCGGCTGCCTGGCCTACCTGTTGTTACCCCATAACACTCTGGTCGAAACCGGTTCTATGCGCAGGTTGTAGAACCTCGCAAAGGTATTAGGTGTAGCCCAACCTGCTGCTCTGCATATGTCTGTTAGAGAGAAACCCCTAGCCAGTGCCCAGGAGGATGCAACACCTCTGGTGGAGTGCGCCCAGACTCCCAAAGGGCACGGCGGTTCTTGTGATTGGTAAGCCAGAGAAACTGCATCCACAATCCAATGGGACAACCTCTGTTTGGAGACAGTTTTCCCCTTCTGCTGCCCTCCAAAGCAGACAAAGAGCTGCTCCGAGCATCTAAAGCTCTGCGTGCGGTCCAGATAGATGCGCAGGGTGCGAACTGGACACAGCAACGACAAGGCCGGGTCTTCCTCCTCTGAAGGGAGCACTTGCAGGTTCACCACCTGATCCCAGAAGGGAGTAGTGGGAACTTTGGGCACGTAACCAAGCTGGGGTCTCAAGATCATGTGAGAGTGTGCCGGCCCGAACTCCAGGAACTCGCAGGTGACAGAGACGAGCCGAGCCGGATCGTCCTGATGAGCCATTGTGACAGGCTGGAAAGCACTAACCAGGTTTCCAGCCTCTGTGCTAATGGCACCAGGGGAACCATTGGATTTATCACACCCGGGGTGGGTGGTTCGTGGTGAGGCAGAGCAGACGCTCCACCGGGAAGATCGTCCGGGGGAGGCGTGATGCCCCGTGAGCCAGCAACGGTGGCTGGTGGTTGGGGCGGTCGAGCGGCCCCAAGAACCACCATACTTACCTGTTTGTCGGCTTTCTTTCGACGGAAAACAAGGAAGCGTGAGATACTCGCATCCTGCTCGTTGACTGGAAAGACTTTCAGCACCTGGCCATCACAAGCATGAGGGCCGGAGGGGCTGAGCATTGGAGAATAACCAAGGGAATGAGGAAACTGCTCTTTTATTGACAATTTGGGTGCCGGGGCCCAGAAGGCACCCGGTGATGTTAGGAGGGTACTCACCTCGTGCTGGCCCAGGGGCAGGAGTGGGGCCCGTGCGCATACCTGGGTCAGGCCAGTCAATGAGATTTGCCTCATCCCTGAGTCGCCTGTCTCAGGGATGCTTCGAAGCCTATCCAGGATTCTTGTTGGCCGGCTTCCTGTGGGAGGATCTTCTTCTCAGAGGCTGGTGTACGGGTTCCGATGGTGGGGGAGCCGGGGCCGACACCACAGGAGGGCGGCCCTGGCGAGAGGCAGACGGGGCGCGGGACTTCGGATGCCTGTAGGTGGCCGAGTCGCGCCGTGGCAGGATATGTTTATGGCCTCTGTCTGCTTCTTTGCCGTCAAGAACTGATGGGTGAAGTCCTCGACAGTGTTGCCAAAGAGCCCCCCTTGGGAGATGGGCGCATCGAGAAAGCGGACCTTCTTGGTGTCATGCATTGCCACAGGTGCCGCTCTTGGACCACCAAGGTGGACATCGTCCGGCCCAGGGCATGTGCCGTGGGTCGGTCCTACCCTCATTCAGATCTTTAAGCACCTTGGCCTGGTGGACCTGCAGGATAGCCATGGCATGCATGGCGGAGGCAGCCTGACCCGCGGCGTTGTAAGCCTTCGCCATGAGTGATGAAGAAAACGTACATGCCTTGGAAGGGAGCCTTGGTCGGTTCCTCCAGGTGGCATAAATGCAAGACTACAGCCCACTCTAACTGGGGAAGCTTCACGAAGAAGGAAGAGAGCCGCGACCGCAATGTTCTCATGGGCATGTTCTCGCAGTGAGAACATGACCCCACCACAAAAGCTGCCTCGACATTAACCTCTTTTTGGTGACAAAGATGACGACAGTATTCACAGATGCGAGCAACACTACCACAATAATAGGGATGATGACGGCCAGATAGATGGTGTTATCATGATTTCCTGTAAGAGAGAAGGACAGTCATGCAGAATTAAAAACCACAAAACTAACATTAGGTACATTACTGTAACAATTCATACGATCGGCATGGGGGAGGTGGGGACCGGGTGAACAAAACACGTAAACATTTATTGTTGCACTTTTCAGTCGCACACAATAACACACTGCTTCACACTTACACGTCAACAAACACACAGCTTCAGGCATCTCTCTCTCCCCTTCTGCCACTGTCTCCTCTCCTTAAATACTCCCACCCTCACTGGAACGCGAGACTGGTGTGGCACACAGGTGGAACTCATTCACCACTTATCTTCCCTGCCTCACTCTGCCCAGACGACGCTCGGCCCCACCCTCGGCCCTGCCCTGCTCGCCACAATTACACTTCCATAAAAGGAGCTGTTTCATAGCTATCGTAAAGCATACCCTAAACATCAAATCAAAAAGAGATTTTGTTATGTGCATTCATTACTTTTGGGGGTTGGCATGTAGAATGACACTGGTTCAGTCCAAGACCCATTTCCTGCCAGAGAAGTGTCCCTAACTAGAGCAGAATAATTTCCAGAGGCCAGATTACTGAGCTGAGCTCCTCACAACACCCGGTACTGCTGGCGTGATATGCACTCATGCCTTTCAGGCTGTGACATGCACACATACAGTATACATATCAGTATACAGTCAGTTTGTGGCTTCTGCTGCAGTTTTTATGGTATAGTTCACCCCAAAATAATTATTCTGTCATAATTTACTCACCCACGTGCAGGCTTGGGGAGTAACGTAACACTTGTAATGGTGGTACGTAATCAGGATACAAAAATTGTGTAACTGTAATCCGTTACATTTTCATAAAAAGCCAACGTATTCAGATTATAGTTACATTTGGTAAAAACTGGGATTACTAGCAGGTTTAGAATTTTTCATTTATAAAAAAAAGAAAAGGAAAAGGCCACTGGAGAAATATGATTATTTTTGTGGAAATTCCGACATTCTTGTCTCTTCAATGGAGAAAAGGGAAACAACATTACAGTTCAGTACAATTTACCTTCCAGCTGTGAAGATGCAATGATTTTCCAAGGACGTGACATATAATTTAAAGAAGTATTTAAAGCTAAGACCCACAAGAAAATCATGATAGTAAGGATAGCTCAAATTAGTCATAAGTGTTCCCTAATTTCGTCATCCGACCCTCTGTCGATCGTTTTCACGGGAGCAGGAACAGAAGCGGAGAAATGACCACTCCCCCCGGTACACGGGACGCCTACTGTCGTAACTTTAGTGTGACTTCTCATTTCCATCTTAACTTCAGTTCAAACTCTAAAATTGTTCTCTGAAATGCGTTTATGTTGTAATGGCAACAGTAATTGGGACAGCATTTCTTTTTTTTATTATTTGTTAAAGAAAATCCAGATTGTACACATGAATACCAAATGAATTGAAAATGTTATTAAGTTCTTAGGGGAAAAGTGCACTGGATAATTTATCTGATTTTGATACTTATAATAAATGTATTGTTAAGAACAGTTCAAAAGTATGGGTGAGGGAGAAATACTGGCAAATGTAACATTTTAAAACTCATAGAAAGTAGGAATAAATCAGTCAAGACACTAAAAAGGTTCAAATCTATTTCGATCTATTCATTAAAACAAGATTTAATTTATTTATTTTTATTATTATTATTATTATTTTGTCATTTACATCCTCCATAAACATAAAACATAAAATCACCCATAAACGTTAGCTTGTGATGTTTGACTGTGGATCGTGGTAAGTACTCAAGCCTTTGGATCTTTTGGACTCAAGATGGCACCGAGTATGGCTGCTGCGTTGCGAGCTCCGACACAACATAGCAATGTTTTGTTTGTTTTGTTCACAATTCTTATGTTTTTTGTCTTGGATGTTGTCTGCCTTATTGTCTACGACAGACAAACACTTTTGGACATTGGTTCAGCGATCTCACACCGAAAACCGGACTTCACATTCCTCAATGCCGACCCGCTGTTTACAAACACACAAGCGGAGCCCTTTGTCTGGGCAGCACGGCCGCGGAAACGCAGGAGGAAAAGGGGAAACAGAGCCGGCGTTCTCATCAGAGTAAGACGCCGCGCAAATCGACCCCCGCTACCCACTATTCTACTGGCAAATGTTCAGTCTCTGGATAACAAGCTCTGCGAGCTGAAAGCGCGGATCTCTTTCCAACAAGATACAAGGGACTGCTGCATTATCTGCCTAACAGAAACTTGGATGTCTGCGGAGATTCCAGACTCAGCCATTGAACCCGTGGGGTTCTCCGTGCACCGAGTGGACAGAGCGAAAGACCTCTCAGGTAAAAGCAGAGGTGGTGGTGTATGTTTTATGATCAACAAATCCTGGTGTGATCAGAGGAACGTACATTCTGTCAAGTCTTTCTGTTCTCCTGATCTGGAATTTCTTATGCTTCTGTGTCGACCATTCTGGCTACTGAGGGAATTCACAGAGGTCATTATCACTGCTGTGTACATCCCCCCACAAGCCGACACAGACTGGGCACTCAAGGAACTGTATGGGAGTATAAGTGAGCAGGAAACCGCGCACCCTGAGGCCGCGATCATTGTAACTGGGGACTTTAATAAAGCCAGTTTAAAATCAGTTGCACCAAAATATCACCAGCACATTAGTTTCAACACACGAGGGGACCGGGTTTTGGACCATTGCTACTCTCCATTCCAGGATGGCTACAAATCCCTCCCCCGCCCACCATTTGGCAAATCGGACCACTCTTCCATTCTGCTTCTGCCCGCTTACAGGCAGAAATTGAAACAGGAAGCACCCACCCTCAGAACGATCCAGTGCTGGTCGGACCAATCAGACTCTACGCTACAGGACTGTTTTGATCACACGGACTGGGAGATGTTCCGGTCCGCCTCTGATGACGACATCGAGCTTTACGCTGATAGCGTAATGTGTTTCATCAGAACGTGCATAGAGGAAGTGATTCCGACCAGGACAATACAGATCTATCTGAATCAGAAACCATGGATCAATAGCGATGTTCGTGCGGCACTTGATGCGCGGACCTCTGCTTTTAATTCCAGGAACGCGGAGGAGCATAAACAAGCCAGTTATGCCTTCCGTAAAACTATCAGAACCGCAAAATGCCAGTACAGGAGTAAGATTGAAGGACAGTTTAACACCACCAACTCTAGAAGCATGTGGCAGGGAATTAACATCATCACGGACTTTAAAGGGAATAAAAACTCCGCCATGAACACCGCTGCCTCTCTACCGGATGAGCTAAATACTTTTTATGCTCGTTTCGAGGGAAAGCGGAGAGAGCTCTCGCGGCTGAAGCTACAGAGGTTAGTTCACTCTCTGTCTCTATAGCGGATGTAACCCGATCCTTCCGACGGGTGAATATCTGCAAAGCCAATAGACTCTGAATAAGTCATCAGAGCATGCGCGAACCAGCTGGCTGGTGTTTTTACGGACATTTTCAACCTTTCCCTCTCTTTGTCTGTAGTCCCCACATGCTTTAAAACATCCACCATTGTGCCTGTACCAAAACAATCAAAAATAACTTGTTTAAATGACTGGCATCCTGTTGCTCTGACCCCCATCATCAGCAAATGTTTTGAGAGACTAATCAGAGATTACATCTGCTCTGTATTGCCACTCAATCTTGACCCGCTGCAGTTTGCTTACCGCAACAACCGCTCCACTGATGATGCCATTGCATCTACAATACACACTGCTCTCTCCCACCTGGAAAAAAAGAACACTTATGTGAGAATGCTGTTTGTAGACTACAGCTCAGCATTCAACACCATAGTGCCCTCCAAACTAGATGAGAAACTCTGGGCTTTGGGCTTAAACAGCTCGCTGTGCAGCTGGATCCTGGACTTCCTGTCAAGCAGATGCCAGGTGGTTAGAATAGGCAGCAACATCTCCTCATCACTAACCCTCAACACTGGAGCCCCACAGGGCTGTGTTCTCAGCCCACTACTTTATTCCTTGTACACACATGACTGTGTGGCAACACATAGCTCCAATGCCATCATTAAGTGTGCTGATGACATGACGGTGGTAGGTCTGATCACTGACAATGATGAAACAGCCTACAGAGAGGAGGTGCACACCCTGACACACTGGTGTCAGGAGCACAACCTCTCCCTCAACGTCAGTAAGACAAAGGAGCTTGTGGTGGACTTCAGAAGAAAAGACAGAGAACACAGTCTCATCACCATCAATGGAGCACCAGTGGAGAGAGTCAGCAGCTTCAAGTTCCTGGGTGTCCACATCACTGAGGAACTCACATGGTCTGTCCACACTGAAGTCGTTGTGAAGAAGGCTCATCAGCGCCTCTTCTTCCTGAGACGGCTGAGGAAGTTTGGAATGAACCGCCACATCTTCACACGGTTCTACACCTGCACTGTAGAGAGCATCCTGACTGGCTGTATCTCCGCCTGGTACGGCAGTAGCACTGCCCACAACCGCAGCAAAGGGTGGTGCGAACTGCCAGACACATCATCGGAGGTGAGCTTCCCTCCCTCCAGGAAATATATACAAGGCGGTGTGTGAAAAAAGCTCGGAGGATCATCAGAGACTCCAACCACCCGAGCCATGGGCTGTTCTCACTGCTACCATCAGGTAGGCGGTATCGCAGCATCAGGACCCGCACCAGCCGACTCCATGATAGCTTCTTCCCCCAAGCAATCAGACTTCTGAACTCTTGATCTCCCACGATCAAAATACATCAGCACTGCACTTTATTACCCTTACTCTTATATCTCACACCGGACTATCATAAATTATATTATTATTATTATATTATGTTCTCTCTTAACAACTGACTATCAACCGACAGCCTGAATGTCAATACAGTACAATACTGTACATTCTATATATATATATATATATTTTTTATATATTTTTAATTTTTATTGAATAATGTGTATCTATATAGTAAAAAAAAAAAAAGAAACAGCGTATTGTATACTGTACAGTGTATGTTATTATTTGTATATTGTTGAGTGTAATTATGTGTATAACAGATGTTTAAATTGTGTTGCGTTAATTTGATGTTATTGTAAATTGGTATATGTCTCATCACTGTCACGACTGCTATGTTGATCGGAACTGCACCCAAGAATTTCACACACCATTGCACTTGTGTATATGGCTGTGTGACAATAAAGTGATTTGATTTGATTTGAAGTACAGGACAGACACTGGAGGCACTGCATTAATAGTAATAATAATTATGATGAAGAAGATAGCTTGTAATCTACCTATTGCAATCAGAAGTTAATGAATGGTCAGTGCCAATTAGTCTACATGCTAACTGCAATACATGGCAGAATTCAACTTAGTAGTGTTTTTGAATCTAAGGTATATCCCGTCAGATTTTTTTTTTATGTTAACTAAGACACAATTCAGTGCATCTGTTCTAACTGTATTTACTTCATGAGAAAATAAACTATTTTCTGTAACAAATAGCCGACTCACCTAATTTGGTTAAAAATGCTGAGTTGTTCAACATTATAACATATTCTGTTTTCCTAATAAGGAGGCACTGTCCCTGTTTTTCATGTTTTTTTCTTATATATAATAATAACTACATTACTCAAACATGGTTCGTTTGCATTAAGAACGTATGATTAAAAGTCTTCGAAAACGTATTGCTTTTCTTGACTTTATTAACATATGCATTCTTGAGGCAATCGAAAAGTAACTAAAAGTAATCTGATTACATTATTTTCTTATTGAGGTAACTGGATTGTTACTGATTAAATTACTAATTAATCAGTATTTGTAATGGATTACATTTAAAAAGTAACCCTCCCAACCTTGCCCACATGTTGAGCAAAACCTGTGTGACTTTCTTTTTTTCTGTAGAACACAAAAGGAGATGTTAGGCAGAATTTTAGCTTCAGTCACTATTCAATTTTATTGTATGGAAAAAAGCAGTGATGGGCAGTAGCTTCGCTACAAATAGCAAAGCTATTAACTTAACTACATTTCTGAGTAGCTAGACGGGAGCTTCGCTAGTTTTTAAATCAAGTAGCTTTTCAGAAGTGAAGCTATATTTTTTGACAAGGTAGTGTTGACAAAAGCTACACCGCTACATCATGCGTGCACCTGGTGCTTACTATCGCCAATTTTGAATCAGAACTAAAGATGTAAGACTCAAATGCATCGCTCGTTTGAGTCGGTTTCTTTTCAATTAATTGGTCACACGTGATAGGAAAGCAGTCTGAATCAGTTTGCGATTCAATCTGTATGTCTCAGAAAGCTTGCGCACGCGCTGCTGAATCATTTGGCGTACGCTCTCAATTGTCAACAAGCTCATGGAATATTTTATAACACGGCAAATAAAGATAACGGCGGTTGCAGTGGATCTACAATCAATCAATTGAAGCCAAACCTGCAAATGTGTCCTATCGTTTGCTAGTGATGAAGAAAGGTTTCATATTAAGTTCAATACATGTGCAGCTTGTGAACAATTTCTGCAGGTAAAGAAATTTTCCAACCAAAAGAGTTTCAAAACAGCTATTAGCCTACACAAAAACACTTTAAAAAAGTACCATGACATTACAATGTTTTTTGGACATACAGTTGTGCTCAAAAGTTTGCATACCCTTGGAGAATTGGTAATATATGTACCATTTTTAAAGAAAACATGAGTGAGCAGGCAAAACACATTTATTTGATTTCTTATGGGATTCATATTCAACTATAGGTTATAACAGAATGGCACAATCATAAAACAAAACATGGCAACAAATAAAAAAATGAAATGACCCCTGTTCAAAAGTCTTCATACCCTTAGTTCTTAATACTGTGTATTGCCCCTTTTAGCATCAATGACAGCGTGCAGTCTTTTGTTATAGTTGTCTATGAGGCCCCAAATTCTTGCAGGTAGTATAGCTGCCCATTCGTCTTGGCAAAATGCCTCCAGGTCATGCATAGTCTTTGGTCGTCTTGCATGAACCGCACGTTTGAGATCTCCCCAGAGTGGCTTAATGATATTAAGGTCAGGAGACTGTGATGGCCACTCCAGAACCTTCACCTTTTTCTGCTGTAACTGGAGGATCAACTTGGCCTTGTGCTTAGTGTCATTGTCGTGCAAATTGTATTTTATTGCAAAAACTGTGGAGTATGTGGTAAGGGGCCGTGATATACCACCCCACATTTGAGTGTCCCTTATTTTACAACTTCAAAAGTAGGAACCCTAATAGCGAAGTACCATGGTATTTTTTTAATTACCTTGAAGCACCATGTAAATACAATAGTGTAACGGGTAAAGTCTCTGCTTAAGGGAAAGAAAGAGATGGGAACCGGCTGAGCAGTCAATGTAAACTTTTAATGGTATAAAGAAACCGAAACATAACATAAAACACACAAACACACACACACACACACACACACACACACAGAGCGGCCGTGTGCACCTCTCTCTCTCTCTCTGACGTCCCCGGCTTTTCCCTTATCCCTCTCTCGCTGATTCGGTGACTTGGCATCGGCCAAGACCTCCAGCTTGACGTACTCCCCTGCCTTCCTGTAGGGGAGGTGTTGCGCTTCCGGCGTCCTTCTGCCGGCAGGTCTTCCCCGCCTCCTTGGACCCTGGGAGAGACGAGGGGAGGGAGAGGGGAAGAGTGAGGGGGAGAGACAGAGAGAGAGGAGAGACAGAGAAAAGCTGGCTCGCCGGTCCCGAACACGCTGTCCACTAGTCCTCAGCCGCTCCGCCTCCTGGCAGACAGCAGTGGCTCCTCCGCCCCCTGGCTGATGGCAGCAGTTCCTTCGTGACCCAGCAGACGGCAACGGCTCTTCCACTTCCTGGAGGACGGCAGCGGTTCCTCCGCTTCCTGGTGAACAGCAGCGACCCCTCTGTCCCCTGGTGGACAGCAATGGCTCCTCCACCCTCTGGTGGAAGGAAGCAGCTCCTCTGTCTCCTGGCAGATAGCAGCGACCCCTCTGTCCCCTGGCAGACAGCAATGGCTCCTCCGCCCTCTGGCGGAGGGCAGTGGCTCCTCCGCCTCCTGGCAGATGGCAGTGGTGAGTACTCCTGGACAGCGTGCTCTTCCTCCTTCCCGGGTTTCGGCACCACTGTGGCAGACTCTGCCGTCCCTACCAAGGAGGAAGTGGGAACCGGAGTGAACAATCAACAGAACTTTAAACAGTACAATGAAACATAGACGCACACACACAGACACATGCGTCTCTCTCTCCTCAACTGCCGTCTCCGGCTCGTCCTTATCCCCCTCATGGCTGATTTGGACAATTCAGCGTCGGGCGTGTGTCCTCACGGCCTGGCCACTCCCTCCTCCTCTTCACAAATAGTATATGAATATGGTAATCATATATCAAATTACCATGGTAGTAACATGGTTTTCTTTGAAGTACTTTGAAGCACCATGCAACTATAGAATGGTGCATAAATAGTTGTATATCAAAGTACCATGGTATTACCATCTGATACCATCAGAAATCACATTGTTATTGCCCAGATGTGTTCTCACACACACACACACACACACACACACACACAAAAGGAATTTGTCCTCTTATCAAAAGCTTCCAGTATAAACAGAAATACAACAGCTAGACACAGAATTACAGGATAAGATGAATAGTACACTGTATGTACGCCAGTGGCGATTTCTCAGGGCCAGCAAAACCTTCTCTGCTGGCGTAACATGCCTAATAAATAAATATTTTTTCATCCTTTCATTCTCATTGACCTTTTTGCCTTTGTATTTTCAATCACTTTCAACTCCTAATTAATTTACAAACGAATAGCAAAAAATGAAAAAATGTATCCAATCAGAATTTATTCCTTGATGCTTACAAGCAAAGTGTGACAACTGTTTCACAAATCGCATGCCCGAAGCCATGCTCCTTAACATGTAGCTTGTAGTGTAACTTGCTACTTTTTCTGAAGTGTAGCTTTTAGCTTAGCTTAACAAATTTTTCTGTTGAGTAATTGTTAGCTTAGCTAGCAAAACTTTTTGAGTAGCTTGCCCAACACTGATTTGAGCTAATTACTAATACCCGTCTTTTCTAGGTTGTAAATGACCAAAGAGTCAACATTCTCCATCTTTAACCAGCCCTGACCAATAGGTGGCAATATACATGAAGAATGTGAATCGACAAAAAAAGAAGAAGAATGTGGAAGTAAAAGTGGAGATTTACAGTGAAAAAGGAATATTAATCTGTTTCTCATCTATTAGATCGCTTCTGAAGACGGATTTAACCACTGGAGTCATATGGATTACTTTTATACTGCGGTGTCGAGGAGGAGGGCATGGCCGGGCCGTGATGAACCATGGCTTGCGCTGAATCAGCTGATCAGCACCGGCCATGCATCATCACGACCCGGCCACGCCCTCTTCCTCGTCACAACTGCCTTTATGTGCTTTTTGGAGCTTCAAAGTTCTGGTCACCATTCACTTGCATTGTATGGACTTACAGAGCTGAGATATTCTTCTGAAAATCTTTGTGTTCTGCAGAAGAAGTCATACATATCTGGGATGGCATGAGGGTGAATAAATGATGAGAGAATTGTAATTTTTGGGATGAACTATTCCTTTAAGTCTCATCCTTGAAATTGAGACTGAAATGTAACTCAAAGACAGAGTAAACAGTCTAAAAATCCACATCTCTGTTGCTTTTGTGTCTTAAGTTACTGACTACTTATGGATAGGATATTTTGTAATAAGGAAACACTGAACGCATTTGAGAATTATACATTCAAGTGACTGATTGTGTAGTTGGTCATTATTTAGGCCCGCAGGACGGTGTCTAATTGAGAATAAGATGACAGACATGAATCACAGACACCATCCAATAAAAATTCAGTAATATCAACCACCTACTCACTCATTGTAACAGTTCTTAGGATGGGCAAGGAGGAGGCGGGAACCAGGTGGACCATCAACATAAACTTTTAATGGTACAGTTGAACTTAAACATAACCTAAAGCGCTTTACAGCAAAACAAACAGAAGACACACAGAGCTTGTGCGTTTCTCTCTATAATTGACATCTCCGGCTCCCCTTATCTCTCTCTCCCGCTGATTAGGTGACTCAGCGCCGGCCGTGCACCCTCATGGACTGGCCATGCCCTCCTCCTCGTCACACTCATGTACACACATACTCACAAAATCTTTATCAAGTTGTGTGCCTCGTGTAATCTCTTATCTTTCCCCAACAGCAACCTACCATCATAATCGGCAGTTATAGCAGCCCATAATCTGCAGAGGAAGGCTAAACTGATCTGATGGCTATCACTACAAATCACTCAAATGACACAAAGAGCCACCACACACACCAAATCCCCAAACTACCACTGAGAAAGTGCTGCTCATAACCTAGAAATACAGGAAAAAAAAGTCTAAGGAGTGCAGTATCCTGCAGCAAAATACAGCTTGAGATGGTAGTTGTGTTTTGTTACAACATGGTAGCTAGTTTCTAGCTGGTCCAACCAGGTCATTAACTGGTTGACGAGATACAAAAAACCAGCTTGACCACCAGGTATAACCAGATGTTGGCTAGTTTTTTGCTGGTCTAAGATGGTCTGCCAACTTGGATTAGCTAATGACCAGCTAATTACCAACATGGACCAGTGCATAATCAGCTTAGACCAGCTAATAACCAACTTAAACCGGTTAACAACCAACTTGGACCAGCTAATGACCAGCTTGGACCAGCTACTGACACACTTGGACCAGATAATTACAAACTTTACCAGCTAATGACCAATTTAGACCAGCTAATGACCAGCTTAGACCAGATAATTACCAACTTGGACCAGCTAATGATGACAAACCTGGACCAGCTAATGATGACCAGCTTGGACCAGCAAATTATCAGCTTGGAATAGCTATTGACCAGCTTGGACCAGCTAATGACCAATTTAGACCAGTTAATGACCAGCTTTGACCAGCTTATTTGGACCAGCTAATGTCCAGTGTGGAATAGCTAGCTAATGACCAGCTATTGATCAATTTAGACCAGCTAATGAATAGCTTGGACCAGCCAATGACCAGCTTGGATTAGCTAATGACCAGCTTGGACCAGCTAATGGCCAGCTTGGACCAGCTAGTTACCAACTTGGAATAGCTAGCTAATGACCAGCTTGGACCAGCTAATGACCAGTTTAGACCAGCTAATGAACAGCTTGGAGTAGCCAATGACAAGCCTGGATTAGGTAATGACCTGCTTGGACCAGATAATTACCAGCTTGGACCAGCTACTGACCAACTTGGTCCTGCTAATGACCATCTTGGACAAACAAATTACCATCTTGGACTAGCTAATGACCTGCTTGGACCAGCTAATTACCATCTTAGACCAGCTAATGGTCAATTTAGACCAGCTAATAACCAACTTGGACCTGCTAATGACCAGCTTGGATTAGCTAATGACCATCTTGGACCAGCAAATTAGGTTCAAGGTTCCAAGTTCAAGGTTTATTATTTGTCACACACATATATTTCATACATGTGATATAATGTAGTGAAATGATTTTTCCTTAGTTCCTCATCCCACATTGCAACAACAAACAGAACCAACAGTGAACTAAGGACATACACCTACATAATGATAGAAAATAGAATATATAGACTATAAAGAAATATAAGGTAAATAAATAAAATGTAGTAGAAAATATGCAAAATGGGTTAGGTTAGAGTTGTACAAATGTACACAGTATACAGAACTATAAAATGTGCAAAATTTTTAGTTAATTAAAATTATAGTGCAAGCTGTTTTGTGTCTGTGCGAAGCTGGAGTATACAGACTCTCTCAAGTGTCCCCGTTCAGTAGCCGGATTGCCTGAGGATAAAAACTCCTACTGAGACTCTCTGTGTTGGTCCTCAGGATCCAGTAGCGCTTCCCAGATGGGAGCACTGAAAAGAGTCTGTATCTGGGGTGGTGAAAGTCTTTGATAATTCTCCTGGTCCTTGTCCTGCATTGCTGGGTGTAGGTGTCTGTGATGCACGGGAGAGAAGTCTTGATGGCCTTCGCTGTCCTCACCACTCTGGACAGCACCTTTCGATCCTAGGCCGTGGTGCCTCCGAACCAGGCGGTGATGCTCCCTGTGAGAAGACCCTCCACAGCCCCAGTGTAGAAAGCCCTCAGCACCCTATGGGAGACCTTGGACCTCGCCAGACGTCGTAGGTGGTAGAGACGCTGGCGCACCCTTGTCACCAAGCTGTTTGTGTGTGTTGTCCAGGAGAGGTCTTCTGTGAGGTGGACCCCAGGTATTTGAAGCTGCTCACCCTCTCAACTGTGGCCCCGTTGATCATCAGGGGGCTGTAGTTCCTCACCTGCTTCCTCCCATAATCAATAACTATCTCCTTGGTCTTGGTGACATTCAGGGAGTGGTTGTTATTGCGACACCATGTGGAGAGGACATCCACTTCCTCTAAGTAGGCCTTCTTATCGTTGTTAGTGATGAGGCCTACCACCACTGTGTCATCAGCAAACTTCACTAACTTGTTGGAGCTGTGTTTGGCCGAGCAGTCATTGGTGCATAGGGAGTAAAGCAGGGGGCTGAGTTTAGACCACCTAATAACCAACTTGGATCAGCTAATGATCAGCCTGGATTAGCAAATTACCAGCTTGGACCAGCAAATGATCAGCTCGGATTAACTAATGACCAGCTTGGACCAACAAATGATCAGCTTGGACCAGCTAATGACCAGCTTAGACCAGCTACTGACCAACTTGGACCAGCTAATGACCATCTTGGACCAGATAATTACCAACTTTACCAGCTAATAACCAGATTAGACAAGTTTATGATCAATTTAGACCAGCTAATACCCAACAGATTTGACCAGCTAATGATCAACTAAGACCAACTAATTACCAATTTGGACCAGCTAATGACCATCTTAGACCATCTTAGACAAACTTGAACAGCAAATGACCAGCTTGGACCAGATAATAACCAACTTTACCCAATGACCATCTTAGATGGGCCAGTTGCATAAAACGGTTTTAGACTAGCCTTACAAATTAGTTATCAAAAATGTTGGTCTTTACTTTTTCAGTCAGTTACATAAAAACTTAGATCCCTTTAATTTAAGGCCAGAATGTAAGCCTGCAAACCCCTATGGCTAGGCTAACTTCTCTTTACATTCTGTTTTCCATGATGCCATGGAAAGTTGTCAACTGAGCAAATAGAGGCTTGAGTAGAGAAGACTTTGATTTCTTCGATGGTAACAAAATATTTAGGTTGAAATGACTAAATTTGTTCATTAGAATATATTTTGAAGCATTGTATTCTTCCATTAAGCAAACATTTTAAGTGAAGGAAAACTGTGCTGAGTGCCCACTTTTGTCCATTTCTTTTAAGTCATGCAGTGTCTTACTTTTCCCACAATGCAATGCAAACTAGACTTAGTCTTCCTAAAGACAGCTGTGAGCTTGTTTTATGCAACATGCTTTCTCAGGCGTCTTTAGTTAGCAGTCCAGATCTTGTGCACTTGGCATCTATTAGAGAGTGTTTGTGGATGTGAGTGTGTGTATACTTGAAATTAACCCATAACTATTTTTACCATGGTCTGAGTCATTACAGTGCATTGATGTTGGATAATAGCGGTTCATTGCAGATCCTTTGTCCTGCATTGTGTGGTTTTGTATTAAGCTAGATCGTGCTGTGTGACATGCCTTATGATGTACAAAATCATAAATAGGTTTTAAATTACCTGTGCTTGACTTGTATATATTGCTATTATTGTTTTAGAAAGAAAGCACGTTTTTACATAAGTAGAGGTGGGTGATAGCTACAGCAATTATATCTAGATATTTATAAGTGTTTTAACTATATTAGATATAAATCTTATATTAAATATAAATCTTGATATTTGGTATTTGCTCTGAAATGGCTTAAAAGGGTGATTTATTTTGCAGTCTGAGGAACTATAATTTCAAACAAACAGCCATTGTTACAAAGTACAAGGTAGATTCAAAATGTTTAGTGCATGCAGGAAAATAGTAAAAATCCAGATAAAAATAACCAAGGAATGATTTCCACTATATACAGTAATTCATTAAATGAACACAAGAATGAATGTTAAATCATTTTCATTTAGATGCATCACTATAACAATATAATAATAAACCCATATTTATGCACATGTAGTTTTACTAAAACTTTCCTTAACATTTTTGAGTGATGACAGAAAGTAATCGTTGATTCAGAGTTTTACATAAATTCTCTGAAACTACTCTAATTACTTTTTTGTTTTGCTGGATCCGAGATCCTATAAACACATCTCTGTCATTCTTTGTCTTATACAAGTCCCAAAACAATGAAAGATCATGAAACTGCATTAAAATCATTGCAATATTTACAATGCTGCTTAAGTTTATATTGAATATATTGTGATTATTTAATATACAGTATATCGCCCAAAGATCTCTATTTATAAAATGTACAGTACATATCTAAAATGTACCAAAGAAAATGTAGGTATATTTGTGTGTGGTTTTCAGACACAAGGAAAAAACATTAGCTTTGTCACAATGTCAACATCTTCTCCTTACAGGTGGGAGCAATTACAAGTGTTGGCCGATTGTTGTCATGTCTGCCATGTCCCCACTTAAAGTCTCTGTGTATTGCAGACAGCATTGGTGAAACCAAGCCCGAGCACCTTATAACCACATGGTGCCTATGCAGTCAGTCGATTTGATGTGGCTTCACATTCTCATTCATGCCTAAGCATCATAATGCAGGCTTACCATACAACTGAACACTTGTTATCCGTTTAGCCTCTTTTAACAGTAAAGCTCCCAATATGCCACACCGACCAACAAGTCAAACCAACCAACCAGGGGAAAGAAAGATTACATTTAAAGCCTTGCCAGTTAGAGGCGCTTGCTTCGTGTCAGTGGAGTAATTTAATGATTCATTTATAGTTACATTTTTCACCCCCCTGATAATGAGGGAGAATGCATTACAACCTAATAATATTACAAAACAGCGGCGAATACAGCCTGCCACTTTCACAAAAAAAAAAAAAAAAAAGAGGATGGCAAAAGCGTTTCTGGCTTGTCACATCAATTACACACTGCCATCCTAAATCACGCTACAAATAAGAGGGAGAGGGGAGGAATGTGGCAAAAAAAACAAAACAAATCTGGAATCATTCCAAGCATGCACAATTGTGTATTATATAAGATAAGCAGACCAATTATAATAAGTCATTACACTCACTGGCAAACATAGCATTCAGTTGTCATGCTGCTTTTGTTGGAAACTGTCAGTTCCCCCCTCTCTTTACACATGGCTGCCCATGCCTGGTGGACTGTAACCATGTGGCACTGATGGCCCCCAGTGCACACACACACACAGAGGCGGGGATGCAAGCTTAATCTATTTTCACCGGCCTTGGGGTCTGTTTCACACCCCCTCTCAGTGCTGAAAACAAAACTAACATGTGGAGGTGAAACTAGAGACGGGCTGCCATTGCTTGACCTCCTCTGCTCCTGAGCATCTTGTTAAGTTACAACACACACACGTTACAGGGAGGGGGAGCACTGCCTGTGAAAACAAACCAGACAGGAGATGAGAGTGAATGTGAAATGTGCCTTTGCATCAGTTCCATTTCACTTTATATACTGAATGTATGTTACGGATTATAAAGTATCCTTCAACTGTCACTCCAGCTGAACAGCTTAAGTACTTTTACATTTTGTAGATTGTGTAATATGTTTATTGTTGTGTGTATCTTGTGTATATATGTGCTAATTATGTCTGTAATGTGGATACTGTGTTCATGTGTATTGTGCATTATGTGTACACTGTGCACAGCGAGTACATTGTGTATATTGTGTATAATGTGCATAATGTGCTTATTATGTGTATAATGTGGATACTGTGTATTTTGTATAATGTGTGTGGGTGATTCTTCAACCTTTTGGCACTTTTTGCCATGTGAATTTCTAGAAAGTAAAATTTGTCCCAAAAAAATTAATAATAAAACTAAAATAATTAATTTAATTTGTCTACGTAAATCATATTAAGTAGAGGAGATTTTTTGTGTTCAACAGATTTCTGTGGTGGAAATGACAGTTTGAAAATGAAACATTTTTTTTTATTATTTTTTTTATAAAATGGCCAACTCCTTTGTCTTGCTAAGGCAAATTTTATAGCTAACATTTTATGTATTCTAAATAAAGACAATTAAATAATATTTCACACTATTTTAAAAATTTGGCAAAATTGCGGCTTGATTGGAAATGATGGCCAATGAGAATATTCTGCTCATAAGTGATATTTACATCACATTTCCTGTTTTCTTCAAACATTACTTCTCATATTTCTCACATTTTTGGTGTGGTGAAAATGCCGCCACAACTATGGGACAACTGCAGTTTTTGAAAAAAAAAAAAAAAAAAATGTTTTCACACATTAAATATTGAAATGGTTTATGACTATTTCACTCTTTGTTTAGATTATCATATTTTTAATTATGGATTTTCATAGTTTAATATTGAAAATGTGGGTCAGGGACAAGGCTAAAACACTCAAATCTATACATTAAAGGCATTTAAACAGTACCAAAAATAAACGATGAAGGCCTGGAAATATTTTCTAAGTCCTTAATTGTCCTTAATTATTAGTTCTTAATTTGACCTGCAAATAAAAAAAAGCAAAAGTTTAAATCCGTTAGTTTTACTCAAAATTAACCCCTATGACATGAAATTGCCCAAAGTTGAATAAACACCTGTATACTGAACACAGTGAGGTAAATTTTAGGGGAATTATAAAGATGTAAAGAGAAAAGAAAATAGATTTTACAGGTGTACTTTTAGTCTAATACTTTATTTTAATTATATATTAATATAATTATACATATTATATACTCTGCACCCATCTACTGAGGTACTTCAACTTGGGAATTAACATTTCTTGCATTTGAACATCATATTTACGAGCAAATTGGCGTCATTTTTTTTTTTAGACATTTCCGTTGAAGCAAAGAATTGTGAGTTGTGAGTGCCCATGAAGGATACACCTCTTGCATCCTCCGAATTCCCATGAAAGAAGGTCGCATTCGAAGTGTCCTACTCACTTTTCTGAAATGAGACAGCTTCGATGACATATGCAGCCGACAAATACGACCTCCGGAGGATGCAGCCTTCCATACGAGACACAGCCTGTGTATTCTGTACATCATGTATATTGTCTTATACTGTCACTACATGACAGCAATGTCAGTGGACCACGCACCCATGTTTCTGACTCACTATTTCACCTGTGTATATGGTGAAGTGACAATAAAGTGATTTGATTTGAGTGAGAGAAAGATTATGGATGACACGAATGTGTGGCAGTGAGAAATTAAACTATATTAATAGATTAATTGTTTTCAATTAAACGATTTGTCTTAATTGAAAATTCATTGGTTGTGTGTGATCATTAGGCACAGCTGAGCAGCACGGATATGAGAGCGTGTGTGACCCTGCACCCTGATATTGGGGATAATGAGACTCATTTCAGGCTGGGGAATGAAGTGCATGATGGGGTATGGGATAAGCTGAGTCTGCTTTACACACACACACACACACACACACACACACACACACACACACACTCATCTGACCTCTCTCTCTGGAAATGAGCTCCACACTCCAAGCTCTCATGGGTAATCATATATGGAACGGCCCATAATGACAGTTAATTTGAAACTATCTGGCTACTCTACACTCCCCAGCCTGTCTGTCTGTCTGTCTGTCTGTCTCTCTTTCGCTCTCCCTCCAAAATCACTCACTTGCCGCTTCTTCCTTTGTCTCTTTCATGCTTCCCATCTCTCTCTCCCAATGCTCCATTAGAGCCAGTTCTCCATGCTACTGCAATCAAATTAATTCCCCACATTTTCTCGAGGAACCCCCATCGTTCTAGGGCTAATGTTTTTAATTCAATTGGAGCAATCCATATCCAGGCCCATTTCCTGTCTGGCTGTGCCAGCGAGCCCCTCCCTCGGGCGGCTTTAGAGAGTGCGTCTGTGGAGTCTCGATAAAGGCACACACGCGTGGGCAACACACCAACAAGCACACAAGACCGCCTGCCATGTTTACGCTGCCTCATCTACACAACAATGAAAATGGCAGCATTAAAATAAAAGTGTGCACCCACATGCTCATGCTGATGTACACAAACACACAACAAACACACACGCACAGATTTGGCTGAGCTTCTTTAATACTGTAGGGAAAATGCCACAGTAGCCAATAATGTTTCACAACGCATCTGTATCACTGATATTTTTTCGCCCTGTCTCATTGCCAAATAGATGAAGGGGGAGGTCTGTGTCTGCTTTTGAAATGGGAGTGTGTGTGTGTGTGTGTGTGTGTTTGTGTGTGCATTAATGTGTGTGTGTCCTGTTGCCACTGGTCTCGGCAGACACAATCTTTCCCTGTTCTCCTGAATTAATCAGTGGATGTGTGTGTGTGTGTGTGTGTGTTTGTGTGTGTGTGTACTGGGTGGCCAGGATGATGCTGGTTTAATGAGCGGTGGAGGGACCGTCCAGCGTGCTCAGCATCCCCATGACTCCTCAGCCCTGCCCTCTCCCCATGGAGCACGGCCATGTTTGGACTCTCATTAACTAGATAAATATATCCATCCCTTCTACCCCCCTTTTCTCTCTTGCTCTGTTTCTGCCCTGATATTATCATGGCTCTGATTAACTGGCCTTAGCCCTGCGGGGCAGCGGCAAGGTTACCGGCCAGGCGGCGCACACAACACAAACAGCACTTTCAATTCACATTGTCACGTAAAAGAGTGAGACACTAACCAGATAAGAAAGACCTGGGTAGCACAGTTGTCAGTGGTGTCAGCAGCGGCATACACACACATGCTCACACATACATTAACTCAAACCCCCCTGGATAGACACACATATACACACACTCACACACAGTTTTGGCTGCGGGGGTTGCTGGTGATTATTGTGAGATTCAACTGGGCTTTCCAATAGGCAATTATCTCAGTCAGAACACATCAGAATTAGAGCTGTAGGACAGGGTAATTACAGAGGTCAGGAGATAAGGCTCTCTCTCTCTCTCTCTCTCTCTCTCTCTCTCTCTATCTATCTCTCTTGTCTCAGGGTGAGCCTACAGATAAATCCCTGCAATGCTAAAGCTACATTGATTTAAGAACAGCCACAGGCATTGATCCGAGATGGCTGAGGTATCACACCAAGGGATAACCGTTCTGCTCATCTAACGACACAATTAAGGGCAACTGACACGCGAAGCCAATGACCGATCAAAGCAGTGGTATGTCTGCAAATATATCACAAATAAGGGAGATCAGGGTAAGTCATCACACAGAAAAGTTGTTGCAAGAGCTTTTTATCAGTAAGTTTTCAACATCAAGTTGGAGTCAAAGATACCACTGCATAAATGCTTGGTTTCTCTAGCAATGGGTTTGTATGTTGGTTTCAAACGGTTCAAAATTGTCTAAAATAAGAAATGCTTTACATATTCTGTCATCAAAACTGAAATTTCCAATATCATCATATTTTGATTATAGGTCTTGGGTGAAGAAATTAACATATCTAGGTTACATTTACAAAATCTGAAGTGCTCAAAACTTCCAGTATAATCTGAGCAACTTTTCATAATGTTCAGTGTGGCAATGAGCCTTTTGGGTTAGCGTGAGTCTATATAGTATGCTGTGGGCTCTATTTTCGTGATCTATGAACAACCTAGCATATTACCCTACATCTTATCCAGCACTAAACTTAGTTCATGCATTTCCAGTTTGGAGATTCCACCAGCAGGTGGTAATAAAGTTTATGTCCAAACTCTGAAAATATAGTGGAACATCAATCACTGTTAACAGTTTTATGAAACAAAAATGTGTGAGATTTGTTTTAAAATTTCTAGAGGTCATGGTTTATTTTTCAATTATTAATATTATTATGTTTATATTTACAATTGTATTTATGATCTAATTTCTATTAGCATTTTTTTCACCTGTTGTCGTAGAGTGATTTTTAAGTCACTGCAAACAGAGCCGGTAAAAGAAGTTGGAGAGGGTAAAATGTTTGGATTTGGGGAGGTGATTTTTTTTTTTTTTTTACCACTTTATTATTTTTATTATATTTACATTTCATTTAAAGTGTTATTTCAATTAAGAAATATTTTTGGTTTAAGTTTTTCAAGAGATTTTTTTTAAAGCAAAATCGACCAGTAGAAGTGAAGTGCATGCATGCATGCAAAAAACCAAAAACATCCATTAATAGTAGCCATGAAAAAAAAAAAAAAAAAAAAGAAAACATTTGCACTGTACATAACAGATTTGTATTTGCACTGTACGTAACAGATTGTATTAGATTTGCACTACTCATGTGTATGTGTATGTATGGATGTGTGTTTCTGTACGTATGTGTTTAATTAGTTTTCTTTTTTATTATTATCTATGTCTTGCTGCTGTTTTTGTATTGTTGTACACTGGAAGCTCCTGTCACCAAGACAAATTCCTTGTATGTGTAAGCATACTTGGCAATAAAGCTCATTCTGATTCTGATTCTGATGATTTGTGTGTCACTTGATCAATATGATTACTTTTCTGTCCATAAAATCCCAATATTAAGGGGTTCCTTTAGATTTGGATATTAACTTTTAGCGGCAAAGCATATTTGGAAATACAAAAATGTGTACTTAGTTAATCTAGAGCACTCTAAATTTAGTGTACTACAGAGAACAGCACTGCATACTTACAGTAAGTGCAGCCGCAGCCTTGCAGTTTGATAATTTGTCCACCTGTCCAAATGGGGGCGAAATCTCTAAAAGAGGGCGTGGTTACTCCAAAAGGGGGTGTCACTTCCACTCATGGTTAAGGTTAGGGAAAGGGTTAGATAAGGGGCTCCCTATATCTTCAATGGCGGTTTGGCGTGACCACCCCTTTTTGGAGCAATGCCTACAGCTATTCCCTTCTCCTTTATTTGGGTGTGTTCCTTGGGAGGTTTGTTGAGGCGCGATGACTGCCCCCTGCTGACATAGTTTGTAAAAACACAAAGTAACATGCACTTCAAGCTTGAAATGCTCCGATGGTAAGATGTACGTGTCATTAGGCATAAGTAAGTGCAATGGCATAAAAAATTAATTATTAATTATTTAGTTTTTTATAATTATTCACTCTCCAACAGTAAATAACACTTCCGTTTTTTTGTTTGACATTGATGTTTATGCAAAGCTAATGTAAAAATAGATTTTTACCTCCTCAGAATCTTTAATGAGCACTGAGGGTAGTAGTTGATGCTTGGCATTAGCATGATAAAGCTGACAGTAAAGTCTAAATGGCTCTTAATGAAAAAGTGGGTTGTGTGTGTGAGAGAGGAGAGCAGTGTACTCTGCACTAATGCATTGTGGGATGCATTGGTTTGTATTTGTCCCCCTCCCCATTTTTCTTTGCCTGCAGCTCTAATGTTTATTTATCAATACTGTCTCAATCATTCACCTCAGCTGGTTTAAGGTTGGGGGTGGCTGAGAGATAGCAGTCTGAAGGCCAGATAATAGGCTGTCATAATGGACAATACAAAGAGAAAAAACCTCCAGAGATCAGCTGGACCCAAAGAACAAGTAGGTTTGTATTATTCATCGTCCCCATGGAAGGTTCGGCAGCTGCATTACATTGGACTTTTCATTACTGCACCTGTATAATATTGCGAAAAAACTGCTTTACTGTTAAAAAAATTTCAATGGAGGTTGGTTTGGGCAGGATGGGGGAATATTACAGGCTCTCTGGAGAGTTTAGTCACTACTTAAATGTGTCTGAGAGCTGACCTTCGCTGCGGAAATAATGTGTTGTGGATTAAAATACGATTCCATCCATGACAAGAGGTTCTCGTGATCATTCTAATGATGACTGCCATGTGGCAGATCTGGCTCCATAGCCGCCGCTGCAATCATCCTGCTTTAATAAGACACTTAACACCACCCCTCGCTCTCTTGCACCTCACTCTCTCTCTTTCTAGGCCAGGCTGTGAGAGGGGAATTTGTTAGTCAGTCGGTGGGTGCATTTGTCAGTGAATCTGCGGCATCAGAAATAGTGAAGGCTTTGCTGGGCTTTGGCGCCGTCTGCCCACATCAGTATTCGACTGCATTGTGATACCTGTCAGAGAAAGTTTTGTTTGTCCGCAGCCCAGACACATGGCTGTGAATGCCTGTCAGCCATATTAAAATGCTTTCCATAACCTGTTCAAAAATTTGTCAAAGAACAATCAAACAAACAAACAAACAACAACATGCTTCACTAATTGGTAAGCATTATAGGGTTAGTTCACCAAAATACAAAAATGTAATGTAGATTTTGTGGAAACACAAGAGAAGAAATTCTGAAGAATGTTGATGCTGTTCTTTTTTTTCCAAACAATGAAAGTAAACGACGACTGAGGCTGTAAGTCCCTACATTCTGTCAAATTTTTCCTTTTGTATTCCATGGAACAAAGAAAAAGTCATACAGGGTTGGAACAACATAAGGTTGAGTAAATGAAGACATAATTTTAATTAAAACTATCCTTTTAATACTCCTGTTGCTCAACTGGTAGAGCATGACTCTAGCAATAACAGGATTGAGGGTTCATTTCCCAGGGAATGCATGAACAGATAAAATGCATACCTTGAATGCACTGTAAATTGCTTTAGATAAAAGCATCTGCCAAATGCATAATCGTAAGTATGCATAATTATTTATCCCTGCCCAGAAAAAACAAATAAACAAACAAACACACAGCACCATTACCTGCCTATCACATTCCTCAAAGACATCCTATCCCCTTTAAGGGAATATGAACATTTAAAATCATGATATCATCTTGGTGAAAGCTATAGTGACATTTTGAAATTTTGTATATTTTAACCCCCACATGAAAATATAGGTTTGTGGCACATGGTTAGTGTTCATGATGTTTCTGACCACCTCCTCTGTTCTTTATCATCTCACATCAGCCTTCACTTGTCTGTCTAATGAGAAGTCAAATAAAAAAAAAATCTACCTTTGAAGCAATGTACATATTACATGTAAAATGTTGCCAGGATTGAACAGTGTATTTTTTTATGAAAAAAAAACAAAAACATGTACACAGTAAAATAACAGTATAGCACTGCATTGTGGGTTATAATGGTGAAATACCCATAAGCCTTTGCGCTTGAATAAGTATGTATGCTTTGGCAATGCATTGGGGCTACAAAAAAAAAAAAAAAAAAAAAAAAAAACAGGTACAAAAGTTTTTATTCAGACTTATTAGAAGTCTTAGTTTAATTAGTGTTGTTGTTTTGTTATCAGTAGTTGTGTTTTGTTTGAAGTCAACATTATGGTGATTAGTGTTCTCTTGAGCTGGCACTGTGGACCTTCTTTATTATTATATTATGTTCTTCCAGCCAATCAGTTTGTGTTTAAGTAAATCATTAGTTGTTGCACTGTGCTACTTAGAAAACTGAATGTCTGATCCTACCTTATAAATGGCACTATATGTGGCAATAGTGATGCATTACACATAAAAGCAAAAAAGTAACGGATATTAGAGCATAATGATATCAGCATATTTAGTGTTTGGGGGGAGGTGATATTGGATGGGTCAAGGAGGCCAAATTGCACCACCTTTAGGGAGCTGCTGGTGCCCCCCTTTACATGGAGCCCCTATGCATTGCATAACTTGCATATATGGTTTTTGCGCCTCTGCAAGTCACACACAGAGATCAACTCTTGGCATACAAAACGCAACAATAGTGACAATTAACAAACATACTTAAAACGTAAAAAAATAAAAGCTGAACATTAAAATACAAGTAACTTAGACTACAACAAAAACAATGTCAAAATTAAACAGCAAATAGAAAAAATCGAAGTAAATTCTTCATGCCGCAGTGCATGCTGGGAACATAGCTGTTAATTTCAACAACAGCAGACAGTATGTAATTTAACAGCAATATGCTACTAAATTGCAGTTGTATACTATAGCTGTCAAAAACAGTATCTTGCTGTTTATTTCAAAAACGGTAACACACCGTATTTTTACAGTATGATGCTGGCAACCACAGCTGCCAGTAGTTTACTGTTTTTTTTACAGGATTATTTTTTACAGTGTGAGCATAAAATCTATGCTACCACAACACCCCAGTGCCCTCCTGATGTGGTATTGCGCACTGGTCACAAAGAGCCCTCAGTGGCACAGAGGCCAGCTGGAACAACTTTACAGGTGAAGATGTTGTGTGAGGAATGAGGAGTGACTGACTGAACTGAGTGACTGCACAACATGAATAAATTATTAGAGAATAGAGGTGAGCCATGTGACAGCAGGATGGCAAGGCTGGATGAGGAATGACAGACACAATCTCACGTCTTTATTTTTTTTCCTCCCCTCTAATCAGAAGCCACAGACTGACTCACCAGCAAACCAGCCCTGTTGTTGAAAAAAAAAAAAAAGCCAGACAGCAGTGTTAATCAGAGGCAAACACAGGTCTATGCAGAAACCAAACAATAAAGATGACTCTGAAGACAACAAGATGCTGTGCATTGCCAAGTTGTGGAAAAACACAGTCTTTGCATTGCCTTCCTTCTGATCCCAACATTGGATGAACTTTATTTTTAATGAAGTTCCAGACCGCATCAGTAAGAACTTGGTCCTTTGTTCACTTCATTTTACCGCGGATTCGTTTACAAACAAGGCACAATTCGACGCAGGATTTTCAGAAAGATTGAAACTAAAAGACAATGCTGTGCCGACTATATTGTATCCGACAGTAATGTCGCACTACACAAGTGTGAGTAACTGTTTTTATTAAGTGGTCACTATTGCTTTGTCTGTTATTACAGATTGTTTGATATGTACTGAGTATTTATGTGTTTTTAACCTAAATCACAGCAGCGTCCATCTATGAAGGATGTAGGATTTTTAAATATGCAAAACTGTTAACCAATCATACCAGTGGGCGTTTACATCCGAGTCTACAATCTTCCATGCCTATTCAAACGGTGTGTTACGATGAGGGGGGTTAAAACAGAACAGAAAATAGCCTATTACTTCTAAATTATGATATTTTTTGATGTAAAAATTTTATAAGTGGACCTCAGAGAACAGTACCAAATTTTTTTTTTTTTAAAAAGGCAGTTCATGACCCCTTTAATAGAACAGCTATATACAGTAAAACCAGTCACTTCACAGTGAGCCTGCACTTGATCTCCCAGAATGCAACATTTTTAACAGCAAACTACTGTATTTAAGAATCAGTAGATTGCTGTAGGAATTTGGCCGTAAATTTACAATACATTTCTACAGTGCACGACTAATACTGACTATAAAGGGCTCCAAAAAACTTTCTGATATATAAGATACATTCATGTATGAATGTCATTGAATTATATATATATATATATATATATATATATATATATATATATATATATACACACACACACACACACACACACTGGCGGTCAAATGTTTGGAATAATGTACAGATTTTGCTGTTTCGGAAGGAAATTGGTACTTTAATTCACCAAAGTGGCATTCAGCTGATCACAAAGTATAGTCAGGACATTACTGATGTAAAAAACCACCATCACCATTTGAAAAAAGTAATTTTTGATCAAATCTAGACAGGCCCCATTTCCAGCAGCCATCACTCCAACACCTTATCCTTGAGTAATCATGCTAAATTGCTAATTTGGTACTAGAAAATCACTTGCCATTATATCAGGCACAGATGAAAGCTATTTGGTTCGTTAAATGAAGCCTTTGTGTTTTTTAAATTTTTTTTTTTTTTTTTTTGGAGTTTGTATTGGATACTGCCACAGTAAGGTCAATATTAGGTTAGAAAAAAAAAAAATGGCAAAAAAAGAAACAGCTTTCTCTAGAAACACATCAGTCAATATAATGCTTGCAATTGCCAAAAAAACTGAAGATTTCATACAAAGTGTACACTAGAGTCTTCAAAGACAAAGGACAACTGGCTCTAATAAGGACAGAAAGAAATGTGGAAGGCCAGATGTACAACTAAACAAGAGGATAAGTACATCAGAGTCTCTAGTTTGAGAAATAGACACCTCAGATGTCCTCAGCTGACAGCTTCATTGAATTCTACCCGCTCAACACCAGTTTCATGTACAACAGTAAAGAGAAGACTCAGGGGTGCAGGCCTTATGGGAAGAATTGCAAAGCAAAATACACTTTTGAAACAGAAAAACAAAAAGAAAAGGTTAGAGTGGGCAAAGAAACACAGATATTGGACAACAGATAATTGGAAAAGAGTGTTATGGATCTTAACCCCATTGAGCATTTGTGTGATCAGCTAGACTGTAAGGTGCGTGAGAAGTGCCCGACAAGACAGCCACATCTATGGCAAGTGCTACAGGAAGCATGGGGTGAAATGTCACCTGAGTATCTGGACAAACAGACAGCTGGAATGCTAATGATCTGCAAAGCTGTCATTGCTGCATATGGAGGATTTTTTGATAAACTCTTTGAAGTAGTTTAAGAAGTTCTGAACATTTTATTTCAAGTTGTAATAGTAATTTTTCACGTAATTAATGTCCTGACTATACATTGTGATCATTTAAATGCCACTTTGGTGAATAAAAGTACCAATTTCTTACCAAAATCTGTACATTTTTCCAAACATTTGACCGCCAGTATATATATATATATATATATATATATATATATATATATATATATATATATATATATATATATATATACAGGGTTTATCTGATTGCCGTTTTTTATTTTAAAAAAAGAAAACACACGGTCACAGCGGTCAATGGGGCCAAGTTGTAATTAAGGAAAAAAGAATAAAGAAAATACAAAAATGAAGCACAGAAATGAAATAATGTACAATGAAATACGACAAATGAAATACAGTAATGAAATACAGTAGAGGCCAGTTCTCACATGTGTGCACCAGAGCGTGGTCCATAGTGCAACCATATGCATCCAAAGAATTCTCAACCGATAAACAAAAGCGGGAGCACAACCTATACTCTCACGTTCTAACCGGCACGCATGCGCAACACGAGGAGCTCTTAAAGGGGCCACGTCCAATTTATAACTAGAGTTCAATTACGTAAAATGTCTCCACTTGGCCATACATATACAGTATACACACACACACACACACACACACACACACACACATATATACTGTTAAACAATCAAACCAAGTGCCGTTCATTTGAAAGAATAAACACTTTTCAAGCAAAGCACTTCATAAGGAGAAGTTGGTTAGGTTCCAAATGATGAAATAATAAATATATTGTTCATAATCAATTAAAGGAATAGTTCACCAAATCATAATTTACTCACCCTCATGCCATCCCAGATGTGTATGACTTTCTTTCTTTCTGCAGAACACAAAGATTAATATCTCTTATAAGATTTTAATATCTCAGCTCTGTAGGTCTATACAATGCAAGTGAATGGCGGTCAGAAATTTGAAGCTTCAAAAAGCACATAAAGGTAGCATAAAATGAATCCACATGACTCCAGTGGTTAAATCCATGTGGATACGATAGGTGTGGGTGAGAAACAGATCAATATTGAAGTCCTTTTTTTTCTAAAAATCAGCACTTTCACTTCCATGATCTTTGGCAATTCACATTCTTTGTGCATATCGCCACCTACTGGTGGGGCTGATCAAAGGTGGAAATTTATAGTATTAAAAGAACTTAAATATTGATCTGTTTCTCACCCACACCCATCATATCGCTTCTGAAGATATGGATTTAACCACTGAAGTCATTTCATTCATTTTATCTGCTTTTTGGAGCTTCAAAGTAGTTGGACACTCTGGTTGTCAAACTTAGTGTATCATGTCCATATTTAATTTGGTCAACCACACATACAATAACATGGCCAAAAAAGTTAATTCTGAGAAAAAGTCTAGCATCATTTGAGCGCAGATGGAACTTGTTTGATATTTTGTATCTAATTTAATGACATTCAGACATTTTCTGCATTTAGGTAGTGTTTAGGAAGTGGTGCAAAAGTAGCTAATTAAAACTATTCAGAACACTAAAATTCAGGACACTTACAAATACTTCCTCAGTCAAATGTGTAAAACAGAGATAAAGAAAAGAAGAAGGGGGAAAGAGAGAAAGAGAGACTCTCAATCCCCAGAGAAAACGGAGTGATTAACGTTTCTGAAACATGAGCAGTTATTTAAAAATCAATGTATTGTCATTAAAGTTGAAGATTGTTCCCTGGGAGAGCAGGTATTGATTGACGTCTATGCCCACTGGGTATCGACCGGGTCAGTAATTTGCTTCCAAACATATGTGAAGTATGGGGGTGTGCTACAATAATGGCTCTCCACTATTATTACTGTCTTACTCAGCAGGCAATGCACATTAATTACCACCAGCGAGGCTCACTGAGAAACATGATTACAGCAGAGACGATATATGAGCTCATACCAATTCTCTCACCACAGCTACAGGGTACAAGTGCATCTGATTCTCTTGTGACAGTTTGGCAGTGGCGATGATGATTAAAAAAGATGTTTTAAATAGTTTTCATGCTGGACTGAGATCTCCAAATTCTTCATGTTTGACGGCTTAAAAATGCATTACATTATGCCACTTCTTAAAACCAAGGTAAGGCCACTTTTTGACATCCATTTATTTCGCCCTAGAGTGCTTTCTAAAAGTGTGCATTTGAATATCAAAGCCTTTCTATTTAATATAAAGTGAATTATTCACAAAACAAGTAAGGGATTATCATCAAAAGCATTTGGATAATGTAAAATTCAACACTGCAGTTCTTACAGCGCAAACTTGAGCAAAAATAAATGTACAAATACACACACTGATACACACTCGCCAACCAAAGATCAGCAGAGTCTGTGCTGTCCCATGCCAATCAAAACCCCGCACACATCTCCCTAGGCTGACTCCCTCAATGCTTTTAACATGTTTCAGTGATGAGATGTTAGTCTCAGCAATAATACATTATTTAGAGGAAATTACAAAAAGGCGATTTACTAAATACAGTTCCTTTCCAGGCAAAGACCTTGAAACTTTGTGTTTATCTAATCCTTTGAGTTTGTGTGTGTTATTTTACTGTGCTGTCTGCTAGAACAAAAAAATAATCATTTAAAAAATTACCCCTTTAATATTCATAATCTCTTTTGAACTGAATATTCCATCTGTAGTTTAAAATGATGACTCAATCACACAACTCGCCTGTAATCTTCTCTCTGTCAGCTGAGCACAGATACCAAACAAGGCAATGACAGGGCTATATGAAAGCTATTGTTGATGGAAAATTTTAGCATGAAAAATAAACATACCAATAAACACTAAGAGAGACTATAACTAACAGTGGCATTCTTTTATTATTCTTCATAGTAACTAGATTTTCTTAAGATTATGTACACAGAACACAGTGCCCCAAATGCCTTAAAAACTCTCTAGTATTTCATACTACTATATATTTCATGTAAATACTGCTTGGTATTTTCACAGATACAATTTCCATATATATATATATTTAGCAAAATCTGGAAATTGCAACTGTGAAAATTTACCAAGCAGTACTCATTAATAATAATTACTAAATATCCCAACAAAAAAATATTGTTTGTTTTTTCCTTTGCTTTATTTTTAATAATCTAACCTATTATACAATATTTACTTATTGAGGAGTGCAACAGGTTTAAAATAAGCCTATTGATTTTAATATTTAAAGAATATTCCGGGCTCAAAACAAGTTCAGCTCAATAGACAGCATTTGTGGCATAATATTGATTACCACAAAAAAAAAAAATTTCGACTTGTCCCTCCTTTTCTTAAAATAAAAAGCAAAAATCAAGTAACAGTGAGGGACTTACAATGGAAGTGAATGGGGCCAATTTTTGGAGGGTTTAAAGGCAAAAATCTGAAGCTTATTATTTTATAAAAAAACACTTACATTAATTCTTCTGTTAAAACATGTATTATTTCAGCTGTAAAAATTTAAATTTTTAGTCATATAAGGGTTTTAGAGTTTGTCGCCATTACATCGTCATGGCAATGAAGTTGTAAAATTGGCTATAACTTTACATGGAAATGGTTAGTAAGTGATTTTATCACACTAAAATCATATTTACATGCATATTGTTTATGTTTGTAGGTATACTTTTGTAAAAGTGAGTATTTTAACATTAAAAAATTGGCACCCCATTCACTTCCATTGTAAGTGCCTCACTGCTGCCCAGATTTGCTTCTTTTTAAAGAAAAGGAGGGGCAAGTCAAAATAAATTTTTGTGGTAATCAATATTATGCCACAAATGCTGTCAATTGAAATTAACTTGTATTGAACCTGCAATATTCCTTTAATAGCCTATATCATAATATATAGATCTTCAGATGATGCTTTTGAGATTAAAGCCAGAATATTTATTTTTTTACCTTATTAGATAAGTGATTATATTATTTTTATGAGACACTTTTAAAGGTTTCTGATCTGTATAATTTCTAATTAGATAATGAATTGGTGTCACCAAGCTGCAAAGCCTATGTCACGAGAGGTTGATAGTGATTACAGCTTATCCAAAAGTGAATAATACCTCTGTAGCAACAGACCAATACAAGCTCACCTGTCATACATCTCTACTATGTCTGTACCATCCATGTCTTGAATTCACAACATTTTGTGTCATAATGTATTCTGTGGATCAACTAGCATGCATGAAGTTATTGCCAAAAGTTGTCAATGAAAGCCAGATCAATCCATAAACCATTTATTAGAGGCTGGACCCCAAGCAGATGCTATTGTAATGTCTGATGAATTCATTATCAGGGTTAAGGTGTGAAGAAGGGCAGCTGAGGAGCCCTGTAGTTTTGAATTGGTTATTGGAGGCTTTATCTGTTCCTCACTGCTGAGAGGGAAAAGCCAGGACACATATCACAGGAAATGAAAGAGCTGAATCTTCAATCGAGGTGGATAAAAAATGTATCAAAGGGAAGATAAGAGAGGCAGGCCATGAAATATCCTCCCTGAGTGCTTTGGGATTTTACATTAATATGCCGTATCTATGGATACCAATGAGTTGTGCACCGTGACCTGCGATTTTGAGAATATGAAAAGTAGAGTTTGGAGATCCATTTGACAACGCTATCGCTTTTCCCCCAACAGTGCTGCAGCAAGCTTCCCCCAAAATACACCGGCAGTCTGGCAGGAAGCTGTTGTTAGGATGGCAGAGGCCCAGGGGTGACACGGGTTGTTGTTTCTGATGAGCTGTGCATATACAAAAGCTGAACATCTGGAGCTGCCATGTGGCCCCTCCATTTGGCCAGACTCACACCTCCCCGAGCCAGATGCGCCCAAGCAACTGCGAGCTAAACAGCATGAATCATTGAGAGGCGAGGGACATAAACACACACACGCTCACACATACATCCCATACTCACACGGGAGCCCCAACAACGACTTTGATTAGACTTCTAAAAATCCATGAATATGCAGCAGGCATTAAAGCTGTTAAGAGGACTGATTTGTCAAATTGTCCATATTTCATTAAGATGGAGTAACACCCTGAGGGCATGATAATGAAAAAATAAAAAGGAATCCGCCACCAAATTGCCATGTTATCTCAATTATTGAGCTCTTGTGTGCTTAATTAACACTTAGCAAAGAGTTCAGAAGTGGTCGGCGTGCCTGGTGTTATTCGTGGATTTACACAAAGGTGAGTTGGGACAGGCAGGGATAAGGAGACTAAGAACGGCAATCCACACTCTCTCTCTCATCGCTGTTGGATTGTTCTCATCAAGCTTAATTACATTTTAAATTGAAATGATGTGCTTGCTTACCAATATCTAATCACTCATGCATATTAAATTGCTCAAAAGGGAACGAGGAGAAGAATGAAGTACAAAACAAGAACAAAAGCTAATGGCACACAGCCAGCCATTAATAAAGCATGAAATATGGGTTATTATTTGTGTTTCGGGGCAGCTGAGAGCATTGTTTGAGTACCATTTAATAATTTCAGATGAAATTGCAAAACCTGTCTCAGATAAGCATTAAAGGGCAAATGCTGCCAGAACCTACTGCTGTCACTCCCTGGTCACAGTCTGGGGACAGAGAACCTCAGACGCATTCAAAACACTGGGTATAAAAAGGGGAGGTGGATAAACATAAAGCCCCATTTGGAGCCATGGATGACCTCAGCCAGTGTCTCAAGGTCATAGATGTAGTTATGAGCAGGAACGTACTGGAGGAATAATCAGGTGAGAACATGAATGTCTACTATACTTCGACAGAGCTGTCTATTAGCATTCCAGTTCATCTCAATGGCAGCTGCATGGCTGGTGAATGCAGCAAGTATGCAACCTACAGTACATGCTGCCATTTTTGGGCACTCTGTTCCAGATACATTTTTAAGCCAATATGACTAAGTAATCTGGAGCCACAGGAATACACATATCACAGAAATATCTTGACAACACTGAATGGCTGATGGCATCACAAGAACAGTCACAGTCCCAAGACCTTCAGTCATAAACTTGCCGGTTCATGAGCTGTGACATCAAACACAGCAGAGCAGACAGACAAAAATATAAGTATGATGTTTTAAAGTGCACTCCAAAACAAAAAGCTACAGGTAAAACATCTCTAATAAAATATGTGTGTGATTATAAAAATGTAGCAATTTATTTATATATGTACAGTATATGTGCCAGGAACAATATTTATATTTTCCATTAAATGTTGCGTTTTCTTCGCAATAAACTGCCTTTGCTGGAAAACAAAGGCAATACAATGCCAAACATCAGTGACCGATTTTTTAAATTTTCAACCCACACAAATGATCACAAATTATTTTTTACAATTTTGACAAAACATTGTTAGCTAGCTAGATAATGTAACCTTGGGGAATATTTTAAAGGGATAGTTCACCCAGAAATGAAAATTCTCTCATTATTTACTCACCCTCATGATATACCAGGTGTATATGACTTTCTTTCTTCAGCAGAACACATCTGAAGAAAAATAGAAACATATCTTAGCTCAGTAGGTCCTTGTAACAGGAGGGAGTTTTTTTTTTACGTTAGTTTCTTTGTAAACTAACAAGCACATTGCAGACCACGAACTTGCTCCACCAGCTCTAAATATATTATAAATGGCTCACTTTCCTCACTCACACTACGCTCTCAACACACATACATACACACACGAAACCTGTCATGGTATGATAAGCAGTTCCTGGCCTGTGGAGCCAGCAGTGCTGTCAAGCCATTGATGTACAACACTCTGGCCTTTGTTCCTCTGTACACAAACATGGTTGCCACATTAATATTTCACAGGAAATGTACTCTCTGCTCCTGATTTAAAGCCCTTTCTTTTTAACAGTGCTGTTTGCCTCATTGGGCTGCTTTGACATATGGAACTTAGAGGCCCACCTTTGTCCCTGACTTTACACTGTCATTTAAGTCCATACCGTATTTATTTTTCATAGCGTAGTGTCTTTGTTAAGAGATTGAAATTAAAGTCTCTTTAAGGTTATGTCCCTAAGTAGCCTAATTTTATTTTAATTTAAAAAATCATGTGGTTTGCTTCTAGTGAGATTCATAATTTGTATGGTGTTTCAATGTTTCTTAATGTGTATGAATGATATCGTTTGTAAGTGGTCTGTTTTTCTACTAGTCATGTGTCTGTGTTTGTGTTCCAATAAAAGTGAACCCAGTGTAGTGTGATCATTTGTTATAAAGGGGAAGGGAAGCACTGTAGAGCCCAATAAAAGACAAGAGATCAATAGATTCTCCCTGCAAAAGTGAAACATAACAGAAGCAACTAAAGCCTTTTATGAGAGAAACAATACATTATTCATGACAAACTCTCTTTTGTTCTGCTTTGTTGTGTCTTATACAGATGGGATTACAGAAGGCTAGATCTTGGAAACATATGAAAGATTAATACGTGAACGGGGACATGGTTTGCTTACGAAAGGACTAAATAATTATTCTTGCACAGTGAGTGGTGGAAGAGCTCCAGAGATGGAGAACTGGGAGCACACTTTGACTACAGAATGAGACGATAGAAGTCAGAACAAACCCCTACTGAGAGTAACCTTGATCTACCAGACACTGCTGATATGTGGGATTTAAGACTTTTTAGGAAGCCATAGATGTGAAATTTAGTCTCAGATTGATGGTTTTCTTAAAGACTCCATAAAATTGCTTGACAAGTTCAGTTTCTTGTACTGTGTTGACATATTTTCTACTGAAACGGGAAGTTTGGGCTGGACTGGAGATATTGAAGGACTAATTTTTAATAATATATCATAGCAGTCTCCTTTATAGCAGTCTCCTTTCTACCGTAGCCAATAGACTTTACTTACATCACAGCCATGAGCCACTTGCTGGTCAGTTGCAGGGGGAAATTCTCATTTGTTTGGACAAATATCTGTTTATTGCATCATGTCATCAATATTTTGTATCTGTTTTCCAGGAAGAGAAAGACTATATATTTTAAATGCATATACAGTATCTGCTAAAAGCGAATTTTGGCAACGTTTAGAATCAAAATGATAGAGAAATGTTTTGGCCAAGTGTGCTCACGCACGCAAGGAATTTAGCTTTGTAACATATGCTTCCAGTACTCACAGAAATATACAAACACAATGAAATGAATATGGATAGTATATTTACAGAGAGTTGTTGCGTACAGGATTGTACAGGGAGTTTAAAAAAATGGAGTATATCAAATAAGATATATAAAAATAATAAATTTGTTTAGGAATACACAAGCATCTTGATGACTTCCACAAAAAAAATTAAAAAAAAAATAAAATAAAAATACATGGACTAAAAGCCACAAAACTCTTAAGTTTGTTTTCATGCAGTCTTTAAAGACCACATTAAGTGAATTTATATTGGATGCATCAGTAGAACAATAAGTGCCGCTGATGATGCATGATGTTTGCTAGGGCTGGGCTGCAACCGGAGCAGATTTTAATGTAAGATGATCAGCAGTGGGGTCACATGAGGACTGTTATCTGCAAGTTTGTCCACATGGCAAGCCCCACAGGCTCAAGCATTTCCAACCAGTCATGGGAAACATTCAAGCCTTCTATCTCGAAGTGAGCAATCAAACTGTCTTAGAAACACATTTTCTGTGAACCATAAACAACTCTATGAATAAATAACAACGAAAGATGTGAAGCATACATTTAAAAGGCATAATGTGGTTCACTCTCACTGGTCCCCGGTGGTTTGTGTACATAGATTGATATCCCATTGACTTCATTAAGGAGCTCTGCTGGAGTGTAATTGGCATGTCCCTAGGTGCAAGGTTAACAAATTCTTCCACTGTCCTTGTCCATCATCAGACTGGCACATTAACTGATATGAATGCACCGGCACAATCTCGTACGCCACAGAGACGGGCTGATGATGCGTTAAGTTAGCAGAAAAACACAGGTGAACTGGGACAAATACAGTCGTTAAAGAATGAAAATGAATTGATTTATTTTAATTGATTGAATAAAACACAACACGTCCATAATCTTTGCTGAGACTTCCGAGGAGGACTAAACATTTGTCAGTCTTTATCTATTTTCAATTAGCTGGCTATAATGATTAATTGAGTGCTCAGAGTTATGGATGAGTTAATTAGTGCAGAGAGCTCATCTCATTAGAGCAGAGTGGCATACTCACCACATGCTGCAAATGCTGCTTAGGGTGGCACCGCTCTCTCCATCTGCACGTGTCCACTCGCTTGATGTGGCGAAGAGACTTTCTCATTAATGACACACTGCTGCTGATCTTCAGCAATATCATCGTCACCACCACCATTATCAAGGGCACAGGGTGCAAAGCCTGAAGATGAGCTTGTGTTTATCAAGATTCAATGTGTTATTACCTGGCTGCATGTCTTGAGAGACATTCAGATAATTATGTTCTGAACAGCCATGATTACACTGTTCGCATAAAGGGGTCAGAGTTTGGTAGGCAGTTAGCTCCTTCTGGTAGATGCAATAATTACACCATTATGCAGGCAAAACAAGTTTGTTCATTGACAGCCATTTTCATATAGCAATGTATTCAGGGCTTAACAAAAATGTTGGCTCCACGGCCCTGGGCCAGTATGAGAGAGTTTTGGGTCTGTTGATGGACCTCTCATGTGCCCCATCAGGCCAGTGCTGTGTTTTCATTAACTGTTACATTCATTGATCTTGTAAATTTGTTTTTATGCTTTGCAACTTAAACATTTGGATTTCAGTAATGTATTGACAAATTCTCTCATTATTTACTCACCCTCATAATATCCCAGATGACTTTTTTTCTTCACCAGAACACATCTGTAGAAAAATAGAAAGAAATCTTAGATCGGTAGGTCCTTAAAATGCAAGTGAATGGAGATTTTTCTTTTGAAGCTCCAAAAATCACAGACAGTCAAAAATTCACAGACAGTCAGCATAAACGTCATCGATAAAACTCTAGGGGTTAAGTTAATGTCTTCTAAAGCGATACGATCCCTTTTGGTGTGAAAAAAGATCAATATTTAAGAACTTTTTAACGAAAATCAAACGCTTCCGGTAAGCTTCACGAGAGGGTGATGTATTCGCGTTGCCATGATACAGACATAATCTCACGATCTCCACTCGGTTGAGACATCCAGGATGAGCACACAAACACACCATTGTGAGTAAAGAAACAGATAAATACAGATCTAAACCAAAACCAACCAAGCTACTGTATAGCGTTCCTTTTCACTTTTATACAGCACTGCTCTTCCAGCTGTGACGCACATGCTCAACATGTGTCTCAATTGCCAATGCAATTATGTCACGCCCGCATATCACTGCAGAACGGAATCATGATTTAGAGCTAAAAAAAAAAAAGTACTTCAATATTGATCTTTTTCGCACCAAAAGCGATCGTGTCGCTTTAAAAGGCATTAATTTAACAGCTGGTGTCGAATGGATGCCGTTTATGCTGACTGTTTGTGATCTCCATTCACTTGCATTTTAAGGACTGTGACGAGCCCTGAATCGGGTTAATCAGCCGTGAGGGAGATAAAGATGAGCTGGAGAGCTGGAGGATGAGCTTGATGTTACAAAAGTGTGTGTTTTGTGTGTGTCTGTGTTCATGTTTGTTTTATGTTGTTTTAAGCTGAGTTTTACCATTAAACTTTATGTTTACTGTTCAGCCGGATCCTGCCTCCTCCTCGTCCGTCCTTTAATTGTTAAAGTGGTGCCGAAACCTGGGAGGGAGGAGAGATGTGCTGTCGTGTAGTCCTCGCTGCTGCCATCCACCAGGGGAGCAGCCGTGGCCGTCTGCCTGGAGACAGAGGGGTCGCTGCCGGCCGCCGAGAGCCGGAGGAACCGCTACCGTCTGCCAATGAAGGGGAGGTGCGGTTCCATCCACCAGGGGCCAGAGGACTTGCTGCCATCCGCTGGCGGAGGAGCGAGCTGTCATCCACCAGAGGGCGGAGCGGTTGAGGACCGGGCGACAGCGTGTCCGGGAACCGGCGAGCAAGTTTTTCTCTCTCTCTCCTCTCTCTCTCTCTCTCGCTCTCTCTCTCTCTCTCTGTCGCTATGCCTTGCTCTTTCCCTCTCCCCTTTCCCTTCCCTTGTCTCTCCCAGGGCTTCAGAAAGGTGGGGAAGACCTGCCAGCAGGCACGGTCGGAAGGGCAATGCCCCCACTCCAGGAAAGGAGGGGAGTGTGTAATGCCTGGGGTTTCCCCGACCTGAGTCAGGCGATGGAGGAGTGTGACGAGGAGGAGGGCGGGGCCGGGCCCTGAATCGGGCTAATCAGCCGGGAGGGGGATAAATATGAGCCGGAGGCACCAGTTCGGGAGAGAGAGAGAGAGAGACGCACGTGGCCGCGTTGTGTGTCTATGTTCATGTTTGTTTTATGTTGTTTTAAGTTGAGTTTTACCATTAAACTTTATGTTTACTGTTGAGCCGGTTCCCGCATCCTCCCTGCCTGTCCTTTAACTTCACTAAGGTCTGGAGATAGGAAAGAGAAGAGATGGTCAGGTAATAGTTTTCAGCCACTAAAATTCAGTCACTTTTTATTCTGAGGAAAACGAAATAATTTAATATTTAATATAAACAGAGGCATCAAGCCCATTCGAACGTGCCCCCTCAATTTTTTAGTGCCAAGTGGATTTTGAATTTATGCAATCAAAATGGTATGCCGTTAATGAAGTTCACAGTAAAAAAGTGCCTAAAATCCTGTTTTAGAAATCATCCATTTACACGTCTAAATTTGGTTAGTCTAATCAAGAGAAAATGTGCTTCAAATGAAAATTCTGTCATAGTTTACTCACCCCCACATTGCTTGAAACTCATATGAGTTTTTCCATGGAACACCAAAAGAGTTATCAAAATGTCAAAATTGCTATTTTCCATACAACAATGATGCATGCTGATCACTAGATGTCAAGACAGATGCCATTTTGATTGGTTTATTTATGTTAGAGTATGTTATACTTATGTTACTGTAGATCAGGATTTGAATCCAGGTCCCCTTACACACTAAACAAATATTGTAACGCTAGATTAGTACATCTTTTCTTAAAAGTTTCTAACACAAGTAATGAGCTACTACGTTTATAAAAAGAAAGAAGTGATCCAGGACTGTGAGTGCCCCACAATAATAAAAATGTATATATATATAAGAAAATAAAACATAAATAGGGTGCATGACGCCCTTGAACACACATGGAATAATACTATAATTAAAGGGAAGGGAGATGGAAATTAGCCATCTTGGCTAAATCTGTCAAATTTACATCTAAATGATTTTAATTCATATTGCCCCTTATAAATAAACAAACAAACAAACACATTTTTTTACTCTGTGGGCTGGAACACAGAGTACAAAGATTTCAGCGTACAAATCCTACCTATATGTTTGCCAGCATATCCAAATGCAATATACTGTTAGCTGATTAACAATGTGAATCAAAATGATGGATGAACAGTAGAAAGTGACGTGACAGAGGATTCATCTCCACTCAAACATTGAGTGGGCTGGCCCAGGTCCAGGGTTATGACAGAAGCAGGTAGCTTAGAAGAGATTTGTGACAAAAAACAAAACACTGCTGGCAGAGTGCATTAAGGTTTATCTGAAGCTAATTGTATCTTATCACTGCTGCCAAACATCCCGCATTGCAAAACTACTTCACCAAGACTAGTTTGTCCTGTGCTTACATCAAACATGGCACTAATATGATGACCACCTTGACCAAGATCTCTGGACCTTCTGCCTTTCTTCACTGCTTGACCTTTACTGATGACGACACGCCCCTTTTATTAACACTCTCCATGTTCGTTTATAGTTGTATTGAAAACAAGAGCATCTCTGAAGTGTGACATCACCAATTCCAACGTATCTCAATGTGTCTGATTTGCTGTCACAAGAGGTACAGTACAATGATGCTACCGTCATCATTACACATTCTCTACTGTTAAGGTCATCCTGAAACGCCATTTGCAGCCTATTTTACTTTTTGTAATGTGACATATATCAGAGTATTAAAGGATATTCAACAAGAAAAAATGTGGCGGAACTTGATGTTAACCTACAGGAATTTATTGGATTGAGAAAAGTGGCCGTGCCGTTACAGATTATAAAAAGTACGTAGAAGGTATTAAGGTATCTAGCTAGCTATATACATTGACGGTTTAAGAAAAAAAAAGATATGAACATTTTTACAAATCTTTGAAAAGTTGTTTCTAGCAAATAAGAAAATAGTAGTTGAGAAGAATTTTATTCTTAAGAATGTTTTGTGAATCTGGCACCAGGTGGTTTCAGGGGAGTGGAAACAAAAGGAAACAAGTCAACAAAAAGGAAAGAAAAAAATCACTTGAGAGTCAGAGCAAGTTATTACATTTTGATGAAAGATTAGAAAAGATTGCTCATTTAGAATACCGTGTACTAATAAATCGTTCATAATAAGTCCAGGAAAGAGTAAACAGAGTCAATTTTGATTTCATGTTGACTTTAAATCTAGTTAGAGGTGATGTTTGTGATGGCGAACGTTCAAGAATCGCTGTCCTGCAGCTGGCTTTGAGTGTACACAGAGCTCCTGTACCTCAAAGCCAGAGTGAGTGATATTTAGAACTCCTCCCTTTCTGTGTCACTAATCTAGCTTGCTCTGCATTGTCAAAGCCCTGTGTTTGAACAATGGAGCTGTCTTCTTGTCTGCTAATTTGGGAACAAACATTTGCCTGCGTGGCAAACAAGCTCTCCCAGGAAGTGCTATTAATAGGATAATTAGGCAGACGGTAATGAGCTGGATTACTGCTAATTATGATAAGATTTGTTTTGGCATTTGCCTGAGAGACAGCTGAGAGTTCGAGTTGGCCCAAGAGTTTCAGAGCTGAGCCGAGCACAGTGCACCTGAATCAACACAGTGTGTGACGGGAGATAACAGCAAAAGCAGTTTGGTCTCCCTTGAGCCCTTGCTGTCATTTTGGCCAGACCTCTGCGAGCTACAGGCACCTCGGGCATCGGAGCATCACATGGGCCAGTTGTTGTTGTGTGACTGAGCTACGGGACCTTATTAGTGTCAGGCCAAGGATGTTAGAGCTGTGCTAAGCCTTCAGTACACGGTAAGCCTTCTATATCAGGTCAAGAGTAGCATAAGCTAGGCCTACAAGCTAATTACCTGATGAGACGGGGCTGATACAACTTTCTCTCAGAACTGGAACATCGGGTACCAAGCAGAGCTTTGCACTAGATCTGTAGCTCTCAACTTTTTGACTTCAAGGCATAAGCGTCATTTATGGGTGGAACATGTCCCCACCACTTTTTGCCTTTGTCAATTTTGTCCCCACCACTTTTTAAAATAGCTTTTGTCAGGTATGTGTCTAATACAGAAGACACATATTTAGTTCTTGTGCCGGAGATTCCAGTTCATTCGTGTAGGTTATGATAAGTGGCAATCCAGTGCTGGAGTTTGTTATTTTATTTTTTTGTATGATGAGTGTTCATTGCACCCATTATTATTAGTGCTGTTGATTGACAGCGGGCAGTGATGTTCTCTCATGCATCCAGACATGCACTCTATATGCTCCACACCTCGCGCTCCTTTCCAGTTAAATTGCAAAACAAAATGTAAACAGATGTGAATATATATTCACAGATATATTCGGGTAGATTAGAACCTGTAACTCCTTGTGCTAGGGGCAAAAACTTTACCATAGGTCCTATCAGTCATTCTGGCTAATACCTTACTGATCCATGTATTTATCCACTGATTAACAAAATCCTGCTGAGAGTGACCACATTTACATGCACTTAAGAAAACAGTTTATTCCAGGGTTTTTGCTGAGAGCTGCATTCTGAAACATCATGTAAACAAGAATGCTGATTTCCTTACGCCGTTTAAGGGATTAAGAGAAATTTTTTTAATATGCCTAGAGAAATACCAAGAGAACGCGGCTTATTGTGGTCATGTAAACGCATAAGCATCGTTCTAACTGGCTTTTGAGAAGTGTGCATGTGCGTCAACAGACCAGATAACAAACGTCATAGGATGGAGCCCAACAACAAATCAACACTGTGGAAAGAATTCAACATTTCTGAAAGTTCAGTGTATAAAAAAAAATAAAAAATAAAAAACATATTCGCATAAACTATACACTATACCCATTTATACACACCACTGTAAAATACAGACCGTCCCTCACATTCTTGTATATGCGCAAAACAGAGAATAAAACAGCAAAGTCTTCCCCAGATCCCATGTTTGTTATTAAGCGGCGCAAAAAATTATGATGCCCTGGAGAAAGCTGCTTACTGACCGAGACGCATGTAAACGGGAGTAACGAGAAAGCCACGAACACAGCTCATGTAAATCCATACACCAATTTTGAGCCTTAAGCAGCTTTCTCGCAATAAATGACTTTCTGGTGTCCATGTAAATGTAGTCAGTGTGTTAGATGTATGGTTCAATAATCAAACCTTTTTTGAAGTGAAATATTTAGTTAATTGATGCTGTTTATCACTATATTTCGACTCAATATATTTTAGGTTATGAGTAGCTTGTAGCAGTTTCAAAGTAGCTTACAAACAATGTTCAAGACAATATTCGTAGTAGTGTCAATACACGTCAATATCTTTTCCAAGGTCGCACACTGCACAGCCTATTAGAAAATGGAGTTTAAAAAAAAAAAAAAAAAAAAAAAAGCTTTGTTATTTTAATTTATACAACAATTAGTTCTGGTCATTCAATATGATTGGACGAGAGACCTTCCAAGAGTACTGATGTCTCAGAACAGCAGCACTCGGAGGCTTTACTGTTTGTATCACTGTGCTTGTGATCGTGGCGTATTAAACTATAGTGTAAGAGCAGTGTAGCTGTGTTAAAAGCAGCTAGAAGTCTGTCATTTCACTTATCCCTGTGACATTAAAGATTTTAGCCAGCAGGTGGCGACAAAAGACAATTTTTATGTGTTATGAGCCAGTTCGCTGCTAGTCAGCGAGCGGGTGTCTTTGAAGTCATCTGCATTGTCTCTCACTCTATGATCGCTTGAATTACTACAACACAACAACTGGGAAATAGTTACACTAAAAGCTTCAGCATTAAGGCTTCTCACAGCTTATCACAACAGATGTGTCTCACACATACTCAAGATGCTAACCTACCGGAGTTTCCACGTTGGGAGGAGATGTAAACATTCAACATGGCAGAGGAGAGAAACAAACTGGGCTACCGTGAAATACTCAGGGAGGACCCCTCTCGGATGGCTATTTTTACACAGAAAAAATAGGATTTATTTGACCAAAATTCCATTATCTTCAGCAAGCAGACTAACACTACAGCTAAGGAACAGAGTTAAACAGCTATAGCTTTCCTGTTCATTACTGCTTAGGAGTCGTGTCAGACACAGGTGGCGTGAGGCACACACTCAATAGCTCTCACCCTTTCTCTCTCAAACACACACACATCATTGTTTCTCCATTAACTTGTAAGCAAAAGCCAAAGCCATCATTATAGTTCTAAAGTGATGTTTTGAATTAGTAACGGAGGCTTGTGCCCATCTTTTGAACTTAGCAACGGCAGATCCTAAGCCGTTTTTTTTTGTGTGACAGTCCTTAAGTTTTTCCTCATTTATTTATACTTGTTAATTGAACTGTTGTATAAAAGCAATATCACACTCGCAATCTTGCTGTATGTCCCTATATCAGTCGGGCTGTGATTACCTGCGGCCGAATCACAGCCATGCTGATATAGGGACATACAGCCCTCTTGCTATGATATTGCTTAAATAACTTATTCTAAATTATTTTAACTCATCTTGCAGCACTCTTGGAAGTTTGATGTTTCAGTAATGAAGAACTACCAGAAAATTGTGACAAATATCTAAGATTCAGATCTAACTGAAAAAAGAACCTTTTCGAGGGAAGCAAAATCAAAGGGATATCACTCTAGATGCTGCAGTTAAACAAAATACATTTTTAACAATTTCTTAAAAGCACTATGACAAGTCTGATATCTTTTATAATGTCAGTTTTAACAGTCTTGTAATGGCTGTTCCATATTCCCTTTCTGTCCATTAAGTAATAATATCAGCACAAAAGCAAGCAAAGTAATTTGTTATTAAACTGCCTCTTCACCATCATTGGAGAATGGCAGCCAGAAAACGTCAGGAAGACAAATGATTATGTGGAGAATTAACTGTGGGAGCTTATGAGTTGAATTTCTTTGCATCCATGCTGCAACTTGAATTCCTGATGTGCTCTAACACAGAAAAAATAGAGAAACGAGGGGAAAAAAGGAGATGATGATGATGATGACGAAGAAAAAGGAGGTGGAAAAAAAAAAGAAATCAGGCACAGTGGTGAAGGCAAGTCTTAATGCGATTGGAGTTAAACCCCAGACAGAGAGCCGCCTCCATTAAAGCACGCCACTCGCCCCAGCAGCTCCTGATAAGACAGCTGAGGCAGGGATTTACGGCTTTAGCTTATCGTCATCTTCACACCAGCCTCACACTGGGCGCAGGGACTACAGCATCAAATCCTGCATGATTGGGAAGCAAATTAAAGTCAGAAGGCTCATGTGAGGGGAGGAGGCCTGACTGCAAAACAGGTGTGTGTATGTGTGTCTATGCATATGTGTGGGAGGAGGGCAGAGGAGGGGAGAGAGGAAAAGAGAGAGCAAGAATCACCCCGCATGTCACGTCTTTTGTCTTCCACCCTCCCTCGACACACTCACATTGCCTTTGACACATAACAGCGTCTTTTTCCTTTGATGGCATGGCGATGAGATTATGGAGAGAGCTGCGGACTCTCGTTTCTGAAATAAAATTGGTTTTATTCCTCCCAACATGTGTTTGGTGAGATTAAGGCGTAATCTTACAACGTTTAATAAGAGCCTGTTTGTGGCCTGCCGGCTGACACAGAAAAGTGGAGCATGCCTGCTCTGCCTTTAATCCTGTTTATTGAATTATAAAGAACCTTAAAGGATAAAGAATATGACTCAAGGATTTAAATATTTCATGGTATTTCTAAGTCAAAGCACTGAGAAAAAAAAAAGAGAAAGAGAGAAATGGCCAGTGACAGAGAATGTTCACTACAAGCTTAGTTTCTAAGCTGTGCCCTGATTCTAAATTTATCTCCAACAAGATGTATTAACAACAAAGCTGAAGGAAGCATATGGAGTCACGGCAGAGGTAACATGGGTATGAGTGGGCTGCTGGCCTCATGACTGCGATTTAAATGTGTGTTATTGCCCACCATGCCGATCGAATAGAGACTAATGAATGTCTTCACATTCATATTTGACACATAATGATCAGGGGTGATGGCACTTATGGAATATGGTTTTACATATTCAAAAAACATTTTAAAGGGATAGTTCACCCCAAAATGACCCTCATGTCATTCCAAAACCACATGACTTTCTTCTCAGTATCAGAATCAGAATGAGCTTTACTGCCAAGTATGCTTACATATACAAGGAATACACATAGAAGGAATTTGTCTTGGTCTTGTCAACAAATTGAATAAAAATAAAAAGTGAATAGAAAATAAAGTATATATAGAAATACACAATAGGACAATATATATATTATATATATATATATATATATATATATATATATATATATATATATATATATATATATATATATATATGTACAATATACAAATACAAATCTGTTATATATAGAAACAAGGGAATGTAATGGCAGAAGCGGTATGGTATGTTGGATAAATATAAATAGACTAAGCTGTGTATTGCATTCTGTGGTACACAAAAGGAGATGTTAGGCAGAATGTCACCAGTTACCATTCACTTTCAGTGTAAGGAAAGCAGATGCAATAAACGTGAATGGTGACTGAAGCTAACATTCTGCCTAACATCTCTTCCTCATCTGTGTTCCACAGAAGAAAGTCAACTGGGGATGAGTAAATGACAGAATTTAGCATTTGTTAATGCACTGTGAACTAACATGAACTAACAATGAACAATTGTATTTTTATTAACTAACATTAACAGAGATTTATACTGCTGAAGTCATACGTTTATATACACTTATGTTGAAGTCATTAAAACTAATTTTTTAACCACTCCACAGATTTCAAATGAGCAAACTATAGTTTTGGCAAGTCGTTTAGGACATCTACTTTGTGCATGAAATGAGTAATTTTTCCAACAATTGTTTACAGACAGACTGTTTCACTTTTAAGTGACTATATCACAATTCCAGTGGGTCAGAAGTTTACATACACTAAGTTAACTGTGCCTTTAAGCAGCTTGTAAAATTCCAGAAAATGATGTTGAGCCTTTAGACAATTAGCTTCTTATAGAAGGTGTACTGAACTGGAGGTATACCTGTGGATGTATTTTAAGGCCTACCTTCAAACTCAGTGCCTCTTTGCTTGACATCATGGAAAAATCAAAAGAAATCAGCCAAGACCTCAGAAAAAAAAACTGTGGCCCTCCACAAGTCTGGTTCACCCTTGGGAGCAATTTCCAAATGCCTGAAGGTACCATGTTCATCTGTACAAACAATAGTACGCAAGTATAAACACCATGGGATCACGCAGCCATCATACCGCTCAGGAAGGAGACACATTCTGTCTCCTAGAGATGAATGTAGTTTGGTGCGAAAAGTGCAAATCAATCCCAGAACAACAGCAAAGAACCTTGTGAAGATGCTGGAGGAAACAGGTAGGCAAGTATCTATATCCACAGTAAAACGAGTCCTATATCGACATAACCTGAAAGGCTGCTGAGCAAGGAAGAAGCCACTGCTCCAAAACTGCCATAAAAAAGCCAGACTACAGTTTTCAAGTGCACATGGGGACAAAGATCTTACCTTTTGGAGAAATGTCCTCTGGTCTAATGAAACAAAAATGTTATTGGTTGGCCATAATGACCATCGTTAAGTTTGGAGGAAAAAGGGTGAGGCTTGCAAGCATGGGGACAGCATAATCATGTTGTGGGGGTGATTTACTGCAGGAGGGACTGGTGCACATCACTAAATAGATGGCATCATTAGGAAGGAAAATGATGTGGATATATTGAAGCAACATCTCAAGCCAGGAAGTTAAAGCTTGGTCGCAAATGAGTCTTCCAAATGGACAATGACCCCAAGCATACCTCCAAAGTTGTGGCAAAATGGCTTAAGGACAACAAAGTCAAGGTATTGGAGTGGCCATCACAAAGCCCTGATCTCAATCTGATAGGAAATTTGTGGGCAGAACTGAAAAAGCATGTGTGAGCAAGGAGGTCTACAAACCTGACTCAGTTACACCAGTTCTGTCCGGAGTAATGGGCCAACATTCCAGCAACTTATTGTGAGAAGCTTGTGGAGGGCTACCCAAAATGTTTGACCCAAATTAAACAATTTAAAGGCAATGCTACCAAATACTAACAAAGTGTACGTAAACTTCCGACCCACTGGGAATGTGATGAAAGAAATAATAGCTGAAATAAATAATTCTCTCTACTATTATTCTGACATTTCACATTCTTAACATAAAGTAGTGATCCTAACTGACCTAAGACAGGGAATGTTTTCTACGATTAAATGTCAGGAATTGTGAAAAACTGAGTTTAAATGTATTTGGCTATGGTGTATGTAATCTTCTGACTTCAGCTGTAAATGCTGTAAAAAAAAAAATTATTGTTCATTATCAGTTCATGATACCTAATGCATTAACCAATATTAACAAATGGAACCTTATTGTAAAGTGTTACCAACATTCCCCTGAAACATCAAGACCAAAAAGTCATGATTAATAACATAAGAATAACTTAAACCCGCTCTTAGACAAAAAAGAAAATATTGGCAATCCCCTGGCCACAATTTCCCATAAACAAAAGCCCTCACATGAACTATGCAGTGAGCTGTGGCTTTCAAGAGGTATTTGGAAGTTAAAGTCTCCGATCAGATTTAGACAGATTAGAATTAGGGGCTGGAAGTCTGGGCGGGATGGATATGTGGATTTTCTGTGTTCCATGAGACAGCCCTGTCAGTGATAAGTTATACTGAGCCAGCGGGTAAGAGGATTGCCCAAACTAATCCGAATCAAAAGACATACCATGTGAATTACATCCTGAAACAGGTTCGTTCACACAGATTAAGAAGCCCGAATGGAAATCCTCTCATACTCTATTTGGTGCTGCAGAAGACGTGCCTGAAAGAACAAACACAGACATCTGCTTTCAAACACTGACATGAAAAAAAATGGGTGCCTTTCATGTTTACCATCAATTTAACTGTGTGAGAACTACAGGCTACTAATGAAATTTTTTTGAGATGCTGTCTAATTATCCTTCTTCTGTTAAAAGCATTTCTCTCACACACACAACATGGCAGCATGTAGGGAAAACACGCAAGGTGGGAACTGACACATAGAGCCTCCACCCGGGCACCGCCTTCAACTAAGCTTTAGTTCAATGAAGCATTTATTTATTTTCCTGTATGACAAGGGTGTTTCTATCAAGGCATCTGGCAGTTAGCGCTGTAGTACAAGGCCTTCTGTTGAGATGTCAAAGAGAGTTACACATCACAAAAAATAGCCTGCGTTTTTCTTCTCTCCTCTCTCACTCTCTGCGTTTCCCTTTTTTTTCTCCAAATGCACTGAATAAACAAGGCTGTATCCCTGGCCCAGAAATGCTTCAAAGTGTGTAAAGTCTGTTGGGAATGCTTCAGAAATGTAGAGCAGTGTTGACTGCTTAGCTTTGCATTTCAACAAAGCTCCTGAGCCCCCTGCAGATCTCTCCCCGAGCATACAGGCCCATGTAACCCATGCTCTAAAAGGAAGAGCGGCCTCTCTCTCTTGCACATGCACACATACACCAATGCAATACATTTAAGAGCACCTATTATGGTTTTTCAAATATTACCTTTCATGTAGTGTGTTATATAGCTGTTTGTGAATGTAAAAAAGTCTGCAAAGTTTCAAAAATCAAAGTGCACGACAAATGGAGTTATTGACTCTCAAAAGAAAGAACCGATTCTGAACCCCTGAAACGAGTCGTTAGTAATTCCAGACTTACTTCCTGTACTAACCTACATAATTTGGTAACAAAAAACCCACCTCTGGTCTTCACTGGCTGCTTGCGAACAGCTTTGACCCACCCTCAAACACTACACTAAGCGGTAGACCAATCACAACAGACAGGGACATCTGACCAATCAGAGCAGAGTAGGCTCTCTGCAAGGAGGAGTTTAGAATGAATCCTTTAGAATGGATCATTGAACGAGTAGTTTTTGACACTGGGAAAAAAAGGTAATGCTGCAGTTTAAATTATGAGCAAATTAAAGTGTTTTTTGACCTTGGATGCATGTAAATCTATTGTATGAGATCTTTAAAACAAAATTAGGCACGTTTAAAAACCATAATAGGTGCTCTTTAATGTATGCTTTCTTATGTGGCTATTCACAGAATTGCTCATCATAACATGATGCTGTTTTTGCCAGTGTTTTTTCCCTTCTCCTTTTTATGGAGACTCTGCCTTTATACTTCTCAGACCTTACCAACTTCATAGGTTTATGTCAGTTGTTAAAAAATACCCGTTAACCATGATGAAATACTTAAAGCTGATGTGTGTAATCTCTGCGCCAGTCCTCTCAACAAATGGAATGCAAAATTAATGATTTTTTTTTTCAAACAGGTTACCCAAACACTTCCCCCATCTGCCATTGGTCAGAGAAACAGATAGTCCCACTGCAAGCTCACAGCATTGATTTAGCCAATGACTGCATTTACATGCACACCAGTAATCAACTTATTCAAAAAAATCTAACAACACATGAAAAAAGTGCTTACATGAGTTTTAAAATCAGTGGGTTGTTCTCTGCTTTTGACTTCAAAACGTAAGGCGGCATGAGCACAACACTTGCGCACACTGGCTAAGCTGGTAAGAGCGCTGGTAAAGGTGTTTACATGCGGAGTGAAATCGGATAATAATTGGTTTTTGCTTAAACCGTTAATAAAAGAATACGTTAAGGCTTAACATGACCACACACATTGTCGGTTTTTTAAGCATAGGTGTAAGATTGTGCATGAAAAAACATTCAGTGTCGCTGTTTGGGACTGGCCGGGACTACAGTACATAAAGATGAGATGAGAACATATTTTAACATGCAAAAAATTACACTATTTGTCTTTTTTTTTTTTTTTAAGTCATTCATTTCTATGAGTCTTTTTTGTTGTGAGTGATCATATATTTTACGACATACTAATGAGTCTTCGTATTTTCAATGTGAAGTAATATTTAACTTTAACTTTTTTCTAATGCAGTCAACACGGTTCAAATATTCCAAGGGAAGGCAAAGGCACTGAATAAATAAACAAATAAATGCAAATCATGGGATCAAAAGATACGCAAGAGCCACAACCAACATAAAAGAAAACAAATGCAGGATGGATACAATATCTACAGCCATAAGCACACAAAGCATACATTTGATTCTGATCTTCATTCTCAGGCCTGATAAACAGTATTCATAAGTAAAAACCCTTCAATCAGACATTCTCTGTAAGAGCAAATGTAAACAGATATTTTTTTTTTTTTAAGCAGTCCAACATATTTGGAAGTCTTGTTAGACGACACAGTGCCTCACACACTGCTCCATCTACCAGCATGACCGTCTCTTCCTCTCTGAACACTCAGGAGCCCCTGGCTGCCTCCCAAGAGGAAGTGTGAGATGTTAATGTGTCCCCCCCCCCAATGTACAAGTGGGTGTTTTAAGAGGGAAAAGCAAGCCTGCGGCCACCCTGCAGCTCGGAGGCAAAATCTAAAGGCGCATTTAACACAATCAGGAAATGCTGCACACGGTTTAATAACAAACAGGGAGGCATGAAAGCAGGTGCTATTAGTGTCGCTTGTCAATTAATGGATAACTAGCTTATCCGTTTATCATTATTTTGCATGAGCTTGCTTATGTATGCATTTGTACACACAAGTTTCTTTAAACAAATAATTTAAAATGAATACACAAACAATGCTTTTGAACGAATATTGCACTAAATGGTGGAAGATACAGTATATAGAAGACAAATAAGGATGATAATAAGACCGTGGTGATATAACCATTGTGAGAGTAATAATAATAAAATAAAAAGCAAAATCGAGGTTACGTTAAGGCACATACAACGGAAGTACATGAGGCCACCTCATAAACATTAAAATACACACTGCTTCTAAAGTATAGCCATAAGATGTAAACATTACACAGCAGCCTATGTGTTAACATGATTTTAGTGTGATAAAATCCGGGATTTGCTGCCGTTATGGCATTTACCAGACCACTGGGTTTACTGATGTTACGTCGTCATTACAATGAAGTTGTAATATTGATATGACTTGATACAGACAAGTGTAAGTAATTTTACCACACTAAAATCATGTTAACATTTGTGGTTATACTTTTGAAACTGTGTGTATTTAATGTTTATGGACTGGCCCCATTCACTTCCAATATGAGTGTCTTACTGTAACTGATTTTTTTTTTTTTTTTTTAGATGAAAGACTAGAGAAAATGATATTTTGTGAAAATCAAGCTACATTTCTATTGAACCCAGAACATTCCTTCAAAAACATGTTACCTGTGGTAAAATTACTGTAATACACAGACTAAAGTGGCGGATTGCTATTATAAAACCGTGGCAACAGCAATATGATAAAAGGCTCCAAAATTCAAACAGTTTAATTCATTATTAATAATAATCGGAATAAACAATTTGTCCACTAAGTAGTATTGCTCATTATTATAGAATGTGCGGTCACAGGTGTGTGTTTTTTTGTGACGACTTTGAATGTTCATCTTATTAGAGCTGGAACAATCCATTTTTATGATAAATAAATAAATATACAAATTAGCATTGATTGTCCTTGCACTAGCAAACTCAAAACATTTTCATAATAGGTGAACACTATCATAAATTGCTTAAGGCTGTGTCCAACCACAAAAATAACTTAAAATGCATACTGAGCAGAGAAGATTAGCAGCATGTAGTGTTTTGGTTGGAGGCCTGTTAGTGGTCCACGGGGGTGCCTGTGGCCACAATCCACAGGTGCTCATTAACAGTGAGCATGGATTGCAGAAATCCCAGATTAACACAGGACTGGGTTATTTACACACTCTACTGAATAACATCCTATAGAGCCTGCAGCTCTAATGCCAGCATGACCTTACAATGAGCCAACTGTTGTGTGTGTAAACACTAACAACTCTGTATGACAGGCCTCACGTATCAGTTTCTCCCTCCACCAGATCAACCCCCCCCCCCCCCCCCAAAAAACAAACAAACAAACAAACAAACCAAAAACAAAACAAGGATGTACTAAAAATGTGCCCTCGAAAAATGTCTGAGTAATGCAAGTATAATAATTATAACATTGTTAGACGTAAGAGAACACAACCAGGATGTATGACTGTTCATTTACATGAACTAAAATTAAACCTAAATGGGAATATTTTTGATAACTGAAATTAAAACAAACAATTGCATAATAACATAATTGGAAAAACTGACACTTAAGGCAACAGCCACACTAGTCCATTTCATTTGAAAATACTTTTCTTTTTCAAAAGTATCCAGTAATGGAGAGCTTTTTTTAAATGCTTTGTTTTTGGTGGCTGCAAACGCTGTTCTAGTGTGAATGAGAGGCATAAACTTAGCAAAATTAATGCATTTTAAAATGAAAATGTGTGTGGACATGGTCAAAACTAAAATACATTTTAATGATTTCAAAATGTATTTAAATCAAATAAAAATGGACCATTAATTCATTTTAGATAGCGGCAACACAAGATGGCCCTAAAAAATATCATGCTGTTAAATATTTTTAAATGATATCATGAATACACATTTAAATATGATATATTTGGCAGCCCTACAATACAACGAAAATTAAAATAAAAACAAATTATACAGAAAAAACGTAAACTAAAATTTTTTATCATTTTTTTTTAAACGAAAACTAGGTGGATGCTGCACACTGGTAGTGGTTGAGGAGTACCCCGTTTACTATGTAAAGCACTTTGAGTGTAGTGTCAGAAAAAGCACCATACAGTAAGTGTAATGTTCATTCATTCACTGAAACTTTACGAAAACTACTAAATGGACAGGACGAATTGATTTTTTTTCTTCACAATTATAATAACACTGTTATGACTGACTGACTGATGAACTGAGATTATTTTGCCGTATGTCGGACTGCTCTACGCTCTCAGCCTTACAACTTGTAAAGCAATCGAGGGGATGAAAAAGAAAGCATTAGCGAGAGAGAGTGCGAGTCAAAAGCCATCTAGCAGCCATGCACTTGCCGTCAGCAGTGCTATGGAGCATGCAGAATGGGCTTCTCAATGCAGTATAACGGCTCATAGAGCTGAAAATGGTGTTTCCGCTCCATTCAGTCCCAGGGCCAGATTCCAAGCAGCTCTGAAGTGATGGAACTCAAGCCATTAGCAATCGATTAGGGAACCAGCAGGCAGGCACTGGCATCCAGGGGGGCTTGGGCATGTCTGTGAGAGGGAGGCATTGGGAGGGCGGGACTGAAGTTAAAGTCTTATGTTAAAATAATGGCAAGCACTTTAACCTGAGAGTGGAGTCCCTGTGGAGTAGATTAGAACATGGATTCAGCTGGTAAGTAATGGAACGATTAGATACAGTTCCTGAAAAACTTGCAACCATGATGTTGGAGTTACATACGCCTTATGTCAAAAGAGCCCACCCTAACTTCTCTATGTTATGCTGGTATTGAGGTATAGCTGTGGTCTCCAGGGCTCCAGTATACTACACCAAGTCAAAAGAGCCCAACCCCTTGTATGATATTCTGGTGCCAAGATAGCACCAGAATATTAGATGGCTGCAACAGTTGCTAAGGCATTGCAAGGATGTTTTGGGCGGTAGCTAGTTGGATCAAAAAATTATACGCCCCTGAGGTCAAAATGAGTCAACAATATTTTTGTTCCTTTCTCCTGAAAAAGAAAGACTGCAAAATGTATATATGTATATCTGCTTAAAGATTTTTTTTTCTTCTCAACTTTATGGGTACTCTAGATTATAGATGGCCTCAAAGCTAACGCATATTGACTAAAAAACACAAAAGTCAAGTTTAGAACCTTTAAGCAACTGCTTTTGGGTGGCCTGAGGATGAAAACATGAGGCATCTACTGTAAATGCCCAACATAATCTTAAACCCCAAGTGTTTCAAATCTTAGGCCAGCCCTCTGTGAACTGAATGCTAAATAACCTTTGCCCTTTCGAAAACTGATTTTGAATTCAAATCAATTGACAAGCTGTCAATTCATCAAACCAACCAGCAAGAGAGAAAGGTTATGAAATGATAGAAAGGTTATGAATTGGAAAAAAATATATTTTAATGAATACGTTTCCAATATACTTCTACTGTATATTACATTGAAAACAAACTAAAGACATATCTCTATTTGTGCATTTACACCAATCAATGAAGTACATTATTTAGGTAACTTTCGCATCTGCTGCCTCATCCCCTGTTCAAGTACACACTTATACACAGGCAGCAGGTAGTAGAATGGTCGGCCCCCTCTGGTGTTGCTGATCTTTATCTGTGCAGGCCTCATAACGGACATTTTCAATTACACTGCAAACAACTAATCGATTTTCATGGATTTCCAGGATAACGCAGGGGCAAACAGAGTGGTTGGGTGTGCATATGGGTTGGGGGGGGGGTACAGCACAGCACAGGCTGGCAGGGGAGAGAAATAGGGCAGACATGTCAAAGTCGGGATTCTGTTAATGAGGGACTGCCGTCTGCATAATTGAATGGGCAGCGCGGTATCGACTGCTCAAGCAGAAGCGTTTAAACTGGTCAGGGGCGATCGTTAAGGAAAATCCTCCCAGCACTTTATGTTCCATGGCAGTTATTTATGCACGGGCATCCGGGCGGGCGTCCCATGGTTCACAGCACTGAATGCAAACGGCAATGAGTGGATTACCCTTTCCAAACGGCAGCCATGCGTGACAGGCATTTCTGCAATTGAGGCTGCTCTACTCGCTGGGCCGCGCTCGTTTATGTGCGCTATTTAAAAACACCGTCATGTCACACACACACTCGCATTCTCTGCATGATTTAAAGTAGCCACCCTATATTTAAACACACACACTCACTTGCACAGAACAGTGTAAGGTGGAACAGAATTAAATTTCCAATATGTATAAGTGTATCTGTCAGCAAATAATATTCCTTGGGGGAAAGTTAACTCCCAGTTGACCCTGAATATAATGGACATGGTTGGGAATTATGCAAAAGACACTTTGATGAGTGTTTCCATGCAGTCAGAAGATGAGCAGAATGGCAGGGCCTGTGTGTATCTCTAAATGCTAAAGCAGTCTGTCAACTGGTCCCGTGAGGATACTGACACAATGGTGAATCTGAAGATGGGACCTTACAGTGTAATATGCAATATAGTTAGATATGCACTCATATATAGTTACATAGACATACATTAGCTATACGTTTGATTCTTTGACTGACAAGCCACAAGCCCTTTCGTACTATAAGAGAAACATTTACTGACAAGCAAATAATTTTTTTTTTTTGCCCGTTTATGTAGCTCAACAAAACGAGGCATCACTGTTTTTAGTCACTGCCTCTCCAAATGAACTGATGCAACAATGAAGTGCGCTACCTTAAACTGTCCTCTCTCTCAAATATAGCATAGGAAAGTCCGATTCATTCGAGTAAATGGGTTTGTTTGCATGGTTCTTAAACTAACTGATTCAGAAAGTCTCTTGGCTGCATTTTTAGGTCTTCTGTTAGTAGTCAAATATTTTGTTTAATGCTGCTGTTCATTACTATGTTTTGACTCATTTATATAAATTAAAGTGTATGCTAGACATTCTAGATACCGTGTATTCTATATATTTAGTTTTTAGACATTAAGTGTAAATGTATCTGTTCAAGCTTAATTCCATCACCCAAATTGCGACTTTATTTATATAAAAAAAACAAAAGGGAAAAAAGACCTGTGTAAGAACAGTATGGCAACTATCATCTAACCATCTGTTATATATTTAAAAATCACTAAAATTGTCCCTCATAAGTAGCTTGTAATGTAGCTAATAATAATCAAAAGGAAAGTGTAGCTGTAATTAAAATACAATAAAATACAAGAAGCTTGAATAGCTTAGCAAACAAAACCTTTTTTGGGGGGTACATTCTAAATCTCATCAGCCTCTCTTCACAATATGTCAGTTTTGAAGAATTTTTAAGAATATGTGATAGAATGTTTTTTTTTTTCCTTTTTTAAGGGGGGGGGGAGACCTGGACCTGACTCCAGCCAGGTCTCCTAAGCAACCAAATTGGCCAGGTTGCTAGGGAGGGTAGACTCACATGGGGTAACCTCCTCGTGTTTGCGATTAGTGGTTTTCACTCTCAATGGGGTGCGTGGTAAGTTGTGCGTGGATCGCGGAGAGTAGCATGAGCCTCCACATGCTGTGAGTCTCTTTGGTGTCATGCAGAACGAGCCACATGATAAGATGTGCGGATTGACTGTCTCAACTGAGACTTGTCCTCCACCACCCGGATTGAGGTGAGTAACCGCGCCACCACGAGGACCTACTACGTAGTGGGAATTGGGCATTCCAAATTGGGAGAAAAGTGGATAAAAAAAAAGAAGAAAAAAAGAATGTTTTTTTTAAGAAAATGTTATATAATTTGAAAGAAAGCATATCAACTGAACTTTTAGAAACAACATTTTACAACTGAAATTAAGCAACCATGTATGTACGTATACAAAATTTCAAATTAAACAAAATAATTATATAATTTAATGACTTCTGTCAAATATTTCAAACATTGGTCCAGTCAGCCAGAACCAAAGAATCAAATCATAAAAAACATATTCCTTAATTTCAGTGCCAAATATGATCTTATCTGAACAATTTTAGAAGCTTGTGTCACCTCTCTGTCTACATTGTTGACTTGGTCACTGATCTCTCTCTCTCTCTCTCTTTAATAGATGCCACAAACATCACCATTACTGTTCATCTAAATTCAATATAATGGCCTAACAAAAATATGGATAAGTCATAGAACAATATCATTGTTTAGATGTATACTATGACATATGATTATTGTTGTCACACACATGACCCTGATGAAAGAAGTCCTATTTTGGTGGTTGTACATGAGACATTTTTGGTCATTCAGTGTTTAAGTGAAAAAGATGAACAATAAAGAGGTCAAAATTAAAAACTTGCTAAAAGTTACCAATGTCTATGTTGTTTTCATCTGTTCAACAAAATTAACTAACAATAGTCAAAGATGACTTCTCTTTTTTGCTCACATCTTGTCTCAGGTAGATTGCATAATGACAACAGCTCAGTGTCTGTCGCACCTAAAGCCTTCTAGGTGGTTGAGCTCTTTAATATTAAACACCTTGTCTCCATTCACCCGATCTGATGACTCAAAATGGGGACTGTGACATGTGAGCCCTAGTCAGTGGGCAGGGGTGGACTGGCCATATGGAGAACCTGGACTTTCCGTCCGCAAAACGGGGCCGAACGGTGCCGGACGGGCGGCGATAAGCTGAAACGGGCTGCCGCGTTATGCCGAACGGACCGCAACTTGCTGAAGAGGGCTGCAAAATGGTGCCGCGATATGCTGAAGGGGGCCGCAATTTGCAGAAAAAGACAAGGGGGACCATAGTTATTTCAAAAAGTGAAGGGGACATGTTATAATGGTTGCTATGCCCTTGACTCCCCTGAACACATTACTAGATTGAGAGAAACAGAAAAATGCAATTGAAAATCCTTGAAGTTGTTGTACAATTCAAGTAACTAAAAAAAGACTGTTCCTTCTCTTAATTAGTTAATTCTTCCTAACCAGATAAATTAAAGACTAATCAGCTATCAGTTTGCACTTAATTAATACCTACTGCTTCACCAAACAAAAAAAAGCATCAGATGTTGTATTTTGGGCTAATCCTTGTTAGGCTATGGAGCTTTCCCTGCCTTCACAAGCAAAGGATTTACCTATATATATTATTAGATCTGGAGTCTCTAGCCTTACACAGACTGCACTCTGACTGATGGTGAGCTAGACAGCATCATCGGGGGGGGGGGGGGTTTGGGGGTGTCTTAGTGGGCTGGACCCACTAATCATACTATGTAATTACTACTCCCCACAGAGTAGTACCAATTCTCAACCAATTCTCTGGGAATCAGATTAGATGACCTAAATCATTCTCGTTCCTCCTTACCTCCTCAAGCATTGCCTTATCTAACAGAGCAACTGCTAACCATCACACAGACACCATAGCACTCATCCTGTCCTCCTCCCTCCCACCGTAGGGGCTGTTTATTTATCACCACTCCCCTGTGATCCACAAACAAGCTGGCAGGGGAGAGCTGAGGCATGCTGGGAGGACAGTTTCAGGGATCAGGGGCCGGGCCATTGGGCATGAGATATGCTGAAAGATAACACTTTAACAGAGTCCAAAATTAACCTTTTTTATTAAGCAGCAATATTTGCCCCATGGAATTTATTTAATACTTTAATACTAATACTTCAGCTGAATCAATTAATAAATCTCAATCTGAACATTTATGTCTGTTACCTATCAAATTAAATCAATGTCGAACATAAAAGTAGCAATATCATGATAAAAACTCTCCTAGAACACATTTTGAATAATTTGCTGGACCATGTGATAGCTTACACGGGTCTCTATCTACTATCACAGTAGATTTTAATGCATTTCCTGTTACAAGTTTGGAATTTCATATCACACACATTAAACAACACTTGCCTCTAAGGCAGCAAATATAAAATTAATCTTACAGCTACAGTGCCAGCTCTAACAAAAACCATGTTAAACCTAACAAGAAAGGCCTAGAATAGAATATTATGAAATATGTTAAATATTAGAAAGCAGATAAAAAGAATCACTATATAGGGCATTTTTGCCACCATTTCCACTGTTTCAGCACCTGTCCCCATCACGTGACAAAATACTCACTTAAATGCTGGTTTCATCTGTAGATACCACATCTGACTGGCTGATTATGAATATTTTAGTCATGTCATGTCTCAAATGTATGCCTTCAATCCTTTACAAAGCAGCTAAAAAGAATGCAGGGCCTGGTGCCCATGGAGGGGAGGGATGCAAGTTAGGAAATAGAGTTCCTCTGTGAATAGAGACAGGGCAGAGTAAAGATGGGGGACAAATGAGGCCTGTGATCCCAAACTCCCTCCCCCATCCCCAATCAGCCTGAGCTGAGGCTCTTAGCCTGACAGCCAAGCCTTTGTTGCAGTCTGAATGGAGGTTAAATATCCCTTGAAATCAGAACTCTTTGGCTTTCTGGATGCATAGTCAGAGTCCCTGAATCTTTCACATGCAAATGTGAGTGCTTTTTATTTCCTTTGTAGCCCTAGTTGGGCAGTGGTGTCATGCTGAAGGGCGATGAATAAAGCTGGTGAATTTGAGGCTTTTCTCTGCTTATTTTCAGTCCCCTTCTCCCACTCCCTTTTTCCTTCTTTTTTTCACCATCTCTTCCAGCCAGGCCACAATCCCTCTCCTCTCCTGCAGGGGTTTAAATAAGCACAGATGGTCTCTCCTGACCTGCTATTCATCATCGTGTCAAAAGCTCTGTCAGAGTAATGCTCCTTCAACAACAGCCCTGAAGGATTTTGTTTGTTTCCATTGATGAGCCCTGTTAATTTCAAAGCTGTCTCATTAGGGCTTAAACCACCAATTAATTTCTTTTGTTCTTGTCAAATGGCTAATTCTAAACATGAAGCAAACCAACAAAAAGGGGTGCTTTGAGCCAGACAACACGGTTGCTGCTGCTGACAATGGGGCGTGAAGCAGGTAGTGAAGGATCAATCGGAAAACGTGAGAGCGGGAGAAGGAAAAAGCGAGAGAGAGATATGAAGGGAGGGGGAAATGTGTGAGAGAGAGAAATCACACAAAAAAACCCATGTTAATTTGTAGCCACCACCAAAGAGAGGCAGGCATAGTGGTCCTTTGGGGAAAAAGGTTGCAATCACCTGTTGGTGGCAGCAGCTAGTTTTTTCCCATCACAGTTATAACGAATATTTGAAAAAAAGACAAAAAAAAAAAAAGAAGAAGAGAGTCTGAGATACATACATAAATCAAAATACAAATGGGAATAATGAAATGTATAAAAAGTAGCCAGTGTAGCTTTTTGTTTTTCATTTGAAGTGTGCTCGCAAAAAAGGAAAATGGAAAAAACTGCATTTTGTACTTTCACTCCATTATTGCAGTGCAAGCTGTCATTACGACCAGGATTGTATGGGTGCCTCATAATATCCAGAGATTGGTAGTTTGTTAGACAGGACTATACAATTTGCTGCAGCCTTGAAGGATCCTTGAACCTCTCTTGACGACTTACCACAGGGAATTGTCGAAGCGTTGGCTTTTGTCTGCTGGAGACACAGAGGCAATTATCCAGCCTCCTGTAACGTTTCCCCTGCTTTAATCTCCCAACTGAGAGCAGAAAAGCAGAATGTCTAAGGTTTCAGAGTGCCTCTGGGTTCTATTAGCACACAACCACGTTTTTCTCCCCCTCCCTTTCTTTTTGTTCAGGGGAAGGCGAGTGAAGGGAAGGCCGGAGTGAGACAGACAGCCTTCCCTTGGGCTTTGAGAAGAAAACATGATTATGTCATAATATATTTTCAAAAAGAGATCCATTTAAAAGATTGCTCCTCTGTCTTTTCAATCTAGCGTGCTCTACTTTAGTCTGGTTCAGCAAGAGAGGCAGGGGATGACAGATGCATCAATGAATCAGACAGGGCACCTAGAGAGGTTTTACCACAGCCACAAATACTGTGTCGGTAGATGAGTACTCCACCCAGCATGAACTGCAGTCCAAGAGAGGTCAGTTAAAGTGACCCTAAAATGGTCTTACATAAGTCTTGAGGGAAATCAAAAAGAAGAAATTGGTAAGAACAGTTCACATCTGACACATGGTTTCTTCAGCTAAATATGTGGCATTCTACTGGTAATAACACTCGATTTGTTGGCACATTGAGGTTTGGAAGATCAGATTGGCAGTCATCTTCGTTCTGATTTGAAAGGCAAAGTTTTGCAACATTACGCCAACTGCTCCAACTATAACGATTAACAATAATTTGGTATTGTTGAGCAAAGTGTCAGGCAGTTACTAAGGCATTTGGCCTTGCCAGACTCTAATCAGAGGCAAAATCAAAAGATCCACTTAAGAGAAGTATCCTTACAATAAAAAATAAAAAATAACTTTTACATAGGCCACCTAAAATACATTAAAGATAAAGGATAATACTTTACCACCAATGTATTATGTTTCATTATATTTAATTTTTGCAAACTCCTGAATTCCAATCCGCCTGTTGACCTGCTAAAAAAACCCTGCAATACTGCCACTTCGCTCATCTAAGAGAAAGAACATTTGTCTCTGTAAAATAAATATCCATTTCATTTTATCCAGAGCAAACAGAGAGGACAATGTTTCAATTAATTTAATGTGATGTTCTATGTTGTAGTGATCTGTGGTGTACGTACTGTAATACTAAACAGTACGTAGTCTTTGAAATGTAACAGTATAACCTATTTTATTTATGTAGGAGCCCTGGTGGGCTTGTACACAGTGTAAAAATGTGTACTAGAACAAACCGTCAATCCGTGTCTAAGCCTATTAAAAGTTGCATTGCTGCTGATGAGTCAAAATTAGCTTGTGTAAGTGAGCTGACATTGGTAATGCTAAAAGAGAACCTGTAGACTATAAGAGCAGTTGTCCATATAGGGTAAGCTAGGCATCTGATCATCCATTAAACCACAAAACATGAAAACGGGCCAAAAGTGAGGTGCGTAATCATTCATTACAAACACCAACTCACTTTACTGACCCATAAGCACGGAGTACGCATAACCATTACCTGGGGCTATAATTGCAAAACTGGCAAGACAAAAAAAGCGTTTTTTTAAGGTGTTGACATTGCAGTTTAATTGCCAAGCTACTGAAAGGGAATACCTAAATGCACTAAAGCTCAATTAGAAAAATAATGCATCAGTTACTGGGAAATAGCCTCAGGACACAGTTACCATTGGCAAAGAAACGTTGCCATTTAAATAAGTACTGTAGGATTCAAAACAAAAATTCCAATATTTTGTCCAGTACCTTACAAGACCTATGAAAAATAGTCTGAGCTCCTGGGGGGTGGGGGGGATTAACATCTGCCAAGATTACTTTGAATAAAGATGTCTTACTTGTGGGTGTAACAACTATTATAAACATTTTATATCCCAGCATAGCCAGACTCTGACAGAAACTGCCAGTTTCAAGTGTACAGGTCCGTTATTTTCATGTTTGATCACTTGTTTCTACTGACTCTGTGTGGAGGAGTGGCATGGTGAAGCAAATGTACTCTGAACCCAGAATATTAAATGGTGTCTTAAGCTGGCACCACACTAGCAGACTCCAAACAACTAAATTTTGGCTGAGGGTGTCACACATGCTGACTGTTTTGCTGAGATCTCGCTCTCTTCAGTAGAAGGTATGACACACTCGCCGATTAAGAATGGTGAAGGGGTGACAAACGTACAGTACTCATTGCAACTCTCCGATTCTGTGTCACGTGGAGCTCACCGAAATAACAACAGGAGTACTGCACGAGTATAAACAATAGAAAAAGAAAAATTTGGGCAGCGATTCATAGAGTAACTTTACCTTGTGAAAGTGCGTGATTGTGTATTTATCCACTTGAGCCTTGCCGTAGAATGTGTATGGCCATATGCAGCTTTCAGTGAGAAAATAAATTACGTTCAATAAAAACAGACTGTGTCTCCATGTTCTGATTTCATTAGTCATTTAGGTTTAGGAGAAAAAAATTGGGTGACTCAGCAGGGAGTCCTGATGGCCAAGTAATTAATGACCTCCTGCTGGCAGACGCTAATGCGCATTCTATCTCTCACCTACTGACCGGCAATTAAGTTAATGAAGCTCACACCTGAAAATCACTAAAAAATTCTGATAGTGTGATGCCAGCTATAGGAGTGACTGCTCTAGCTTGTTAGGCAAAGTACAAGACAAAGTAGTATGCAAGACCCCCTTGCCTTTAGGTTTGCCTTCTCACCTAAATAAACATATATTTGACAGACCACATACGCCCTTGAATGTATGCTTTGTGCGTCTGGATGGTCCATTAACCACAGCTACCTTGGGGAAGGCAAATCAGGCAGTTTTGCCACTGCAAATTTGCATAACTCAGCATTTGAGCCTTATAAAGAATTTCCATGAATAAGCAAATCTGAGCAGACTTTCTCATGTAACAATGTTCAGATGCAGAGGGTAGTCAGAAAACACACTCTGGAAGAATATTTGCCTGCACATAAAAATATGTACAAAGAATGGTGTCCAAAACTTAAATCAGAGGGTTATGGGACTGATCTTTCAAACTTCATTGCAACAACAACAAAAAAGTCTGATGTTAAACCACAAAGAATGTAAAGGGATTAAACACACACAGGCACACACATATGCACCCATTATTATTTGAAATTAACCAGTGTTCAGCTTGGATCAACCCCTCTTAAAATTCCATTAGAGATAGTTATGACCTGAATAGAACACATTCTGTGAACTACCTTGGTCACCTAAGCATTTCCATATTGTCCATGAACTCCATGCTAAAATTGGAACAAGCTTAAACAATCTGGAGTCTGTTTTACAAGAATTTGCTTCAGTTTACACTGCATTTATGGTTGCTAGTGGCCCCAATAATACCTAACAATAATTTACCACTGAAAGACATGAAAAAAAAGAAAAAAAAAATCCACTAGTGCATCAAGACATAACGACGAAGAAATGGTATAGTCTTAATTTGTAACCTCACATCTAGATAATGGTAAGTAATTATTTTACAATTTGAATCAGTCTATGTATAGTAAGCTTTAAAATAAAAACAGAGCATTTGTTTCACACAGTTAGCGGTTTCTCGCTTCAATAAATGAGCGTGCTCTTTTTAACCACCAGCTGGGCCTAAAATCTCAATATTTGTGTGAGAATGTAATTACCGTGTAGGCTTAATATGCGCCATAAAAGCACCCTTGTGCATGTCTTTATCTTGACATCAAAGTTAGTGCCGGTGCCTTCTCAGACAAACGTATCATACAAATCTAATTACTGACAACATCTAATTACTGCCTGGAATTCAGTGCTTACTTGGAAGGAATACAAAGCCTGAGCCTGACAGCCTAGTTCAAAATACCTCATCTTTTATGACCACACTTTGTGACTCTGATCAAGGCATATTAGCCACATGTCAAGAGGACAGAAAGGGCTGTCATATGACTGTGGTCACAGGTCAGCTGTTTAAGAGATAAACATTCAGGAATGTGGGCTATTCACAAGAACAGCAAGGTGGAATGTTGCCAGATGACATGATCCAGGTCAGGAAAACTATGACATTTAGTTCATTCCTCCAACCTAGAAGTACTAGACCAACAGTGCTATGCATTTGGACATCAACATTCTGAACACAGGAGGAATAATCCAATTGAATCCACACTAATCCAAATGAACACAGCGTGTGTAGCTGTGGTTATCCTGGGCAGAGTGAGAAAGAAGGGAAGGGAGACGACTGCAGTACATCTTATCAACTGTCAGTGGTTTGCTGCTGTAACAGGCAGTGTTATCAGGGTCAGCCCTGCTCAGGGATTGGAGGGCCCTACTGTGTCAAGTAAACAGAGAAACCTGTCCTCATGCTTATCGGTCCCAGGAGAGAGACAGCCAGAGAGGAGAAGGATAGAGAGGAGAAAATGAGAGAGAACAAGGTGGAGGGGAGATTGGAAAGCAGAGAAAATGGATCTGTCTCCATGGCAACCACAGTCTTAATACTTCCGATGCCATGTACATGTGGGATCATGTCCACCCTGGCAATCATGTTACAAGTGAAGCTCTCCTTACTTGCATGATCAAGGAAAAAATAAACATGCAAGATTTTTTTCAATTAGAAATCAACTGAAAGACATGAGTATTGAAAATGGATTTTCTCTATTACATCAACGAACATAGATCAAGCCTCTCTTGAAACCGAGATGACAGATCTATAAAGACTTACAGAACATGATTAAAGAAGAGATAAATCGTTTTATTAAACAAAGCAAAACTCAAGATTACAGTTACACACTTACTATGGAAGTGAATGTGGCCAATGTTTAAAGGGGATAAAAGGCAGAAATGTAAAGATTATAATTTTATAAAAGCACTTACATTAATTGTTCTGTTAAAACACATGTATTATTTGAGCTGTAAAGGCCCAAACATACTCTACGTAAGTACGTGAACGCAGACGCATCTTGCTACGCAAGCTCAATCTCACGCGTCGTTGTGTTGTGAAATGTGTCAGAGAGCAATTCATACCCTAATGCAAGTATGAGCAGTATTCTCAGCGTTGCCACAAGGGGCGCTACAGTGCATTTTCTTTTTTTCAATTAAAAACTGTCAAGGCGGAGCAGCAATTTGAGGAGAGTCTGGACGGAAAAATTAGATTATACAAACATCTTTTTCGGTTGTCTTTTCAGCAAATACAAAAGCACACTCCTCAATTGACATGTTGACTCCACCACATCCAGTTTTGTGGTGCCTAAAAAACTGTTTCGCCCCCTTGTGGTCCAAAGTTTGTAACCGCAAGAGCAACGCAAGAGCGCACAACGGGACCACGCGTTGGCAAAGTGCTCGTATCTGCGTAAAGTATGTTTGGACCCTAAAGTTGTTAGATCTTTGTTTTTACTGTTGTCTTAGGCTTTACAGCATTACATTGCCACAATAACGAAGTTGTAAAATTGGATATAACTACACAGAACAGGTTGGTAAAAGTGCCTCACTGTAACCCATTTGTTTGCATTTTGTAAAGAAAAGGATGGAGTAGTCGAAAATAATTTGAGGTAATCAATATTATGACACAACTACTGCTGATTAGGTTTAACTTTTGTGAACCCACAATATTCCTTTAATTGACAATAAGAAATACAAAATGTAAATGAAAAGTCTTTTCCATCGCCAACAGATTGAAAAGGGATGGAAATGGCTGACAGCCCTTCTACTCGTCCAGTGTCATGCACTCAGGAGCAAACCCTTTCATCCCTGTACGGCCCCTCAACCTCTTGATTGAGAGAAAGTTCCAGAAGTGCACAGTGGCTGCTTTATAGATGCACTCAGGAAATGCACACTTGTGTCTATATAAGGGGAGTTAAAGAGAGGGGACTGAGCAGAGAGACCATTTCAGAGCCGAAACCATCCGCCTCTGCTTTTATAATCTTACAAAAACATTACTAAACAGACGAGGGAGTTCTCAAAGAGAGCCCCTCGGTATACACATGAACAGACAGAAAATAAGGGCTGGAGAGGGCATTAATCTCAGCTGACCCCCTAATAAGAGTGCTCCACTACCAACAGAACATTCAGAGGCCGAAGAACAAGGTTTGCATCATGCTTCCCCCTTAAGTGGCTTGAAGTTCTGCTCTCCATTGATGTGTCATTACAATACTGCCACTGAAGAGGCCAACGTGAGGCACTGGGAAACTAATTTACAACACAGACAGAGAGAGATAGAAGGCATTCTTAAATATTTCATTTTTTACAAAAACAGTTTATTGAATTATCAACAACTGTACATATATTCAGTGACAACACAGTTTGCTACATACTTTGGTGTGTTTTGAGAAGTGTCCGTTTCTTCCAGCTCTTTGCTCTTGCTTTGGGAGGGGGACGCTAACAGTGTGACGATATAAACAAGCTGGACATCTAGTAAATTTCTTGGCAAGAGTTTTATGGTCCGTTTGGCTTATCTGCAGACATTTTACCTTTACCATGTGCTTCCTGTACATGAAACACTATGCACACAAACCACAGTGTATGTCACTGGGACTCAGGAACGGGAAGGGGGAGGAAAACAACCAAATTATCCAAATTTCAAGCCTTCCACTACAAGACAAGTTGTCATGTCCTGGTCATACAAAAGCACAATGAAGAGACAAGTTTGAGAATAGTCCTCTACTAATTGGTAAATACAATCGTAATTCAAAATCCAGGTCTTGTCCCCCAAAAGAGGGACTCTCTGCTTGCAGAAGGCAGGGTTTTGATTTTCATTGAGGTTTGTTGGAGAACTGAACTGCCCCTCCTATGGAGCCTAAACTGCAGTCTCAGGTGCTTTGCAATGGGGTGTAAGCCACTAAAAAAAAAAAAAAAAAATGCCACAGGACATTTTACAAAAATGCCTCTAATGCAATTTAGCTCAAAATTGTTTTTCAGGAGGGAGGGGGGAAAAAGCAAATTAGATTTCCATAAAAGGTCAGCCTGGAAAATGAACTTCTCAAAGGGGGAAAAAACAGAATAGAATATCCTTAGAAAAAAACGTCTTAATCTAATTTCCAAACCTCAAAGGGGAAACGAGGCATCAAGGAGAGAATGAGAGAGAGAGAACCATCACATTTGTAACTGAACACCAAAATAGAAATCTATAAAAGGCATTTTAATACTCCATTATGTACACTTTTCACATAGCCTCCACGCAGATGAAGTTTCAGAACGAAGTACTGCTTCACGATGCATTATGGATAATTCTCACCGCTTAGAGAGTGAGAAAAAAGACAAAATCCATCAAAGAAATATATGATGGAAAAAAACAGCAAGGAAAGAAACATTGAGACAATGTTCTCTAGTGCCATATAAACTGGGCTGAGTGTGGTCACGGTGGAGGAGGTGTTTGGGGTCTGTAGGGCTGCACATTTATGTCCAAGTCCAGGCAGCTCAAGTCCCGGTCACCCCAGTGCCCACTCGTCCAAGCCGCGGCCAGGCCAGTCAGTAATATAGTCAGTGAGAATGAGACAGGCAGTCAGACAGACAGACAAAGGCTGTTCCTGTCTATTTGACTAGGAGAGTCACTGGAGTGAGAAGTCATCTGTCCCTCCCTTCCTCCTCCAGGGAGGCTGTTACATCTCAGTCTAGTAGATCACTTCATACACCGTGGCCTTCTTGTCTCCAGAGCCTGTTACAATGTACTTGTCATCAGCTGAGATGTCACAGCTCAAGACTGAGGATGATTCCTTTGACTGTGGGAAGACAAGAGAGAAGGAAAAAAAATCCACATTATAAAACTGATGGTTTCAACTCTAAATTCTAATTAGATTAGGTGCATTCAAAGCCATTACATTAATTGTAAAATTAAAATAAACACTTTCTATATTAATGCGGCAAATTGCTCCATTGATTGGCAACCACAAACAGCCTACAGTTAGGTTAATTAAATATTTTACAAGCAACAAGTCACACAAGTCACAGCAATTTTCAAAGTAATGCCCAGACACAAGTGGATTTTTGCTTTATCTGGTAAAATGAACTAGTTCAAATTTTAACTTCAATGTGCCAAAAAACTATTCAGACATCCTCTATTACTCAAAGAAAATGCTGACAGTCATGTGTATAAGCACTTCTTTCCCCCCACCAAACGATGCATTAGTGTTTGAGCCAAGCCCCTTCAGTCATAAACACTTGAAGGGTTATCATTATTTACTCTTTAAGCTGGTAGATGCGAGCTACACGTGCGGACCCACATCCGCACTAAGTGGTCAGCACCCAGCGTTAATGACATACTCCAGCCCATTTCCGCTGATCAAGGCCCAGGCCTGTCAGCCAGCGGTCACTGTGCCCTTTCTACTGACTCAGGCAGCCCACACATTTCCTGCAGACAGTTGGTATTGATCTCTGTACCTGGAATATGCTGGCGCCATAGGGAGTCCTCCATGCATTCAACAGATTGTCCTTCCCAGTGCTCACGAACCATTTACCTTGTCAAGGGAAAATCAAATGTAATTAGAGCTCTGTTCAGAGTACAGGCAAATTGGAGATATGTGCAGACAGTCAAGGTTCTGTTCAACTGAAAAGCAGTAAGTAGGATCTTGTGCTGTACAAAAATGCCACTGTAAAACTTTCAATTTAAGCAGCTGCAAGTAAGTGTAAAATCTCTAGTGGATCTAGAAAATCTAATCTTTTATTTTGAGTTTGTTTACTTTGAAATCCTTGCCTTCACCCTATATCTGTGAAACTAGATTTTTCTTACCACAATAGGCAAACTTGAGAGAGAGAACACAGCTCTCGTGAAGGTGTAGCTGGTACTTGTCAGGCTTGGTGTGGTGGAGAACTTCCACATTGCTGCTCTCCATGCCAACAGCCAGCCACTCACCCGTGGGACAGTAGCCCAGCGAGAAGATCTGCATTTAGGGGAACAGACATAGCTGAGAACCATGGTTTTTGCATTGCATAGCTTAAAGCAGCAAGACATAAGTAGGTGAGTGGTGGCCTAACCTGAGATGTGAAGTCATGCTGTTGGAGTTGCCGTCCTTCTCTGAGGTCCCAGGAGCGTACTGTGTTGTCAAGGCCACCCGTCCATAACTTGGTCCCATCATGAGAGATGTCAATGCAGCTGGCACCATCGGTGTGACCCTGGAACTGCCTGCAAATCATGCAAAGCAATTGGTTTAGAGAAAACCCTAGTTTTAACAACTCTGTTAAAGGGATAGTTCTCCCATCATTTACTCACCCTCATGCCATTCCAGATGTGTATGACTTTCTTTCTTCAGCAGAACACAAAGATTTTGAGGAAAATCAGCTCTTCCCAAGACTCCAGTACTTAAATACATATATTCAGAAACAATATAATAGGTGTGGGTGAGAAACAGAACAATATTTAAGTCTTTTTTTTCCACACTAAATCTACACTTCGACTTTCAGATGTAAAAGTGAAAGTGGAGATTTAGAGTACAAAATGATTTTTTATCAGTTTCTCACCCACACCTATTATATCGATTCTGGAGATATGGATTTATCACTGTCATATGGGAGTCATACGGATTACTTTTATGACTATATGTGATTACAAAAGGTCTGATCACCATTCACTTGCATTGTATGGACCTACAAAGCTGAAATATTCTTCTATAAATCTTTGTGTTCAGCAGAAGAAACAGTCATACACATCTGGATGGCATGAGGGTGAGTAAATGATGAGAAAATGTTCCTTTTTGGGTAAACTATCCCTTTAAATCAAAGTTTAAAAAAGAAATGTAAATTCCCCCAAAATCAATCTTGGTCACCTGACAAGGGTTTGGTTATGGAGGTCCCAGACGGCAATGTTGCCATCACTGCAGCAGGAGAAGCACACTTTAGCATCAGGGCTGATGGCCAGCGCGTAGCAGGCCGGCGCAGAGGAGGTCAGCTCGGCTTTAATGCGGGGTGTCTGGGATGCAAGATCCCAAATGGTTAGAGTGCTGGCCTCTCCTCCAACGATTAGAGTGCGGCCATCAGGCAACAGTTTGCAGGAGCGAATGTAGTTATCCCTGTTCTGTAGAAAAAATAAATGATGTGAGATAATACAGAAACCACCAAACATTTAGATCAAAGACATCTAACCTTGTCAGAATAACTTCCAATAACATGCCTTTCAAAAGTAAGACATGGACCAATTAGTTCAACTAAATGGCACTCAAGACATGCATTATGAGTGGGAAATCTGTTGTCTGGGACGGTGGTCATTTATACAATTTAACAGACATTATACAAAAATATTTGGCTGCAGAATGCAGTAATTGGTCAGAATAAAATATTACAGAGAGTCATATAATATGCTTTATTAACACTCTAATAAAAGTTATAGTAGTAGTAGTAGTTGTTGATTTAAGAGCAGCAACAGTGGAACAGTAGTAGAGACAAGTATTAGCTGATGTAGCAAAAGAATTGGAAGGAATTTAAATGGTAATGGCAGTTGCCAGAGTAATACTACCAATAAGAGAGACAACAATCATGCACAATTATAGTTTTGACCTTACCAGGCAGTCTAGTTGAGACACTGGGCTCTTGCTTCCAGGCTGACTGATGTCCCAGATCTTAACACAGCCCTTGCCGCCAGTGTAGACATGGCGAGTGGGGTTACTGATTGTGACGGCACACACAACCTCACCATGACTGAGGGTGTTAATCTGACGGGCGTGGCGTGGGATCCCTGGACCAATTAGTGCATCTGGAGGGAAGGGTACAGGCTGCATCTGTCCGTCAGCACTGACATGGAAAGAGTACGCTCTGAGACAAACAGACAGGGCGAGAGAGACCTCTTTAGTAATCTAGTAGTCAACAGCCCGCTGATTGAAGTGGGTTAATTAAATTAATTACAGCAATAGGAGTAAGCAGTCTGAAATGAGTCATTAAGATCTGGAGAAGGTTGTGCTCTTAAGCACTCTACTATAACTGTTAAATAAACTGTGTGAGAATGAGAGAGGTCTAGAACAGCTATGAGTAAGTCATGATCATTTGTTTGTTGGACACTTACGGTTTTCCCCCAGAGATTGAGGTGAGGCTGGCAGGGAGGCCGGGAGCTCTCATATGAGGATGTTCGAAACCAGCCTGCAGAAACAAAACAGCACATACAACCAGAATAATCAGAACAGCAACCTGCATTAAAATGCATATTAAAAACACCACACACAAAGTGCAATTTTAACATTATGCACAGGATCTAAAATTCACACTCATCAAGAACTAAATGGGAGTAAAAATTGGAATAAAAAAAGTAAACAAATGGAGTAATTTGCCAGATAGCCAGTCACATTATTAGGACCTGCAACATAATATCAGGTTTAAGTCAAACAGAACTGATCCTCACTGATGTAAGTGACAATTGCGATTTAAAACAAAAACCATCAAAAACACCTAAGTGGAAAATCTACCATCAGAAGTTGATCTTGAATGCCTAAAGATTTTCTATTGGCAAAACGTGTGGAATATATTTTATTTTATGCCAAACAGAACAAAAATATGAGAAACAAAATCATGTGCTTACAGTTTTTGTCACTAATATATATATATATATATACACACACACACACACACACACACACACACACACACACACACACACACCCCCCACCCCCCACCCACCCCCCAGTCAAAAGTTTTGAAACAAACTCATTCTTTATTATAATATTCTTTTTCACATTTTTTGAATAATAGTGAAGTCATCAAAACTATGAAATAGCATAAATGGAACTATGGGAATTATGTTGTGACTAAACAAAATCCAAAATAAATCAAAACTATGTTATATTTTAGCATCTTCAAAGTAGTCCCCTTTGCCTAGAATTTGCAGACATGTACTCTTGACATTTTCTCAACCAACTTCTTGAGGTATCGCCCTGGGATGCTTTTTAAACAGTATTGAAGGAGTTCCCATCTATGTTGGGCACTTATTGGCTGCTTTTCTTTATTATTCAGTCCAAGTCATCAATTTCAAAAACTTTTTTTTTTAAATTAAAGTTTAGTTTTATAATGAAATAAATTAATATGTTGGCAAAATTATATTTTTTACCTACAAAACTAATTTCAAACATTTAAGCATACGCCTTCAGATCAAAAGATTTTTAAGATCATGAGAAACATTTCAGTCGTGTTTCAAAACTTTTGACCGGTAGTGTGTGTGTGTGTACGTGTATTTATATATATATATATTACACACACACACACACACAGCTCTGGGAAAACATTGAGACCACTGCAAAATTATCAGTTTCTCTGGATTTACTATTTATAGGTATGTGTTTGAGTAAATTGAACATTTTTGTTTCATTCAATAAAGTACTGACAACATTTCTCCCAAATTTCAAATAGAAATATTGCCATTTAGAGCATTTATAAATGACAACTGGTAAAAATAACAAAATAGATGCAGTGTTTTCAGACCTCGAATAATGCAAAGAAAACAAGTTCATATTCATTTTTAAACACTTACTGAAGCACCCCCAGATCATTACCAATCCTCCACCTGGTCATCTAATGGTTAGACGGAGACCTGGAGAGTCCTTCAAGCCACAGTGTCTCACAGACACCCACTGTGAAATTTGGTGGAGGATCGGTGATGATCTGGGGTCCTTCAGCCAGGCTGGAATCAGGCAGATTTGTCTTTGTGAAGGATGCATGAATCAAGCCACATACAAGGTTATCCTGGAATAATCTGACAATGTTCCCCAACTCTGAGGATTGGTTCAGCAGGACAATACTCCATGCCACACAGCCAGGTCAATTAAGGTGTGGATGGAGGACCACAGGATTAATACCCTGTCATGGCCAGCCCAATCTCCAGAACTGAACCCCATTGAAAACCTCTGGAATGTGATCAAAAGGAAGATGGATGGCCACAAGCCATCAAACAAAGCCGAGCTGCTTGACTTTTTGCGCCAGGAGTGGCATAAAGTCACCCAACAGCAATGTGAAAGACTGGTAGAGAGCATGCCAAGACGCATGAAAGCTGTGATTGAAAATCAGGGTTATTACACCAAATATTGATTTCTGAACTCTTCCTAAGTTTAAACATTAATATTGTGATGTTTAAAAATGAATATGAACTTGTTTTCTTTGCATTATTCAAGGTCTGAAAACACTGCATCTTTTTTGTTATTTTGACCAGTTGTCATTTTCTGCAAATAAATGCTCTAAATGACAATATTTTTATTTGGAATTTGGGAGAAATGTTGTCAGTACTTTATAGAATAAAACAAAAATTTTCATTTTACTCAAACACATACCTATAAATAGTAAATCCAGAGAAACTGATAATTTTGCAGTGGTCTCTTAATTTTTTCCAGAGCTGTATACAGGGTTCGTACAGATGCTTCAAAGTTAAATTCAAGGACTTTCAAGGACTTTAAGCACATTTTTATTTGTTTTCAAGGACTATGCTCGAGATGTCATTAAAACAAATTATTTTTGTTAATTAAAAATATTTTAACCATTCAGTTAATTTGTTTTTATAAAACACCACTTATTACAAGTACAACAATGAGCATCTTTAACTACATATTCTCACAGTAACAATTCTTGGTTCATTCATGACGAAATTAATGCGCAATTGTAGTGTGCTCCCATAAAACGCACTTCGCTTTCCAACAAAAGTGAATAACTGGGTCCGTAAACAGTAGTCTATATGACTCATGTGCTGTGTTCCATGTTCCACACAACAGATTTTTGCGAGGAACTGACTGAAAATGCAAATGGGTCATTCTCAAAAACTTTTGACTTACAACTTACAAAATATTGAAAATTTCCATTTAGTTCAGTTTTTGCCTATAAACGATGAGGGTAAACATTTTGTAACATGCTGACATTAAATTTTTATTCATAAAAAAGGACAACTTGGCTGTTGTTCTTTTATTATTTAATTGTTTCACTAACGAAGCAAGTTAACACTAACAAAGGTTAAATGGGTTACAACACCACATTTTGAGGGTTCAATGGGGTACACCACCAAATATTTGTGTGTGAAAATATTAGTTAAAATATGAATAACATTTTAACATGCTGGAAGAGAAAAAAAAAAACATTATATCAAGGTGTGCATGATTATTAGACAGTTTCATTACCTCAGGTAAAATGAGCCAAAAAAAAAAAAAAAAAAAAAAGAGAGATTTAACTGACACTGAAAAGTAAAATATTGTAAAATGCCTTTCAGACGGATGCAACACTCTTGAAATAGCTAAACTATTGAGGCTTTTGTGCCTCAATAGTTTGTCCACCGGACAATCAAACGTTTTGTTGTGAATAGTCAACAGGGGCGCAAACAAACGCATGGAGAAAAGGCGCAAATTAACTGCAAAAGATTTAAGAATTAAACGTGAAGCTAACAGGAACCCATTATCCTCCGATGCTACCATATTCCAGAACTGCAACCTACCTGGAGTGTCCAGAAGTGCTCAGAGACATGGTCAAGGTCAAGAAGGCTGAAACACGACCACCACTGAATATATTCACAAGTTGAAGCATCAAGATTGGGCAAAGAAATACATGAAGACACATTTTTCAAAGGTTTTATGAACAGATGAAATGAGAGTGACTCTTGATGGACCAGATGGATGGGCCCATGGCTGGATCACTAATGGACACAGGGCACCACTTCGAGTCAGGTGCGAGCAAGGTGGAGGAGGGGTACTGGTATGGGCTGCTATCATTAAGTATGAGGTAGTTGGACCTTTTCAAGTCGAAGATGGACTGAAACTCAACACTCAAACCTACTTCCATTTTCTGGAAAGTACTTTCTTCAAGCAGTGGTACAGGAAGAAGTAAGTCCTCAGCATTCAAGAAGGCCATGATCTTTATACAGGACAATGCTCCATCACATGCATCCAAGTACTCCACTCCTTGGCTAGCCAGCGAGAGCCTCAAAGATGCCCAAATAATGATTTGGCCCCCTTCCTCACCTGACTTAAATCCTACTGAGAACTTGTGGGTCCTTCTCAAATGTGAGATTTACAGTGAGGGAAGACAATACACCTCTTTGAACAGCATTTGGGAGGCTGTGGTTGCTGGGTCAGCGAAAGCTGATCGTGAACAGATCAAGAAACTGAGACCCCATGGATGGAAGGCTCATGGCAGTTATTGAAAAGAAGGGTGGCTATATTGGTCACTAAATATTTTTGAAAGGCCAAAAATTGTATTTAATTGTCATTTTGTGTTACTTATTTGTTGCTCTAAAATTGAGAATAAACAATTGAGTTGGGAGAAATTATTTTTGTAATTTAGTTGTCTAATAATTGTGCACACTTATATATTCCCCTGAGAAAGACAAAACACACTTTTTCTTTGTTAAACATTCAGGTATGAGGTTCAATAACATTTTGGAATGACTGAGAGCATTGTGTTTGTTCAACAATAAAATGAATCCTGAGGAATACAATTTGCCTAATAACTGGGCACGCAGTGTATATACACTACCGGTCAAAACTTTTGAAACACTTGACTGAAACATTTCTCATGATCTTAAAAATCTTTTGATCTGAAGGCGTATGCTTAAACATTTGAAATTAGTTTTGTAGACAAAAATATAATTGTGCCAACATATTAATTTATTTCATTATAAAACTAAAATGTAATTAAAAAAAAAAAAGTTTTTGAAATTGATGACTTGGACCAAATAATAAAGAAAAGCAGCCAATAAGTGCCCAACATAGATGGGAACTCCTTCAATATTGTTTAAAAAGCATCCCAGGGCGATACCTCAAGAAGTTGGTTGAGAAAATGTCAAGAGTACATGTCTGCAAATTCTAGGCAAAGGGTGCCTATTTTGAAGATGCTAAAATATAACATAGTTTTGATTTACACAGACATAATTCCCATAGTTCCATTAATGTTATTCTATAGTTTTGATGACTTTACTATTATTCTAAAATGTGAAGAAAAAAAACAATTATAAAGAATGAGTGTGACAGGTAGTGTAATTATATATATATATATACACACACACACACACATATATTTTTTATTTTTATTTTATTATTATAATAAAGTCAAATTAAGTTTTGTGGCCATTAGGAAATATTTTCGGCCGGTTAATTCACTCTTCAACTTTGGACCCCGATTACTCACCTGTGCAATCAATCACTGCATATTCCATCCATTGAACTTGACTAGATCAACGCAAAAAAAAATAAAACTAACATCCAACCATAGAAGAACAATTCCCACCCAGCTCCATTTAACCAAAAGGATGACGCAATCAGACTGCAGGCAGACAGGTAGCCTGAGAGCCCAGTCAATGTAACGCTCATTTCACACCCAGTCACACACACTACATCACCCCCAGCTCCTCCTCCACTCTTGGGGTAGGGGCTTCAGGGGAAGAGAGAGATCGATAGTGAAAGAAAATGAAAAGAAATGAGTGGAAGATATGGAGGAGAGAAAGGTAAGGTGGGGGCCAGGCAACCTTTGGTGTATGGGGTGGGAATCGTTAGGCTTCTCACCACTCAATTTGATTTCGATTCAGGGTATCACAGAACAGATTACAAAATTATTTTCAATGCATTTCAGTTGTTCAATCTTTGGCAAGGTAGCTTGTTGCCAAATTATGTGTAAAGATTCCACATAATGTACAAAATGTGGTTATATAACCACGTATCTGAATAACGCTTTCGTTACATTTATTAATAATTAAAATTTTTGATAATGAATGTCAAATGTCAAATGATCCAGAATTGTTTGAAAAAGAGTCGTGCTGCAGATAAATAATTTTTTTCCTATCCAAACCTTAAAGGTGCATCCTCAAACCTTACATGCACACTCACTCACCATGGGCGAGCGTCCATAGGCAGCGGCTGCAGCCACACTCATCTGAGGGGAGATGTGCAGGCCAGCGTAGACTCCAGGGCTGGTCAGAGAGCCATTCATCTCATGGTGGCCCATCATGGCAAAGGGAGTCGGGTAGGAGAGGGGGGTGCGCAGAGCAGGGGCGGCTGCAGGCACAGAGACACACAGCAAATCATAAATCAGCATCAGTCAACCATGGGGGAAAGGAGCTGAACTCGGGAGCAGGGAAATAAATCCCAATCAAAGACCTGCCTACACTGAGCAGCTTCAAAAGACGTGTCTTCCGAAAGCTGCTTTAAGCTCTGGTAAAAAGGCAAGCCTTAAAATTTGCTTAAGCTTTGGATTATATTCATATGCAAAGAACTCCCATGTGTTTATAGTACTGGCTGTGTTTGTGTGATATACTGTGGGAGGTGACATATAGTGTGAAACTACATCTTCTCTAAAGGCTACGGGCGTTGATTATGAACTCACCCAGAGCTTCCATCGGAGGCTTGCCCAGGATGGGCCGCAGGCCAGGGGTGGTGCTAGTGCCCGGGGTGGGGGCATCGTTACGAGGTGTGGGGGTGTTAGACTTGAGACCAGGCGTGGAGGATTTGTCATTCTGCAGATGTGAAAAAGGAAACAGTTAAAATCCCCCCCAACGAGGCATCATCCAGACAGAAGATTTGAGTGCCGGCTGAACTTGATCCAATCCAGCTCTGACAAACTCACTACTCCTACAAACTATAAACCCTGCTATTTATCCCCAAACCCATTACTGCTACAATGGAGATGAAGCTCGTTTTATCCTTTCCCTTGCTTCTGCCTCTAATCTTTTTTTTTTATGCAGAGGCCCAGGATGGTTAAATGCATTGAGTTATTAGCAGGGAAGACAAGACTGATCCAGCTATGGGAATGCATTATCCCTGACATTTACAGATGTATTTAAAGCTGAAGCTGGGAAACAGACATTCACTTCTGAGCCATTTGAGAGAGAGAGAGAGAGAGAGAGAGAGAGAGAGAGAGAGAGAGAGAGAGAGAGAGAGAGAGAGAGAGAGAGAGAGAGACTGGAAAATCAGAGGCAATTAAGCTTTCCTAGCTAAGCGCCCTTCTCTCTCCCATCAAACCCTTTTCTTAAACATATCCTATAATTGTACTTTAGTGGCACAGACACAGATTCTCTAAAATCAGAGTTGCAAAATCCAGATAAACAGAGCTGAAAGACTTAAATGCAACATAGTCCATTTGTGCAATTTGCATCTAAGCATAAGGGAGATCCTTACATGACCGTGCTCCTTGTTTTTGGAGGAGGGAGTGCTGCCGGAGGAGGCCACAGAGGCGGGACTGTTGGGCATGTCCTTTTTTGCAGGGCGGGGCTTATCTATGCCATTCTCAGGAGGGGAGTGGGCAGGGCTGCCTCTGGGAGTGGCAGGGTCCTATTGCACAAAACAAAAACAAAAAAAGGGGTAAACATTAGGTAAACATTCAAATAAGATCACATGTGTAAGGAATAATTGATGATGGACCGATGAATAACTAAAATGAATGCAAACACGAGGTAGTAAGGTGGCATTTATACCTTGGGTGTGCATTACCTTTTAATAATTCAAAAGTCTGGACTCAATTATAATTTTTAAACCATACGCACAACATCAGGTTTTCATCCCCAAAATGTTTTGTACGCCACTGATTAAGTTGCTTAAAAGCCCAGGCTACAGTTGCTTGATCAGAAAAAATGTGTAAAGCGGTCAACAAACCTGGAACTTCCTAAAAGCTGTGTAGTTACAGAAAATAAATCAACACCTTGGAACATCGTTCAACCAATCAGAATCAAAAATATCAATGCCGCCAAATATATTTATCTTTCCCTACTTGAGACTGTATATGTTTCTTACCTCATTGGACACATCAACCACAAGATCATCACTTTTGTCTCCATCACTGTCCTGAAAACACAAAGTTAATGCACTAGTTAGTCCTCAGCACTGCGTTACAGAGAACAGAAGACTCTTAAATTACAAGCCCACATCAGAGCACTCACATATCGACTCATGCTGTCTTTGTCTTCCACTTTGCGTTTCTTGGAGTCCAGGCTGTAATCAGAGGAGCCACGGTGCTTCTCGCTGGTTGTGCGAAGGCTATCTGATGGAGAGATGGAATTGTTCTGAGGAAAGAAGAAAGTGCCATCAGATTACCAACCCATATCATTTTAAGAGATTTTTTTATTTTTATTTATCTTAACCTGATTTCAGTTTTTTGTTTTTTTCTTCTTTTTTTGCACCTGACGAAGGAATTCAGATTTTAAAACAATTGCATGACAGGTACTTTACAGCTGTTGGATTTAAAGAGGATCCAAAAATGGGGATAACCACAGCAAGAAAAAGAGACTATGCAGAATAGCTCTCATCACTCAAAACAGACTTAAAAAGCCAAAAGTGTCCTGTCCATTCCAATCACCTGACTTCATCCGATCTAAAACAGGCCTAACATAATACAGTAAAACTCGCCAAGCAGTATCTAACAACCAAGAGTAGACTAAACAGGCAAAAATGCGCCGGGCCCGCACTACAGAGTAGAAACAGTTAACCAGACCAAAGAGGGGCTTGTTTTCACTGCCCCACCACCCCCTTATTCCCTTACTTCCCTCTCTCACTCCCTCCATCTTCGAAAAGAAACAAACCACTTCAGAAAGACATGAGCAACACGTTGGTGTCGAACAACGGCCCTTTATCTGCGAGTATCCCAAATTGGGTTGTGTTTGAGAGCATGTAATTGCCATTGATTGCTGTAGCGTGTTTGGACATTTCTCAGTACCCTTCCCTCAGCATACTATTGGCCTGCGGTCCAGACTGACAATGACTTAAGAGCAGACAAACAGAAAAAAGACCTGGGTCCACAGGGAATGGTGGTGACTCTGCCTGTGGCCACTGTCCAGTGTACTTCAATGCTCACTGAAGCACACAATGCAATGCTAAAATATTTTTACTAATTCAGTCAATCTTCAGTAGCACAATTCTTAACCGTTGGGTCGCAGGTCTGTTGTGACAGTGTCATGGACAGCAATGAAAAACATGAAAAAAAAGTAATAACATGATAATAACTAAATCATGCACAATAAGGGATGCAAAATAAAAAGGCTTATCAACTTTTAAAAGGGAGAAGAAACTTCCTATATCTTTCATTGTCGTCATCAAAGGCCATACTTTGAATCAAACTCAACTGTATTTTCACTTGGTATAAGCTAGCCAAATAAGCCAGTTTATGTGGCATGCCCTCATACAAACAAAACCATGAACCAAACAACGCAAAATAAAAGAAAATGCAACCCAGGTTACATTAAATATGGATTACGTTTGGTGTAGTGCTGGGTCACCACTTGATGTCCAATGTAAATTCTGGGTCTTGAAGCAAAACCAGTTTAAAACCACTGATTTAGCATACACGCTCCAGGTAGCAAGGAGTTTATGGTAAAGTAGACAAGACTTTGAGAGCTCCCTGGGTGCTTTCTCAACCCAATCCAACTCCTAGAGCTTTATTCATTTCTTCCCAAGACCCTTCACTCAATGTGAAGCAACAAGATTCAAAGGGAAAAAAGCAGCCAGATTGCTTGGTGTAAGAGGAAACTAAGCCGAGACTATGTAGTAGTGGACTGGGCTGAGCGCCCAACAGTCTCTGTCTTTCTCAATCTCTTTGCATGATGTCTGACCTTTTAAAGAGATGCTTAGTGTGACTCATTAAAGAGAGTCACAAGCGTGCTATCAGATGACCTTAGACAACAGCAACAGAAAACACAACAGCACCCGGATTGCTAACCGCCAGTGGAGCTCCCCTTCCTTCAGACATGACTGCACCCATTCAGCCCTCGCCGGACCGGCAGAAACCCAATCTCACGGCCACAATCAGCCACCAGAGAGATTTAAGCCCCGTCGAATAAATGCCTTTTACAAGGGCACAGAGATGAGAGGGGGAAAAACAATCCCCACGCCTATACTCATACATATTTATCGCACTAGCAAAAGAGAGCGGTGAGGGGCGGTAAACAAGCAGAGATAGCAGAGGGGTGGGGAGGAGGAGAGAGAGGGCTAAAATAAATCCCACAAAGGAGAGTGGGAGTCGACATCATCTTTAATTGTGATGAAATTATAGAGCCGCGCTAATCTGCGCACTGTAATACGAGTCATTTCCCATCTGCAGTGAGATGCAAGTGCTTATTTCATAAAAAGCTTGTTTTTCTATTAGTCATTTTAATGAACGCAGATTACCCTTTCGCGCACGAGCCGCATGTGCTTCAGGATGAAGGATCTTACTTGACATTTACATAAATGGAAAATTTCTTAGGCATGAAATGGGCCAAGAGGTGCTTTACACCCAGTAAAACTAAGACATATTAGCTCTGTTCCAAGACCTAGCGAGCTGCTTTCAGAGGCAGTATTTTAAGGTATCATAGGCACACTCTCGATGTAAAGGTTGTTCCAAAAGGTAGGCAACTTCATAAAACTGCCTCCTAAGATTTGTCATCCTAATTAAATAAATCCAAGATGGTGGACAAGGCGAAAGCAATGTTGACCATAAATAAACTTTTTACATTTTATTCAATAAAATTCAATTTACATTTTATCCATAAAAAAAACATAGCAACGTCAACAACAAATTAATGAAATAATTTTCAAGTTGAGTTTCCAGTGTGAAGTGCCATTTGCTTGGCTACAGAGTTGATTCCTATGTAGAGCTTTCCAAATCGGTCCATATGAAGGTCAATGATGGTTAGGATGCTGCCTAGGCAGCTCACTAGGTTTTGGAACAGAGCTACTAAAACAGAGAAAAGAAAAAAAAAAAAACAGGGGCAACCGGAAACTCAATACTCACTGTGCTCTCTGTAGTCAGCAGACCCGGTCGGTGTTGAAGACATGCAGAAAGGCAAGACAAAACAGAGATAAACAAAAGTCAGTTCCCTGACTGAATGACAGAGTTAAGAGTGGATTTCATCAGCAGGCAGAATATGTCTTATGTACACAATACAGCCTGCACAAAATTTGCATTTATCCTTTTTTTGCCCTTGACAAACTGAGTGACAAAGAGTTTTGTGTGGAAGTTCAATCGCTTTATACACTTCTCTGAAAATAGTCTACATCCTTAAATGGAAAGCCATGAGAGTAGTGTACTCTTCTTGTGCAAACCTAAGAAGGTCAATAATGTCAGCAGCCTATAAGAGCTGCAATAATAATGACAGAGGGTAGAGTGTTATGAAACAAGAGTTTGTTTCACATAAGTAGTCTGTATGGCTGAGCGACTAATGTTCCACTCTCTTGGCTTTAAATGAGAGCATGTGCTCCTTACCTCTGTGCTCCAAGTCGTGGTGGTTTTTTTCATCCTTCACAGGCAAGTGTGGCTGACTTCCCAAGGCTCCCAGAGCCAGCAGGCCGGAGCCGGTGACCGGTGGGATTCCAGGGGGCTGCAGGCCAGAAGGGTGGGGGGGTAAAGCCACAGGGCCGTGGGCAGCGTGAGAGAGGTGCTGGGCCTGGAGTTGCTGCTGCTGTGGAGAGACAGATGACGAGTGGGCCAGAGGGAAAAAAAAAAAACAGAGAAAAACATGCCACAAAATAAACACACAAAAATTTCTGAGCCCCGTTAAGAACCACAGGCAGGGATCAGGGGATTTTTACATCCTCACACACTTGCATATTTGAGGGTCCTACAAACAGCTCTGCCTTTATGTTGTTCAGAGCTTACAAAAATCATAACCCTAATTTTCAAAAGATTCCAGTGAGTGGCGAGTTTACATTTCAGGTTTGCTGCTCAACTGTAACGAAAACTCTGGAGTGTCATGACAAAAGCATTCAATTTGATAAATTAATGCTAATAATTAGAGGTGGGCTGTGTGACCAAAATCTTATGTCATGGTATAAGCAATTTTACATCATGGCAACAGTATTTCACAATATAGTCATTTTGGAAGAAATTCAACCTCAATGTTTCATGTATTACATACAAATGTACTGTAGTAATGTTTATTTTCCCAATAAACTAGTGACTTCAAAAAAAAAAAAAAAAAAAGGTACTTCATCTAAATTCGATTTTTTTAACTAGCATTACATAACATTATACAAAAGACTCAAAATGCTAATACACTAATAAAATGATTGGTTGAGCCATGCTTGAAGCTGTTGTAAAATAGTTTACACTGGAAGCACCTATCTACGATACAGTTTGGAGAGAATATTATAGTTTTCTGCTTGGTGTTAGATTCTGGTATGCAAGAATATCTACCAGTAGACATTTTACCATTGTACGGTGTATACACAGTTATACCACTCAACCTTACTGTTGAACTACAAAAAATTTAAAAACAACCTCTTGCAGTCACACTCGCTCTAACACACTCACCAAAAGAGAGTTGTCAAGCCCCATTTAAGATACAGTTTAAAGACAGCAGGTGTTGGAATGCTGTCAGCTCATTGGCTTAACACCACCTGCTCCTTAGACCCATCAAAATGCTGGATATATATACTAGATTTACTCCCATCACATTTGGGTTTAGTTACTTATTACACAAAGTACGAGTCACTCGAGAAAACCAAACATCAGCAGCAGCTGGTGTGCTTGTGTCGAATGACCAATGGCCAAGAGCGAGGGGTCCTGTGCTGGCATGTGTTCAAGCCTCCAATACCTCCATCAATATTTGAAAAGCTTGGAGGAAACTGATGAGAGTTAAAACCACTCAGCATGGAAAGAGAGCAGTTTAAAGCAAGGTTAAATAAGAATTAGTGCCACCAGGAAAAAAAAAAAGAAAAAATTTATTTCCACAATTTATTAGCATCCTCAGGAAGAATGAATTATTCATCTGGCTGTTATGGTATGTACCTCCCCACTTTTTACAGACCTCAAGTCAATCAATGACCATTTACAGTCAGAGAAACTTGCCGTAAGTTTTTCCTCTCGATGCGAAAAGGGTAGATGTTATTGGCTATGTACAGCAACCACGGAAGTACAACCTTTACGAATTATAAGCAGGTCATTAATGCCATGGCTTAAGTAAATATCAATACTAAAGGCTTATTTATAAGTCTAGAATGCTCCAAAAGCTTGCCCTTTCCAGTGGGTAAATCATTATTAAGATGTCCATCACAAGCCCTTATTCAGGGCGAGTATAATTGCTAACAGCTTTGCGGATTATTTGCACAGCTGGCTGTATATTGAGGCTCGGGGCCTTTGAGATTGGCAGGAGAGCGAATGGTATATAGAAGAGCTCCGCTTGGGATTTGAACCTGCAACCTTACCCTCCCCGACACAACAGAGCTGCCAAGCCAATTATGAGCTGCGGATCTGTGAGGAGTAGTGATAAGGGAGTGCGTGAGGTGTGTGTGTCAGAGAGAGGCACTGAGCGTGGGTGGTGGGCACATGTGCTTGAAGAGAGAGTGAAAGGGCAGGAGAAGAGGAGTGAGATAGTTAGACAAGAGTGGAAGTGAATGATAGCAAGAAAGACACTGTGTTGGTGGTGGTAGGGTGTTCATGAGGATGTGTCAGGAGGTGAAGAACTGCCAGTAAAGCAATAAAAGATTGTAGTGAGCGAGTGTGTGTGGCTTCAAAGATGACGACTGACCACATGGGAAATTAAAGAAGCTGGTGATTCACGGGGGAGAATCCTCCCTGCTCATTCCAGCTAATGAGCCACTGATGTGTAATATGCATGGACAATAACAGAACCCTCATTAGAGTGTGGGCCATGAAAACAAGAAAATAAAGAAATAAAATGCCTCCAGTAATTTAATCTTCCAACATAAAGACCTTCTTGATGGGTGTTAATCTCTCATTTTGCTGCAAAACACCAAATGTCAGCCCAGTTTAAAAACATTTACATTAGACAATTCAAAAGATAAGTGGTGAAATCAGACAACTGCTTGCTTGTATTCTCAAGTGTGTAAGCTAAACAACCCCCTCCTGAGTTTAAGTGCTGTAACCATGCAACGTGCAGGCCTAACAGGATTCAAAAACATGAAGCCCTATGATTCGCCCTCTTGGCCACAAACATACTTAATTGGGCCCACAGCACAAGCAGGGGCTGTCTTAATAGAGATCTATCTATACATCCAGAGCAGACAAATTAAATATTAAGCTACAAAATCGCCTGATACCTGCATGTGTCCGTTTCACCATGAGCAGCCCATGTGTACAGTAAACCTACAGTACAGCAAGTCCTAAACTTAACCACAAATCACCATAGCCCATGAACCCCTAAAAGTCTGACCAAAGGATGTAACCTATTCAAGATTGGGCAAGATCAAAAGTAAAATTTTAAAATTGGTAATTGAAAAAGCCCATATTGATTGGCAGCACTTGTCAAGTTGTATTTGTTCACAACATAGTAAATGCATTAGGTATTATGAACTAACGAACAATATTTTTACAGCATTCACTAATCTTGCCTAATGTTAATTCATGAAAACACAGTTGTTCAGTGCTAGTTCATAATGCATTAACTAATGTTAACATGTACAACTTTTCCTTTTAAAAACTTTTAAGTAGGCCTATATGCTGAAATTAACTTAACCCAAGATTAATGTTGTAAAACAAAAAGGTTGTTCATTGTTAGTTCACATTAACTAATGTAGTGAATGAATACAACCTAATTTTTTAGTGTTACCACAATTATTATACACATATTGAGAAAATTAAATAAAAAATAATGCAGTAAGCGGTCCAGAAACAACTGCACACAATGTAAGCCAAGTGCAACTTAAACTACTTCTCATTCTATACATTTTAGTCAACACACAGGATGCATGAATCGCATTTATTTAAAGCACATTTTAAAAGGTGTCCATTGGAGAGGCAGAGATGTACATGATTGCGAGGGATCAAAATGTTTAAGAATTGGTCCATATTGATTGACCAATATTCTTAATATTGGGGAGGGAGGGAGGGGTTGTCCTCCTCAGTGCCTATGGTGGTAACAGCCCAGACCAGTCCTGTCCTAACAAAACAGGGAGGAAATGGAGTTTAAGGGGGGGAAACTGAGGATAAAATAAATTGTGGATTGTAATGCTTATGCTTTTCTAAAATAAATAGGGCTAGTGTAGATAAACATAAAGCCAGATATGCTGAGCTGCCAGGAGGCCATCTTAAGACCTCTGATCAAAGTCATAGCACAGCAGAAAAAAAGCAGTTGCCCTAGATGCATCCTATTACCGGCTCTGAGGTTCATCAATAAGAGATGCTAGTGGTTTCTGCTCTAAAAGTGTGTGTAGCTCTCGTCTCACCTCTGCCTTATCCTATTTATGAGGACTCTGGCACCTATGTGTGTACACACAGCCTGCCATGTTTAAATACAAATGCCCATCAACTCAAAAACAATATTAATGCCTCTCTCAGACAAGTGTCTGTATCTGCCAAGGTCTGAAGAATGACAACCACCCCAACATAAAGTGAGCCCAAAAAGTATTTAGACTTAATTCATACATAATGTATGGATTTCATTGTATTGGAAACAGAATATCAAATCAGGTGGCATCTGCAAACAAATGGTTCTGGACCTTTTGTCAGAACTAACTTCACTTTTCTGATCTCTTACTATAATTATTTTTAACCAACTGGTGTCAAGGTGAGGTTTAGTGGATGTATAAAATCAGTTCTCTAAAACACTACAGGCAGTTCCCCTCAGCACAGTTCCCCTCTAATAACCACAGGTATTAACTATGGACATGTTTCATTAATGTTTGACTACCAAAAGTTGTCCATTTACTTTGTCTTAATTTGGAACTATAGGCCTCGCTCAGTTGTTTTACAAATTTAAACCCAACCTACTTCTTTGTGTGAAATATTTAGCTGGAGAAGTGTGTTTGTGCTGTATTCCTTTAAAATAAATGCCATTTGTTATGATATTTTTTTATATGATACAAAGGCATTCAGACAGACATGTGTGGCTTAGGTGGCTTAAATGTACAAATAAGTTTTGGGGTACCTGTATGAGATGAAGTTCATTTTCGAGGCTAAAACCTCTACTGTAATTTCACTTTTGGTACCGGAATTCACTCCTTTCCGGAGTCGTCGTCTGGCCTTGCATGAAGCAAAGTTTTTTAAAAAATGTACAGCTCTTAAAAGGAATTACACTCCAAATTCAATCCATTGAGTCATTAACCAATGAAGTTGGCCTGCTGCATTACAACATCAAAGCTATCAGACAGTGATCAGTCCAGGAGATAAGATGGCATTTAAGGGCAATCACATGCCTGCCCAGCCAGACCTGATTCCAGAAATTATCTCGGAATACATGTCAATGGTGAGGATCTAATTGAATCACAAACCCACCGTCAAACCTTCACCTCCCCTTTATCCGATTCTTCTGTAAAGCAAATCCTAAGAAAGTGAATCAAAGCAGGGTTAACACGTGTAATCAGATCAGTGCTCGCCCTGCTTTGGATGCACAGGAGGTCAGATTTGCTTTTCTCTACATGTTGATAGGGATCCTGGTCACATGCCACTGATCAATAAGCAACTGTTAGAAGTCGGTTGTGGGCGTTTCTAGGAAAGCAATAGCTGTAGTAGCTCAGGGATGTGGGTGCAAGACCATATTTGTTTTAATTCCCAGTGCAATCCAGGTCAGCAAAGAGGAATGAGCCTCCCCTGTACAACCTGATCTAATTAAAGGTATCCAGCCTCTAAAGAGAGCTCTGAACAGCTCCTGGATGCAGACTCAGGGGACAAAGGATGCTAAGGACACTGCAGCCACATATATAGGGGCCTAAATAAAGCTTGGTCGATGCCAACAACACAAGGTGTCCGGCCTTATATTACATAAACAATAATGCAGTAATTGGCCAATAGTTAAACATACACAACGCACAAAGTGAAACCTAATACTTTCACACTCAAGCCACAAATATACATGTCAACACACAGGATGCATGCACTTCATTTCTTCAAAACACATTTTAAAAAGGCATTTATTTGAGGGGCAAACCTGGACATTAAAATAAGATACTGATTCCAAATGAATCGTTAAAATTGTTAACAGTGTTATTTGGCATCTAAAACAGTGCAGGTTTGCCCCTTTTTTAGGGTCAAATGAAGTAATTAAAGGGGTATACACACGGTGAGAGGCAGATTGGGAAGTCCACGTACCCCGATGATAGCATTCAGTTCAGTCATTGTCACTTGCTTTGCACGTTCAACAGCTTGCGCTACTTGCTGTTGGTGCTGCAAAAGAGAAAATATTATTAAACTTCTTACATTATAATAGTAGTCAATTTTATGAAAAAATAACTAGCTTAAATCTTTGACTAATCTCAAAATAATGCATCTAAAACGTAAAATGTCTGAATGCTTTAAAAATAAAAACACTAACAAAAAAAATCCATCATAAAGCTCACCTCTTGTGACAGAAAAGGCATAATCTGGGCTAGAATCGCATTGAGCCTTTTAGCAATCTCGGTCTGGAAAAGAAAAAGTGGGAAAAGTTAAAAAAGGGTTCATTTACTTCTGTTAAAGAGCACCACTAAGCCTTTTTTAGCATTTCCGAACGATTACGGCAATTACCACGGCAATCAGAACCGCTTGACTCGACACACTCCAAACTGCGTGATATTGACATGTGAAATATTTAAAACATTATGAGAGCCCAGGGGAGAGAGTGCACAGCTGTGATGTGTACACTCCAAACTACACAGAAAACGAGCCAGACACACTGAGGCTGTGTTAAGAGTAGCAGTGCACTTGATCTACTATTAGCCTGCAGGTACAGTCTACTACCACCCAAAACTTTCCACTTCACATTTACACCTCAAACATAATCCGATATGTACTGCATTAAAGGAAACTCCACAGATGTTAAAAGGCTGATCTGTTCATTTCAAATGTCTCCATAACAAAATTACTGCCAACTCCTGTCGTTTAGCAGATGTTAAATAATGCAGACATTCCCTGAGGACATGTTGGAAGCAGGCAACTGTGATAAAAGACTTAAGTGCTGACCACAAAAAAAAAAAAAAAAAAAAAAAAAGTTTTATGAATTTCTACCATTTAGAAATTGCCCACAACTGGTCTAAATAGCAATCAGAGCCACAATATTTACAGCAACTTTGCTGCTTCAGTGTTTTAATTCATGACATTAATAATATATTCAAGAGGAGATACCAAACCTTCCTGCTTGATGCTCAATCTACACAAAATTTTCAAAATACTTTTAAAACTTGGGTGCAAATTTCTAAAGAAAACTAATTAGATAATTCCCATGACCTATTATATATACTTCTTGGCGCAGAACAAGTTTGTTTTGGTTCGTAGGAATATCAGACCCAAGTTGATGATGTTTGAGTTCAAAACGAGATGAGCCTTTGCAATAGATCAGAAAACGGCCTCATCACAATAATGTGTTAGCCGTCACTCCTGACTAATGAACAAAGGTGGATTAAGTCCAGACTTGTTAGGAGCCGAGGCCTATTGCGGCTTCGCCAGACCCCACCTTTTTCATTTTCTCAGCATTCTGCCCCACAGTCCCTCCCTTCATCTAGCCGACCATAGGGACACAACCTCCATTCTCTCTCCGCCCGCCTGCCCGTTGCCATGGCAACTGTAGCCGAGCAGGCCCCATCTCCTATCGCGCTCCGATCATTATGCAAATGGTACATCAGCTTGACCGTAACAGACTGTAAAATCATATTACGTGCACACAGGCAGGTCATTAAATTGAATTTTCAGCCTGTCGATTGGATGAGTACCGCACACAAATGGTAGATAAAAAGCAAAGCCAGGGCTCTCCACCCAAAGGCTACATGCAGCTGCAGTAAGATGTACTCCATCCTTCTTCCTTACCATCATCAGAAGCCAGCAGGAACACAACACCGCCAACATCACAGCCTCTTCCAGTGATGAAAGGGCTCACATCACAGGTCTGGCACTGGCTTTGACTGAGACCAAAGGAGAGGGGGAGGAAAGCCTCTGAAAAATAACTCTGCTACAGATACATCATCTATAGAATTTATGAGGCTCAGTTGAACCCAGGGCCAGAATGGAGCACAAACACATCACAGGGATTTCGGCTCTATATTTCATTTCAATGGCAAACACGCAGCGCTGAGCCGACCAGGAAATTATTTATAACATATTGCCGAAAATACCAAGCAGTTGCAGGAGCCAGACACAATATTTCTTTACAAGATACTCAGCAAAACCTGAGAAAGTTTCGCTCACTCTCATCAAAGCAATATAGACGTGTGTCAGGCCAAGCTATAGGCAATATATTGTTGTGCAAAGCCTAGCAGGCCATTGCAAAAAAGGGCACAGCGAGCATAATCTGAGATGGATATCAGTCTATGTCGAAGGCATAGTGTTACATCAACATGACAACAAATAAAGAACATATATAAAGAAGATTCATATATTATATATATATATATATATATATATATATATATATATATATATATATATATATAGTGTGACTATCGTATCAGGCAGTATTGTTTATTTTTTATTATCAGCATCATTCTAAAGCAGATAACACAGAGCTTATGACTGCTTAACAGTTTACTCTTTTTATTAACCAATAATATTTTTTCCAGTAATTTTTTATGTTTAAATGCCTAATAATGGATACAACTACCCTGAGCTAGAATATGGCCAATTTTATCCGTTCTAGACCAAAAATAAATAAATAATAACTGACTATTGGTCAAAATTCCCATGTCCCAAATTTTGCTCTATACGTTCTCAAAGCTATAGCCAAACAACGTTCTGGTGACAGAAAGTAAAGAACTGATAATATGACAGCATGTTTGCTTTTCACCAATGCCATAGGATCAGGGGATACTCAAAGGTTTAGCTTTCAGACACCAAACTAGACTACCGAAAAAATACTAGAAGAAAGCATCAACAAAAATGGTTGAAAATCCAGCTCAGTATATAATCCTTATTTGCTGAGATAAACTGCATCAATAGCAGCCAAACATTTGACAGGATTTGCTGAGAGGCCTGGAGAGCATCGAACACATTCCTTAAGGGCTTAACGCCACGTTGACAGCTGGCCGAGGGAGGTCAAGGGTTGCCTTATCTGACGCTCACTCAAAAGCATCATGCTTTATCTTGCAAAAACAATCCTGCTGTTGGGGAAAAACATGTCCAACAGTGGTAGAGTACATGTAAAGCTAGCATGTGCAAGGCATAATGTATGCGTCTATGATGAAAGTGGCGCTGTGCATTGAGCTGGACAAGCAGAGCTTTTAGCTACAACTGCAGATAAAAATAGGATGTCACTTTAAGCAGATGAAAGCCTGGCTCTTAAGTGGCAAGCTTCACGCTCTGGTACACAATTACAGGTACTCTGACCTGTCTAGCACCATTTCAAGAGCACTCCAGGGCCAAGCTGTCAATGGCATGCTGAAAGCAATTTGTCTGTTGCCATCAGCGCCAGCGGAATGGAGTGAGACGCTGATGAGCATTGAATATAGAGGAAAACAACTGCTCCTTCAAGGCATGTATCTCCATCACAAACAACACTTGACCTACCTAGGATGATGGGCCCCTGTATTCTGCTGGGGTGAGAGGGTGGTAATGCTCTCTGACAGACTGACACTCAGTAGTAGAGGTATAACAAGGCCTATATATATATGTGTGTGCCACAGGTGATCGCACTACTTTACAAGGTTGTTAACATGCAGCTGAATTGAGAACTGGCATAAGAATTTACCTGCATTGATTGGCACTAGTAAAGCTGTGCTGTGCTTTCCTTTGTTTTCTTAAAACTGAAGTGTGTAATTTCAGTGCAGCTTGCATCCCCAAATAGAAATACAAAAATAAACATTGTTTTCAAACAGATTTCCCAAATAATCCTGTCCCAAACTCACGCCATTGATTGAGTCGATGTTGCCGTGTCTGGCAGGTCAGGATGCACAAAAAAGTGCAATGTTCTGATAACACCACAGAAGAAAAAAAAAAAAAAAAAAAAAAAAAAAAAGCCTATAAATGGTTTATTATATTTGTCTCTGCAAATAAAGCTGGGATAGTAAGAAGTATTTAAACATAAAAAAAATGATGAACATCAGCTTAAAAAAAACTAAAACATTGTCTATGCCCTGCATCATTATAATTATCATTATGAGACGGATTGTGCAGGTACATTCCTCTTCACTTATTTTCATGACCCAACCGCAATAAACAGTGACGTGTTTCCCAATCATCACTCAGCACCACACTCTCTTTAACAGATGCTCTGTGTACTCACCTCACTGAGCCAGTCAGTTTGCTTTGGCTAACATGAGGACAATCCAGCAGTTTGCAAACACTTCCGAGGGCACCCCTTTTTTTTCAGTGAGGGCAGGGCATGGGCTTTCCTCAGAATCTCACAACAGGTGAGAAAATCTCATCCAATCAACCCAAAGCAAGCCACGCTGTGAGCGGGCCTCTGTCATCACAGAAGCTCATTGTCATGGAGCAGCTGCCATTACAGCTGCATTTCCTCCCCTCTCTATGGCTGTCTGCAGGTTATCACATGCTATCGTGCATCCTAAAATCCGCATTACGCCGCAACTGTTTAAAATACAAAGCACCCAGAGACAGCAGAATGGAAGAGAAACAGATTGCCTGGCGGTTGAAATAAATCCTCAACGCTGAGAATAATATGTTATGGATCCAGCAATCTAATTCAGTTGGTTAACCACTCCTTGCCTGGCATCCGCTCCTGGGTTCAGTTTAACCCGGAACAACAGAGCTGGATAAATGGGTGGGATGGTGAGATGGAGGGATCTGCATGTTAGCTCATGAACACCCTTTACCTCCCTCCTCTTTAGAGGGTTAGCAGGTTGGAGCCGGCAGGGGATGAATTATTCAATCGTGCCTCCATAGGCTTTGAGATGGTTCCTGATAAAAGTCAAGGTGCTAAAATGGATCAGTTAATTAGCCCGTTTACACAGGGCCAGCCCTCCCATCTTCTATCATCCACGGCCCCCCAACCCCCCTCTTTTTCTACCCTTTCTCTTCCTTGTCCCTCTGCTGCCTGCTGGGAGATAAGTGACCAACAGGAAGCATCACATGGCCAAGAGGCCTGACAGGCAGAGGAGTGCAGTAGCTCACACTGTAGACACTGATGGATCGCCCTCCACCAGGTCCTCCCTGATGCCATTAACCTTCATAAGGTGGAGAAGGGGAGCAGGGTTGTCTCTGAGGTGGCCTAACTACATCTGGTGCACAGCACAATCTCATGATTATCAAGGGGATGAGAAATGTGTTATACATCAAAATATTGTCATGGTAAATCAGATTAGTTCTGTAAATGCGGTGGTAGAGAACACTAAATTTGAAGGACAATTTCAAAGCAGTGTCTTTAAGGTGTAGAAATTGAGCATTGAGAAAATGCAGGGTAAGAACTGATCGGAGGACATGAATTTATGGCAGTCTATTTTTCCTTAGTGTTAATTTATAAGGGGTGTCCTAAATGTGCTGACAAAATAGGGACTCCACAGACTGTGCTCCCATTAGTCATGAAGTCACACAGCCCCTCCTGCCAAAGTCCTGACTTTAATCTTATCAAAGCTGTCTGACCACACTCTGCTCAGCACAATCAGGAAGAATATTGACTGTGTTTTTTAATGTCCTGACTTCTAGCATGTTTCTAACTCGTGCTCACAATGCAGTCCACAGTCTCTCTCTCATCATCTCTACAGAGAACACTTCACTTGTCTACTAACACACCGGTGTGACTGCACTGACTGACGTCTACACACATAAGTGTGCTCTCAGGGATCCGTCTGCAACTGAGACTGTGTGAACAGGGATCAAAGGGCTACATACCTGTTTGTGCATTTCAATGTTCAGCCCATAGGACATCTCATAGTACTGAAAAAAAGAAAAGAAAAATGGAAAATACTCAGTTTTATTTTTTTTATACAACCCGAGCCACAACAAACATTCACCTCACATCAGAGGAAGAAGAAATATAAAGTCAGATTCTAGAGAAACATGAGGGGGTAAGAGGGGAACTGGCTTTTGATGCGCACTTCAAAATCATGTTCCATAACGGTGTCTCATATCTGCACAGCTTCTCTTTCTCTGTATGATACTGATAATGGAAGACAAAGAACCCTTGTATTTTAGAGCAATCAAAATTTTAAACATAAAAATAGCATTTCAAAGCTTGCAAAAGGAATAACCTGTTCTAGTACAACCTAAAGGCCATTTCTGACTTGAAATAAAAAAAAACAGGTGTCAGCACAGTCCATTGTAGGTCTAAACACTGACACTATCAGCTCAAACAGTCAGCGTGGGGATTCTACATGTTGTTTACCTAACCTCTCCTCCTCCTCTCTGACTGACATGCTTTTTCCTGTGAATGGAATGTTTAACTAGCGTCCCTGGGTATTGGTTAAAGTCATTGCTTGCGTGTTTACACAAGATAAGAGAATACACTTCCAGAGTTTAACCTTGTTTAGTTACAGCACAAAAAGCTTTGTTTTTTTCTCTTCCAATCATAAATCCTACCATGAGGTTGTTTTAATCTCTTGAACATCTACGACTGAATTTAGGGCTTTGGTGTTGTGTAAATGATTAAGCCTGTGATTAAGATTAACAATGAATTTATGTAGCAGTTTGTTTGTGTGTAAAATCTAGTTATCAAAGCCAGAATGATGTAGAGACTTTGGATTTCTGCTGCAATTGAGTATTTTCCCACAGACGCCTCTGGCACTCCTCCATCACCCCTCCCCCAATTTACGGCCATGCATTTGTCTGAGAGCAGCGTCTCCTTGGAGAATAATCAGATCCACACACAGAGGGAGACAGAGAGAAGGGGGAGAAGAGGTGGAGAGAGGGAGGGAGAAAAAGAGTAGAGGGGACAATGCTGTGGACCCCTACGTCTAAGGGGTGGTGTATGAAAGGGCCCAAGGCTAAGAGCAGTCAGTCAGGACCCTTTAATAAAGCAGGAGGCTGAACTAAAGGCACCAGAGGGGGTTTCATAAACTCATTCTAAAACACACACACACACACACACACACAACCTAACCTTCACCGCATCTACTATATGACAGCAGCTTACATATCGGGTAATCTTACCATGACATAATGGCGCTGCATCTCTGTCTTCTCATTGGCCAGTTTGTCGTACTCCACTTTAAGACTGGGGTGAAAAGAAAACAGATCAGTTACTTAACAGATATGCGCTTTCTTCACAGCATAAACCCACAAAAATAATCCTTACCGCCAACAATAAACTCAGGTTTTACGGCAGTTAATTTCAAAGCAAAATCAACTTGTTAACTTAAAATGATTAAAATGTTTTTGTTTTTTCTCTCCAAAGGGATGGATCAGATTTTTTTTTTTTTTTGACCTCCCTTCCGCGTTCGAATGTAACACAATTAGCCTGAGAGGTAATTGTACAAGCTCCGTTACAGGCATATAACTCTAAATGATTACCTGTGATACTGGGCTTGCAGGAACTGAAATTCGTCTTTGATCCTGTCACAGGACTCCGCCACTGTGAATTTGAAGCCTGGCTGACCAGGCTGGTGGGGCGCCTGAAAGACAGCCATCACATCAATCAAACTCAATTACATCCTCAGAGAACCAAATTTGTTTTCCACCGACTGCAGAGCGAGGCTCTAATGCATTCTGGGCCCTGGGAGAGCAGCTCTAATATTTCAGCCTGAATGAGGGTTGGGGTGACATCTGGGAGATTGCTGGAGTACCAGTAGCATTCTGACAAAGGAGGCGGGGGAATCTTTACAGTTCTGGGACCGCCTGAAGGGCCAGCCATTTTAGAGCTTCACATAAACACCAGTGGGAGAAATGGGGTCGCCTCGCTTGGATGGGTCTGAGCGTGCCAAACTGCGCCTGTAAAAATGCCGTTGTTTTCGCCCTCTCCTTAACATAGTTTAAATCAAGGTGCTTGCAGAAAACATGGAAATGCACTTGAGAACAAAAACGTTCAAAAAGGTGATTCTTTACCATTCAACATCAACTGCTTTATTGACAATAGGCTTTTTTTTTTTTTTTTTTTAACCATGCTTGATTGTGCTTCCAGTTGCCCTGCTCTATTGCTTCAAAGCATTAACACAGACATGGGGGCTTAGCAAATCATATGAAGGTGCACACCATGCACATCAGGATGTCATTTGTCATCTGCCCTTGCTCTCCAGCTAAACCGATGCAGATGTAGCAATTATGTTCCATATTAGTTCAAGAGGCACAACTTACCGGATGCCGGCCCTGTGGATACATATTGAAATGTATCCTTTATTTATTGGAGGTCTATTTGGTGGGGAGGTGTCCACTGGCACGCCACTGTACCCGACAAAAATCAGTCGGACACGAAGCCCACTGGACGCTGGGGGGCAAAATCCTGTGCTCTCAGATCTCTGCTGCTTGATCCCTTTTCGTGCAAAGAATGAAAACAAACAGATGAGAGAGAATGTTACATTCAAACACAGGGTTAAATGAGTTTGCGGTTCAGAACAAGACATGGAAACAGAGCTCTAGAAGCGCGTTTATAACGTATTCTCATTTGCACATAAAATCAATAATAAATAATAAAAAAATATATATATAAATTTTTTAAAAAAAAAACACAAACCTACCGGGCGCTACTTAACGCTGTAATGCTGTTTGCCAACGCTGGCTGGGAATTTCTACAAGCTCTTAAGCTAATGATCATCAGACTGGAACAATCAGCACTACACTTACTAGAACGCGTGATCGATAAACATGAGAAACCCTAAATAAAGCGGATCGCAAGAGTGAAACGACGACACACTACTAAAAATATGAAAATGCAACTTGGTTTCTTTGTTTGGCGACTGATTTTCTGAAGAAGGGGAAAAAATATCTATTGTTGCACTTCATATTGCATGAAACGATTGACCAAATAAGGGGCCGTTCACATCGAACACATCCTTAAATCCGTCTGAGCTGTTTTCAATTGTTTTTCTATGTAAACATGCGCTTGACGGACGCCTTTGACCGTTGCGCCGCGTTTTTTAGACGTCGTGTCAAGTTAAAAAGAACTTCAACTATTAAAAACGCGTCTCGAGACACCTGCGTTTTGTTCTATTCATACCTTTATAAAGCTAAAACACGTTAGTTTAGAACGGCCCATAAAAAGCCCGTAATTAAGTCGGCAAAAAGTGATAAGGCTGAAATGAGGAGTTCGGTTGCTGTGTGAGTGTATGAGCAGCGTTTCAAGACTTGGTTGGATAACAAGCTATTGTTGCTAGCTAACCTGCTAGCCCATCGTACCTGTCTTTGTGCGTCCGAATCGCCGAATCACTTCCACCGTTTCAGCAACTGCAATCAAGTTCTGAAATGTTAAACACCAATTTAATGTCTTACTCTTCGGCGCTGAGAGGAAGAAACGGTTCCTGGTGGACGCAAACGGCGAAAAACATCTCCCGTGAGCGCTCGCTCTCTCTTTCTCAAAAGAGGCGACTCGAGGAGTGTGTGAATCTCCGCGCGAGGGTCCAAGGCAGAGCAATACAGAAACGCCAAACTCCACAGCGCAGAAAAATGTTCGCGTAATCCACCAGAAAACACTGCCAAAAATGTACTTCCGATTTTGAAGAGGTTTGCAACGTTTAAAAGAGTAACGTTGTACTTCTTCGCCTTTCGCTCATTTCCCCCTTCTTCCAGCAACGCAACCCTGTGCCACACACAGACAGTCTACTGACACGAGGGCTGAGCCTTTGTGGCCAATCAGGTGAGAGAACTGAGAGTTTTGCCTTGGCGGCCAATCGCAGGGCCGTGTCCCCACGTGGGGACTGCGCCCTGACGCAGGACATCATCCTCGCCATTTTAGATCAGAGCAGGTAGCAAGCTGAACATTTCTAGGTATTTCTGAACAAAGTGGACCGATGTCACAATAAATGACTTTGTTTGTAGTTCAAAAATAACAGACGCCGTATACAAAGTAGGCGTCTTTTGGGCCAAAAACCAAGTGTTTTAATTCGTATAAGGGTGTTAAAACGTCGGATGTTTACATAAAGGTAGCTATCATTCTGTCGTAAAGTTTTAAGAGGACAACGGAATATTAAGTGATTATAAAATAATACACTTTAATATCTGTTATCTATTGTAATATCAGATTCGGGTTAGAAGTTTTTCTCGCGATGTTATTATTTCTATATCGTGTGTACAGTTGGCTCAGTTAAGTCAATTTTCAGTTAGCCTATAGAATACGACAAAACACGTACTGTAGTTTGGAATAAGCCGTAAATAATTGTATTTATTCCATTTAAAAAAACAAAAAAACAGGTCTAATCGGTGTTTAGACATCAGGCAATGTTTTTAAAGATTTATTTAGCCTGTGTCATGTTAATAACACCTCAGTATGTGCGGCTATAAGAATATGACCTATCATCAAGATGGACAGATAGCTAGCGTTGGGAATAAGATGATTGTTCAGGTTTGATCTCCGTGAACAATTGCCATGTCTGAGCTCAGCCGAAGCACCCAATCCTGTGCAGTTTCTTCCGCTGCACCCACGTGGGCTTCCTTTGCGGCTTTACAGCTTCTCGCCCAATCGCAAAGCAGCATTCATATTCTCTCGACTGCAATTGGACGGTTAAGGTTAAGGCTGTCATTCAAGAAGGTTTGTTGTCAATCAATACCACGCGGGGTCAAGCGCTGACAAATGCCTGTGCTTCTCGCTCTTCTGCCCGTGAATAGTGCCTGGAATGGCTGCTTAATTAGCTTCGAATGGCTTTTCTTTCCAGTTCAAACAATCTGTTACTACCACGCGGTAATGAGAGCCTAGCAAAGAAGCATGCAAACACTTAATAACATTAAAAAAAAAAAATCCCTTCACTCATAATCACGTTACCCACGTACCAATAAAGTCATATCAATGTCACCTACAATTTTGTAAACGAAGGGACCTTAATAATTATTAAAAGCTTATCTACTTACTGATGTTTTGAATACACCAAAACATCAAGACAAACGTCTTCAGATGCATGAGCTATAATTTTATTTATTGAAAAAGAAATAAAAGGTAATATACGTTGTTAGATCATGTTTGTTAACAAATGTGTTGAAAGTCGGTATTTATGCAGCAATTAATACTTTGTGATTAGGGACTTTTAAATTGTATGATGCTACCAACAAACAGGCAATTAAAAAAAAAAATTATTTAGGTATTATTTTTTATTTAAATTATTATTATTATTATTTCACTTGTGGTTGGGCACGTGTCCCAGTATTTCCATGTGACATACTTTCTATTTTATAATACACATACCAACATGGATAATCTACAACCTATAAACACCAGGGTGGTCTAGTAGATTTTCAAAAATTACAATGCACCATGACTTTGCGTAATGTTTATTCCAGGTCTGGGACTACTTAAAGTGTGGTGATGTGAAGACTAGTATTTATGGACTGTGGTTTTGGTTTTGTATGGGGGGGGTGTCATGCACAGAGACACACGTCAGGTTCTGTGGTTGGACTGTGACTGATACCATTGATTCTGTCCATCTTTGTGAGAAAAAAAAAAAAAGAATAAATCAGAAGGTGCTTATCAGGGTTGTTTCTTTGGCTTAGAAAGAAGCAGAATGTATGTGTGTGTGTGGGGGGGGGGGGGTGTCAGAGCTGGCAGACTAATCTCTCCCAGGCAACCCCCCATCCTCCTCAATAGAAAGTGCTTGGATTTAGAGCAACAAAAGACTAGGCCTAACCCCAGGGAGAAGACCAGGGCCCCTCCACTCACGCAGACCTCCTCACTGTTTATTTACATGGAAACCCCAGCCACTGTGAAACTCCCACCCCCAGAATTTACACATGCCACTATTTGCAGAGGTGCTTTTAATTCTTCATAGAACAAGGATAACCCACCCTGCTTTCAACCTGAGCTGCTGCCCAGTTCCCACACACCCACCTGGCCCCACACACACAACCAAAACACATGGCTACAAACAGACTGTCTGCGCTCAGACATTTGAATAACAATGTGTGCAAAGATTCCTGTTATTAAGGTAGTGTGTGTTTTTATGTTTCTCCCTCTCACACATGCTGCTATTTGAAAGAAGCCATTATAGATGCCTCTTCCCTGTTTTGGCTCAGCCATTTTTAACATACAGTATTATGCCAGTTCATAAGGAGGTCATACCTCTTGGGAGCTCCATTAAAATTGGTACACTGAAAACAAGGCACAGATAAATTGGAGAAACTGCAGCAGCATCCATCACTACCGATTGGTGCCGTATGCAGATTGCTCAGGATGTGGTCATTTATGTGATGCATAAAATGCCAGGGTGAAATGTAAACTCTCAGCCCATAAATGAGTAATGTGCCACACTCTCCACCATATTCAATCAGAGGTTCCTGCCCACAGAGCAGAAAATGATGAGTGAGTATTGTGCTACAGCACTGTCTCTAGGGCAATGACATGCTCGCGCTTTGGTACCTAAAAGCCAAGAGAACAGAGAGTGCAATCACACAAGTGCACACACCCACACACACACACACACACACATTCCAATCCCACAATGGACCCAGTGTGTGGTGAAGAGAATTGAATGGCCCACAGTGTATCAGGGTGACTCGTCAGGCTGTAATCAATGCAAACAGGATGAAAGGCCTTATCAAAAGGGACAAATGCAGACATGAACAGTGTCGCCAAACAAAAAAGGATGGAGCCGTTGGCAGAGGCTCCAGTCCAGGCTGAATGCAGCCAGCAGTGGGTAAACAGAGCCAATTACTACTCTGAAATTCTAATTCTCTGACATCAACAGCCACTCACTGATATCTTAAATCCTCAAGTAGAGGCATTAGCACCGCATGCTGCAAAGAAAACGGAAATGCATTCCCGGCCTGTGCTGCACTGTTTACACAGTGCTGCACTGTATAAATGATACAATTTTAGGGTGAGATTTATTTTACAGTTTAGCTGAGAATTACTGTATGATGATTATAATAAATCATTTTCCTCGATATTGTTTTCTGTGACTGCCACTAATAACATGCGTTGCAATAAACACAATTTTCCTCAGCATTTTGATTTCACTTCTAGAAGATCTTGTAATGTGTGAGACTCTCAAAGGTACAGCTGCCTCACCAATTTGCTGGAACTGCAGAGGGTAAAGAACTGGCAGGATGAACAGTAAAGATCCCCCCCAAAAGCTCTCAACCACAATGACCTCCTCACTGTGTTGTTGTAAAAATCAATAGCCCTGTCTACGCTGGCTTTAGAAGGGGCCTAACAGCCACAGAAAGGCCTCACACACACTCCCTCCGGCCTGCTAATATTTCACTAGTAGTCAGATGGTCATTTTTTCCTCATTTGGAGGATCTGTAGAGAGTATATTCATATCCTCAGAGCAAGGGTTAATGCTATTCAGCCAGTGACAATAAAATGCTACAATGAGTCCCGTTTTGAGGACACAGCCGCATTAATGAATATTGTGTGCAGCGACTCATCTGTCAAGAGGCTTGTATGCTCCCATTTACAAAGCCTCTCCTCCTCCATAATGGTAACGGCCATCATTTATTCCACTCAGGCTGGCAGACTGTGCGATATCAAACCCTTGAAGTTTGACCTCCTGTCAGGCATTCTTAGCTACAATAACTACTGAAAGCCTCTCTTGTGCCATTGTTGATTAGCAATCCATTAACACAGAGCACCGAAAAACACGTAGCTTTAGGTTCACCGTGAAGCAGGGAGAGGATGGCACTTGAGAATATACGTTTTTTCTTCCTCCTGCTGAGGGGATTTTTGTTTTGTTGTAAACATCTCGCTGTCCCCTCTGCTTTCTTGTTAGCATCAAGCTGTGGCTGTACTGAGAAAAAAGGACCTCTGTTATCCCCTCTTGTCTTTTCTCTCCAAGTTATATCTCACTCTAGGCCTGAGCAATGCCTTAAGTTAATTGTTAGCGACACATACTTCGGCATTTACATCAATTTCACAATGAGCCGCTAAAGTTCCTAGAGCTTTTCCTTTGAACTCCTGGAGCACGAACTGCTCTCTGTCTCTGCTTCATTCGTTCTCTCTCATTAAAGCAGAGGGGGATTAGTCACTGGGAGGGAGATTTTAATGGGGTATTGTGTCATTATTATTCCACACTGATCAACAAGGCCTTCTCACTTGCCAAACAACACTGTCCCCCTAGTGAAGTCATGTGCACACTCATAAACTACCCAAACAACAACAGCACAAATTGTTCCTATTTTTCTTTAGGGTTGTAAACCTTACAAATGTCCAGCTCAAATTGTCCCCAATGGATGAAGAACACAGTGGGCCATAATGAAGGTGTGAAGTCACCACAAGGGAGGAGGGGACAAATTATGTCATCATTATCTTATGGGGGAGGCTGTTTTTCACCCGTTACAGAAGAACTCACCCTCAAAATGGATCCAGCAGATGTGTTTATTGAACTGGTCGGGCAGATCTGCCCATCTTGGAATATTCAGCTCGCTTTTGTGCCATAGTGAGTCTGACCAATTGGGCAGACTCCCACCTTAAGTTTATTTTTTGGGTTGGACTGAATACTCACCGTGAGATGGATTTGCCTGAGATAGGGAATCTCACATGGATTGAGTATGTGAAGGTAACTCTGGAGATGTTGTTACCCTTCAGGTGCGACGGAGACCCCTCTGCTCCTAGCTCCGATAGTTCCGGAGACCCCCTCGACAGAGGCACCTCTGCTTCCAGCTCTTCCTCCTGTGGCTCTGCCCGCTCCTCCTCCAGCGGCTCCACTCACTCCTCCTCCTGAGATGCCAGTGGCACCACCTGTTCCGCCTACTGCGACTCCACCCACTCCTCCTCCTGACAATCCTATGGCTCCATCCGCTTCACCTCCTGAGAATCCTGTGGCTCTGCCCACTCTGCCTCCTTTGGCTCCGCCTCCTGCAGCACAACCCCCTGAACTTCCTGCGGCTCAGCCTCTTGAGCCTCTTGAGCTCAAGAGGCTGACATTTTTAAATAAAAAAATCTAGAGTTCAGCAAATTGTGTTATTGTTCCTATCACAAATGTATTAAGTAAAATTGTAATGTACAAGTATATGACTCTATATATCAATAATGATTATTTTAATGGCTTTGCTATGTAAGCATCATAACAATGTAAATACATGATAGTCCATGCATGTTATTACAGGCCAGGCTTTAAATGCAACACTCAGTTTTATACAATGTGTAACAAGGGCTTTTGTGTTTCAGTATAATTAGCTTTTATTTTAGTTTTTATTTTATTTTATGCTGAACTTTTATTCATTCTGGTTTCACTTTCACTTTCTTCTTGTGTTTTTGGTGATTCACATTCTTCATGCATATCATCCCCTACTGGGCAGGGAGAAGAATTTCTTGCAAAAAAGGACTTAAATATTTCTCACCCACACCTATCATATCACTCCTGAAGATATGGATTAAAACACTTGAGTCATATGGATTACTTTTATGATGATTATATAGGTTTTTTGGAGCATCAACATTTTATGGACCTACAGAGCTGAAATATTCCTCTAAAAATCATAATTTGTGTTCTGCAGAAGAAAGAAAGCCTTACACATCTGGAATGACTTGAGGGTGAGTAAATGATGACAGAATTTAAATTTTTGGGTGAACTATCCCTTTAATGAAGGCACCTTGCAAATGTTTTAAATTTTATAACATATTGTGTATCTAAAAATAATTAATTTGTGCATTATTTTAGCTAGCTTTGGAGTCATGAAAATGTATTTTAATTTCATTTCTTTTTTCCAGTCATGTTATTTTTATTTTTATTTCAGTTAAATTTTCATTTAGTTTTCATTTTAGTTTTTGTTAATGGTAATAACACTGCCCTCCCCCGCTCTATTTGAAACATCATTGCTAGTTTATACTCATGCAAGGGGGAAAAGATAAAAAAAAAAACAAAACTCAAAAATTAATCCAATTCTATTTAGATTCCGTTTCTTTCCCCCTCTACTGTATTTTCCACACAAATCAACACTATCTGTTGTACATCTGTGAAAGTCTCATTTCTTGCAGTAGCAAGAAAATCAATGGAGTGTGATTGATGTAAGCTTTGTGCCTGACAGTTCCTTGATGAATCTAAGCAAAACTAATTGTCTGACAGATTTCCAGTACGCGTGTGTGTATGTGAGTATGTATGTCAGCCGTGTGTCTATGAGTTCCAAGCTGCTCAGAAGAGAGACAGGGAGACAGCAGAGCATATTACAGGAACGTTGATGTGCATTATTTTGTAGATCACTTCAAGACTGCATGGAGATCTGTTGCCATGGGAACTGAAAGCCCAGTGGATTGTGGGTCAATCACAGGGAGACTTGTCTGAGCAGATACAGGGGGAGTCGTCTGTCTGCAGCTGAGAACGCCACCCTCGGGACAAGCTGCAGGTGGTTGACTGGGTCATCAAGTCATCAACGTGCCAGAAACCAAACCGGGGCCCCTCAAAATGTAAGCACAATTCCCACATGCCAGGCAATGGAGATACACAGCAAAGTGGACCTTAGACTATAGGGGTAGCATGAGCTCCGACCCAATGTCCATCCTGAAACAATCTCTAATGCTGAAAGAAAGATGCAGGCGCAGGTTGTATCCTCCCACCTCCCCCATAATGCAAAACAGCTTTAACATGCTGTCTACTCACATAACTGCTCTGTCGGTGGATGCTTGGAGAGTCACCGCATATTTGGAGCCCTGTCTACATGCCAAGTTGTTATCTCCTACGTGCTTGTTACTCACTTCCAGAATGTCATATGTACTGAATGCCACTATGCTTGCTTGCCACATACACACACACACTGGCTTGCTACTGTTCAATCAAAAATCTGTTATAATTTCTTGTGACATCTGTGCATACAGATGTAATAAAAACAAATTACATTAATTTGCAAAAATGAAATTAAGAACACCGTAGTCAAAACATAATCTCTTTGTAAAGGTACAGTACATTGTTGCCATGGGAACAAGTATGAAATGTGCAATCCACAGCAAACGAAACATACCCATGTTCACTCATATGATAAACGATGACTCAAATTGTACAGAATGCATATGTTCCTCCTAGATAAGCAGACTGACAGTTAATACTTCTAATTGATTAATTATGAAATGAAAGAGTGGCTGACCAGTCAACCTAATCCTGAACTGTAGAAGTTGCCAACTACAGATAGAAAACCACAAATCAAACAGATTAATTTAAGTAATTCATTCAAGTAATATTTAGGAATTTTGGTCACTGGATGGAAAAAAAGGCTTTCAATGCTAGTGAATGCTTTGAGAAGGATTTGGAGGCAGATTAAGTTATCAGTTGTCTGGCCAACAGTGGTGATTATAGAGATGTATTACAAGCAAAGAACACAGTTATGACAATAATTGGTATTGCACCACATGCTCCAAGAACCAGAAGACCTTTGATTAAAAGGATTTGCCAAACCACATTTCTGGAATGCTTTGATAGATCGTATACATATTGTAACTCAAAATAATGTGCATTTAATATTTGGGCCTTTTTTATGTTTTAGATAACATCAGTGTTTGTGCGGAAAAAGATAATTTGCATAAAATTATCCAGCCATGTCTACCTGTTCCACACCTAATCTCCATCAGCATGGCCATGCACTCAATTTGATAGGAAGGAAAACGGTGGTGCTTGGACAGGCTCAGGCAACCACTGTGTGCTACTTTCATAGAACAAAGGCTGGCGCTTACTTCACACGGTCCCTATTCATTTTCTTCCAAGATACTGTAATTTCTTGACTTCCACACCATGGAGAGTCTCTTTTCTTATTTCCTGCCACAAAAGCAATAAAGCCCTGCTCCTCCAGGCAAAATTGCCTGTGCACAAGCACTCCTATAGCTGCTGACTGACACATGCTCCCTAAAAAAATTACTCCTCCATCTGCGGTACCGCGCCACCTCTGAGGGGGACTCCACTCTATTATTAAGTTGAAAACGAGAGAGAAAGATAGGGAGGGAATGTAATAGAGTGATAAGGTGAGAGAGGAGGAGAAAAATGAGAAGGACGACTAGAGTTAAGAAAAGAGGGAGAGAGATGTCTTTAAGGTGGGACAACAGATCGATTGGATAGAGTGGAATTTTAAGAGTCTGAGCCTGCAGCTGGAGCTCTGGCCTTCTGCAAAGAGATCACTCACTGGGACGAGGAGATCCATGAAGCAGAGCCTTTCTGATCTCGCTGGTGGGTCTGCAAACTATCAACTGGAAATGACATTGATCACTGATCTGAAACATCTATGTTCTCTGATCTGCCCCAGTTTTTAGGTTGACAAAGCCAATCAATCATTTAACTACTGAAAATAGCAATGCGATAAATATTGAATTCTCATTGCACTGCATTGATATCACCGGAATGAGGTCTAATTTAAGATTTTTTTATATAGTACAGTGCTAGAATCTTATACGAGTGAAGAGAGAAGCCATGCAAATTAATGTAGTGCTACAGTGTGAATCTAAGCCTCTTATTTTCCCTTCAAATGAGGATTTAAATTGACTTCCTTTTTAAAAAAATATAATTATTAGCCTGTGCCCTCCAAAAGTCTTCCTGAAAGCGCCTGCAGCATGCCACTTATTAACATACACACAACCTACGGCAAGCTTAAAACAAATAGTATATTTAGCATGCTGTAATGGCATTAAATTTAGCTGAATTCAGGAGTGTGTCTCGCTTTTAAGCGGCCCCACTATCATGGCTTCAGTACCGCAACTCCTCCACTTCGATCTGCTCTGTTTACACACAATTTTACTCCTCCACCTCCCCCGTTTGCACGCTTCTCTCAGCTACTCAACAAATTGTGCTCAAATACTGATCCAGAAATCTAAGACAATCATAAATAATAAAAGATTACACCAGTCTCAGAGCACACTGGTAGTTTGCCAGCAGCAACGAGCACACAGAGAAATAATTGTTAGCCATCTGTGCACCAGCTTGGTAAGAGAAGAGGGTAAATAAAGAGCACAGTGTACCTGCTACAGTGCGCTCGTCAAAGCTAGCCAGCATTAAAGGCTTTGATGACGTGTGGCGTCCAAACATTGTCATGAAGCAACAAAAATGTGGGCCGACATTCTAGGCCTGTGATATTAACATCACATTTGGCTAATGACTGCGCCGCCATGCAAACACTGGTGCAATGTATCACTCTGCCAGAAGGAGATTGGTTGGAGAGTAAATAGAATGGCAAATGATTACATTTACATCTGACACATTTTATGTTCCAGAGGGGAAAATGATGTCATAAACGCTCCCTCTTTGTAGCCACATTAATCATTTATCCCACCAAAGCCAAGACTGGTTTTACTGGAGCACTGCTAACACGCCTGGCCACATATCTCATACAGCTTGTCACTGAGATTTCTTTGCAAACCACATATCAGTTTACCTGCAAAATGGACCATGAATAAAGTCTAGCTAATCAATACAAACTTTTCCAAGCATTACTCCACTGCTATGCATTTCAAAATGTAACTAAAACCAACTGTCTTGACTGGGTGAGAATAGAAAAGAAAATGTGAGGATTAACAGTTGCCCACTCAGCATGGGGTGTCTCTCAGACTGATAAAGTGTAAAAACATTGTGTGTGAGTGATTTAATAAGAGCACGTATGTGTGTTTCACAGAAAAAGAAGATGGTAATAGTGTTGAATTGAGAAACAGAAAGTGAAAGGGTATGCACAAATCACAGATGTTTTCTGCTTGTTGTATCCAAGAGGTCTGACAAAGCACTCTTCCTCCCTCTCTCCTTCTTTCTCTCTGTATGGCTAAGATGTAAAAATACATTTTCAGGTCCAATGAACAGTCCAGAGTGAGGAGAAAGGGGTTGCAGGGCCAGGGCCTACTCATGCTGGTGCTGCATCTGGAGTGTGAAAGGCAGATTAATAGGTATTATCTGACGTGCCACTAGGTGACTTGCCGGGTGCTCTGCGCACACTGGGTTCTCAAACTGCTCTGTGACATTTCATAAGATAATACAGCAACAACAACAACAACCAAGTTTCTATATTAAGGTGAATCTCTACCTGGACTCCAACGTTGATTATACAGTCACATGACCTCTATGGGGACAAATATTGACCTACCCCAGATAGCTCCCTGAAATACTCCTAACACAAACAAAAACATCACTTTCTCAGCACTCCACACCTTAATCTAAGTGAGGACTGACCTAGACTGTGACCTTTCATCCCACAGGAATGCCACTAAGGAGAATGAGAGAAGAGAGAGAGAGGGAGGGAGAATGTGTGTGTGTGAGAGAGAGAAAAATTAGGTGAGTTGAGCGGGAGGATAGGCAGCAGTAATGAGCTGTGTTTATGTTCAGCACTCTCCTGTTGATGGCAGTTAATGAAGCCGAGTACAGTTAGCAGAGGGATAGGGACACGCTATCAGTAGTTAAAATCCCCCTCATTAGCGGAGCTTAGGAGGGGAGAGGAGACAAACACAGGCAGGTGCACCAGCTGCACTTCTCTTTCTATTTCAGAGGCCGCTGAGGGAATGGTGTGTATAAGTGTGTGTGTGTTTGTGAGTGTGTATAAAGACTGTATATGCTGTAATCTCCTTCATTAAATATGTCCTACTTTGTCAAAATAAACATCCATCTATCTATCTATCTATCTATCAATCCATCCATCCATCCATCCATCCATCCATGCTGAGACAAAACCATGCACTATAATTCCCTTCGAAACTGATCAATTATGTAACTAGACAATTTAGATTTGAGTGGTATCGTTTGCATTTGACATGCGAAGGGGACTTGGGTTCAAATCCTGACATAGTATATACAGTTTTATTAGCTTGACAGCCAATGATCACCAGTTGGCATGATGCTTCTGCATTCAAGATAAAATTGCTTAATTGGTATGGTAAAAAAGAGGCTTTACCTTGCCAAACCACAGAAACATTCATTTTAATATATATAATTTAACTGAACATTGCCCAAGTATAGTGACATTATTGTTCATATATATCGTTTCACTCAACGAAATTTCCGATATTAAAACGCATGAGTCATTCATCATCACAACACTAATATTTCAGCATTCCACTAACATTAAGAGGAACGTCATCAGTATATATTACATATAAGGAATTGTGGTTCTAATTTTCCATCTAATTCTGCTGTTTTAAATGCAAGATTGAAAGTTTGGTTTGTTCAAAACTGTTTATAGAAAGTTCAACAGGGTATACATGACTCTAGGCTTCGACACTCTCAGAACTGTATATAAATATTAAAATATTTTGTATATAAGCACAATTTTTCTAAAGAAGCTGATACTAACACAGTCATCATGGACTTTATCAGCATAATGACAGTCATTCCTTCAGGGGCCATATCTGCATAATAACAAATGTACCGCACATAGTTCCTGCAACAGCTGAGAATGGAATTGAATCTTCAGAGAGCCCACAGGCTCTTCCAAAATGCCAGACCTTAATGAAAGCCTTACAAAGTACTTAACACCCATCTGACTATCAGTGCAGTGTTTTCAACTTGTCAACAGCTGCTAATGAAGTTTATGTGTATCAAGAAAATTTTGGAGAAAGAGAAACTGCAAGTGGTACTATATTTTTACATTTTCTGATGGTGTTTGTTAAAATCCCAAACCCTAAGTGTGAGCAATAGGAATAGAAATGATTCCTTTAGCAAGTACTGCTCATAAACGTAGATTGAGAAGGAAAGAAATAGGAAGGGGGTGAAAAGTGAGAGGCTGAGGGTCAGAGAGTAATAGAGAGGGAGACAGAGCACTTTACAACGTGACGGACTGAATTGTATGCCATCTCAACCACAGGCCAGGCTGCATCCTGTAATCTGCTCACACCGCTTTAACCACTGCCGCTGCTGCTGGCAGCCAGTACAGACGCAGCCGAGCCTAGGCTTGCCTGTTTGTTTACGCAGCATGCAGACCCAGCCATTAACAACGGGAGCCCTGTCAGGGAATAAAAAGAGACACTTTTCATGTCTGAGGACTTTAATTGTGGCTCTTGTGTGATGTTTTTCCCCGCTTCTGACCCCTAGAGCTGAGGTCGGGAAGCCGCTTAACATGGGGTTTAGTGTGGAGCCGACTGCCCTGTATTTGGGACTGTGGTGGTGCTGAATGGTGCCTGGGCCCCTGCGGTTGTGTGCAACGTCTATGGCTAAGCAATTGATTCAGCTATATAGCACATAGACTTCTATAATTGTTCCTCAGGCACCAGGATCACAGGATCTATTCAGATGGGCACACTGCTGCTACTTAGACCGTGATGTCTTATTTGCATTCTTGTTCAGAATCTATTTTGATGTAATATTTCATATGGTAGCAAGCTGTAAAATGTAGCACTGAAGCATTTCCTCTAAAACCCAGAGGCAGACAAACATTCCTCTCCCTCGTCATTACTCACTGCAAGTGTGCAGAAAAGGGAAGACTGCACAGACAATCCTGCATGTGGGAATCTGCAGTACAGTATACTTGTAGCAGCTGTTAATATTTACAACTCTTTCTTTCTTTTTAATGTAATTGTGTAGCTTTCTTTTGCTCTCCATCCATCCATCCATCCATCCATCCATCCATCCGTCTATCTATCTATCTATCTATCTACATCTTATAGAGTTTTGTGTTCCTTGCCACAGTCGCCTTCAGCTTGCTCACAGGGGTTCTAAATACAATTATTATTTAATTATTATACACAATTTACAATCATATTTAATCAAATCTATATGTTAAGCATTATATAATGTAATAAGGTTTGTTAATATCATAAAATTATTATAAAGCAGTATCTATAGTTTATAATGAAGAATTTTATGTAGGTTTATTTTTGATCTATCAACAAAACCAGCTTTGACTTGATTTAGTAGGCCTGTATGATTTTGTCTGACATGTAATAGGTTGATGAATAGCTACACATCCACACATTTAACACACTTCTAAAGCCTGACATATATGAGATATAAAAATGTATACAAACATTATGCAATATGCATCTTTACTGCCAAAATTATTGGAACGCATAAAGTAATAATAATATTTGACTTTCAATTCAAACTTAATAATAAGTTTGACTGAACAAGTTAGTTCAAAATAAATCCAAAGACATATTTAAAGGGATAGTTCACCCAAAAATGAATATTATCTCATCATATACTCACCCTCATGCCATCCCAGATGTGTATGATTACTTTTAAGGATTTTGGAGCTTAAAAATCTTCCATTGTATGGACCTACAGAGCTGCGACATTCTTCTAAAAATCATAATTTGTGTTCTGCAGAAGAAAGAAAGTCATACACATCTGGGATGCCAGGAGGGTGAGTAAATCATGAGAGAATTTTAATTTTTTGGGTGAACTGTCCCTTTAAGAAGTAGTACATTGTTTTATTCACATTTCCTTTCACAAACATATCCTGTAACCCCCCCACAAATCTGCATTTCCAGTCAGACAAATCAGCAGTCCTGCAGGACACTGTGGGGACAGAGGGGGAAGATAAGTTGGCATGACTCTATTTTTTCCCCTTTGATATCTCCAGGATAAGTCTGACCCTCTGGGTATCTTATCTCATTCTTAGATTCTGTGCAAATGTACAGTTTAGTCTGAGAGCTTCCATCAACAGAATATGACAGGGACAAAGGGCAGGACCTGTGGGAAAAGGAAGGAGAGAAAACGGTGACTCAGGCCTGGGTGACACAGTTTCTGTCCCCAGCGCCTTGAGATGGCTGTATGAGAGATCTGGGTCTGCAGTACCTAGCAGAATGGTGCTCTTCCACTCCATCACCCCCCAGCCAATGGGTTGTCGAGAGTGGGGTGTCAACTCCCATTATGCACAGAGCCTTCATCCCATTATGCACAGAGCCTTCATCTAAGCTTCCCACTGTGCTGCTGTTACGGAGAGCGCAGAGGCCTCGGAGGTGACGTGAATTACAGTGGATGGAAAGCACCACATTTGGTGGAGCCCGTTACCTTTGATGCACAGCCATGAACCAAGCCATTGCGGTGGTATTTTCCAGGTGCTGGGCGGGTAATTAAGTTACTGATGTTCAGAAGCTCTTGGGTGGCCTACGCCGGTATGTGGCATTGGTATAACAGGGTCACTGGTAAAACAACCACATCCCCTTTTGCTATGGACACACACACATATGCACATTGTGGTGTCTGCGCTCTCAGCCCATTTTGGTAAAACTGCTGCCTGGCAGTGCCTGCCATCCCACCCAGCATGGGAAAAGCTGAGGTCAGGGCCATCAGCCAGTGCTGGCTCACTCTGTTACCACAGATCCGTGTGTGAAGGAGGGAGAGCCACAAATTTTATTACAGACTAAGAATTACAGAGAACTGGACAAATTTGAGGCCACCATAAAAACAAACATATCCCACATACCAACTTAAAAGACAATTTCCCTTAGTCACAGAAAAATGCAAACAACTGACACAAACATCCTCAAGGTTTCCAAGAAATGTGACCAACAATATATTTACCATTTTCAACCCAATCCCAAAATGTATTTCCCTGCAACACAGTATGCAAAAAGCAGTATTTTAAATGAGTAGGGTGTCTGTATACTTAGTATTTATAATAAATTAGATGAACAATACCCAGATGACATTCTGAAATTCTGAGGTGTGCAACCGGCCAAAGAGCCATCATGTGTAAGTGTTATAGGTCAAAAATTGTGGACAAACTGGTGTTGCTTAACAACACCACTCAAGTAAATTGTTGACTTGTCAAAGAACACATACGTAGGTGAAATGACAATACCAACATAATAGATGTAGCAGTCTACATCCGATAATGTATTTATACTAAACACCTGCACATGAACAGTGCAAGTTCTTCATTAAATTTAGTACATAGTAGTGTTGTCAAAAGTACCGGTACTTCGGTACCAAGTCGGTACCAAAATAAAAAAGATACCAGTGTTTCTCCAGTACCGGTAGTACCAAGGACCGACTCTATCCGATACCAGCGTGCAATATGACTGACACACAACAGCTTTAAAATGCTCAAAGGCTTAATTTGAACACATGCTCTGTTACTCCTTTTACACTGAAATGAACAATTAACCAAATTAAAACCATGACATGTCCTTGTGTGATGTATTAAAGCACTTAAGTCTGCAATCTTAGTGTAGATGAGCTGTGTACTTTAAATGAATTTATAAATCCGACCACTCATACTCTGGAAACTTCACAGACACTCATTCACGTTGTATGAGATGACAAAGCAGAGCACTAATCCACTGTGAACCATGCAGCACATGTAAACTATATATTTATATAATTAAAATCCCAGCTTTTGCCCTTTAATCTCAGCTCAGCTTTATTTATATCACATTTAAAACAACAGAGTTGACCAAAGTGCTTCTCAGTAATAAAACTGAAAACTTTCAAAATTACCACATACACAAACACCAGTTATCTAAAATTCAGACACTCCAAAACTGTGTCCTATATTGAATTTGTCAGACTCAAAGGACAGTGTAAAGAGATGAGACTTCAGACGTGACTTAAAAGTCTTCAGTGATCACACTGGGCCATGTTGCAAACCCTTTATCTGGAAAAGTGAAGCTTCCGGCGAAAAACACACGTCATAATAAAAGCATGATTCAAAATAAAAGCTAGATGCTTGAAATTGAAGAAATGAAATAAAAAATGTAATAAAAATATATTACAACTGTATAGTAAAATGTAATATTCTCTGTAATAATAATAATAATAATAATAATAATAATAACAATAATTACTCAATTTATCACAAGCAAAACAGCTGTTGAATAAATGTTAAAAATGCAATGACATGTTAAAATATTGTATTTTCACTTATTAAAAGTTTTAAGAATTAATTGATTAGACACCATTTTGATGATTAAATTAAATTAATCTTTAAAACATGTTCTGGAAAATAAGAATAATTATTAAACTATAATTAATAAAATAATTATTAAAATTAACTAAACTTATGTGCTCAATAGCATATCATAATATTAGCATATTTTTGCTGTGGTATCGAAATTGGTATCGAGAACCGTGAAATTTCACTGGTACCTGTACTGCCTACTGAAATTTTGGTACCGTGACAACACTAGTACATACTATGAAAAAATGGGAATTTGGATGCAGTCTGTCAATTCTCCAAATTCTTCCTCTAGAGCTAAAAGTTTGCACCAGAAGGTACCCTATATGCATAGAGTGAGGTCTACTATATAGACTAATGGCAGCTTTTTCAGCTTTATTGGGTATTCTTGTCTTATTTTTCAGTAAAATGTCTAAAAATTCTTAAAAGCAAGAAAACATTTACTTCAGAATCAAATTAACAAGATATCGAGTCTTCTTTTAAAATAAATCTAACAAAATACTGTATAATGAGGTTTATGCTTAAAATAAGAAAGAGAAAACTGTTTGCCAACATAGTAAGAAAAAGTTTTCCTTTTGAATTATTATTATTATTATTATTATTTTACCCAATCAGCATGAACCTCACTAAATTCCTTTGAAAACAAAATTTTATAATATATCATTGTGGTGATGGGTGCATAGACGTGTGTCTGTTTGCGGGAGAGAGGGTGTGATGTGGCTCGTTAAACTGGTTGACATGATTTCTAACAGCAGCTTCTTGTTACAGTGATAGCAGGGAGAGACCTCAAAAGCAGCCAAAACACACAAGAGAGCAGAGAGATAACGAGTGTGCAGCGTTGGCATCTGTTTATATTGAGTGTTTTGATCCATTGAATATTGTAAAGAAGTTTATGTTTATTTTGAGAGTGAATTATTGACAGAGTGAAAAGCCACCAAAAAGTACATACTGTACATCAAAGGAAGAAGAGAATAAAAATCTGTCCTGAAGCATGTCACTGCTCCCCATTTCCTCATTTCCACACACGAACCCTGATGTGGTGTCACAATCATTTTGCTTAACAAGTAGGGCCGGGTATTGATACAGATTTCCAGATTCAATTTGATTCAGATTCACAGGCTTTCGATTCCGATTTCGATTCAATATCGATTCATATGGGTTTATTTCATTTATAATGTCCCTTTTGCTTACATATCAAATACATTATCTCTCAGCTAATGCTGTTAATTATACAGGGGACCTTTTAACTAGGTATATTAAGAAAAAAATTATTTTAATAATGATATTTTATTACTTTTTCATAATTTTGGTCACATTTTGGCTTTTTAAAAATGGACAAATAAATGCATTCAATCACTAAATAACATATTTCATATATTATTTTTGTTACATATTTATTGTTAAATTGCATAATTTGTACTATTTACAAGTATTTACATTGATTTTGACACGTGGTAAAACCTGCACTGTCTCTTTAACAAAAAAACGGCATTTGTGTAAACAGCGCCTTTAAATGAGCGCATGTTAACTAGAGAGGACTCGAATGGCTTTACCTCATCTGTTTACCACACTGTTATTTTTACTGCAAGTGTAATATAACGAAGTATTGCAATCATTTTAATAAAGACCAAGAGCCAGGGTATTCTTTCATACTCTTTTAATACTATGCATCATATTTTATAAAATACCTGTTTTTCTTAATGTACATTATTCCACGTGTATTTATATCACTGTACCTTGTGTTATATTATCCAGGCATTAATCCAGACATTATAAAAAGTTGGCTTCTGGTGTCCTTTGTATAGCCTACTCGTAGCAAAATACATGTGCAAATAATATGCAACAGCGCTCTTTACTCATCTCACTCGCATAAAAAACACAGATTATATACTCCTCAAAATGCATCAACACCGTTATACAAATAAGGTAAATAAAAGCTTTAACAGCGTTCATTATATTAATCTTTAACAGCTGAAGGTGCGGGCAAGACACTGGTATAAATGTTTGTAGAACATCAACAGTGCTGCCAACTGTAGGCAACAGGAGTGAAATAATTTTTAGTTTCATTTTTTATGGACTCTGTGTGAATAGACCTTCTGTCAGAGGTTCGTCTCACAAAATCATTACGGATTTGGTGTGAACAGGCCTTTGGGATTTAAGAATCGATATCGAGATCGTTCAAATTAAGACCCCAATTAATCGGAGAAACAATATTTTTACCCACCTCTATTACCAAGTATAAATTTTTTCTTGTTTTTCAGACATTTTTTTATCAGAAAGCAATGCTTAAATACTCAGTAAGAAAACGATTTTTGCACTGTACAGTGTTTTGGAGCAAACTGCATGCTAGACTACATCATCCAAAATTGACAAAAGGAGGAATGTGCAGTCAGTCGGGTTGTGTGGAGCAGTCGCTGGTCTCTAAATGATGATGTCACAGCCTATCGTAGGTCCCCTGGGCTGTGATTTATGAGCTAATCCAGGCTTGTCTCCTTGTCCTCCAGGTCAGTCCCTCCCCAGGGGTGTGCTAATGTGACAGCACACTGCAGCCACAACACCGCAGCTTCCCTCTCCATTCCCCTATCCATCTCCTGTACTAACAGAACTAAAAAAAAGATGCTGCCCTGCACACTAGAGTGGCTGCATACTCACAGACTAAGTATAAGTGTCTATGCTTAAGCAGGATCTATACAGAAAATACATCCACAGTTTCCTGCCTCTGTCCTGGGATAGCTTATTTTATACGAGAAATTGCCTTTGGAATGATCATGAAGACACCTATTGACCCATTTTCTCCTGGATGTACTCAGAAAAGCAATTTGTCCCTGCAAAAGTCAAACTGATAGGTGGCAAGATGAATGGATTAAAGCAGGCAGGAGATGGTGCACTATGCCACAAGGCACTAAATCACCAGATTATTAGTTTCATGAGCGAAGCCCACAAGAAAATAATTGCTAATGTTCCCGGAGTAACCAAGGGAAATGAAGGTAATGGAGCAATTTATAAACTCTGATTGGTATACATGGAAAACTTCCAGCCCATCTCCATTGTTATTTTACTGCTCTCGATAAAAAGCACCCTGGGGCGGCTGGGAGACTGCGGCCGGCCATTAAAATCAATACTTTTGCCGTGTCACTGTTGTTGTTTCCCTTCTCTGTTATTTTTAGTGGCTGGGACAATGAGCCTGCCTCGTTGCTGTAAATCAATGAAATACAATAAGGATAAAAACAGCATAGACATCGAGCTCCCATAATTAATCTCTCTGCTGTATTCAGTACGCTTCGGCTTGAACTTTGCCCATTCATCCAATACAGTGAACACTTTGGTGTGACCACTTAAGAATAAGAATAAGAGAGGTCTCAGCATGTCAACAGAGGACCTCTTAACCACAATAATCATAGCTGTGTATTGATTGCCAGTGATGAGAGTTTTAGAAGAAAAAAACTGATAGTGCTGACAGTGTTTGTCCTCATGAAAAGAAGAAGCAGAGAGGAAAATATAATGGAAAAATTCTGCTTTAGTTATCTGAAGTGAAAACTGAAGTGTGTATTTTTTTCCATGTGAAAATACATTTTCCATTCCAACTTCATTTTTAGTGATAACTATAAGAAAGCTATCTGTGCATTGATTCCCCAAGCAGTGTAAACACTCTGTCACTTTCAAAATCTGTTATGTTTGCTTGAGCATCCCATCCAGGGAAACATTTTTGAAAACTAAATTTTTGCCATTCTGTTTGGTGAAACAGGTGGTGTAGAAATGACATATTTCACCTTTAAATGCAGCATGCTGTTTATGTTGTCATTATGTTGTTGGGTTTGCAATCACTGGCTCATACATAAGATTTTGATTGAGAGTTCACTCTAAATGAAAATATGATCAGAATCTTGAACACGCCCTGAAACACCATCCGTGTACAGCAGGGCATTAAACTAAATGGGCCCATTTTTCCTATTACCATCAATAAATTCATTAATTTCCAGCCCTGTGATGTTTAAATGGAGAGTTTTGTTGAGTTGTACGAAGGCGGAAATGTTCTGCAGATGTAGGTTCCTCTAATGTGGTTGATGAAAGCACAGACTTATCTGGTTAGAGGCTGTATTTCACCCAGACCACACTCTGCCCAATTTATACTTCCGTCTCAAGGTGGGTGGTCCAAGCTGCCTCTCCTGCTTTTTTCCAGTCACTACCTACATTTTCATCCTTAAAAAAGCATCTAAATAGAGACGTTTGGACTTCTATTTAACTTTTTTGACCTACAATGGCATGCAAGTTCTCAAATTTAAATATGCTCCCATGATACTTTGTGAAATCTCAAGCTTACAAATGTCACATTGTGCTTTCTGCAGTTGAAATGCAACATAAACAAACCTTTGAAAGCTGTATGAAAGAACATATTTACTATCTCAAAACAACTGAAGTGTTCTTGAAAGCCTGAGTCTTAAGCTTGAGATTAAGGTGAGGCTACACTCTTCTTTGTAATGGCTTCTCTCTTTTGTTGTGTGACGGTAAAACATAAATAGATCAGGATCATATTGCTGCAGCCATGAAAGCACACTCAGATTTTGACCTTATTCTACAACACAATAAACAGCACCTACACTTTAACCGAAACACCCAAACATACTTTCCATGCCACTTCCTTTAGTGTGGTGTGGTTAAACTACTGTGTTCTCTCTTTCTTTTTTCACTCTCGCTCTGTACTGTGTGTCACAGGCGTCTCAGATGGTGCATATGAGTCGCCGTCCCACCAGCAAAGCCACAACCCTGTTCAGACATGTGCGAGTAGTTATCGCATTAGGCCGTGCTGTCTGTTTAGCTGCTTTGAGCTTGGGCTTGGTTTTATGTGGGTGCATACGATAGCAAATGAGTGCAAGTTCTTACATGCAAAGGCATGATTGCAATTTCTATGTTTGTGTTTATGTTTGGATCCTGTTGGCTCTCTTCCTCTGACTTCATGTTATCACATCACACTGGATAGAAACCTGGACTGGATAGAGTGGAAGAAGTGTGGAGAGAGAGAGAGCAGAGAAATGAGAGAAAGCTTAAGGAACAGACAGTTACAGATAAAAGGAGATAAAGAGATAGAGATATGTGAAGCGTGGTAAACGGTACACTCTGGCAAGAAATGCTGGGAGGTCAGTTGTTAAAATTGGGTCTGTTTCCATGACAACAGACAGCCCTGCCAGTTAGCGTAAGTGGAATTTAGTGTGGAGCCTAGCACTCTGCCCCATGCTGTCATACAGAGCTTGCTGTGGCCCAGCAACACAGAGTTGACACATCCAGTCCCCCCTTCAGCATAATTCACCTTCCTGTCAGCATATTCAGAAAGACTCTCTGGAACCTTTTTTCTCTTTTAAGATGCAAAGGTAAAGCATGCCTTTTAATATGTTTTATAATTTGCATTCAAAATGTCTCAAAATGAAACATTCACCATCTCCAAAGAGGATCAGCCTGCTGACTGCTAATATAAAGCAAACAAAGAGATGCAGGAAAATTGAAGAGATAAATTGAGTCTGCATCAAGCTTCTGCAATCAGACTCCACCAACAACACTCCCTCACCCCCGTTATTTGTGCAATGTGGTTTCATTTGCATCTGAGGTCTGCAAGCCTTGTAATAAATCTGGCTTCTTTCAAATCAGCTTGCCACCACTGGCGAGGCCTACAGCAGAAGCCTCCCCAAGCAAAATGTTATTCCAACTTGTTAGTGTTTGAAGTCGAGGCGCAATGCAGTACAGAGGCTGCTTGCATGTGGTTATGGTCTGTGGGCTTTTTTTCTCTCTCAAGATATGGTGTCTCACTTTCCCAGTCAGGATATATCGCCACCATTCAAGCCGCAACTGTCACTCTGAGATAACAGTGGCACATTGCAATAGAAGGGGGGAAAAAAAGGCCCTTTAAAAACAGTTCTGCGGTTGCAACTCATTCAGCGACAACATGAGCTTGTGTACTGGTGATGATTGTGTGAGCTAGCGCTTTTTCCACCTCCTGTTCTGAGTTATAGTGCAAGGCTGCAAATGTTCGCTCTTGAGATTTAACTTCCTCCCACACTCTGCCCTCAAGAAAGGGAACTTGTTCTTTTAACCTCGTTAGTTCTGCTAAACTCATGACTTTGACACAACACAAGCTGATACAAGTGCTGGCCTCTTTGACTCACATTTCTCCATCCGGCTCATGCAAGCCAAGCTGTTGGGGTGAAGGCAGCTGTGCCACATATGACATCCTCTTTGAATAAGCATGCTAAAACATTAACTCTATTAAACAAGACAGATCATTTTCCACAGTTGCAACATGGCAGCAAGTGCACTGTTTGAACATATGCCAGATTAAATTGTGAATCTCCAAGGGACTGACCTTTATAAAACCTGCATAGAAATATCAGTAGTCTCTGGTGGAGTTCATCAGCAGTGCATAAAGTTCAGAACTTCTATATTTAAAAAGACCAAGGGGATATTATGAATTTCATTGTTTTGAAACTCCTGCCCACACAGAGCAAACACTGCATGCCATTACACATCAGATTCTTTAAGATAATGTGGTATTTTGGGTAATGTTACATGACCTTAATGATTTTTGTACACAAACTGTACAACGAACTGCGAATCAATAAATTTCACTCTTGTATGAATGTTCAACACAAGCTTTAATCTTCTTAATCTTTTAAATTTGAAACTTTCAAAGTAGGGTCCAAAATTAAAGGAATAGTTCACCCAGAAATTACAATTCTGTCATTATTTTGCACCCTTATGTCATTCCAAACCTATATGACCTTTTTTCTTCCTATAACACAAAAGAATATGTTAGGCAGAGTGTTAGGAACTGACAGCCTCAGTCACCATTCACTTTCAATGTAGGAAAAAAGGGCAGCATTAATACTATTAAACATTTCTCCTGTTGCTCCACAGAAGAAAGAAAGTCATACAGGTTTGAAACAACAGCAGGGTGAGTAAATGATGACAGAACATTCATTTTTGGGTGAACTAACACTTTAACACTAGCCAAACACCAAATGTTGGTAAAAATTGGATTTGGAAAGTAAATAATTATTGCCAGCTGGCTGATAACATTATGTAGCCAAGTGGAGAAATGTTATGTAATTTAACTCTAGTTTTTTAGGAGTTTTGTGACACCCGCTTTCCAGCACTCTCTCGTGTTACACAAGTGTGCTGGTTAGAACATGAGAACATGTATTGCGCAAGAGAGCTCCCGGTTTTGTTCATCGGTTGAGAATTCTTTGGGTAACTATAACATTTACACAAAATGCTCATAATTTGCATTAAATACTGTATGTGTTCAGAAGAGTTGTATTGTAAAACTGAATGTTTGTCATGGATCATTTTTGAAGGATGCATATGGATTGCATGTGTGGAGTTTGACCATGTTTTGGTGCACATGTGAGGACTGGGTATGTAAATTTAGTATTAATCATATCTCATTTAATGATTTATAGCCCAGAGTGGTTTCCAGTTTGGTGAATAAGTATAATATGTGTTATTTATGAAAATATGTGTAATGAGTTTTTTTTATTTTTATGAAACTGTTATATCATGTTGTAAACATGTCCTTAAAGCCTGGTTAGAAATGCATAAGATGCTTTGAGTGGTTTGAGCAAGTACTTAAGATATTAAATCAATTAATCATTTACTCACCCTCATGTTGTTCCAAAACGGTATGATTTTTTTCAGATGTAAGGCGAAATATTCGCCCCTTCACTTAAATTGCATCATTTTCCAATGAAAGTGAGTGGTGACCAAGGCTTACATTTTGCCAGAAGAAAGTCATATGGGTTTGGAACAACATTAGGCTGAATAAATGATGACAAAATGGTCATTTTTAGGTGAACTATAACTTGAAAATTCATGAGGAAGCTCTTAATTGGCAGAGCTGGTCTGTGATCAGTGCTGGGAAATGCTGTGATGAGAAACAGGCCTAGGGAAAATGTTTGACTCTCCCATGGCTCCCCCCCAGGGAACAGAGAGGGAGGACAGGCTACTGATCAGGCAGACTATTATCAGAGCCCAGGCTGTCTGCTAGTCAGCCAGGAGAGTCTGCAGTCTCTAATGAAGCATAGTATTAGAACAACAACCCCCCCCCCCCCATCCATTGATCCATCCTTGCCCCAAGCCCCGCTCCCTTCTCTTGAGACGTGATAGAGGGTACAACCTTTCTTGTCCCCTGTAGGAGTTGCCCTTCTGATGACTTGCCTCTTTGTGCTCTCCAGAGAGAAGGAGGCAGGGCCTGCTGCTCATCAGGTGCTAGGCCCCCCCAGGTAAACAGCCAGCAGAGTGCAGGAGTGCAAAACCTCTATTAACAGCCATAGAAACCATCAAACAGAGGCTGTTAGCAACAGGAGACAATCTCACCATGTCTCACACATGACTTCACTTTGATCATTCCCTGCATGCATTATGCAATAGAAATGTGCCTCTCTACTCCAAATTATGGAATATTCAGAATTTTAATCACTCGTTATTCAGATTAAACTCTGTCTAGACATATAAATTGTAATGAAAATTGTAGCTATTATACTGTTAGCAAGGTCAAATGATTTCCATGTCACATGCTTTTTGCATTTCCTAAAGAAAATGTGAGAGCGGCACTTGCCCAATAAAATTATTGACAAGGAATGATTACTTTCATATACAGTGAGGTCCAAAAGTCTGAGACTACATTGAAAATCTGGGATTCAAAATCCTACTTAAACTGTAAAGTAGCAACACTATGATGTAAATTTAATTATAAATATTTATAATCCTGCACTATTTCTAAATCACTAACCAAATAAGCAAATTTGCCCTTGACCAAATCTATGCAGATTTCTGTTATTTTTCCAAAAGTCATGATAATTGAAATTCCCACAACAGTATAATTTCCACCACTATAATCTCAAATTCTGTATTGTATTTAATGGAATTCTATGGTGGAAAAGAGGTTGATGGAAATTACATTTGTTTTATTTTTAAAATAAAACTTCTGACTTCTTCTCACACTTTTGTTGACTTGGTTAACAACTTTGAAAAAAACTCCTTTCACAATAAAAATTGAAACTGAAACTGTAAAATCTATAATTTTACATTTTACAAATACCAAAACTAAATGGAGGTATGGTAGTTTCAAAATCAGTTTTAATACAACCTTCATATGACCAAAAAATAAATAAATAAATAAAATAAAATAAAAAAATAAATAAAAAATTAATAAAAATCAACCCCTAGAACATGAAAATGCCTGAAGTTAAAGAAACACCCAATTATATTATAAACACAGGGGTGTAGCAGTCATTTTAAGAGTGGGGGGGGGCACAGCTGTCAGTAGGTGGCTCGCACATACCCAACACTTACAGTGCAGTATTAATATATTACAGTATATATTAATATATATGTATGATATGAGTATTATATTACTAAATATGTATTATTTACTTTTAATATTTGTAGTATTTTAAAGATTCAAGTATTGCAAAACAATTGCAAAATTTAGCTAAATTAGCTGCAAAAATAAAGGGCATCTTGTGGAGCACTTGCTTCTGTTTCACATATGACAATAAAAGACTGAGCAAAAGCTGGTCCTGAATAAATGATTTAATCAATTGCAATAATGACAACTGTGCATGTGCACAATTTAATTTTTTAATCTGTGCTTGTGCATTGTGGGATTTAAATGTATCCAAGTGGCTCGAGTGTTTTGACTACATTCACCAAAATTCGTTCAGATCCATTTAATGATTCAGTGACCATTTCTAGTGATGCCAGAAGGTGGTGACAAATGAGTGTCTTGTGTAAAATTAGTTAGAAATTAGTGCAGGGCTGAATTTACTATCAAAAGAAAATTTTAATCCTTAAAATTTGAATGTCTACAGACCTACAAATAGACTTTAGTAGAGGCTTTAAACATTATAAGAACAAAGCAAATCTATAATTTCCCTACAGTTTTTGAGATGCTGAGCATGACTTTTTCAAAAGACAACAATAATAGTCTTATAATAATTATGAGTTTCAATAACATCTGTACGTTTTCATGTATAAAAAAGTGTCTACATATCTATTCATTCAGTAAAATGCAGGTGTTCTAAGAACACAGCAGATCTATCTTTTTTCTACAGTTTGTCGACTGCACACCAACATAGAGGTAAAAAACAGGAGCTGATATTAAAAATAGCTTTACATATTTAACACCGATCTAGTAATCTGCTTAAATTGGCAAAAACAACCGATCAAACTATTACCTCACAAACATAATGTAAAAAGCATAACTTAATGAAAACTCATGCGCTGATATAAACTCCACTTACATTGTGTACTTAAAAGAAGGATTGTCCATTGCTTATTTTTTCTTCTGCAGTGCAATTCACGTAATGCTGCCAATCAAGAATGATATGCCGATAAATAACTCTCATTTGTTTGTTCCTTATCTCTAGATTATTAATTTAGATCACCATCAATGCAAATAAAAAACATGGATAAATGAGCATTGTTGAAAGCAACTTTGTAGAAATGAACAGAGCCGCGTTGATTAGACTGACTGACGGTCTATTATGTAAGGGTTGTTTCGGCTCATGAAACTCACCTGTGATTGGCTGGATTGCCACTCAATCAGCCCAAAGTAACAAAACAAAAAGAATACTGTATACAAATCCACCATTTGCACTCAGTATGGGTTTAGCTTGGAAAAGTGCGGGGGACAAAAATCACCTTTTCGTCCCCCGTGGCTGTCCATCCACACAGAGGCCGTTCTGTCCACACAGAGGCCGTTGTGAAGAAGGCTCACCAGTGCACCTTCTTCCTGAGATGGCTGAGGAAGTTTGGAATGAATCACCACATCCTCACACAGTTCTACACCAGCACTGTAGAGAGCATCCTGACTGGCTGCATCACTGCCTGGTATGGCAACAGCACCACCCTCAACCGCAAAGCCCTGCAAAGTGTGGTGCGAACTGCCAGACTCATCATCGGAGGTGAGCTTCCCTCCATCCAGGACATACGTATATACCAGGCGGTGTGTGAAAAAAGCTCAGAGGATCATCAGAGACTCCAGCCACCCGAGCCATGGGCTGCACTCACTGCTACCATAAGGCAGGCGGTATCGCAGCATCAGGAACCACACCAGCCGACTTCATGACAGCTTCTTCCCCCAGGCAGTTAGACTTTTGAACTCTTGATCTCTCACAATCAATATACATCAGCACTGGCACTTTATTAATCTCACACTGGACTTGTCATAAATTATATTCTCTCTTAACAACACACTAGAAACTGACCAGCCTGAATGTCAAATCACCAATATACAACATTACTGCATATTTATATATATTATTTATATTGTATACTGTGTATTCTATATTGTGTGTATTGTATACTGTACATTGTATATTATTATTTGTATATTGTGTTGCGTGTAATTATGTGTATATTAGATATGTAAATTGTGTTGTGTAAATCTGATGTTTATTGTAAATTGGTATATGTCTCAACACTGTCATGACTGCTATGTTGCTCGGAACTGCACCCAAGACTTTCATCACACTGTTGCACAAAGTGATTTGATTTTGATTTTGATTTTGATTTGATTTGCTACACCCTTGTCTAAACAACTAGATAAATGCAAAAATATATGTTTTCATTAGTGGTCTCAGAGTTTTGTATCTCACTGTAAAAGCTAAATGATTAATTCACTTTTGATTCATCAGCCCTAAAATTGTAATGCATGCACATGAGCTGTGAAAACTGATTGCAAAAACATCCTTCTGCTGTTATAATGGCAGATGAGTAGACTTCAACAGAGGTGGCACTGGAATGCCCCATGTGCCAGGCAGGGTCAAACCGTGCAACATGCAGACTTCATTTGGAGGTCACTAGAGGCATTCAGTGGTGTGTGGATGATAAAAACACAATGATGAGGATTTAATGATATCCAGCTCCGTGGCTATTGATAGCCAGAGTCAATGGGTTACGCTGTCAGTGTGTGTCTCTCAGATACATGGCCGCTTAGCAGGGCTTTTGTGAGATGAAAACATCAGAGATCAATAGGACACAGTGGAGAATCAATAACCCACCCAGTGCCCTGTGGCTTTCCAGGGGAAGCGTGCTCTATCTCTCTCCTGCTCTCTTTCACACTTACCTTCCTTTTTATTGCGCTGTCAATGTACCATTAACTGTGCTCATAAAACATGCATCAGGCTTCGTCACAGGCATCGTATGCTAATGACTGACTGCTAATGAATATGAATGTTCCCCTCATAAACAGAGGCTCTGTTTCATTACATCTCTTCACACCTCACTGCGCTCACAAAGGCTGCTTAGGATGCAATGTAAATCAGGGCTTTAGATGGGTAAAGTACACCACCGTTTACATTCAAATGTTCTATAGTTTGCACATAAACCGCCTCCCCACAGTGCCTGACAGCCAAAAACGCATAATCAGGATTTCACCACAATTTTCAAACTAATGGGTCTAGATTTAATTTCCGTAAAGGGTGTGATTTTTTTTAGCGATGTTTAAATGGCTACTTTAAAAATCTCATCTTAACATGCAGGGACTATAGGTAAGCCATTCATAGGTTAATTTTCCTGAAAATGGCAAGTAAACACTGTGGTGCTTTCAAAACATTGCTGTTTGTTTGAGTCTCCCGACCAGCCAGAAACAGCAACATTGCCTCAGCCAATGATATGAGTTGGTCCGGGAATATTTGTTAGTCCGAGACTAATGGCAGATGGAGTGTTCTGGAAACTTGTTTCAAAACAGGCATTAATTTCGCAATCCATTTGCTGCCGCTAGTGGCGCAGAAATTTAAAAACAACATGCAGTTTCAGCCATCTAGCATTGTTTAGATACAGCACAGCACCCAAAAAAACGTGCTGTGCATTCATTTTTATCAGTGGTATTCCACTTTGTCTAGCTAAGGACACAGCCTCAAATTATTTACTGATGTTAGTAATATAGCTCATCTACTGCCAACTCTGACACTCCCAAATGTATAGTTTATGAACACACACACACACACACACACACAATAAATGCAGACATATGCACAACTGAAATATGAAATATTTTGCCATTTTATTACCTTGACCTCAGTGTTTCCCATTAATTACCTAGACTGTGGTGGCCCACTTCAGCAAAGCATCTCTCACTCCCATTCAATCAGTCAGACCAACCCCCCCCCATCAATTATCTAACGTTAACATTATTACCAGTGGCGCTGACAACATAACTATTTTCAGCATCTGAAGAGCAAGTTCAACACAGGTAACCACTTTTGCTTCATTTCTTTAATGGCTCATAGGGCTCGACATGAACTCTTGTCTGGGGACAAGTGGATTTTTGAAGGGGCAAGTGAAAGAAAATTTTACTTGCCTGACCGGACATGCAGACTGATTAAAACGTCAATAACAAAAAAACAACCAGCTATATTTGTGATAGCCTAGGACTGTGTCACTTATTAGAAAGTGATATTCATATTCTTATTTTGCTGTTGAAAGTAATCAAGAGCACGTCATTTTATAATTCGCAAGCAATCTAGTAACAGCTGCGCCCTGTTTGATTGACAGGTGGCGTATGTGTGTGTACTGAACATGCACGTGTCCCGAAAATGTTCACGCTAATGTGCGCCTGAACGGTCAAATACATTTCAAAATTCCGCTAAAATGCCCGTCTTGGTGAGGTATTCTTGTAAACACAGAGAGTGATGTCTAAAGTGAACGTAAACAGCGGAGAAAAAAGCAGATTTGTATTAAAATGTCGGACTTATATGTATAAATGTAAGTTAATAGACCTGCTGCCATATAGTGTGTCATTATAATAATCAAACAACCATAACAAGAAAACGAGAAAACACTCACTGCTCTTGACTGGGTAACTTTAGTAGCTTTAAAAGTATTCATGTATTATAATCATACAGTAAAGACCAGTAGTAGTTCTATGTTGCTTTTCATTCTGAATGTTTACTCTGCTGGTGCTAAGCAAATTCCAGATGGGGGTATAGCCCCAGCAAGCCCCATCCTGGTGCCGCCACTGGCTAAGGATGGTTTGGCATAAACCATTATGTTCCAACTGATGACTCTTATCTTAGACGGCAAAGCTCAGTGCGACAAGACATTGAATCTGAAGGCGTAACTAAAAGCCGAGTAATCCAACATTCTTCCTTACCTCTCTAGCAATTCAGTCTGAAGATGTACAAGATTAATTACTCTCATTGTTAGACGTGAAGGAGAGAATTGGACCTTAATTATGTTAACCTCAAGACCAGCACCCTGCCTACTTTAAAAGAATAAATCTCATGGAAAGAGAAAGATTGCTATTAAGATGCTTTGCTGTATCCTTGACAGTCTCTGCCAGGCAAACTGATCCAATTATCCATTTATAATTAATTATTTTAGACTAAACACCTCTGTACAAACACTATATTTGATCATAGAGAACACAGATCTTGTTGGCTGTAACAGAAGTCTGAAAAGACATGGCTCTTGCAAATACACACACATCCCTTAAAGTGCATAAAAGAAAGGCAGATGCTATTTTCACCCTGGTGCAAATAATGGTATATGCTATTTACACCCCAGTGCAAATAGTGGCAGATATTATTTGCACCCCAACCCTGCTGCAAATAATGGTAGATACTAATTGCACTTAATTGCCTTTGAAAAAATTACCTTGGTTTTACTACAGTAACCATGGTTTATTGCATTAAAACTATGGTTTCTGACTAAAAACATGGTTACTACAATATAATACAGTGATGGAAAACAGACCACACCCCCACACTGTCTTTACACCCCACGCCACTGCAGCAGCACCTATTGTTCAGTTTGTCGTATATTTCTGTGGTTCCACCAGACTATTGGGGTGCAAATAGCTGCATTGTGTGCCAGATGCTATTTACACCGGGGTGCAAATAGACACTATGTAAAATAAATCAACTGAATTTTTTTAACCTTGAGTTGCCTATTTCCACAGAGGCAAAAGGGAACCAGCTTAGATGCACCTACTTGCTTGACAGAACACCAGTACAAGGAAGAGGTCGAAGGTCACATGGGGCAAATACTATCAGCCCTCACCTGGGAATTAGGTATATAGCATCAAAAAGCATCTGTGGAGTAAACTGTCCTGAGAATTGCACGCAAACATTTATGGAATAAATGAAAGGCTTGATGCCTTTGATGGCGTGCCACTCAATGCAGGCATTTAGTTGAGCCTGTCTTCGATCCCACTGCTACCGCCAGAGAAGCTGTTAGCCTGGAGAAACATTAATGATTCAACAGAAATGAATGCACAAATACCAAAGAGCACCAGCCATTTTGCAGACAGCCCCCAAAGCCTCTCTTCAGTTATTAAAAAACCTAACATTATACATTCACATCACAGATAAGTCGGATCGCTGTTTCTCTTTTTAAGCCTGTTTGGTCCGGTGGGGATTGATCAGAGGACAGAGCCATCGAGCAAACTTCTCTTTTGTCGTGCTGTTGAAATATTCATAACATATTTCATTATCTCTGCATTCGAATGCAACGGCGCAAACGCCTTGTTAGGGAGGAATCAGATGCAAAATGAAAAATTTTACTCTTCAGTGGGACCATCTTATGAATTGTCAGCGAGGAGACACAAGTGCTGGAGAATGAGAGAAGAGCAAGTCTATGGCTCAGTGGCAGAGTTGAGCAGACAGAGACACACAATCAATATTCAACAAGAGTTAGAGTGCAAGAGGGGCCACTGCCTCTTCTCTCTTTCTCTCTCTCCATTGATTGGTACCTAAACTTTACACAAAAATGAAGTTCTGACATCATTTACTCACCCTCATGTTGCTACAACAACATGATCACATGGAAAGTTGGCATGTTGTTACCGAATGTGGCATCTCCCATCAGACATTTTTGCATCAGTTCATATGCGATTACCTTCTCTTGTGGTGTGACCAATATTGTGCTGTGTCAGCAGCATAAAAGACCCAATTAAAAACTGGAATTAAACGTGTTTCCATAATGAGTGATTTTGAGGTTCTGTTTTCCCTCTTAGATTGCATTTTTACTCCACTAATGGTTAGGTTTAAGGTTGGGTTTTGGTTTGGGGTTAGAGTTAATAAAATATGCATTCCTCTTCACTGTATTGCATGATTTACAGCTTAAAACAACTCGCTTTTGGCACCCCACTGTGGGTATTTCACCACGAAACTGCCCTTAGATTAAAAAACACTGCTTGCTTTGGCCACTGGGGGCAGTGCTTCGAAATTCAGTAAGCAAGTTTATTTTAAGAAATGTCAACCTGGAGTCACGTGACGCCATGCGAAGTTCGGATGTGTGAACGGCGAGCTCTATGCACTTTGCTAGTTTTAACACTTTAATGACATAAACCAGTGAGATTCGATACACTCTGTTCCATAAATGTTCTAGGAGGACAATATGTCAAAGAATTCAAAATCCTCAGGCTCTGGAGACATTAAAAGACACTTACGGGGAGCCTGGGTAGCTCAGCAAGTAAAGATGCTGATTACCACACCTGGAGTCGCAAGTTCGAATCCAGGGCATGCTGAGTGACTCCAGTCAGGCTTCCTAAGCAACAAATTGGCCCGATTGCTGGGGTGGGCAGAGTCATGTTGGGTTAACCTCCTCGTGGTCGCTATAATGTGGTTCTCGCTCTCGGTGGGGCACGTAGTGAGTTGTGCGTGGATGCCGCGGAGAATAGCATGAGCCTCCACATGCGCTAGGTCTCCATGGTAACGCGCTCAGCAAACCACATGATAAGATATGCAGATTGATGGCCTTAGACACAGAGGCAACTGAGATTCGTCCTCCGCCACCCAGATTGAGGTGAGTCACTACGCCACCACAAGGACTTAAAGCGCATTGGGAATTGGGCATGCCAAACTGGGGAGAAAAGGGGAGAAAAATCCTCCCCCCCCCAAAAAAAGACACTTACGTGCTCAAGCTGACACCCCCGAGAAGACCCCGAGCCAGGGAGTCGATTTGGTCGAAGAAATGAGGCAAATTCGGCATGAGATGTTGAACATGTCAGCAATGCTGATGAAGGTCATTGCTGACCTGGAGGATCTTGCTGAAATACATCAATCACTGCCATGGAGACGAAATTCTCTGAATTGGTTACAAGAGTTGGGGATGTCGAGAAACAGATCGATTATCTGGAGTCATTGGAGAGAGAATTAGCTGCTAACCCGCTAGCGACCAAGGCGTTTGGGAAAAGTTAGAAGACCTTGAGAATCATAACCGGTAAAACAACATCCGAATTGTTGGAATGCCTGAGAAAAAAGAAGGCCGAGATATGGTGAAATTCCTAGACGAGCTCTTCCCGAGTCTGTTCGACATAACAGGCCATAAGCTGGAAATCGAGGGAGCTCACAGAGTTCCGGCTCGGCAATCCGATGAGGGAGACAGGCCCCCGATGAATTCTGGCCAAATTTCTGAGATCATCCAATAAAGATCTTGTGTTACGCAAGGCGAGGAGTAAAGGAATGCTTTCTTGGAAGAACCACAGCATTTTCTTGTTCCCAGACTTTGCGAATTCGACAAGAGAGAAACGTGATCAATTCAAAGTATGCAAGAAACTCAATGGAAGGTTGCTTTTGCACTGATGTTCCCGGCCAAATAGAGAATAGATGCTAAGGATGGCCATAAAACATTCACATGCCCACAGCAAGCGATGTGCTTCATAAAGTCAATGGAATAAGTAATTTTGTGGTACTCATGTTGCAGCCGAGTGGACCGACTCACTGAACTTTCACTTGACTGTTCGAGGAAACTGAGTGCCTTTTTTGTTTCTTTTTGTGTTGGTTCCGCCTGGCGGCTGGAGTTTGTTTTATGGAGTAACACACCTTTGGGACAATTTTGTGGATGAATCTACATGTTCTTTGTGTTTATTCTGCCTATTGGCTGGAGTTTGTTTTATAGATTATCTTTTGTTGTGTAATTCTGTCTCACAAAATTTGGATAGAAACACCGGACTTGAGCAATCCAATGGCAAAATTTTCGTGGGGTCTCTCGTAGGCGTGCATGGACTGTTTGAGTTTAGAGGGATGGACGCCAGTTGGCGCTGTTGTGTGCGTGATTAATGTGCACATTTTTCTTTTTTCTGTTTGTTTGGTTCTGGGGGAAGTTCGGGGTTTGATTGTTTCAATAATGTTGGAATGTGGTCTTTATAATTTTGTTTTTGACACACAATCTATTTTTTCTCATATGTCAAAATGTCAAATGTTAATATGAGTGAAATGTCTCTCGCCACGTGGAATGTGAATGGGTTTGGGCACCCCATAAAAAGATGGAAGGTTATTTCTCTTCTTAAGCGTAAGAAATATGATATGGTGTTTCTTCAAAAAATGCATCTTTCCCCGCAGGGAGCTGAAAAATTCGGGAAGATATGGGGTGGACATGTTTTCTTTAGTGATGGCTCAAGTAAGAACAGGGGAGTCATTACACTGATAAGTAAGCATCTACAATTCAAATGTCTCAAACAGATTAAAGATAAATTAGGAAGAGTCATTATTGTTTTAGCAGAAATTCAGGGGCAAAGTCTTATTTTGGCTAATATTTACGCACCTAACAATGATGATCAGTCCCTCATTTCATCTGTTGTTGATTGCTTAATTGGAAACATTTTAGTCTCAGATCACGCTCTGGTGTGTTTAGAGGTGTTGCCACATATGGAGGAAAGGAAATCATATAGTTGGCACTTTAATATATCCCTTTTGCAAAATCCTGAATTCCAACAAATGTTAAAGGTTGAAATCAGTGTTTATATGGAGACCAACTGGTCCTCAGTATCCTCTGTGGGCATGGCTTGGGAGGCACTTAAGGTGGTTCTTAAGGGCCAGATCAAACAGTATGCCTCATTCACCAAAAAATCCAAAGCACGAGAACTCGTGGAGTTGGAAGGGAATATTAAAAGTGCCGAGGCAGAGCTGAAGTGCCAAATGTCGTCTGATGGCCTCATAGAATTGACCCGATTGAAATACAGATATAATACTATTTTGTCGCAGAAGGTGGAGTTTTGGATATTCAGGGCAAGACAGTCATACTTTGAGTCGGGGGACAAGGCAGAAAAATTTCTGGCTAGATATATAAAGCAGAGAGAGTCTTTTTCTACCATTCCCTCAGTGAAATCTACAGGTGGTGAAATATTTATCTCAGCCATTGATATTAATAATGCTTTTAAAGATTTCTAACTTGATCTCGTCTTCAACGTCTTCGTCTACTGATGAGGATATTAGAAACTTTGTGGAACCATAAGAACTTCCTAAACTGACGGCTGAGCAAATAATTCTCTTGATTCTGAGATAACCTTGGAGGAGCTTGGAGAGGTAATTAAGGCCTTGCCTACAGGCAAGTCTCCGGGTCCAGATGGCTTTGCCGTTGAGTTTTTTAGATCTTATGCTACAGAATTGGCTCCACTTGTGCAAGACGTTTATACGGAATCATTAAAGAATGGAAAGCTTCTGCAAACATGATGCAAGGCCGGATCAGTCTGATTCTTAAAAAGGACAAAGATCCAAGAGAGTGTAAGAGTTACCATCCAATTTCCCTGATCCAGTTAGACGTTAAAATATTGTCAAACATTTTGGCTAACCGATTAAGTAAGGTTATGACATCTCTTATACATATAGATCAGGTAGGGTTTATTCGGGGCCATAGCTCTTCTGATAACATTAGGTGTTTCATCAATACCATGTGGTCAGTGGCGAATGATTAGACTCACTTGATGCTGAATAGGATTTTGATAGGGTGGAATGGGACTATTTGTTTAAGATTTTGGAAATCGTAAAAAAAATTGGGAAAAATGTTATTGGGTGGATTAAGTTATTTTATAAACAACCGTTAGCGGCAGTGCAAACTAATGGATTAATTTAAAAAAAAAATTTCTCTTGGTTGGGGACCTGCCCTCTCTCCCCTTTATTGTTCTGTCTTGCCCTGAAACCATTAGTAGCCTCAATAAGAAAAGAGGATGACTTTCCTGGCATTGTAGCAGGAGGTGTGGTGCATAAACTTCTACTTTAAGCTGATGACATATTATTATTTGTCTCCGACCCTAGCAGATCTATGCCTAGCCTCAATAAAATTATTAATTCTTTCTCCAAATTTTCAGGATACAGGGTGAATTGGTCTAAATCAGAAGCTACGGCTTTCCAATCTGGCACCTTTCAATGGCCCAAGCATAGCATTAGGTATTTAGGCATTTTATTTCCAGCAAACTTGAGAGATTTAGTTCATTTTTACCTATTAATGAAAAGATTCTCATGTGATGTGGATAGGTGGGCTTTACTATATTTGTCTGTTTCGGAATGAAATTGGTACTTTAATTCACCAAAGTGGCATTCAACTGATCATTTGATGTAAGAAACAGCACCATCACTATTTGGAAAAAGACATTTTTGATCAAATCTAGGTAGGCCCCATTTCCAGCAGCCATCACTCCAACATGTTATCCTTGAGTAACCATGCTAAATTGCTAATTTGGAACTAGAAAATCACTTGCCATTATATCAAACACTGCTGAAAGCTATTTGGTTTGTTAAATGAAGCTTAACATTGTCTTTGTGTTTGTTTTTGAGTTGTCACAGTATGCAATAGACTGGCATGTCTTAAGTCAATATTAGGTCAAAAATGGCAAAAAAGAAACAGCTTTCTCTAGAAACTCGTCAGTCAGTCATTGTTTTGAGAAATGAAGGCTATACAATGATGAAGATTTCATAGTAAGGTGTACACTACAGTCCTCAAAGACAGAAAGAAATGTGGAAGGCCAGATGTACAGCTAAACAAGAGGATAAGTCTCTAGTTTGAGAAATAGGCACCTCACATGTCCTCAGCTGACAGCTTTATTGAATTCTACCCGCTCAACACCAGTTTCACGTACAACAGTGAAGAGAAGACTCAGGGGTGCAGGCCTTATGGGAAGAATTGCAAAGAAAAAGCCACTTTTGAAACAGAAAAACAAAAAGAAAAGGTTAGAGTGGGCAAAGAAACACAGCCACTGGACAACAGATAATTGGAAAAGAGTGTTATGGATCTTAACTCCATTGAGCTTTTGTGTGATCAGCTAGACTGTAAGGTGCGTGAGAAGTGCTCAAAAAGACAGCCACATCTATGGCAAGTGCTACAGGAAGTGTGGGGTGAAATGTCACCTGAGTATCTGGACAAACTGACAGCTAGAATGCTAATGATCTGCAAAGCTGTCATTGCTGCACGTGGAGTATTTTTTGATGAGAACTCTTTGAAGTAGTTTCAAATTGCAATAGTAATTTTTCACGTTAGTCATGTCCTGACTATACATTGTGATCAGTTTAATGCCACTTTGGTGAATAAAAGCACCAATTTCTTTCCATTAGAACAAAATCTGTACATTATTCCAAACCTTTGGCCACCAGTGTACTTACCTAAATGTTTCCTCAAGCATTTGGCTGAACTCCAACTTGTGTATTAACAAGTCCCCCTTTTGCTGGAAAGAATGGATGGAGAGGGGTGTTGCTACACTTGGTGACCTTTATAAAAACAGAGTTTTAAGATCATATGAATACAGGTGCATCTCAATAAATTAGAATGTCGTGGAAAAGTTCATTTATTTCAGTAATTCAACTCAAATTGTGAAACTCGTGTATTAAATAAATTCAATGCACACAGACTGAAGTAGTTTAAGTCTTTGGTTCTTTTAATTGTGATGATTTTGGCTCACATTTAACAAAAACCCACCAATTCACTATCTCAAAAAATTAGAATATGGTGACATGCCAATCAGCTAATCAACTCAAAACACCTGCAAAGGTTTCCTGAGCCTTCAAAATGGTCTCTCAGTTTGGTTCACTAGGCTACACAATCTGCTGATCTGACAGTTGTCCAGAAGACAATCATTGACACCCTTCACAAGGAGGGTAAGCCACAAACATTCATTGCCAAAGAAGCTGGCTGTTCACAGAGTGCTGTATCCAAGCATGTTAACAGAAAGTTGAATGGAAGGAAAAAGTGTGGAAGAAAAAGATGCACAACCAACCGAGAGAACTGCAGCCTTATGATTGTCAAGCAAAATCGATTCAAGAATTTGGGTGAACTTCACAAGGAATGGACTGAGGCTGGGGTCAAGGCATCAAGAGCCACCACACACAGACGTGTCAAGGAATTTGGCTACAGTTGTCATATTCCTCTTGTTAAGCCACTCCTGAACCACAGACAACGTCAGAGGCGTCTTACCTGGGCTAAGGAGAAGACGAACTGGACTGTTGCCCAGTGGTCCAAAGTCCTCTTTTCAGATGAGAGCAAGTTTTGTATTTCATTTGGAAACCAAGGTCCTAGAGTCTGGAGGAAGGGTGGAGAAGCTCATAACACAAGTTGCTTGAAGTCCAGTGTTAAGTTTCCACAGTCTGTGATGATTTGGGGTGCAATGTCATCTGCTGGTGTTGGTCCATTGTGTTTTTTGAAAAGCAAAGTCACTGCACCCGTTTACCAAGAAATTTTGGAGCACTTCATGCTTCCTTCTGCTGACCAGCTTTTTAAAGGTGCTGATTTCATTTTCCAGCAGGATTTGGCACCTGCCCACACTGCCAAAAGCACCAAAAGTTGGTTAAATGACCATGGTGTTGGTGTGCTTGACTGGCCAGCAAACTCACCAGACCTGAACCCCATAGAGAATCTATGGGGTATTGTCAAGAGGAAAATGAGAAACAAGAGACCAAAAAATGCAGATGAGCTGAAGGCCACTGTCAAAGAAACCTGGGCTTCCATACCACCTCAGCAGTGCCACAAACTGATCACCTCCATGCCACGCCGAATTGAGGCAGTAATTAAAGCAAAAGGAGCCCCTACCAAGTATTGAGTACATATACAGTAAATGAACATACTTTCCAGAAGGCCAACAATTCACTAAAAATGTTTTTTTTATTGGTCTTATGATGTATTCTAATTTTTTGAGATAGTGAATTGGTGGGTTTTTGTTAAATGTGAGCCAAAATCATCACAATTAAAAGAACCAAAGACTTAAACTACTTCAGTCTGTGTGCATTGAATTTATTTAATACACGAGTTTCACAATTTGAGTTGAATTACTGAAATAAATGAACTTTTCCACGACATTCTAATTTATTGAGATGCACCTGTATATAATACAGCAATTTGGGATTTCTAGGTGTCAATTTTTCAAGTATTTACAGTTGCACCATCTACTTTGTACTATTTTTGGTGGTAGTACACAGCCCCCTAAAGCTGCAGACACCCTCTGAATGGTGATCACGGCCTTTGGAAAGGGGCATGAAGCGTCAGTGTGTTGTTCCTCATTGATTCAGAGTCTTGGTGACAGGGCTTTAACAGCTCTTAAGAGGTTATGGGAAAGAGATTTGAACTTAGTATTGGAGGATGGGGAGTGGGAAAGAATTTAAAAAAATGTTTAAAACTATGTCTAGGGATTCAAGGGTACATCTTATTCAGTTTAACATTTTGCATCGTTTCTACTGGACTCCTTCTAGATTGTTTAGGCTTGGTTTAAAAGACACCTACCTGCTGGCGATGTCAGTTGGAGGATGGAGATATTGGTTTGCACTAAGATTCAAGAATTCTGGGTAAAAGTCCACAATTTTATCTGTGAGGTTTTAGATACTCAAATTTCATTCTGCTCCAGACTATGCATATTGGGTGATGGGGCGGTTATTAAAGTAGGTGACAAATATACAAAAAGCTGGGCCCAAACTAGTGTAATGATTTGCAGACAGATAATTCTTAGAGGATGGAAGTCAATTGGCGCTCCCTCATTTCAAGAATGATTCACTGAATTGGGCAGGGTGGCAGCATTTGAAAAGATGACAAATAAGCATCTTGCCAGATTGTACGTGTATGGTAAGAAATGGGACAGGTATTTGTCCTTTCTGGAAGGCTCTCAGTGAGGACCATGTGAAGAGAGACAAAATTGTGGTAGTAATTGTGGATTCTGTTCTTTGTGGAATTCTTTATTTTCTCTTTGTTTGTTGATTTTTATATTTTTGATTTTCTCAAATCAAATCTCAAATCTTTCTTTTTATATGTGTGCATTTTATAATTTAGGCTTTGACCACAGGGATGTTTGTTGAGGGATTGGGTGGGAGGAAATAATGGGGGTTTACATTTACACATTTGGCAGATGCTTTTATCCAAAGCAACTTACAGTGCATTTATTACAGGGACAATCCCCCTGGAGCAACCTGCCTTGCTTAAGGACACAATGGTGGTGGCTGTGGGGATCGAACCAGCAACTTTTTGATTACCAGTTATGTGCTTTAGCCCACTCCGCCATCACCACTCCACAAAGGGTTAAAGTTGATACTCAAATGTATCCTTTAGGCAACTCTGTTTCCCACAATGCAAATCGACTGTGACATCACAGCAGATCGTGCTTCATCAACCCCCACCACACACAAATCTAGTGAATGATATAACGGAAAGCTGTTTACAGCTGTATGTGAAGTTAGGTCAGTTAAGCAGTTTAGAAGAGTTATATTGAGATTTAACCACATAATGCTTGTAGCAACCGTAAACTGACGCAGTCATAGCCTATGTATTAATTGCAATGTTACCTTTATCATTTGTGTAAAAGTTAATTAATACTTTCTAACAATTAATTCAAATAAAAAGTTCATTTATATATGACGATTTATATATAAGCCTCTGAAATTACAACTAAACTTTACCTGAACCTGTGATTGCATCAATCAAAGACTTTATTTTCTCAGGTGCAAAAATCGCTAAATAATTCCACATAATGACATCGGTTGACCACGTTCCATATCAGATTGTGTGTCGAACAAGTTGCTTTTCTCCACTGACCATGAGTGCAGATGGACACGTTCGACGCATGCGTACTATGGCCGGTGCATGCGCCGACGATGCACACAGACAATGACCGTGTCTGTGGGTTGAGAAAATCTGGGCGGCAACTGGCTTATGACAAAATTTATGTCATGCATACTGTGCGTGGAGCAATCAGCTATGTGGACAACCAAAAGGCCAAAGTATAAAAATTTGAAGTGGAATGCAGAAAATTTTTGCCTCCACATGTGCAACACTGGCTGCAACATTTCACAACTGGTTAATATTTTGTCATTTGGATTTTTAAAAGTAATGTTACGGGTTTAATACAAGTTAAGCTCAATAAACAACATTTGTGGCATAATGTTGATTACCACAAAAATGAATTTGACTCGTCCCTTGTTTATGTAAAAAGTAAAAAAATAAAAATAATGCAGTTAAAGTTAGGCACAGAGTTCATAAACATTAAAATATAAAATTTTTAAAGTTTCAAAAATATAGCCACAAGACGTAAACATTAGCCTATGCATTTTAACCTTTTTTTAGTGTGATAAAATCACTTACTAACCTTGTCAGGGTAGAGTTGTGGGCAGTTGTGGCTCAGCAGATAAGGCTCTGGGTTACTAATCAAAAGGTTGGGGGTTCAAGCCTCAACACTGCCAAGATGCCACTGTTGGGCCCTTGAGCAAGGCCCTTGACCCTATCTGCTCCAGGAGCACCATATCATAGCTGACCCTGTGCTCTGACCCCAGCTTAGCTGGGATATGTGAAAAAAAAGAATTTTGCTGTATATGTGCTAATGTGTGATAAATAAATAAAATTAATTAATTAGTTAATATCCAATATTGCAACATCATTGCCTTGATGTCACAACAGCAGTAAACCCTGTAAGCATATTTATCACACTGAAATCATGTGGAACAGACATTTTATCACATGAATATCATATTTGTGGCTCTACTTTTGAAATAAAGTGTATTTTAATATTTATACACTGGCCCCACTCACTTTCATTGTAAGTGCCTGACTATAACCATGATTTTTGCTTAAACAAGGGACGAGTCAAAATTATTTTCTGTGGTAATCAACATTATGCAACAAATGCTTTCAACTGAGATTAACTTGTATTGAACCCAGAATATTCCTTTGAGGATACAGAGACCACAACACAGCTTTTGAAAAAGGAATTTTTATTACTTTTCCAGTCGTTCATCCTAATGGTTTCTAAAAATAAATTTATACAGATAGCACTTCGTATCAGATGAAATGTTTTAGAACTAAGCATAATTAAAAAGTAGAAAACTAATCCACTGTAGAAGTTTCCATTACTTTTCCAGTCATTTGTGATTGCTGAATAAGGATTTCTAAAAATGCTTTTATTTAGATTGTGTGTAATTTTTTAAAGAGCAATTTTTCATCTGATGAAATATTATAGAGCCAAGCAGAGCTAGAAAAATGTAAATTCACTGTAGAAATTTCCATAACATTTTCATGATTTTGTTCATTTTCATAACTTTTCCAGGCCTGGAAATCAGAATTTTAAAATTCCCTGGTATTTCCAGGTATTGACCTTGGGAACTCTGAGAGATGGGGGAGGATAAGGAAGAGAGATGAGAAAAAAAAGGAGTAAAGAGGAAAGGGGAGGTGAGGAAAAAGGTAAAGTTATAATCACTATTTCAGATCACTACTTGTATGGTTCAAAGAGAGCTCTGCTTGGAAGCTCCCACAAGCCCTTTAAAACCAGAATGGGGGAAACTGTGTTTCCTCCGACACAACAGTTCCCAATCACTGTTGACAAGCTGGGAAATCAGATCTTACATAGCTGGACCCTCCCCAATGGCAGAACATGCTTGAGTACTAATGAAAGCAGCCCTTTAATTCTCAGGCACTTTCAGCATGGCTTAAACTCCAGGCAAGCATTAAATGTGCAGTGATCGTATAGCTGCAAAGTGAAGGTTAGGAGGACAGTGTGTGAGTGGGCAACTTAAGTGTGCATGAATCTCCATAGAGCTGCCTCTACCACGCATCCTGAGCGATGCTAATTCACTTGTCCCAAACCCTCTCATCAACTTGCCCTTATTGTGAGGTCACTATCACATGCGTCACCACAAGAGCTCATCCAGGAAGCCAGAGAGTTAATAACGTGCGATTCTGGATGCACTCTCTGACAGCTGTCACTCAAGTACTCTCCACAAGCCAACACTACACTGATTTGATTGCTGATCTTCTGACCTGCAGCCCCATTCTGTCTCGGCTCTAGATATGAAGCAGGCTCCACAGAACAAGAGCTTGGCCGCACTACACTGTGCTTAAGGGAGCCTCACAAATACACTTGCGGAGATGCAAATAGCTTATTATGTAATCTTTTATATTATAGCAATTTTTCATTGCCACTTCAGACGAGAGGCTGTGCAAATGAGACGCAGCCAGGATGACAAGTGAAGGTAAGAGTCGCACCATACGTGATGTGATTTCTCTATAATTGCTATGCTTCGAGCCCCTTCTTGACGCATACACGGGGAGCACTGGGCTCCCAGCAGCCTGTAATCTGATGGCAGACATGCTGAACACTGCTAAGGGCCCCTCAACCTGCTGCCATCCATCTTTCTGGAGACGGTGACAGTGTGAAACGAGCAGACCGATAAATCTACTCTGCTTTCTTTTTAGCCTCAATATCTAATTTCTGAATTCCATTTCCCTGTGGAAAAATCTGCATAGGGAAAATCTATGAATCTGTGTTATGCAGAGAACATCAGTGATCTCTTTGAACTGTGCAATTACCCACAGGCCTATCATGGATGCATGGCTAAAGATAAGATGTTAATTGGACAATTCATTATCACAAAAACAAATATATAGCAAGGACCTAAAAGCCAATCCTGAATATTACTGTTTTTGGCAGCAATTATTAAGCTTAATCCAGGTTTACCAACAGAAAGGTTAAATATGAGTTCAGCTGTTATGTGTCATTATGTGTTATTACTTGATAACTTGATATTATCAGTGCTATTTTTTAGACAACCATTTTTGGCAAAATGCATGTATACATTTTGGTAATAAATGAGAATTGTGCATTGTTTAAACCTAGGAAATTTATAATACCTGAAGCATATCCATTAGCATTCTCATTCATCTCAATGGCTATCTGGCTGAAACAGATCCCCCTGATGTGTGTGGTTTTAAACCTGTCATCTTTGTTCATGGGCAGTCAGTTTTGCAGCCATTTTTTAGCCAATCATCTGCCATGTGACTAATTACTCTGCAGGAATCCAGACTACAGCAAAAATGGTTGCAAATTAACAAACAATAAATAATTGCGACAATAATTTTGAAAATTTTAAAAAAATCGATTTGCCATTGGCGACAGTCATTGTCATCAATGAATCATGCCTGATTACCGGAATACCAGAAATGTTTTAACATACGATCCCTGCTGATTTATTTTTGATGAATTACTGCTTGTTTTGTTGAATGAAAATATTCACTATGTAGTATTTATATTGTAATGCATTGTAAATTATTGCAAAAGTACATATTGTTTTTCAACTTTCTTTTTGTGAGAGCACCTGGGAGTGCAGACATTTAGAAATTATAGTCCCTGGTGTAATTATAGCCTGTTTCTAATTAAAAGTCCTGTGTTATGTACCAATTCTTGCATCTGGGATTTCATTTAGGAAATGAAAGGACTCTTTTGGCCTCCGTGTCTTAGCTGCCCCATTACAAGGAAATACTAAGGACTTTTTTAACACATGTTAAAAAAGTAGCACACAGGGACAAATAATCAAGCCTATTTCAAGCTTTTAAGATCCATCAAAAAATTGGAAATATGAACTAGTATATTTGCAAAATAAATTATTTAATCAGAATATGTGGCTACTTTTGAATGCAGAAGATGCTTTACGCAGAAACCAGATGGTGTAGTTATGGCATCGACCAGAAGGGGATAACTGGAACATGTTAACCAGCCAAATTTGACCCCTTGGTTACTAATGCAATAAAAAAAACACAGTATAATTTCAAGTTGATTTCAGTGCTGACTGTTGAAAAGCAGGTTGAGAAAATCTTTGTGTCTAAGGTCAGTTTATCTTTCTCCTTTTGAGGCTGAGAAATATCTAGCAGCACACATACAGAACAGCACACATCAGTGCCTCATTTCACTTTATTTCCATAAGGCTTTAAGGTTGTAACATTATCAGAAAAGGTTGTTTTCTGATGATGACGCAGTGGGAGCACAAGTCACTGCGATGAAATGATCTGCAAAGACAGAGTGAAATAACTCTCTTTTTAGCAGAGTTCCTAGAGGATTTGCTGAATTTAATATTTCATAAGGGACATTTTGTAGACTCTGGCCAAATCTGGAAACTAGCGAGTTGAAACACAAATCTAAAAGACACCCTGCTCTCCGCAGCCTGTGAGTGGCCCATTAGTGCCGGTTAGTTTTAGCAGCACAGTTGAGCCTTTGGGAGCCTGTTCAAGGCCCATGAAAAAGCAGCACTGGTGTGCGAGCATGCCATGTAAACAGGCCTTTAATCAGGGAATGGTTTGGGGAGAGCTCTCTTTAATCTGTAATTATAACAGCAGATCAATGCGATTCCCACTTCAAGCTGCTTCCAAGACAAAAATGAGGATTTGCATCAAATATTTATAAGCAATGCTTTCTAATGGTTCTGCAGCCAGAGCCGATTTGTGTTTTTTGTTTTGTTTTTGTTTTATAGGATATTGTACAGAATCAAGTGGATTTACTGAACTCTTTTAATTACAGGACAGTGCACCTCTGCAGTCCCAGATTATTTCAATGGATTTTTTCTTGATCTACTTGTAATCAAACTAAAGCGTCTATCCAGACAATACAATTCAAACACTTTATTTTGATAATATGTTTATATATATATAAACATATAAACACTTCATAACCTATTACCCATAGTACTACCTGAATAGAGAGAACTAAGGCCACTCCACACTAATACATTTTCAATTGAAAACAACATAACTTTCCAAAGTATCAAGTTCTAGAGAGCGTTTTCGAAAGCCTCCGATTTCGGGTAGAAAACCACCGTAACAGGTAATAGCGTAGATGAGGCCACGTCCACACTAATCTGACATTTTCTAATCTGATCACTTTCATATGTGGAGATAAATCAGATCCATTTCCTATGTGTCTTCATTATGAACAGCCAGGTCACAGTTAATGTGATTTTTAAACCTACCTCAACATTCATCATTTACACACTTGATTTCCAGCCTATATACGCCTGTTATATTTTAAAACTTTTAAGTGTGAATCATATCTGTATAGTTAATGCATTCAGTTTCTTTTTAAGGAAAAAATAAATAAAAGTATAGACTTCAACAGTTGGGTTCAGCGATTCATTTGGATTGCACATTAAATATGTGTATGAAAAGATACAGATGTAGATTTATATAACGGCGCTCAATTCTTGTGTCACTCGCTCAGAAAACACAGTTTCTATGTTTCTCAAACTGTATCAAAATATGAATGCAAGCCAGTCAATGGAAATATGAAATAAATAAAGATAACTCTTCTTAACTTACATATATGTAATGGCGTTTTTCCTCCTGTCTTTCGATTTTATGATGCGTTTCGCTCGTAGGTAATATTACACTTGAACTTTAATGATTATTTAAATTCCACCATACAAAGGCAAATGACAAAATGTTTTCTCTATCACTCATGGACATATAAGATGGCATGTGTCCTATCTGCATTAAAAATGGATAATCACATTTTTAATTATAATTTAATTCATTATTCATACTATAATGTTGAACATGCCGGAGTTTGTTATATGCATGCTCAAGGAGTGCTACACGCAGTTTAGGAGTGTCGGCTGTTCAGACCAGTGTCTGATACTGGTTACATATGAAATGTCATGTGAACAACCTAACAAAAAAATAAGATTTGAGCAAAAAATCTGTTCTGGGCCACATTCAGCTGCAGTGTGAACGTAGCCATATAGTATCAGTGTGGATGTGGCCTAAAGATTAGAGCAACAATTCCCAGGATCCTGGCAAGACATTAGAAAAGAAGCAACTTAAATACTCCTCTGCACAAATGAATTCCCTAAAATTGAATTAGAAATGGAAACAGATGTTTTCATTTAATTATATGCCAGACGGTCTCATTTGCCTAATTAAGCCTCAAACTGTCAGTCAAACGGAGTTGTGTGCTAAGTTTTGTCAATATTCCTTTTGATTCAACTACTGAAAGCTTGTGCATGTATATTTTTGGTTGACAGATCTATCTTGGCAAGAAAACATCACTTGTTTTTCCAAGTCATAAAGTAAAAACAAAGATTGTCTAGCCTTGTCTAGGGTTCGTTAAGTGCTACAGCTAACACTTGCTCTCGCTAATACAATCCACTTTAATCTTTTCAATGTTTGATTGTATTTGCTTGAAAGCAAACACAACAAGTACATAATTATCAGACTAATTAAGCTGCCAAAACGCAAACACACTGCAAGAGCACCTTCAGAACAGTGAGTGCATGATTCATTAGCATCTGCTGTAAGCCTATTAATCATCTAACAGCCAATTAGCGCACTGTTACCGTTTGCAGTGGATATGTAAATAAATTCCTGGGCTAATTTCTTCCTTGGATAATAAAGGGAACATTATGAAAATTATCTGTGCGACTATGTAAATGATCTATGTCATTAATTGCGTGGTGGCTGATAGATGTTTTTTTTTTTGTTTTTTTGCCATGGACCAGAGTGCCGATGCAAAGATACATTTTCTCAGGCTGTTACAGAAATTAAACGGGAAGCCTTAAATTCCCGAGAGGTACTTGCTGCATACAATAATGACATTTAGCCGCCCCTCACTCTGACTGATGATCATAATAATGCTTCTACCTGGCAGCGAGCCAGTGATGGGGCAGGTAGATGCTGTTTGGTGGGGCACACTACATTCATTTGTGAATAACAGGTTGGACACACACATATAGACACAAACAGAAGATTGTGCCCTTGCACAGCTAACTAAATTAACCGTGCCACAGGTAACTAGCAGTGATTATTAATAATTAGTGACTAGTCGAGGCCCTTCCATTAGCAAATTAGCCCGTCGTACAAAATACCATCATAGCATCACATGACCACTTCTGACTGAAAAGGATATAGCAATACTAAGAGTAAGGATATAGACTTTAATCAGAGTAGATGCCCTTTTTAATTTGACAAAAACGAAAATGAGAGTTCATAAGGGAGAATGTAAGGGACTGACAGCCTCAGTCACCATTCACTTTCATTGTGACTAAGGTTGACATTATGCCTAACATCTGCTATGCTTTCCAAGGAAGAAAGAAAGTCATACAGGTAAATTATTTTGAGGTTTACATCCGCTCTGCACTTGCATCAAGTGCGAGAAAGTGTAATCAAGCTTCAAATCATGATCGCACTTAGGAGCCCTTACAAAAATCGAGAGTTCTGGCAAACTTGCTACAAACTTGTAGCAAATTCGCAGCTCATTATTTTCACATGCAAATAAGCATTGCGGCAAACTCTTCATTGTCGACCAAAGTTTTGCTGCAGGGTTCACCACTATCAGTAAAGAGCTACAAACTCTGGCAAACATTTGCGGCAAATTGCAAACTCATTTGCATTTGAAAATAATGTGTGGGTAATTTGCAGCAAGTTTGTCAGAACTCTGTATTTTTAGTAATGGAGAGGGCAGATGGCAAGATTTATTGTGAAAAAGGACACTCACCCAAAACCAATTGTATCACTTCAGAAGACATGGATTAAACCACTTGAGTCATATGGATTACCTTTATGTACTTTTTGGAGTTTGGATTGTATGGATATATTCACATCATATTTCCATCAAACTATGTCTGTTTGTGTTCCGCAGAAGAAAGAAAGTAATTCGAGATTGAGACTGCATAAGAGTAAGTAAATAATGAGAGAATTATCATTTTTCCTTTAAAGGAGACCTATTATGCCCCTTTTTACAAGATGTAATATAAGTCTCAGGTGTCCCCAGAAAGTGTCTGTGAAATTTCAGCTCAAAATACCCCACGGATCATTTATTATACCATGTTGTAAATGCCTCTTTTTGGGTGGAATCAAAACACATTGTTTTCGTGTGTGTCTCTTTAAATGCAAATGAGCTGCTGCTCCCCGCCCCCTTTCCGGAACAGGGCTGTACCTTTACAGCTTGTGCTTCGGATACTTTAGCAACAACAAATCAGAACCAATATGACTGACACCGTAAACACCGGAGCTCAGCCATATATGTATGAGCAACCGTAAACGATGCAAAACATAAGCATTTTGAGTTTGTGATAGTGCTTCTTATGTAGAAAATCACTTCCTGCTCTCCATCTGCATTTCACGCCACAGCAACGCAGTGACGTGACGTCATGTACAAACAAGCTATAACGACATAGCTCTGGTCTCCGTGAATACAATCAGAGACAATGGTAACTATAGCTGCATTAGCCATGGAATCAGCTAACAAACACATTCGGAAAGGCGATTTGCAAACATTCACAAAATATAAAGTGCGATACTTACATCTTCAGGATATAAAGCTGGAACACGAACAGTTGGTACTGATCCATGCTTGAGAGTCAAATTTTTTGAAAATCCTGCTTTATACTGTATTGACCCTCATTCACAAAGCAGTCCGGTGTAAAATGATTTGCACAAACATACACAAATTTTGGTATGTTTTGGGGTACATTTTCTTCAAAAACAAAACTTGTCCACTGCGTCTTCAGTGGCTCTGATGCCGGGAGTACATGAAGACTCTTATGTTCAGAACACTTACGACGCTTACAAGCTGAGACATTATTCTTCTCACTATAGCTGCTCCAGTGTGGAAAAAAATGGCGGACTGTGTGTAGATCACTCGGGGGAGGATCTATGATAATAGGGTGGAGTCTGTCACCATTTGTGGGCGAGGCCTGCTCTAAAGTGACGTCACTTTAGAGCGGATACGAAAACCAGTCATTTTGAGACACTGTTTTTAATTAATAGAAATAAAAGAAAGAGGAGTGGGTGGACTTTTAACATTGTAGGGTGGTTGTGTACACACACTGCCGACTCACATTTATGTTCAAACACCATGTAAAAGTGAATTTTGCATAATAGGTCCCCTTTAAGATACTACAACATATTGCACAGATTGTACTTCTACCACTCACAGCCTCATTTTTGTCAAATTAAATATGATATCTACTGTTTACGTCAGTAGTCTATGAGAGTAATCCATTTTAAACAATGGAAGGTTCTCCTTCGATTTCTCTAAAATCTCTATACTCCTGAGGACCCATTATGTAACTGTAAATGCAGAGATCGAATGGCCTAAGATTATATTATTTTACCATGGCAGACTTGGTGGCCTCTCAGCCTCATACCGTCCTATTCTCCTGCTCCCATCCAATGATAAATGCTGCAGGCTGCTCCTAATCATCCATGGGACAAGAGAGGAAATGAGGCCTAAGACAGAGCAGGCATGAGAGAAGGAGGGAGGGAGAGAAAGAGAGAGACAGAGAGAACGATACAGGATGAATGGGGCGTTTACCGTGGGTGACTTGGGTGATATTTTTTTTTAGCACACAGCTTCCAGCGTAGGGCCACAAAAACATTACTAACAAGGAGTAGTCCTGGCGAGCCTCTCAGACAGACAGAAAAGTAATACCTGACTTTAGCAGTTCCCTACACACACCCTAAAAACCTCCTCAGCTGAGTGCTGCCAATTGGATTATGTTTGGGATTATGCAGTGACAGGCCAGATGTTTTTCAGCATTAACCGCCTAAACTGCAGACATTTCCTCTGGCTGTTTTGGCTCACTGAGCCGTGACCTCAGACCTGTTGATTGCCCTCTTGTGTCAATTCTCCCATTTGCAAGGTGATGACAAATAGTACTCATTTTTACTAGTTGATTATTCATCCAGGAAAGTAGTCAGATAGTAGGTGGATCAATGTTTTCGTTATATAAATGACTCACAATAGCAGACTTTGCTCTTTCTGTGTTGAATGTCTTTGAGAAAATGTCAGTGCACTGAGATTATACATGTTAGAAACAAAAGTGAGCATATATCCATTGCCTTATATGACAAAATAAAACATGTAGATGAACATGAACTTGCTTATGGTTATTTTCGGCCTCTGGGTGACACTTAATTTGAACAGTATGAGTGTGGTTTGGAGTAAATTTGGCTTGTATGTCAATACTCCAAATGAACTCAGACCATCTCTGATGTCCACAGCACGGTTTGCTTATAATGATGCTTTTGGATGCATTAAAGATGCAATATGAATGCAAAGTGCTCACTTTATAGACCCTTTTCAAAGACTGTGATGATGATGACACATTTCCACCTTATTTAAATCTAGCAAACTTTCTGTATTTCCCTTTTTTTTATATATATATTTTTATGTGTAAATTTATAACATTATCCTTAACAGACGAAAATGGTAAGTGTCCACACACTGATTTGTTGCTCCAAAAATACTTTATTGGCTTATACTTGCAAGCCTTTTGCACTGGGATTTTGCCTGACAAAGACTTAATGGTCGAAACGTTGCAAGTGGAAGCAGTTTAATTACTTTTGTTTCTAACAACATGTATGCTCAGGTCTAGCAACAATAACATTACAATAATAATTCTATAACAAGTAAATGTTTATACATTTGGATTTCATTTAAAAATAAAGTATGATGCAGGTTATTCACCGATTTAACTGTTGATGAAGTCTTTTAGAGCTCACAGGTGATTGGTCCGTGCCATCTGTGCATCATTTAGAATCACTAAATTCACTTCTACGCTTTCAGTGTAGATATCCTCAAATCGTCGCATCACATCGTGTAAACAGATGCGTCCGGTGTAGACAGGGGTTTCTCAATGTGCGTTCTTTTGTGTTCTTATGTTCTCGTGGACTGCTATCTATATAACGTGCGGGGAAGGGCAGCCGGTGGAGTTTCTGGTGCCCCCCTAGGTAGTTGGTGCCCTACACAGACTGTGTATAATGCAGGGAGTGGCGGTACTCTGTCAACATTTATTGTTTTGCTGGGCATGAGTTTAATAAAGTAATAAACACATGGACGAAACAACTGTTTACAGACTTTATTCTTTTAACATGTGACTAGTCCTGCAACTGTTATGATAATGTCAGTAGTTCTCTCATTGGCTTCAAATGTGCTGTGACAGTTAATTGCGCAACAGGAAGATCGCAGCACATCTCAAAGCTTGCAATAGATGCGTTCTGCGTCCTCCTGTCCTTCCGAGTTAGTTCTTTCAAGTTAGCATGGCAAGAATGGTCTTCATAAGAACAAAAGTTTTTTTAGCAAGTCAGTTCATTCTGCGGCCATCTTTGAAATGCTCCTGGGCAGCTATTTTTCTATGTAAACAAGCGACATACAAGTGCCGCTTCTATCTACTTGAACGGGGAAAGACCAAAATCTCCAAAATGGTTTCTCAAGATTACGATCAAACAACATATTTCAAATTAGCAGTAAAATCTGACAACAATGGTATCATATATTGTGCTTCTTTACCTCAGATTACGCAAAAAAACGGAAATTTCCCAGCTTGTAAAGCTAATGCTCATGTGCGTTCTCAAGTTGATTGACAGGTGATGTCTGTGTCTAAAAGGTGATTGGCTGTTTAACCTGTAAGGCGGGACTTCTTTTCTACATCCGTTGACTGTTGGGCATTCCAATTTCTCCCATTCATTTTAATAGAAGTGACCAGTCTCTGCCATTCCCTGCGTTCTTTGCATTGAGAAAAAACCAGGGTATTACAGTAATCAGAAAACAGAACAGAACTTTCACATTTGTGTAATTCCAAATACATTTGGCCATTACAATTTAGGACAAAAAAATTAATGCACAGCAACATGCATATTGTGGACAAAGGGATTTTCCTCTTGCTTTTGCCATGTAGAAAACATGCACAACTGAAATAATGTGATATGAAACTTGTTAATACAGGCCCAGCATGTTGACACCTAATTGACTAGTCAACTAATCGTCTTGTTGGTGGAACACCTGCCGTATTCAGATGTAATTTAAATGTTACAGGCCTAGTCTTAAAATAGTAGCGGGAGGCAGGTATTCCATTATGATGCTTCTGTAATTCCAATCAATTTAATTATCAAAGTAATTTTCCCTCTCTCTTTCCAGCTGATTGACTTCATTGTCACTCGGCTTAGTAACTTATTTCTCTGATAGGTCTGCATCAGAATTCAGTGCTCAGCAGAGTCATTTCCACCTTGTTGCCGGCTTCCTCCACCTACGCCTAATCAATTAACATATGAGTAATACCGGAGCCATTAGAAGGCAGCCAGGATCTAAGGAGTGCTGTCATCACTGGTGGAACAATGGCTTAATTTAGCAGCAAGGCTGAAAGGAGCACTTACCTAGGGCACAATCCAGTGGAATCAATAACAACAGTCCCGGCTATATTGTTTCAAACAAGGAAACAGTGGGCAGACTATAAAAGCGTTCAATAGGAATGGCGGGGGCCTCAGAGAGACAGTGAGAGACAATGAGAGAGAGAGAGAGAGATGCTAGCTCAGCCGAAATAATAGAGGCTGTAAAAGCTACCAGGCAGCCTCTGATGGGGAGATAAGCAGTGTGACCCACACCAAGGACCAGGTGAGGGGCACTACACACCATGAGAAAAAGGAAGAGAACACATCTCTAGCATGTCATAACACTAATCTGGCCTTTGCAGTGTTCACTAAAATTACTTCAGGAAAAGTGGACTGGCACTCCACAGTGACTTTGGGGTAAACTTCAGCTGAAAAAAGAGCCTGAACCAGCCTAAGCTGTTTTGCTGGTCTTAGCTTGTCTCCTAGCTTTATCAGACTGGTCTGGTTTGCTGGTTTAAGAGGGGAATTGAACAGTTGTCAGCTGGTCGGGCTGGAAGGCCGGCTGGTCAACCAGCTGAACATTATGGGTAGTAATGCCCTGCATTTACTCCGTTACATTTACTTGAGTAACTTTTTTCGGAAAAATTAACTTTTAGAGTAGGTTTAAAATTAGGTACTTTTTACTCTCACTCAAGTAAATTTCTGATGAAAATGTTTTACTTCTTTACAATGGGCGGCGTTCCTGTCGTTACACTACTGGGTTTAATTTTAATTAATGTGTAATTTATTGAGAGATTATTGAATGGGACTTTTACGACAGCGGAAGTTCACACAGCTGCGTGCGCTGTCACAGACTGTCATTCAAGCCGAGTCCACTGCTGCAGCATGAAGATCTTCAAACATAGTGAAACACTTTCTTCACTCCGCACAGTGAAAAAAGAATAGTTTCGTCATGCAATGCCTTCATTTAACACCAAGACAAGTGGATATTTCAAGATTAAAATCTCAGCTTCAACTTAAAGTAGTACGTCGAGGTAAGTTGTGGCTCTAATGCTAACGCGGGCTTTTCTGTATAATGTGATGGTCATTTTCAGGGTGATTCTGTAAATATAGGCTCTTGTGACTTCAGTTTTTAAGTGTACATTCTTAAATCTGCAGCTACTGTATATATCAGTGCGCTTTGTCCCACGCCCCGCATGTCATGAGCAGTATTTACGCATTTACCCCGCTGTAATGTTGCTGGCAATGACAGGCAGACGAAGACGATGATGATGTGAAGAACCCATGTGCAGTTTATTTACATGGTGCAGTAAATCCCAAGTAAAACCCAAGACGTGAAATGAAAACATAAACATAAACATGAACAGGAAACATGAACCTTAACTAAAAACTTGACTTGACTATAAAACAAAACATAAACATGAACTAGACTTCACTTGACTTGACTTCCAAACAATGTACATTAACAATACCTGACAAGAGACAATGGCAAATATGAGGACTTAAATACACAGACATGGGCAAAAAGTAAAAAAGACAACCAATCACAAGACTGAACTAATAATAAGACAATGAACCATGAACCAATGACATAACAAGACTGATAATGAGATAAGACAATGAACCAATGAAAACAAGACACATGAACATGGAGGGGAACAGGATATCACATGACCAGGAACACTTGAGGAAACAGGAAATCACATGATATGAAACCACATGACCTGAACAGGAACGGGAACTAAACTTAAAAATAAAAGACATGAAAACAAGAACAAAACACATAAACGTGACACCCGCACAGCTATCGCAGCTATTTTGGACTGATTAACTGTATAAATCCATGTAAACATCAAAGTTAAGTGTAAAAGCCTTTAGCTCTGCTGTTTGCATGATTGACAATTAGAGCGTGAACAGACAGCATTTCTGCGCGTGCACAGAGAGGTGCGCGGGGCGCACACGTGAGAGATGTGCGGGCACGAGGCGATCGTATGGCGAAGAGAGTGGCTGTAGAGAGTGGCTGTGTCCGAAATCATTCACTCATTCACTATTTCCTATATAGCGAATGGCAGTGAGTGCACTTAAACAATATTTTTATTCTGTAGATTTTTAATAGATCATTGAATAATTTGAAATGGATAAACACTTGATGTTGTATTTAAATGTTTTTATTTATTTTATTTTGTTTTATATTTAGCTTTAAATCAGTCTGTTTTTATATCACTCTGTCATTTTATTTGTTTGATCTGTAAAGCATTTTGGGTCAACTTCTGTTGTTTTTAAAATGTGCTCTATAAATAAAGGTTGACTTGACTATATTTCAGCAGTGAGTGAACGAAATGAGTGAGTGAATTTGGACGCTGACGTATATACCGAGGGTCGGAGCAGAAACAACGTCACATATGAACTTTTAAAATACTTGGGCCTTACTTGTAATTCTTATTAAATAATATATTAATACAATGAATCTTCATTCTGTTTGTCATTTTTAATATATATGTTAATATAAAGAGTAAACACATTTTATCAAATGTACAGTACATTACTGTATTATTTGTTATACTTTAGAATCTTTAAAATTCAATTCAAGCTGGGTAGCGTTTCTGGGCACATCACGCTAAATTATCATAACCTACATGTTATAAACGAATATTTAAATCATCCACAGAATTATCATTTCCACTGTGTGCAGTCTTCTGAATTAAAATAATATCACCTCAGTGAATTACTTAGTAAATAAAGAATTCTTCAGCATAATGGAAAAATTCTGGATAAATATAAATAAAGAGTACATTTTAAAATGTATCTGTATGTTTTGCATCTCTATATTTTATTTTGTTATTTTAACCAAGTAATGATTTGTCAAAAAGTAATTTAATACATTCAGCATGAAATAAACATTGCAGGAGTGAAGGAAGCAGCAAAATCCTAGCACGTACATCTTCCCCGTGGTGGATTATGGGCAATTAACCATAGTCAAGAGTACATCAAATGTACACTCGAAATTAGAGTGCATTGTGGGTAAGAATGAGTGAACAAAATTAGGGAACAAGTGGCTCACTCAGAATTCAGACACTCCTACAAAATGGCGGACACCCGAAATAGTGCACTATTATTTGGATAGGGGGCGGTTTCAGACACAGCGAGTGTTCCGCGACCGGGGTTGGTGCCCTACCCAGGCTGCGTAATCTGCGTTTAGGGAGCAGCAGTACTGCTGTACAGAACTAATTATCTAAATTCTTTCGACACTGAAAACTGTAACTACACTGAAATAAGAATCCACGCAGGACTTTAAAAGATATGAAATAGCGAAAGTAGGCATTAATAAAGGATGATCTTGCTTTGGTTTATATTTCAGCATTATATATAATGTCCCTGTGGGACATTTTCACGTTTTCACTGTAATAATTACTAGAAAGGTTTCCAAACCTCTCTTCTTATTGACAAATTCATCCAGATCTGACAAGAGTCCTTAAAGTGATAGTTAACCCAAAAATTTAAATTCTCTCATCATTTACTCACCCTCATGCCATCACAGATGTATATGGCTTTCTTTCTTCTGCTGAACACAAATGAGGATTTTTAGAAGAATATTTCAGCTCTATTTGTCCATAAAATGCAAGTGAATGGGTGCCAACATTTTAAAGTAAAAAAATAAAAAAATAAAAATAAATCAAATAAAGCAGCATAAAAGTAATCCATAAGGTTCCAGTAGTTAAATCAATATCTTCAGAAGTGATGTAATAAGTGTGGATGAGAAACAGAGAAACAGATAACTTTCACATTCTTCTTCTTGTGTTTTTGCTTCTTGTGAGCAAAAAATGCTACCAAATTTGACAAACATATTCCAGAAATTCAAAATATGGGGGCAAAAAATGCCCACGCAACGATTTCCCGTGTTTTATTAATAATATCTGATATAGTTACAATTACATACATTGTAATATTCTTTTGACTTTTCACTGAACACTGCACTGCACAGACAGGCTCTCCGCTTCTATCGATCCATATCAGTTCGGTATTGAAACTCCCGCATTAAATTCCATAGCCGTTCGTCCCTCTTGTTCAAAATAAACTGTCCTATTGTGTAACACCCTCACTCACGGTGCTGTATTGTACTTCTCTGCCCTGTCTGATCCGCTAGAGGCCAAAAGTGCACAAGGGATGGATGTTATATAAAGAAGGTATGAGAAATCACAAAACATAATGCACCCAAATGCTACAATTTGCTTAATAATAATATCTCAATATGTTAAATAACCATAATGTTAATTAAGACTTTATTATTACAACTGTAATACAAAAATACATATACAGAACAGCCACTTTTTGTGTTTGAATCAATCATATCTCTCACTAAACACTGTGTGAAATTTTTATTTTTGCCTTATTTTTAGGGATGGGCGGATCGATCCTAAAGTATTGATACTTCCGATACTGATGTTGTATCAAAAATATCAATCCTCACACAAAAATATCGATTCTAACATTGATTTTTTTGAAACTGGGGATATTATTATTTGGTTACCATGAACATGAACAATAATCATATAAGCTTCAAAGTGAAATAAAAAGGATTAGGCTATATTAGCAAATACTTGGTGCAGGATGGGAACTATTTCTTCTTCCACACATCTTAAAATGCATGCTGAAAGACATAAGCGCTTGCACTGTCACAAGGCTCATTCAAACAAGGGGGATCAGTGCCTTGTAGAGAAAATCAGAGAAACAGCTTCTGGAGTAAATTCACGCTAAAATAACAACATATCTAAAGGTGACATTTCTTATGAGTTTGAAACCATGGTTTTACTACAGTAATATTGTAGTAGTAACCATGGTTAATTGTGTGGTAACTATGGTTTAACTAAATTCCATGGTTAAACTATAGTTACTATAGTGAAATTGTTAATTTTTGTAGGGGTAAACAACACAGAAGTCTAATCATTTTCTGTTTAGGCTCACAAATGTAAAAAATAAATAAATTAATGAGTCTCCAGGAGGTCTCCCATCCAGGTATTGACCAGGCTCAACTCTGCTTAGCTTCTGTGGGCAACCAGTCTTGAGCTGCAGGGTAATATGGCTGTGGGTGCCCACATACCTTTGGTCAAAACATACAGTAGCTGGAAATCAATTTATTGACAAAGCCTTCAAGAACAAAACAGCAGGACCAGGGTGAAAGGATGGATTTCATTTCCACAGCAATCACTCTGACAACATCATGCTTTTAAAAAGACTAATTTCGTCGATTAAAATCGAAGAGTGCAATTATAATGGCATTTGTCAGCAGTTTAATATGAGCTGCTCTTCCTTGCCAGCATTTAACAATGACACAGCAGAGGAGGCCAGCTGAGTTAATAGCAGGACCATTTCTCTGAGACCAATACTCAGGCACCCCCTCCAGTGCCCAGTCAATGTCACAGCTTCTCGTGTCGCATCATTTCCCTTGGCAGGAGGGGGAGTGAGGCCAAGTATTGATCAGCCTGTAATCAGACAAGCTGTTTGGAGCAGCAGGAAAAACTCCTTGCAGAAGTGTCTCTTGGCTTCACAGGAGATGGAGTGCAATCTTTGTAGCATTGTTGGAGAGATGAGTGGGGAAGGGCGATGGCAGTGATCCCCTCTGCTGACACCATCCATTAACTCAGGCCATGTCTGACAGTGCACGTCTGGTCTGCAGGCTTCCACGGCAACAGAGACAAATGTGGGCTTTTCTGAGGTACACAACAACATAAGGTAAATCTACATCAATCATGGCGATCCAAAAAAAGCAAACTGGTGCTTTCATAATAAGGTCCGTAAGTCCATATGGATATGCAGTGTTGAAAAGTCATAAGGCTTTGAAAGAGCATGAGGGTGAGTAAATGATGACAGAATTTTCAATTTTGGGTGAACTATTCCTTTAACTAAATTTTCAGTAGCATGACAGAAGCTCAGTAGTTTTCCTCCCTCTCTTGCAAATAGTGTTGCAAAGTCTGATTCATTTGAGCGAATTGTTTCATTCAGATGGTCATGTAAATGATTCATTTACATCACTTGACAAAAGACTTGTGTGGTATTTAATTCATTTTCATAGCTAAATATTTCATTAAATGCTGTTGTTTGTCATGGTTTTCGACTCAGTTATATGAATTAGTATTTTTCTACAGTATTTGTATTTTGTGTACGTTTTTCAGTTCAATTTAATGCTGCTACCTTAATTGAAATCCTCCTTGTATTTGAACCAGATATACTGTATACAGCTCTGATTGTAAAATTGAATAATTTCATCTGATAGTTATTTTAAAATATTGCTCCCTTATTTAGCTTCAATGTAGTTAGCTACATTTTGTTAGTAGCTTGTACTGTAGCTAACTACAGTACATTTCCAAATGGGTAGCTTGACTGTAGTTTAACTACTTAAAATTAAGAGTAGCCTGTAGCTTGGGAAGTTACTGCTTCAAAGTAGCTTCTCCAACTCTGTTGATTTGTTTTATATGTAGTGAAGTGCATGGCATGCAATCCATGTGACAGCAGAATATGCAAATGTTACTGTCATTATTTAATGCTTAGTTAATCAGGCATGCCACAGACATGTGTACCCCTCTTGATGCTAAAAAGGGCAAGGCCCTGACCTCAAAACAACAGCAAAGCTTAGGAGGCCAACAACACTGGGGTGCCACACAACTAGGAGGGGCCTTCATATTCTTTTTTTCTGAATAACACTTTTTATTGATTCACACAATTGACAAAGAAAAGCAAAACATATATTCACAGAATCAACATTTAACCCCCATTATTCCCTTTCCCCCTCCCAATCCCCGACCCCACCCTGACCCTCAACAAATATCCCTATGGTCACACTTGAGTATAATACACACAAAAAAAGGAAGAAGAAAAAAAAAAAAAAAAAATATATATATATATATATATATATATATATATATATATATATATATATATAATCACACACATTTAATCTACACTTCTCTATCCACTGCCCCTCCCCGAGAGCCCTGCAAGAAGGCCAAAGAGCTGCCCCATTTCTTACTGAATGAATCTAAATCGCCTAGCATTCTACATGACATTTCCTTGAATGCTAACATGAACAATCTGTCTGCCGATCATAACACTGGCTAGGACCCAATTTTTTATGTATATATATCCCCAATATTAATGACCACCCCTAAAATACAGAGTCTGGTGCAAAATGAAATTTGAGTGCCCAATACGTTACACATAAAACTCTGAACCCTCAACCAAAATTTTTGGATCTTAATTCACCACCAAAAAACATGGGTTGTGTCCCAATCTTCTGATTGCCATCGCCAGCAGGTGGGTGTGTCTTTCAAACCAAGCCTATACAATCTAGAGGGGGTCCAATAGAATCGATGTAAAATCTTAAATTGCATAAGTCGCACCCTTGCATCTCTAGATGTAGACTTGATGTTTTTTAGAATCCTAGCCCACACTCCCTCCTCCAATACCAAGTTTAGATATTTCTCCCATAATCTCTTGAGAGAAGCCGAAGCTCCATCCCCCAGACTCTGAATAAGCAGGGAGTAATACATTGATGCCTCATGACCTTTTCCAGAAGCAGTAAACACCACTCCCAGAGTATCTGCCGCTTTAGAGGGGTGTATGCTACTCCCAGTACAGAGCAGGTGGCACAGCTGTAAATACCTAAAGAACTAAGATCTAGAATCCCAAAATGTTGATTCATATGTTCAAAGGATCTCAACACCCCACTCTCAAATAGGTCACCGAGCATATTAACCTCCCTCTCAATCCACTCTGTCCAGCAGAAAGGGGACTTATTAATACATAATTTTGGGTTCAACCATATGCTCGAGGCTACATTTATATAAATATCAGAATTAAACTCTCTGGACACTTTTGTCCATACCGTGTGCAAATGTGAGATAATGGGATGTAACTTAACTTCTCTGGTTAGTTTGATAGAAAGGCTTTGCAATGGCGAAAGTTGGGCAAGAATTTCCTGTTCAATACAAAACCAGGGAGGGGCTCTCTCTCAGGTGGAAGCGACCAATGAGCCAAATGTCTGAGACCGAATGCATAATAATAAAACAAAATCTTGGGTAGGCCTAGCCCACCTTTGTCAATCGGCCTATGCAACTTAATGAAATGTAATATGGGACGTCTCATTTGGACCATTCCAAATAAAGGACTTCGCTATGCTATCAAATTGCTTGAAATAAGAGAGGGGGACATCTATAGGGAGAGATTGTAGCAGGTAGTTGAATTTTGGAATACAATTAATTTTAATAACATTAACTTTCCCAATCATAGATAAATGTAATGAAGCTCACCTGCCCACATCGCTCGAAAACCTTTTTATTAAAGGGTCAAAATTAACTCAAACTAAATCACACAAATTTGCTGGGAATAAAATACCCAAATACTTAATGCCCTGTTTGGGCCACTGGAAGGCGCCTGGCTGAAAAGCCATTACCGGGCAGTACGCTGTCAGAACCAAAGCTTCGGATTTAGACCAATTAACTCTGTATCCTGAGAATTTAGAAAAGGAATTAATAATTCTGTGGAGGCACGGCATAGATCTAGTGGGGCCAGAGACAAATAATAAAATAACATCAGCGTAAAGCAAAAGCTTAGGCGCCACACCTCCCGCCATCACCCCTGGAAAATCATCCTCCTTTTCCTAGCTGGATCATGGAAATTGGATGGTAACTCTTACGCTCACTTGGATCTTTGTCCTTTTTAAGAATCAGACTGATCCGGGCTTGTGTCAAGGTTGGCAGAAGCTTTCCATTCTTTAATGATTCCGTATAAACTTCTAGCAAAAGTGGAGCCAGTTCTGTAGCATAAGATCTAAAAAATTCAGAGGCAAAACTGTCTGACCCCGGAGCCTTGCCTGTAGGCAAGGCCTTAATTACCTTACCAAGCTCCTCCAAAGTTATCTCAGAATCAAGAGAATTTTTTTGCTCAGCCAACAGTTTAGGAAGTTCTAATGGTTCCACAAAGAATATCCTCTTCAGTAGATGAAGATGTGGAACTATAAAGATCAAGATAGAATTCTTTAATAGCATTATTACTATTAGTGGCCGAGGTAAATATTTCACCACTAGCAGATTTCACTGAGGGAATGGTAGACAAAGATTCTCTCTGTTTTATATATCTAGCCAGAAGCTTCCCTGCTATGTCCCCTGACTCTGAGTGAGTATGACTGTCTTGCCCTGAATAGCCAAAACTCCACCTTCTGTATTTCAATCAGGTCAATTTTCTGAGGCCATTAGAAGACATTTGGCGCTTCAGCTCTGTCTCTGCACTTTTAATATTCCCTTCCAATTCCATGAGTTCTTGTGCTTTGGATTTTTTGGTGAATAAGGCATACTGTATGATCCGGCCCCTAAGAACCACATTAAGTGTAGACCAAGATTTTTACACATCCTGTGAAGCGTCAGTGTTGCTCAAGGGGGTTTGCACACTTTTGATTCACTATGATCAAGGACTGAGCCCATCAAAAGATGAATGTCTCCTCCCAATATTATATCATGAGGAGTGCTAGCGGACTGCAACATCCCTTCAAGATCTATAAAAAAGCCCTGATCATCAACGTTAGGTGCATAGATATTAGCCAAAATAAGACATTGTCCCTGAATTTCAGCTAAAACAATAATGACTCTTCCTAATTTATATTTACTCTGTTTGAGACATTTAAATAGTAGATGTTTACTTATCAGTGTAATGACTCCCCTGCTCTTACTCGAGCCAGCACTATAAAAAAAATGCCCATCCCATATCTTTCCAATTTTTTCAGCTTCCTGTGGAGAAAGGTGCGTTTCTTGAAGAAACACTATATCATATTTCTTACGCGTAAGAAGAGAAATAGCCTTCTTTTTATGGGGTGCCCCAACCCATTCACATTCCATGTGGAGAGACAGTCCACTCATATTAACATTTTGACATATAAGAAAAAATAGATTGTGTGTCAAAGACAAGATTATAAAGACCACATTCCAACATTAGTGCAACAATCAAACCCTGAACATCCCCTAGAAAAAAAGAAGATAAAAAAGGAAAACATGTGCATTAACCCTGCGCATGACAGCACCAACTGGCATCCATCCCTCCAAACTCAAACAGTCCATGCACGCCCACGAGAGCCCCCGCAACAACTTTGCCATTGGATTACTCAAGTCCGGTGTTTCTATACACATTTTGTGAGACAGAATTACACAGCAAAATGTAAACTATAAAACAAACTCCAACCAATAGGCAGAATAAGCACAAAGAGCATGTAGATTCATCCACAAAACCATCCCGAAGGTGTGTTGCTCTACAAAATAAACTCCAGCTGCTAGGTGGAACCAGCTCAAAAAGAGTGCGCAGAATCTTCAAACAGTCAAATGAATGTTCAATGAGTCGGTCCACTCGGCTGCAACGTGAGTACCACAAGATGACTTACTCACTCCATTGACTTTATGAAGGACATCACTTGCTGTGGGCATGTGAATGTTTTACGGCCATCCTTTTTTTCCCTCCCATTTTCTCCCCAATTTGGAATGCCCAATTCCCAATGCGCTCTATGTCCTTGTGGTGGCGTAGTGACTCACCTCAATCCGGGTGGTGGAGGACGAATCTCAGTTGCCTCCACATCAATCCGTGCATCTTATAACATGGCTTGTTGAGCACGTTACCGCGGAGACATAGCACGTGTGGAGGCCCACACTATTCTCCACGGCATCCATGCGCAACTCACCACGCGCCCCACCAAAAGTGAGAACCACACATTATAGTGACCACGAGGAGGTTACCCCATGTGACTCTACCCTCCCTAGCAACCAGGCCAATTTGGTTGCTTAGGAGACCTGGCTGGAGTCACTCAGCACACCCTGGATTCGAACTTGCGACTCCAGGGGTGGTAGTCAGCGTCAATACTTGTTGAGCTACCCAGGTCCCCTACGGCCATCCTTAGCACCTATTCTCAATTTGGCTGGGAATATCAGTGCAAAAGCAACCTTCCATTGATGTAAAAGTTTCTTGCATTCCTTGAATTGATCACGTTTCTCTTGTCGAGTTCGCAAAATCTGGGAATAAGAAAATGCTGTGGCTTTCTTCCAAGAAAGCCTTCCTTTACTCCTCACGTAACAAAATCTTTATCGGATGATCTCAGAAATTTGGCCAGAATTGATCGGGGCCTGTCTCCTTCCACAGCTCATCGAGCCAGAACCCTGTGAGCTTGCTTGATTTTCCAGTTTATGGCCTGCTATGTTGAGCAGACTCGGAAAGAGCCCATCCAGGAATTCCACCATATCCCATCCCTCCACACCCTCTGAGACTCCCACGATATGGATGTTATTCTGCTGGCTACGGTTTTCCATGTCCTCCAACTTCTCCCAGACATGCTCCAAATCTACCTTGGTCGTTAGCAGATTAGCAGATAATTCCCTCTCCGATGACTCCAGATAATCTCTCCGTTATCAATATCCCCCACTCTTGTGACCACATCAGTAAACTTTGCCTCCATGGCAGTGATTGATTGATGTATCATAGCAAGATCCTCCAAGTCAGCAACGACCTTCGTCAGCATTGCCAACATGTTCAGCATCTCTTGCTGCATTTCCCCCATCTCTCCGACCAAATCGACTCCCAGGCCCGTGGCCTGCTCAGGGGTGTCAGCTTGAGCTCTTAAGTGTCTTTTAATGTCTCCAGAGCTTGAGGATTTTGAATTCTTTGACATATTGTCCTCCTAGAACAGTTATGGAACAGAGTGTATCGAATCTCACTGATTTATGTCATAAAAGGTATTAAAACTAGCAAAGTGCGCAGAGCTCGCTGTTCACACGTCTGATCCTCGCATGGTGTCACATGACTCTTTTATATTCTTAGCATTCTAGGAAATGTGTCCTCAAAGCAGATAGCAACACCACCAGAGTAACTGAGCCAGATCAACAGACATGGAGTGAGATCCTTCTTGTGTATTTTCCTGCATGAATGCACCAGTATATTTGTTTTAGTGATATATATGACAGTGAAGCATTCTATGCTCCATTTGAAGAACCGTAACAGCGTGATGCGTGTGTTCTATTTAAGCACATCTGCTTTCTCAACCAGCGCTTGGCCATCTGGAACTGCCTTTCTGCTAGAGTGCCTCAGTCAAGCCTCTCACGAGTTCCTTATTTTCAGTTAACGATCTGCTTGAGAAACTATCAAAAACAAAGTGTTCTGCTGTCACACCCCCAACCAACAAATAAAGCAGTCTTTTACCAAATAAACTCAGAATAGCCTCAGGCGGATGGAGACAAGTGACTAGGCGCAAACTACCACATACAGCTCTGTCTCGCTTTCCCAAGGTTGTAATTAATTCTTCCTCTAATCTTGTGGACCTTTGATGACTACACTTCCATTTAAAGTATTAATGCACCCACACAAACTGGAGCCAATGAAAGCCTACACAAATCTTGCTAACTAGTTATTCTTATTTATCTTAAAAATGAATCCAAGGAAATTCCCAAGGAGGTGTTCTTTTTACAACAATAAAATGTTTTGTCAAAATATGAGCAATCCCAACTTTTGCAAATCTACCAAAACAAATGGTTGCATTTGTGGCCTTGAGATTGAAAATTTTGTAATTCAACCACATTAATGGCATAATAAACCACATTAATGGTATTAAGGGTTTTGGTTGTAACAGAATGATCGAGTTTATAAATGAGCCTGACACTTAAAAGGTGGGGTCATAAAATCAGATTAGAAATGACAGGAGTGACAGCTGCAGAGTGTTTTTCACAGAGTGCTGTGTGGGAATATGAAAATGAGACAGAGACAAATAGACAATTATACGACAACATAAAGCTCTGTAAACAAACCTCCTCAGGTCACTCCACAGTAGGGGCGAAGGAGGTGGGGATTGAAAGAGATTAAAAAAGGAGGGTGTGAATGTGTTTGTGTGTGATGGAGAGAGTGAGAGAGAGAAAGTGAGGGAGGAGGAGGTATGTCTACATCATATAGCTACTCATGACTTCCCACTAAAGCACAGTACCTGCGTGGATGGTTGCTATGGATATACAGTGTGGCGTAAGAACAAAGGGACCAACCACTGAACTGGCTCAGGCTCTTAACCCATAGAGGGAGAAAAGTGCACACACCAACAAAGGGAATGATTTATTAAGTCCACTGTATTCTAAGCCCCATTATCCAACCCATATAAAACCTGCAAGCATTTCAACTGATCTGATTTATGTTGAAGGCAATCTCAGAGGACACCTCCCTTCCAAGATGGTCTCTTATTATCCTCGCCTGGCTGGGCTGAGCAGAAAAATGACATGTCATAATAATCATAAGAGCGGCAATTGGATGGAGCGGAAACGCACGCTCCCCACCTTATTTACAGGCAGACATTTTTTTGTTGGAGCAAAAAAGCCAGACATAATTTCCTTATAAATAATTGACTTCTCCTATGTTAAAATCTCTTGAGAGGCTTTGGGCTTATTCACAAGAGGCCACTGCAGCATGTGCTGCAAATTAGCCTTTCACCAATGCCTCGTATGCCTGCCTGTGAACAATGCACCGAGAGCCTCTCTCTCTCCTCCCTTTATGCCTGTCCCCAAGTAATAACCTTCAACTAACCTTTAAACCTCAGTGAATAATTTAAATCCTATTTTCATATCAATGGGGGGTTTTCTATCCATATACTTTGCTGTCAGAGGGAGGCATAATAAAGTTTTACCATGTGATTGGCAAGGGGGGTGGGGGCTGAAAAGCAAGCTGAGAGACAGAGAAAGAGAGGGGAAGTGATGGAGGTAGAGCGAGAGAGGAGGGGAGAGCTAGCGATGCTATCTGAAGACATTAATGCAAGCATGAATTATTCAGTAATGACTACAAGATCTGTCATATAAAATGCTGCTAACATCTGCAGCATGTTGCGAGGGGGCTGCGGGGAGTGGGCAAGCCGCCGAGGAAAAGCGCTGAAGATAAACATGACAAATTGGCAGATCATCTGTTCAATTAGGACAGCGGAGCAGGTGCACCCAGTGAGCCAAGCTGTACCACACGTTGACACACTTACCAGCCAAAATCCAAGGGCATGATGGGAAATACCTTGTTTGCATGACAGTGATTTAGAGGAGTGTGCCATTGGATATCCACAAAAAGAGAGAGAAACAGAGGGTGAAAAAAAATCTGATATTCCCCTTGGTGGTCATTAAAATTCGACTGCAGCCTCCACCCTGACTTTTTCCTTTTTTCCATCTCTCCCACTCTATTTTTCTCTCCCTTCCTTGCTCTCCCTCCATCTTTGTGCTCTTGGCTCTCTCTTAGCTGCCTCCCCGGACCTTCCAGGATCATCTCTTATTAATTCATAAAACATACTGCTCCAGTGATTGGGCCCTGGGAGCAGCGGAGCAGCAAAACATAAGATATGGGAAAATATCACATGTGTCTGCTGCCAGGCTATGCGAGAAAGAGAGAGAAAGAGTGAGTGGCAAGGAGAGTAAGTGGTGAACAGGGAATGAAGACTGTGTATGTGAGACAGCGAGTGGGTAGGATAGGATGTAGGATGAGAAAAAGAGGGAGGGAGAGGGAAACATGTTTTGAAATATTAATCCATGGCTCTGGCCGTGGGCTGGTACACAGAGATGAAAAAGGCGAGAGAACCTTTGAAGCGGGAGGGGATGTTCTCTGCTGTCTCAAGGTAGACTACACAGTCGGCCATATTGGAGAGAAGACTCTGAATGACTATAAGTTATATGAAGACAAGCTTAAAACACAGGTTTTTCTGCCACTTAATATTTCAAAGAGGTCTAATTGGTTCACTTGTGTCTGGTCCTGATAAAAAGACTTTGGCTGTCTGCCTGAATGTCTGCCAGTTGCTTCAATCCAAATATTTCCCCATGAATTTCCATTGCAAATGGATGCTCTTCAAAAACAAATTCACTAAATCACTTAGAAAAGACCACATTGAGGAAAGTAATCACCATTAAGACACACTTTGGCAAAGCATCTTGATGAACATGTTTTTTCTATGTAAAAAAATAAATAAAAATAATAACATTGAGAGGGCATCCTCTCTCTCATTTTCCACCAGCACCCTGCTGGAAACTCTAAATTACCCACAGTCTGGCTATTCTGTACTCATAATAATGATAAAGTTTCTTTCTTCTAATTATGCAAAGAACACTCAATTAGCATAACTCGTCCTCAGTGTCACTACAAACAGCAGAACACCCCGAGGGGCTGCCATAGTTTCATTGCATGGCTGTTGTTGTTTTTTCCTATTGCTTTTTTGTGTGGTAATGAAGATATTTGTTAATGAAGATATGAACAATCTCCAACCGCAACTGCGCAGGTAGACGCTGCAGGGAAACATACCGGCACTTGAAATATCGCCCTCATCAGGTCTTCTGGAGAACTGCAGTGAGTAAGACCTTTTCACATTCAATGGTCTGCAGGCAAGATTAAAGATAGTTATATGAGGGGTAAGGGGAGGATTGTTAAAAAGCACCCAATGCAGTAGAAACCATGTTAACTCCTTTTTACAGAAGGTCAGATTTCCTTGCTTCCGTTCAAGCACACAAGATGTTCTTTCAAACATTCTCACATCATGCTGGGATAAAATGGATCATCATGTTGTGCACACAATTGTGGAGTCCATGTCAACTTTAGTTCATGCTGTCATTAAAGCAAATAAGGTACATACCAAATACTAAGAAGAGTGTCAATTCAACTTTAAACTTAAATTGTTATGCAGACAACTCAATTTTTAATGAACAAATATATTAAAATAGAAAAATACCGCATTTTTACTTGTGATCTCAGACTTTTGGACCAAATGTATATCATCATGCACGTGGTTAGCTGTCATTGTAAATTCAGAATCTATAGAGACATTTGCTGAGGGCATGCAAGAGACAGACTGGAAATAATGGTCAGGGAGGAAGTAAAGAAAGCAGAAAGAAGCATGTAAGCTTGAATAATTAGGGATGACATTGATAATAAGTATACAATTGACCCTGTGGTATGGAGATGGAATTGTTGCATATTAACATACAAATGGAAAGAGATTCACAAATAGAAAGTTGGTTCACAAATAAATTGAATGAGATCCACAAATAAATGTAAGGAGTTTCACAAAAATGAAATTAATTCACAAATAAAAAAGAATGAGATTTATAAATATACGCTGTGAGTTTCACAAAAATAATGTGAATTCACAAATAAATAAAATGAGATTTGCAAATAAAAAATTTGTTTATAAATATATTTTTTAGCTCACAAATGCAACTCTGTCCAACATTCATTTGTGAATCATACACATTTATTTGTGGATCGCTTCCTGTGCATTTGCGGATCGCTACACGCATTTGTCGATTTTGAAACAGATCTAGGGTCAAGACGTGCACACAAATCTACAAACAGGTGGACTCCACCCATCGTCTACTCAAGCCAATCAGATAATGGCCACATTACTCGGACCAATCGTAGTATGTTCTATCTTCAACCAATCATGCTTCATTTTACTATCAGGGCAGGACCAGAGTCACAGAGCTCTCATGAGCATGGAATCAAGCACATACAGATAAGCTCCAAGGCCACAAACTTTTAAAGAAATAGACGCCATCAGAGGAATACTGTGATTTAAGGTTTGTATCTTTTTCTCTTTGTTATAAACATGTGTAGTGTCTTGTTAAATGTCGACAGCTGAAAACTGCCCATTTGTAGAGTGTCCTGATCATTAGCTTTATAGCTAACCTGGCTGACTGTATGAGTCTGCTATTTTAATTTTAACCATATTAAGTTTCCTGACTGAAATGTGTCATCAAAACCTTTACTCTTAATGTTACATGGTAGATCCAAACAGACACACTACTACACACTACAAAAGATCAGTAGTACAGATAGTGTCTTTATAAAACATGAATCATATTACAACCACAATTCAATTAATAAGTGTTATTAGAAGAAATTGTGATGTTTCACAGTGGTAAACAGTCGACTGTCCCAACTTTTTTGGAGCGTGTTGCAATCATCTGATTTGAAATTACTGTACATTAATAAAAAAACAATGAACACAAGGTAAAAATTCATATAATGTGTAGTGCTTTCAATATAGCAAAGGGTGAATATAATTTACAAATCACTCCTTTTTGTTTTTATTAGCACTTTTTATACTGTCCCAACTTTTTCAGAATTGGGGTTGCAGATGATCTTAAGAGCACAAACCATAAATTAATACCCTATATTATACAGTGTACAAGATCTGCTATGCCAATAATTTGGTCAGAATTAGCAGGGAGGATAACCTGTATCCTGACTCTTAACCAAACCACATACTACACAGGAACTATTTGCTTTTCCAAACTACATCTGGGCTGTTTTGAAATTTAGTCCTTTGGATCCCAATTTAAGAGAAGAGCAAAACCAGAAGCAACCGCACGGCAAGTGTTGTACAGTCCAATAATGACCCATACTTTATATCAATTTTTAAGGGTTGCCAATCATTACCCAGCATAAAGGGTACTATCATTATACAGTGTACAAGATGTGCTATGCCAATAATTTGGTTTCACATTATGTTAATGTATTTAGAAAAAAGCAGTTGTAAAGTAATATTTATTTGTTTTTTGCATTTTTACACTTTTGTGTGAATGTTTTAGGAGGTACTATTACTTTCTAAAATACAGCATCATGTTCTGACAGTGATAATTGGCTCATTAGTTATTGCCATCTTTTTCAGATGTGTCTCCTGTGTACTGCCCATCAACTTGACAAGCACTTGACTCACCTGCTCCAAAACTCAGTGGTTCCAGCTCCAATACAGGACACCTTTTAAAATGCATCATATGAAATTGTTCATTTTCTGTTATGTCAGATTTCTTTTAAGTTACAATGTCATGTCTTGAAATGAAAGTGCAATACAAAATGTAAATAAACTGTAACATCGTCTTCGGGTTGATTTATTTTTATTTTTATTTTTTTTAAACCTGTACTATTTAGTTTGTTCTATGGAATATGAGAATACATTGTAAAATGCAGATGCTGCTAATGAGGCTGAAATGAAAGCGAGTCCCTATCATTATTCCTGACATCTTCTTTTGAGTTCCTCCCACAGAAGAAAGTCAGTCGTTTGGGTTTGGAACAAAATGAATATGAGTATAAATGATGACTCATCTCATTTGAAAAAATATTTTTTGTCATTTAATTGACAAATATTTTATTGAGTTCTATCAAGGCATTTTGAGGTCAAAATTTTTAGGTTTTATAGAGTGTCTGTTTTTTTATTTTTATTTTTTTTATTTTTATTTTTTATGTCTGTTGGCTAAAAGGTATGCTTTTTGGTTACAAATTACAGGTTGTCATGCATGTACTACAAAAGACAATACATTTGAGTACATGTATTTACACACAAACACTGGAATTGAACATTATAACTGGAGTGCTCGAGTTTGTTGTACATGAACATCCTCTTTGCTACGTCATGGTGTTGTATCAGCTGTCTGGGACGGATACTCCTAGTCAGGGTAAGAGCATTCTGCACAAATGATTGGAAAAAAATAACGGTTACACGTTAAAAACAAGTCCATTACTGTATAGAACAGAACATGTTAAACAAACAAGATTGGGCCATGGAGCTTTGTGATGTCTTACGACCAATAGCACAAAAGTCCCACAACAAAAAGTTTACATCTTTTTGTGATGTGGAGCAGAGAGCACCAGTTCTCCAGTATCCTCACAACTCTTTAATGGTTATTATTATTATTATTATTATTGTCTTCCTGTCTCACAGCCCATATACTTCCTGAGTAAATAAGTGAAACACACATTGTTTTACAGGGTTAACAATTATTTCTTGTGAGTAAAATTGGACTGCTCTGCCATAACACTAAATGCTAAAAATATAAATCCTTTGAAATATTACTTCAATTAAATTTTTTTAAATACATTAACATAATGTGAAACCAAATTATTGGCATAGCAGATCTTGTACACTGTGTAATATAGGGTATTAATTTATGGTTTGTGCTCCTAAGATCATCTAATATGATTCATGTTTTATAAAGGCACCATCTGTACTATTGATCTTTTGTAGTGTGTAGTAGTGAATGAATGCTGGACAGAGTTGTGTTTGTGAGTTAAAAAATATATTTGTAAATACATTTTTTTATTTTCAAATCTCATTTTATTTATTTGTGAATTCATTTTTATTTTTGTGAAACTCCTAACATACAGTATATTTATAAATCTCATTCTTTTTATTTGTGAATTCATTTCATTTTTGTGAAACATTTATTTGTGGATCTCATTCAATTTATTTGTGAACCAACTTCCCATTTGTATGTTAATATGCAACAACTCCATTTCCATACTGTGGTGATGAGCCTGTGATCTATCTGTGTAATTCAAGGAGGTCTATAATACCTGGAGAAAGCTATCTGTTAGCATTTCCATTCATTTAAATAAATGCCAGTTGCTCGGCTGATGCATGATCCACCAGAAGCACACAATTGGATATCTGCCATCTTTGCCCATGGGCAGCCAGGTTTTTTGAGCCAATCGGCTGAGTCGTAGGTGGCATGTGACTAATTACTCTGGAGGATGAGGATAATTATGTCATGACAACACGGGTTGGCTCATGGCACCAAAAGAATGTGCACAGTCACAAGCACTTCACTAGCTTGGCAACAATTTTGGAAAATTTAAATCGGTCACTTTTAAATCATCAACTATAATATAATGAAATATACAGTATTATGATTTATATGTTGCTTCCAACAAAGTTTACGTAGTCAGAATACTTTTGTATTGCTGTCAAAGAAAAAATGCTTTTTGCAGCCAGAAGGTGTAGTCTACCAGTAGGGACTAACTGGATCACGCTAACCAGCCAAATTTTGACCCCTTGGTGTTTACTCTGTGAACTGGCCCGCACACTTGCGGAAAAAATAACTGCAATGACTGCATCAGATAAGGTGTAAAATAATGATCTATTCCAACATTATGTACAAAAGACCTGAAGTCTGAGTGTAAATAGTAAACAGATGCTCTCTCTCTTTCTTCGCCCAACATTCTTAACTCGGAGTCTGAGGGGTAGAATTAGCAGGGAGGATAACCTGTATCCTGACTCTTAACCAAACCACATACTACACAGGAACTATTTGCTTTCCCAAACTACATCTGGGCTGTTTTGAAATTTAGTCCTTTGGATCCCAATTTAAGAGAAGAGCAAAACCAGAAGCAACCGCACGGCAAGTGTTGTACAGTCCAATAATGACCCATACTTTATATCAATTTCAAGGGTTGCCAATCATTACTCAGCATAAAGAGTACTATCAATACTCAGCATAAAGGGTACTGTAACTAATTCAGCGTTGCTAATTAGGGTCATTAAGACCCTGAATAGCCAAATCAAGTGGTTAAGAATCTCAGCACGGAGGTAAATGGTGTTTCCTAGACTAAACCAAAGTCCCTTTCAAGACAAGTCAGTCCACTCGGCTGCCATCTTCAGGCAGCAATTTTCCATGGATACAAGTGGTCTGTCTTTGGCTAAACCCAGTTCACATAAGCTACCTTTGACTAAATGGCAAAAGGTATGGTCCACATTTAGTGCTACTTCTGGCCAAGCACTGTAAACAGACACAGGAAGAGCCATCTGAATGATGTAAAACCAATCAATCACAGTTTGTTTTGCAGTTTAGGGGCAGGTTTATCTGAGATAATCTAACAAAAATAGATCGGTGTGGAAAAAATACAATTAAATAACAGTGTGACAGTCTCTGTCTATGACTGTACAGAAAGCAAGTAAAAATATGTAGGAGCTTTGTTCACACAGGCAGAAAAAAATAAACTAGTCTTGTAGTCTGAACAGGACAAAAAAAATAAAATTTTTACAAGCCTGATCCAAACCACATTCGTAGTTGGTTTGGAATCCGATTTTTCTCAATGTGTCTTAGTCTGAACAGTCAGATTGGATTTTTTAAAAAATGTTTTTTCATCATTCATTGTGCGCAATGGGTTGTTTCATCAAGAAGACACATACTGTGTTCCAAACTGCTTAAATAATGCCTTCACAGGACAGTTAGAAGGGAAAAAGATAATGATGGCCATGCTGTAGGATCGTTTCAAGAAAATACAAATAAAACATTTACTTAAAAAGGGAGTTCAGAATGACCATTTTATTTCACCTTGCAGCCATCCAACAGTGAAAAGTAAAGTCTATGAAGGGAATAGGACATTGGGATGACGACTTCTGAATGAAACACATGTGTCATGTAAATGTTACAGGGCAGCCAAAGCAGTGCAAACCTAAAAAATACAGATATTGGCTTTAACCTCCCAAAGAGATGTGCAAAGGTGCAGTAACACACTGGCTGCGAGCCACCACAACGCGATGAGGTATTGAAAGACTCACGCGAATATGGGACGCTTGAGCATTTTGAGTGCTTCTACCTTTTTCCTGAACAAGGAAGTGTTCCACGATTCGCCTGTTTTCAAATTTTGGTCTCCAGTGTTTTCACACGCATCTGTGTATATTCTTAACAGGTTATGTGATGTTTATATTTGTTAAAATGGTCAAAAAAGCATGTGGCTTCATAGTACCAATACTTTAGTCACATTTTTTGACAGTGCCTCACCTTAGTAGGTAGATGACATGAAGCAATGATCTGAGGTTAGTTACTGTAATGTTTGTTGCTGGCACTGACGAAGACAATGAAGTAAAGATGAACCCAAGTGCAATTTATCTACATAAGTGATATCCAAACCATAACAAACATAACCGACTTGACTTGACTTGACTTGACTTGACTTGACTTGACTTGACTTGACTTGACTTGACTTGACTTGACTACACAAACACAATACCTGACAAAGGACAATGGTAAACATGAGGACTTAAATACATGAACAAGGGGTAAAACAAAGATGAGGGAACCAATGAACAGACAGAACTGATAACAAGATAATCAAACAATAAACCAATGAAAACAAGACACATGAACCTGGAGGGAAACATGAAATCACATGACAAGGGTACCACATGGCATGAAACAGGAACTAAACTTTTCAAAATAAAAGACATGAAAAACATGAATCAACAAAATACACATGACAATTACATTGATATCATTAAGTACCATTAACTACACCCGACAACTACTGCACAACTCAACAAGTTGCCTGAAATTCATTTTTATTCCAAACAACACTTAAAAGGTTGTTGTCCTCTGTCTGGATCGCTCGTTTCGGTAGTTTTTACATTGCTTCTCGAGACCAGAAACAGAAAACAGGCCATTAGAATCATCATGGCGCCCAGGGCCATCTCGAGTAAAGGGCAGGGCCTACGGCTGTCCCTGTGTTAGTTATCATGTTATGGGGTCCCCACGATAGCGATCACCTTCCTTGGCATGGGGGTTGAATGCGATCACCGCGGGGCCCCCAGAAGCATGGGCCTGGTTGCCCCGCCCTAAGGACGACCCTGATACTGCCGCCCAGTGGTTGCGCAGGAAAACTGTGGATACAGGACGGGGGTCTCCTTCAAGAGTCTTGCTGTCCAACCCTTTTATCAGAATCAGAATCAGCTTTATTGCCAAGTATGCTTACACACAAGGAATTTGTCTTGGTGACAGGAGCTTCCAGTGTACAACAATACAAAAACAGCAGCAAAACATAGATAATAATAAAAATTAAAAATAGTTATACACATATGTACATACACACACAGACACACACATACATACATACACACATACACATACGTAGTGCAATCTAACACAAATCTGTTATCTGTTATGTACAGTACAAATACAAATCTGTTATGTACAGTGCAAATGTTTTTTGTTTTTTTTCTTCAGAGGAATGAAATTGCAGAAGAGGTTGGATGTAAAAAAAGACTAAACTGTGTATTGCACATAGTTATTGCACAATGGGGCAATTTAACTGTTCATGAGATGGATAGCCTGAGGGAAATAAATGTTCCTGTGCCTGATGGTTCTGGTGCTCAGAGCTCTGAAGCGTTGGCCAGAAGGCAACAGTTCAAAAAGGTAGTGAGCAGGGTGAGTGAGGTCCAGAGTGATATTTTTCAGCCTTTTTCCTCACTCTGGAAGTGTATAGTCCTTGAAGGGTGGGCAGGGGGCAACCAATAATCCTCTCAGCAGTCCGAAATGTCCTTTGAAGTCTTCTGATGTCTGATTTTGTAGCTGAACCATACCAGATAGTTATTGAAGTGCAGAGGACAGACTCAATGACCGCTGAGTAGAACTGTATCAGCAGCACTTGTGGCAGGTTGAACTTCCTCAGCTGGCGAAGGAAGTACAACCTCTGCTGGGCCTTTTTCATAGTGGAGTCAATGTGTGTCTCCCACTTCAGGTCCTGTGAGATGCTAGTGCCCAGGAACCTGAATGACTCCACTGCTGCCACAGTGCTGTTTAGAATAGTGAGTGGGGTCCGTGTTGGGGTGTACCTCCTAAAGTCCACAATGATCTCCACCGTTTTGAGCGTGTTCAGCTCAAGGTTGTTTTGAATGCACCAGACAGCCAGCTGTTCAAACTCCCTTCTGTATGCAGACTCATCGTCATCTCGGATGAGGCCGATGACAATGGTGTCATCAGCAAACTTCAGGAGCTTTACAGAGGGGTCCTTGGCGATGCAGTCATTGGTGTAGAGGGAGAAGAGTAGTGGGGAGAGCACACATCCCTGGGGGGCACCAGTGCTGATTGTACAGGTGCTGGAAGTGAATTTCCCCTGTCTCACGAGCTGCTGCCTGTCTGTCAGAAAGCTGGTAATCCACTGACAGATAGACATGGGAACAGAGAGTTGGTGTAATTTATTCTGGAGTATAGCTGGGATGATGGTGTTGAAAGCTGAACTGAAGTCCACAAAAACGATCCTTGCATATGTCCCTGGTCTGTCCAGATGTTGCAGGATATGATGCAATCCCATGTTGACTGCATCATCCACAGACCTGTTTGCTCGATAAGCAAATTGAAGGCGATCTAGAAAGGATCCAGTGATGTTCTTAAGGTGGGCCAACACCAGTCTTTCAAATGATTTCATGACCACAGACGTCAGCGCGACAGGTCTGTAGTCATTAAGTCCTGTGATTTATGGTTTCTTTGGGACAGGAATAATGATTGTGCATTTGAAGCAGCATGGGACTTCACACTTCTCCAGTGATCTATTGAAGATCTGTGTGAAGATGGGGGCCAGCTGGTTAGCACAGGATCGAAGACACGCTGGTGAGACGCCATCTGGGCCTGAAGCTTTCCGAAAGACACGGCTCACATCATCTTCACAGATCTTAAGTGCAGGTTGAGTAGCAGGAGGGAGGAGGAGGGGGCTGCAGGAGGTGTTGGTGTTTGTGTGAAGTGAAGGTCAAAGTGGGTGTGGGGTGTGAGATTGGGCCTTTCTGCAGTAGAACACATTCAGGTCGTCAGCCAGTTGTTGGTCCACCACAGGGTTGGGGGTAGGAGTCCTGTAATTTGTTTGTTGTTTCATGCCACTCCACACTGATGCAGGGTGAGTATCTTCTTTTAGCCACTCTGATTTCCTTGTTCAGTGTGTTCCTGGCCTGATTGTACAAGACTTTATCCCCACCCCTGTAAGCATCCTCTTTGGCCTGACGAAGCTGCCTGAGCTCTGCTGTAAACCACGGTTTGTCATTGTTGAACTTTAAATAAGTCCTAGTTGGAATGCACATATCCTCACAGAAACTGATATATGATGTAACAGTATCTGTGAGCTCGTCCAGGTCTGTGGCTGGAGCCTCAAAAACACTCCAATCTGTGCAATTGAAGCAGGCTTGTAGTTCCCGCTCTGCTTCATTGGTCCATATCTTTACAGTCCTTACTATTGGCTTGGTTGATTTTAATTTCTGCCTGTAGGTTGGAAGAAGATGAACCAGACAGTGATCAGAGAGTCACAAAGCTGCTCTAGGGACAGAGCGATATGCATCCTTTATTGTTGTGTAGCAATGATCCAGTATGTTCCTGTCTCTGGTGGGGCATGTAATGTGCTGTTTGTATTTGGGCAGTTCACGTGTGAGATTTGCTTTGTTAAAATCCCCAAGAATAATAATAACTGAGTCCGGGTATTGTTGTTCTGTGTCTGTGATTTGATCAGCCAGCTGTTGCAGCGCCGCATTCAAACACGCGTTTGGCACGATCTACACACTCACCAGAATAAACGAGGAAAACTACCGTGGTGAGTAGAAAGGCTTACAGTTAATAAAGAGTGCTTCCAAATTAGGACAGCACATCCTCTTTAACATTGTTACATCTGTACACCAACTTTCATTGATGTAAATGCATGTTCCACCGCCTCTCGTTTTCCCCGTTAACTCCGCGATGCGATCCAATCTGAACATCTGGAAACCCGGCAGATGTAACGTGCTGTCCGGAATGGCTTCACTCAGCCATGTTTCTGTGAAGCACAAGGCAGCAGAGGTTGAAAAGTTCTTGTTTGTGTGGGTGAGGAGATGTAGTTCGTCCTTTTGTTAGGAAGAGAGTGGAGATTCGCAAGATGAATGTTCGGCAGCGTTGTTCGAAAGCCCCGCCGACGGAGTTTGACCAGCCCACCGGCTCGTCTTCCTCGCCTGCGTCTCCTGAACAACAAAGTCGCGCCTCCAACTACAATGTCTAGCAAAACGTCTGAATATTCAGAAACTGGGAAAAGACTGTCTGGTATAAGCTATCGAATGTTTAGCAGTTCATCTCTGGTAAAACTAACTGGAAAAAGATTACTAAATACAGGACAAACAAACAAAAACAACAAAACAATAGGAGCGCTCCACACCGAGGCGGCCATCCGCGGCGCCATCATGATGTAATTTACTAATTTATGCAATTTATGTTTCATTATGGTACGTTTCGCTACCCGCTAAAATCATAAAAGAGAGCAGACGTCCCATATGGGATAAAATACGGGACAGATCAACTAAAATGGGACAGTTGTAAACACTAGCAGCAGTAAACATTTCACATGTACCGTCTCCTGTTTTTTAAGCTGTTGTCTGTGACAAATGTAGTATTTGGAAACTGCCCTCATGAAAAACATCCATTGCTAAACTTTCAAGCATAGTGAACATATGCAAGTTTGCATCGTTACTATGACAGCTAATGTAGAAATGCTAGTAAAAGCAACTGCTCTCTGAAAAAAAATCTGATCTGTATGCATATAAGCTGCAGTTTGAACAGTCAGTCTAAAAAATTTGATTTGAAAAAAAATAAGATTTTTCCTGCAGTGTCAACCAAGCAGGTAAGTACAGTACAAAAAGTAAGTACAGAGTATTTCAGATACATAACTAAGAAAACAACATAGAATATTCAGTTTAACTTGTGGATATCTAGTATACTTGCTAATACAGGTAAGTGCCTCAAACAAAACTAAAGATTTGATGAAACCTGGCAAACGTGATTATTTTGCCCACAAAAGTGCTTGTTGTATCAACCACCAGTACCTTGAAGACACGACTTGTTTTCAAGGCATACCGATAGAAGCACCTGTCTTTATTCCCAGAAGTTGCATAAAGTTAGCCAATCAGATTAGAGCTACAGCAGAAGCCATCAAATTGGTATTTTTACTTCCGGAAACAGAATTTTATGGTCTTTATGCATTAAGCGGTCATCCAACGAACTGAGGGTGCTTCATGAGCATGACATCTGAAGCTGACCCATTCCCCAATACACCACTGTCCAGTTAAATTCAGCTTTCAGTCTTTTCTTTTAAGCTTCACAGTGACACAGGAGAAGAGAGGTTTTTTTCTTTCACAGCTTTATCTAAGGTGAATCGTGTAAGCTTTGAAAAATCCACTTTTCTACTTTCCACCAGACACAACAGGCAGCATAAATATATAGACTTAATGTGTGTATGTGTGTGTGAGTGCATGTTTGTCAGAAAGTAAGAAAGAATTTCACAAACTCCATCGTTTAAACATTGCACTGGAGCAGGTCATGAATTATTCAGCGAGATGTCTCCTTCTTCAAACAGACAAACAGAAAAGGATAATGCCTCCACAAAGCAAATGGTAAACATGACAATCAAAACAACAGAATTAATTAGGTAATTAGGGAAACAAAATAAATGTGAAATAATGATAGACTCTTCAGAGACAACAGCTGCGGCTCTGCCACTGTATGCATATATGCAGATTTGGAAGTTACTAATGCATAATTAGATCCCACTGTCAAGTTTGGTGGATGGCATGCAGTTTGTTCTTAAACTGTAGGGATTTAGAGAGCTCTCCAGCACTTTGTGTTGAGAACAGATTTGAGAGATGTATTTACACAGACTTTATGTAGTAGCTCGGGTTCATAAACTACAAAGAAACCTTCCTTTTTCGACTTAAACTTCTTTAATGAACAAATGATTCAGATATGCAGATCGCTATGCAGTGACAGATTGTCAGTGAACAGCACATCCAATCAAGTGGGTTACGTGAACACCAGGTCAATCAGCACTTTTTTGCAGACACTCTCTCACTGTCTCTCTAGTGGTGCATTCGCAGTTACAGTTATTCAAAAATGAAAATTAGATTAGGCTCTTCACTGTGACTGCACTCCACCGGCTCACGGGCTGATTTGAGCACAGACGATGAGTAGCTTCTTCAATACCGCTCACTCCGAAGCTCAGGGAGGTTTGAAGTCATAAGCACTGCATCAATTCAGTCAATAACTCAAAAGCACACGCGGAAGTAAAAACAAGGCGCATTAACCTTGGAGAGAATTGTTTGCTCCATGACTTTGAAAAGGTCAGGGTAAAGCCTTTCAGATCGGGCAATTAAAAGGATTCAACTCATTGCAGTAAGTACAGCAGACATTGAAAGCGCACGTCTTCCTCTCTCTTTGCGCTTGACAACCCAGTCTTAGGGCTTAGGTGAATATGAAATATCCATTTCAAGCAGTATTTAAGTCCCATTTCCAATTTGCAGCCCTTGAAGAGCAATTCGGCGCAGGCGGGTGAGGCCGAAACCTAATGACGGCTTCTCCAAGGGCTTATTGAGAATGATGAACACTCAGAGGGAGGAGGATTGCTCCATGTGAATTCATGAATTTGAGACAGATTATTTAAACGGGGATCACATTTAATTCTTGCTCTCGCACCCAATGTGGACACATTAGTTCAAGGGCAAAGACTGCAGACCAAAGCCTTTATAAAGTTGATACTGTGTTCTCCGAGAGAAATAAGTGAAAACTTATCAACTCGTTCAAAAATTGTATCCAACCATGCAATTCTATTATTTGAGTTTCAGAGGTTTGAGGTGAACCCTTGTTCCGATGTTTTACTGCAATTATTACATGGCTCTCCAGGATACTTGATATTGATAGGTCAATAGCAGCATGCAGTCAAATATTTTTGTATATTTACAGCTAAACTGTATGATTGAACACTGTCCAACGTTTCCTACATAGCTGTGCTAGTTTCATGTTTTTCAAATCACTCTAAAATTTTCAATTCAATATGTCATATAAAAAAAGAATTAATGTTAATTTCTGCATATACTAATACATTTTATTACATTAAATGTACAGTTGTAAACATTATATTAGTTAATGCAATATAAACTAACATGAAAAAGCAATTAACAATTTTATAAATGAACAATTGATATAAATTAACATGTACCAAATTTAATAAATGCTGCTGCTGTAAAAAAAAAAAAAGATTTATTTTTAAATAGTTAGTGCAAGATATATTATTATTATTATTATTATTATTATTATTATTATTTAAGTAGCCATGCAATATGAAGGGTAATGTACAAAATAACCTTTTTTAAGGGTGATATAGCATCCCTCTGCTTTGCATCAGGGTGCTGTTGGGTTGTATTTTGCGAATTGCCTGGCTGACCGTGCATTAGTCCTAACATAACAAATAGAACTTTCATAGATGTTATAAAATGGACAACAGACAATTGTGAGACGAGAGGTGAGAACACACCTTTATAGACAGTGTGGCTGTAAAGGAGAGGAGAGAATAATCGACATAACAAACTGGAAGCTTTGAAGCAGCCTAATGCTTTGAAGAATACATTAAAGAGCCAATGAAGAAGATCACTTAGAGCCAATCATCAAGGAACCTTAATTTAGATTCTCACTGTGTGATACAAGGAAGCAAAACATATCACTAATAAATTAACATGCGATACCAAAAGAGGGAGATAACTGGGACATAAAAAATAATTCCCAGAGAACATGTGAACGTCTTCCTCAAATGGAATAGTCAATGAGGCAGAGCTGTCCTGCAGGAATGCTACTATTAGGCTCAGCTCTCCATTAGAGTACATGCCAGTTGATTTGAAAAACTAATTAATGCCTTTACAGAGAATCGAGATTCAGAGAGAAAGAGAGAAACACAGCAGGGATGAAACATAACTTTACCCCCTCCCTTCTTCAACACCCACCCAAACCCTGGGCTCCTATACACACTCCTCTCATCTGTGCCTCTCTGTAGCTGTGGTAATTGAGCTCAGCTCATTGTTATTCAAAACCCCATAGAACCAATTAGCAGCGGACCTCATGACCTGTCAGTTGCAATGTAATGCCACTAGCTAAAAGACTCTAAAGTGAGGAAGCTGGGAGCAAAATGTCCTGAAATTTCTTTTAGTTTCCTGATTAATAATCCTGTCAGGGATATCAGGGACATTAAAAAGAAACGCTCACTCCTGCTACAGCTTTTTTACTGCTCCTTCGTTCATTTTGCCCTCTTTCGATTAAACCTTAATGATGGCCGAGGAACTGCAGCCCCAATGTCTTGTTTGATACGTGTACATTTAACAGGATAATGAGGATTCTTGATCTTCTTGCAATCTGTGACAGAGAGGACCTCTGACCCCCTCCACGAGACCCAGGAGATAGATGGACAAATGACTTGAGGGGAGGAGAAGGGAAATTGTGGCTTGGCAAGCTGTCCCTGAAATTCACAATCACAGTACCATCTAACAAACAGTTTCATTCCAGCACTGCTGGAAAAAAAATCTGAATAAATCAAATAATAAAAGCAAAAAAGGGAAAAAATGCCTATTTGGACTATTGGGAAAACTGAATTAAAAATCAAAGTAAACTGCTATGATACTCTCATCTTGTGTCATCTTACGTGCTTGTCTGGTCTAAAACCGCATACTTCAAAGTCCAAAACCCAACACTCTATCAGATGAGCTACACAGAATCTATTCACATTGGAATTAGAAAAATGTGAGTCAAATGATGCATTAGAGTAGGCCTATAGTTTGATATCGTAACATAGCAGTGTGTGAGTAAAAGAGCAGAAAATAGGTGTTTATAAAGTCAAAATCAGCCATTGTAATCGTGATTTGTGTGAAAGTGAATAAAACACTGTTGTTGAAGTGCCTCTAGTGTTCATTTCACCAGGAAACTTCAGCGTAATGTAGAACGCTGCACTTAAAAGTCACATTGCAAAAATGAAGTTATAGTAACATTCATTCTATGAAACTAGGTTGGAATGTAAACTGTGGCACATGCTGCATGAGATCGCTTTTTTCAATAATGGGCAAAATGTGAGGGGGCCTGGGTAGCTCAGCGAGTATTGATGCTAACCACCACCCCTAGAGTCGCGAGTTCAAATCCAGGGTGTGCTGAGCGACTTCAGCCAGGTCTCCTAAGCAACCAAATTGGCCCGGTTGCTAGGGAGGGTAGAGTCACATGGGGTAACCTCCTCGTGGTCGCAATTAGTGGTTCTCACTCTCAATGGGGTGCATGGTAAGTTGTGCGTGGATCGCGGAGAGTAGCATGTGCCTCCACATGCGGAGTCTCCACGGTGTCATGCACAACGAGCCACATGATAAAATGCGCAGACTGACGGTCTCAGAAGCGGAGGCAACTGAGACTTGTCCTCCACCACCCAGATTGAGGTGAGTAACCACGCCACCACAAGGACCTACTAAGTAGTGGGAATTGGGCATTCCAAATAGGGAGAATTTTTTTTACAAAATGTAAGCAGATCACATGACAAGGCATTGATTTACTGGCTTGGGCATTAATGCAATCGTTTTTTTTGTTGTTGTTTTTTTTACATAATTTTTTAACAGAATCAATAAGATGGCCTTGCACTTCAAAATAAAATAAAATAACAGATAACCTGAGGGTAAAAACATATGCACGTTGAATCCTGGGGCCAGATAGTCAGAACCTTCATGGAATGATCATTCAAAGCAGATGGACCAGAGTTCTGATTCCTCCTGCAATTAGAATAATATTATAAGGCTCTAATCATCAGAATATATTCACAAGGAAAAAAAAGTGAATGATTGACAACTCCAGGATATATTTCAGGAAGAGTCTGGGTTTAATGAAAAAAGAGGTAGCACAGGTGGAACATTACTGCACGCTCCATCTCTCTCACCAATATGGGCCCTTCCTGGGGTCTTTGCTAACACAGGCCCTGTTTACAGCACCAGCATGCACATATTAAAATGATAAATCTCTTTCATTATATGATGTCTGCAGGAGATATGTTTCCTTGTAATCTTGAGCCCGATCTTCAGACAGCTCAATAATTCATATTTCCTGATATAAAAGACTAGCCCAAGTCTCTCTTTTATTATTCTGCTGTCTGACAGCTGACAAAGAAAACACAAGGCAGCCTGAGTTACATCGCCGGATATTGGAGTGGCAATTGTCTGAAGGGTTAGATTTATCTAAAGATGACTTTCAAATTCCACCATCAAAGAGTGATACTGGTCAATGCGTACATTTAGGTACGCCACCTGGGAATCAAAACAACATGGGCCCAAAGCCTGCATTCATAAAGCACATCATAGTGTATCCTTTTAAGTTTTACATACAGTTGATACATAGTGCCGATATTACATGCAAAGTCCCTTTAAAGCCAGTAAGTTCACTCTGCTGCCAACTTGGTTACAGCTAATTTTTTTTCTTTGTAGGCAATAGGCAAGCAAGTACAGCTTCTATATAGGACCTATATCAAGAAGTGAAAACTGTTTATAAGGATTGTGTTTCAATAACATATTTTAAATCAGCAATAAAATCTGACAATGGTATTAAGTTTGCATCTTTAGCTCTTATATATATATATATATATATATATATATATATATATATATATATATATATATATATATATATATATATGTTTTTTTTTTTTTTTTTTTTTTTTTTTTTTTTTAAGCTGGTCCAGTTGAAGCGCATGCATATTCTAGAATCTATCATATAAAAAAAGGTGATGCCTCTATCAAAGATGATCAGCTCTTTGAACTGCAAGGCTGGACTTCCATTCAGCTGCCATATTCAACGTTGTAATTTTTTTCCTTATTCATTTTTCAGTGAGTGGTCCGTCTCTTCCCCAAAACTGCCTCTATGACTTCCTATGCATTCCTTACATTTACATTTACATTTATTCATTTGGCAGACGCTTTTATCCAAAGTGACTTACAAAAAAGGAACACATAAGCGAATAATCGTAAGGAGACAGTGGTACGAAAAGTGCCATATTACAAAGTTTCACTTGCATCAGAATAGCATTCAATACAGATTAAAGTGCAACAAAGACTTTTTTTTTTTTTTAGTGACTGCTCATGGAAAAGATGTGTTTTTAGCCATTTTTTGAAGACAGAAAGTGAGTCAGCTTCACGGATGGAGTTGGGAAGGTCATTCCACCAACGTGGTATGATGAAGCCGAAAGTCCAGGAAAGTGTTTTGGAGCCTCTTTGTGTTGGTACAACAAGGCAACGTTCCTTAGCCGACCGCAGGCTTCTAGTGGGTGTGTAGCTCTGCAGAAATTATTTTAGGTATGCTGGAGCAGACCCAGTGACTGTTTTGTATGCCAGCATCAGAGCCTTGAACTTGATACGTACATCAACCGGCAGCCAGTGAAGAGAAACAAGGAGTGGTGTAACATGCACTTTCTTTGGTTGATTAAAGACCAGATGTGCTGCTGCATTCTGGATCATTTGCAGGGGTCTAATTGCACATGCAGGGAGACCTGCAATGAGAGCGTTACAGTAGTCCAGTCTAGCTATGACAAGTGACTGAACAAGAAGTTGTGTGGCCTGTTCAGAAAGGAAGGGTCTTATCTTCCTGATATTGTAGAGTGTAAATCTACATGATCTTGCGGTCTTTGAGATGTGGTCTGTGAAATTAGTTTGTTATCGATGGATACCCCTAGATTTCTGACCATTTTAGAAGGCGTTACTGTAGTTGCACCCAGCTGCACGGTGATGTTGTGTTCAACAGCAGGGTTGGCTGGAAAGACAAGGAGTTCGGTCTTGGCTGGGTTAAGTTGCAGGTGGTGTTCCTTCATCCAAGTCGAGATGTCTGCTAGGCAGCCAGAGATTCGAGCAGTCACTGTGGTGTCGTTGGGCTGGAAAGACAAGTAGAGTTGCATGTCATTAGCGTAGCAGTGGTAAGAGAAACCATGTGCCTGAATGATGGGTCCCAGTGATGTTGTGTATATAGAGAAGAGAAGTGGCCCAAGCACTGAGCTCCGAGGTACCCCAGTAGGTAGCTGATGTGATTTGGACACCTCACCTCTCCAGGCTTCCTTGAAGGACCTACCTGAGAGAGAGAAATTAATCCCGTCAAGCACAGTTCCTGTGATGCCCAGCGAAGAGAGAGTGGAGAGTAAGATCTGATGGTTGACTGTGTCTAAGGCTACAGAAATGTCCAGTAGAATCAGGACGGATGATCTGGATTCAGCTTTCGCCTGTCTCAGCGACTCAGTGACAGACAGCAGGGCAGTCTCGTTGGAGTGTCCACATTTGAAGCCTGACTGATTGTCATCCAGCAGTTTGTTCTGTGAGAGATAGGCAGAGATCCTTCCATGTCTCTATTTTGTTTTGCTCTATATAGTTTATAATTCTGTTGTCAATGAGAATTTCTTTTAATCACCATCAGCTAGGTGAGGCTAAATAAGCAATGTGAAGCCTTCTGTGTCATAATCTGCTTTATAGGCTAAACATCATCATCTTTAACTTCTGCCTTAGCATATGTTACAGTAGATGCAGTAAATCAACATCAAGCTCTGACCTCATATCAGCAGTAGCATCTGTTATTCACTTTTCTTCCAGCTATTGTTTTTGCAGTTTTCATTGCTATCATGAACTGCAGAACCAGCTCTGGCAGACATTAAATAGTTTAAAGCAGAATTATTTGGAGGAAAATATTTCTGAGGTCTTAGAGCCAGATGGATACATTGGAATGAAGCATGGTGGAAACTCATAAGATTTCATAATGATTGTTCAGTTTTTCATTGTTGCAACACAGAAGAATTTGCCGTTTATAAAGTAAGAGCAGAAAGTAACTTAAATGGGATTACAAACATTTCACATGGGAAATAGCACAAGCTTAGCCCATATCTGAACCTGATGTCAAGCAAGGTAATTCCCTGAAGATTAAGAGGCAATATCAAAGCAGGCAAAGCTATTCACTGTACATTTCTATACACTGTAACTTTCAAAGGAAAGATATAAAAGTTTGAGACTAAGTAAAAATGTTTCCATTTTTCTAAATTCCATTTTTTTAACAAGTTACATTTTCAACATAAAAATGTTTGTGAAAAGTTACACAAAAGAATTAGCCTAAATTTGAGAATTTCTTTGTATTTGGACCATCTCCCTTTTGCTTTAATGACATCATGCTCTTGAGCTGGCATGGACTCCACAAGTTTGTACAAAACCTGATGATTTGAGAATGTCCCAAAGAGCATCTTGCATGCTTGAATGAAAGCAAGGAAATCGGACCTTTATACAAAAGAGTTAACAAGGTCAGTGTCACTAATTTTGTGCATTTGATTCGTGAAATAGTGCAGAATCTTAAAATATTTATTATTTATATTACATCATAAAGTTGTTTTATGTTTAAAACCCTAAAACATTGATTATTTACAGGTTTAAATTACACTGTAAAAAATGTCTGTAATTTGAACGGTAAAAGAACATAAAAATGCTACAGTAAAAAAAAAAAAAAGAAAAAGGAAAAGAAAAAAGAAAAAGTAATTGGTTAACGGGTACTTACTTTAACATATATGGTAAAAATGATATGATGGCATTTTATTTTACAGTAAAATATTGTACAAAATAATGTTTTTAGATGTAAAAATGTATGGTAAAAATGTATATTATGTTTAACAAGAGAATACATGTACTTTTTATGGTAAACTATTGTTAGAATTACAGTGAAATACAATAATTTAGCATTTACAGAAGTCCCTGTGTGACCCATAACATTTCATTATATTTTATGGGAATAGTTATTTCTCTTCATTTTTAATATCAGTTATGTACATTGGAGTGTTTTTTGTTATATCGTATGTAATTTAGTTAATGTTTATTGCAATATTTTAGTGTCACATGTGTTGTCCTGATGGTGTTCTGTGTTTGTGTGTTTCTACGTGTGTATTAATTATTGCTCCTGGAAGGGTGATGAAGTCATCATGTGGCCTTTAGTAGTTACTACAGTAATTAACAATATATTTTAAAGTGAAAAGCAGACTTTTATTGTTTCAGAAGGTTATTATATCAAGTTAATATTATTTAATAATCTAAACTGAATTGAACAATAAAATATACAGGCATCAAAATTAAATCCTGTAACGCCTGAAGCATGGTCACCAATTTATACAGAATTTTTTCTACAGTGTAGATTTTGAATCCCAGATTGTCAATGTGGTCTCAGACTTAAGTACTTTAGTAAGTGCACTAATATGTTCTTCTTAAGTCTTTGAATGGGCATTGCCACCATTTACATTGCAATAAACCCCTTTGATGCTTATTAGAGGCAGACAATTCTTGTGTTACCCTAATAATGGGCCAAAACAACTTTTGATCTCTTCTGCTTACCAGCATGCACTTTTCATACAGCAGGTAATAAGGCCTTTTCTAAGCTCACACCTGTTTTGAGTAAAGCTAAGTGGGCCTGGATTGTTGTTTTCATTCTTGGTGTAAAAAGTGCTTGTTTGGATCGGACCACTCCAGAGTCTCTGCTGATTTTCTAAAGGTCAAGGTCAATTTATTTATAAAGCACATTTAAGAACAACTAGTGTATACCAAAGTGCTGTACATATGCAAATAAAACAATAACAGGATACAGAGAAATAAAAGACTAATAAGAAAAATAACACAAAAACAACAAGAAATTACCCATAAAATCCACAATAAACATTCATGTAATAGCCAAGGAATACAGATACGTCTTCAGGCATGATTTAAAAACAGGAAGGGAAGGGGCAGACCTAACGTCCAGAGGTATACTATTTCATAGTCTAGGGCCAGCAACAGAAAAAGCATGATCCCCTTTAAACTTTAGGCGAGAGCGAGGTATTTGCAGGAGAAATTTGTCCGAGTATCTGAGGGTTCTAGGGGATTGTTGATAGCTCAGAAGTTCTGACAGATAAGAAGGGGCCACACCATTTAAAGCTTTAAAAACAAATAAAAAGATCTTAAAATGGATCCTATATTGCACTGGTAACCAGTGGAGAGATGCTAAAACCAGTGAAATGTTTTCCCTCTTCCTAGTACCAGTAAGCAACCTTGCAGCTGCGTTTTAAACCAACTGCAAGCGATACAGAGATGAGTAATTTAGACCCATATACAGTGCACTGGAATAGTCAAATCTAGATGAGATGAAGGCATGGATAACTATCTCCAGATCCTTAAATGAGAGCAAAGGTTTTAATTTGGCTATTTGCCTTAGTTGAAAAAAGCTACTCCTCACCATAGCATTTATCTGTTTTCCAAAATTTAGCTCTGAGTCAAAAATCAAACCTAGTTTTCTTTTGCAAAAGGATGAACATTTGAAGACAGAGTATATAGGTTCCTAGTGATATCAGTTACAGCACCAGGAAGACCAAACATAACAACCTCAGTTTTGCTCTCATTTAATTGGAGAACGTTTTTTGCAGTCCAGCATTTAATGTACTCGAAGCATTTTAGAATAACAGAGCATGAGTAATCAGAACTAAGAGGAATATATAGCTGAGTATCGTCGACATAGCAATGATATGAAATATTACATTTCCTCATAATAGAACCCAAAGGGAGAATATAGAGAGAAAATAGAATGGGTACCAATTGGGACCCTTGGGGTACCCCACAAGTGAGCAATGCAGAGTAAGAATTTCCAATTGTAACCCTCACAGTCCTATCTGAGAGATATGATGTAAACCAATCTAAAGCAGTGCCCTTGATGCCAACCTCATCCCTTAAATGTTTAAGAAGGATAGCGTGGTCAACTGAATCGAATGCAGCACTGAGATCGAGTAATATTAGAACTGCAGATCTACCGGAATCCAGAGTAAGCAATAAATCGTTCAACACCTTGACAAGTGCAGACTCAGTGCTATGTTGTGATCTAAAACCTGATTGAAATTTATCTAGAATATTGTTACCTGAGACAAATAGGGAAAGCTGATTAAACAAAATTTTCTCCAAGATTTTTGATAAAAAAAGGCAGTTTAGTTGAAATTTTTAAGATCGGTCATATTTAAATTAGGCTTCTTGAGAAGTGGCCTGATCACTGCCTGCTTAAGGCATGATGGAACACAGCCACTGTTCAAAGAGCTATTTAAAATGGCCAATACACTAGAGCCAATAGTATCCAGCACCTCTCTAAAGAGCCGGGTGGGAATAACATCAACAGAAGAGGTGGTAGGCTTAATCTGTTGGACTATATCCATAAACTCTGTGAGGGATATTGGTTCGAACCGATCAAACAGAGCAGAGCAGGTGACTGGTTCAGAGAGGTCGAGACTACTAATAGTCATACTAGATCATAGGGCATCCACCTTACCCATAAAAAATCTAAAAACGCTGTACAAGTCTCAGGTGTAGCATCAAGGCCTGAATTAGTAGTAGGAAAGAAGATTTTAGTTATTGTATTAAACAGAACTTTGGGATTATGAGATCCCAAAATTTGCATGCAGCTTGGCAGTGCATTAAGCCCAGGTCCGGAAAAAGCCCCCTCTCCAAGTTGTTGGATGGAATCGCAACCCATCATAAATCATTTTACAACAAACTCCATAAACCTCTTTGGTGCCTAAATATTTATGGATGCTTGTGGTTCCCCCTGAGGGCTGTTTTGTGTCAGAGGCTCAACCCAGCTCTAATGCACCTGGATCTATTCCAGGCCTCTTATCTGACGCTCATGGAGAAGACTTCGATCCAAAGAGGTTAGGGTGGTCTGAAGTTAGCCACTGGCATCTTTCTTATGGATAGAGGAGGAACACACACGAGGGGAAGGACAATAAATGAAAGGGTTAGAGTGAGGGCTTTTCCATGCAGCTGTTCCTTCTCCAGCACAGTAGTTCTGGCCCTCTCCACCACTCAGCTGGGCTCTACTGATCTGGCATATACAACCCAAGCCAAGTGAACTCTATGGACCAAACAAACAAACAGGCTGTTCCTTGTAAAGGCCCCGCAGCCACTGCCAAGGAAAGCAGAGTAGCCTGGGGGTCAATGTTTTCAAGACTGCACCAGAAGAAACATCACAGCTCTGAAAGGGCTTGGTGAAAGCCAGATGATTTCACACTTGGACTGAATTCTCACCAGCCCTGCCATGATGCGAGCCGTGCAAGACTGCCACCCAGGATACAGAGATCAAACAGAGCAGTGGAAACACATGTGTCATGGCATTACCTGATAGGATGAACTGCATTTAGTAGCCTCAGGGCTCAATAATATTTTTTTTGCAATGAGAACATAACATTTAATGAAAAATACTTTTTTCTGCCGCATCTAAAATACGTTGCATCTAAAATAAAAAGTATAATTTTTCCGTGGTGGGACCAGTGCAAATTTTGGCAGTGCACGTAAAAATCTGAACTACTAGCCCAAAAAAATAATAATAAGCCCTGAGCATATTAACAAACTGTTTGACCACATTAAAATCTACCTCCCTAATACCTGCTGTAAATTATGACAAAACAATAGAGTGATCCTTTAGAGAGATGAAAACAGATGAGGGATAAAATCAATATTTCAAAATAATGCAAAACTTTTTACCTCATGGTACTGTATCATTATTTTTCACAATAAAAGTTTTTTGGGGAAAAAAGAGATTGACCACCACTCAGAGAAAGTCTGTGAGAAGATAAACTAATATACAAGAGGTCAACGAACACAATTATTTCTATTCAACCACAATGCGAACTCAGAAAGAGCTTAGAACAGAAGTCTATAACTTGCTACAGAATTTGTCAAGGTTTTTTCCAGAGCCCCTAAATCAAAACCAAAATTACCAATTATAACTCCTCCTTGAGTTTTCAAGCAACATTCACCAAACTTGGCACAGACTTTCAAACTGTTCTGACTCAGGCTGAAATATATTTTCTAACTGATTGTAAGAATGCTTTGATCACACAGACGATCAATTATCTGAAAAATCTCATAGACAACAAATTGACAGAATGTTCAAATTGGCCAACAGAATACTCGTTAATTGAAACTCCCAACTGTCAAAAAATTCAAATGTAAACAAACCCACACATTGCCTGCCTGCCATATTATGGCTTTAGGCAAAGCCCCTTTCAAGGCAAATCAGTTAACTCAGCAGCCATCTTTTGAATGCTCCTGGAATGGCTGGGCAGCTAATTTCTATGTAAACAAGCAACATAAATGTACAGCTCCTATCTATTTGAATGAGGAAAAAAATCTCCAAAACTTTTGGTCAAGATTACGATCAAAGAACATATTTAAAAAAAGCTGAAATTCTGAAAACAATTTTATCATATTTTGTGCTTCTTTGGCTAAAAAACTGGCTGGTTTAGCTAATGCATGTTCTCAAGTTGACTGACAAACAGTATCTGTATCTAAAAGTTATTGGCTCTTTTACCTTTAAGGCGGGACTTCCTTTTCTACATCCGTTGGCCATTCCAATTTCACCCATTAATTTTAAAAGCAGTGGTCTCGGGCAAATAGTCTCTGCTTTAGGTTACAATACAAATCTATCCATCTTTCCAAAGGTTTTAACTGAAGGTCTACTGACCGACTGACAATTTCAGAGAAAGGCTTTGCCAAGCCAACAAAGTTTGCCTTGATAAACTTCACCTATCTAGTTTAATTGTTTTAATGTTGTTCATACAGGTCCTCCATACAGCTTGACTAGGTTTTTGTTTAATGGAAAACCTGGAAGATAAGAAACACTATTCCCTTTCATAATTTTTATGCTCTACACTACTTCTGTGGCTCTACGATAAAGTAAACCACGAAGTTCAGCACATGTTGCACAAAGCACCAAAGTCCAATAAATGCAAAATGTAAAAGTTTCCAATATATACAGTACATACAGTATATACAGTTTTGAATCGCAATACACTAAGTATTAATAAATCACGATTATTATTTGTATAATTGTCACGACCCAGATATCGACATAATATTGTACAGGTCCCATTTATGTCCCCAAATAGTTGTAAATGCATTGTGGTATGTACATTAACAAGTGGTCTTTTCATCCAAGAATGACTGGAAAGAAAACTGATGCACTGATATTAAGAACACCTAAAACAACTAGCTGGAACATTTGCTAGCCTACAAGTGGATGAAGTTTATGAAACACATTCTTGTGAGAATATGGGGCAAGGCACTGCTTGTTTCTCAAAAGGGCGTGTGAACTGAGTAGCACTACACATTCAGCAGGCCCGATGAATCCTCTTGCCTCCTCCCAGCGCGGTGATTACTGGCGTTTACCCTCTTTAATATGTGTAATTCTCATTTTCTCTGACTTGGTGAGTAAGAGGCCTCCAGGGAGAAGTGCGCTTTGTGGCAGACTGCCAAAGCCCTCCTTTTGAAAAGGGCTCCCGTTCCTCTCCACCCCAGTGTGTAGTCAGAACAAGCATGACAGTAAGTCACTGCCTGGATATGTTATTATGATAATTGCACTTTTTTTCCTAGGCATCTCTGATAACTTGATTACACGATGGCTATTGTTATGGCTTTCACACATACTGTACCTCAAAGTGACATTTGAAAAAAGGTTGAGGACCTGACAGACTAAATGGTTTTAGTTTGCAACTGGAAAAAGAGACCAAAGATCACAATGGGCATCACACTGTGAATACTTATGCAATTTACACAGCATGACAGCCAGTCCGGCAGAGCTGCCAAAACATGCCTTTGACAGACACCAAGTATAGAAATACACTTTGCATCTGTATTTGATATACGCACAGACTGCTTCAAAAGGGAATAGTTGAATAAACCGCTGATTATTTCTTTCATATGAAGAGTTTTCCCTTATGTCTTTCTCTTCCAGCCTTGATTAGAAGCATGTGGTTCAACACGCTTTGAATATGCAATGAAAAATAATGGTCAAACTGACCGACCACTCAGTGGGATAATATTACCATAACCACTCTGTGGTAAGAACCAGCAAACTGGATTTGCACACTGGGCTGCCTTGGAGAGATCGTTTTCAAATGAATAGTGAAATCATCAGCTCAAATGGTTTGGCTAAACAGACAAATTTGGCTAAACAGACAGCTTGAGTCATTCTGAACTTCATCCAAAACCACATACATTGGCACTTTACAGCAATACACTTAAAAATGGAATCAAATCACAGTGTGGGTTTTTAAACAAAAACAACCGAGATGACGATAAAAATACCAGGAAGTCCTGTATTTAAATGGATAGATCACCCAAAACTGAAATCTTCTGTCATCATTTACTCACCCTCATGCCGTTCTAAACCCTGCATGAATCTTCCGTGGAACACAAAAGGATGTTAGGCAGTATTTTAGTTTCAGTCACCATACACTTTCATTGCATCTTTTTTCCAATTAAAGTGAATAACATTCTGCCTAACATCTCCTTTTGTGTTCCACTTAAGAGAGAAAATCACAGGGGTTTGGAATAACATGAGAGTGAATAAACGATGACAGAATTTTGGATTTTCATGCAAGTTTACATTTCAGTCCATGCACTGCATAGAAAGGCCGGTGTCAAAGCACAGGAGTCCAATGACAGAACCACCAAGAATGTTGACCTTACCGCTGTTGGTAATGTTTCACTGGAGTTCCCTTAATAAGGGGGTGAAATAATTTCCACCAAAGCGGTTGGAGGTGATGACAGTTCAGATTAATGCTCTCTGTAACTCCACCAGAATAACAACTGCTCCCGCATGTATCATGAAAAAGCAGTGAGTTTGGCATGAGGCGAGAGCTGCCAGGTCCACAAACTCATGCATATTTGGGTCTGTGAACATCTGCCAGCACAAATAATTTACTGCACACCCCCTCATCCCTCCTTCTCCTCCTTCCTCTCACTAACGGGATCCTAGATCCCCCTTGACAAGCCTGTTCCAAGTTGCAAAGAAAGTGCCTGTCATATGCACTCACGGATAATCTACACCAAGGATGCATATGCAGATACATAAACATATGTGTGCATAAGGATCTAGATTTGTACAGTTATTGTTATAATGTACACACAAAAATGCCAAAACTATGTTGTGTGTAAAGAGATGAGTTAATGGATTTAAATAGAGACATATATTGAGAGCACGCAATAACACATTGTCCACATTGAAAATCTAGTATACAAAATCTAATTGAAACCTGGAATTTTTAGTTTTAGGATTTTAGGATAATACATATAAAAATATATATATTTTAAAAATGCACTATTTCCAGGTCACTAATCAAATAAGAAAATTTTGTGTTTTATCTTTTGTTGTATGAAAGGTCAGATTTCCTTGCTTCACTGAAAGACACAAGATGCTTTTTGGAACATTCTCAGATCAGGCTGAACATGGACCATCAGGTTTTGCACAAATTTGTGGTCTCTATGCCAGCTTGAGTGCATGCTGTCATTTAAGCAAATAGCCTACTAAAAATATTTATTTATTTATTTATTTATTTATATATTTATTAAAATTGTCCCTCAAATGGCTGATAATAATATTTGTAATGACAAAAAAATGCATGAAATTAGAAAAATGCACAATTCATGCATTTTCACAAGTGGAAACACATTTTGAACCCCACAATACATACTGTATAGAGCACAGGTATTGACATATGCTGTCACAACAGGGTTGCTTTTGAAATGATAGAGGATTACTGGGAACACCCAAGCCTCCTACACAGCCTTCCGTATAGGCTTACGGCTTTCTGCTTTCATGTTAAAAGTGGTTAGCATATAGCAGGGTCATATACATAGAGTAAAACGAATGGCCCCACTGCAGGCCAGACGATCCGCACAAGCCCATAGAGGCCTATCTGTCCAACGAGCTGAGTAGAGACAGATATATAAAAAAAAAAAAAAAAAAAAAAAAAAAAAACATTTATGGAATTCCATTTCGCATGCTGCCTCAGTGTTCCAGTCCAAAGGTATCAGATGATTAAACATCTTGGGGGCATTTATTATTATTCAAAATGTTCTTGGCTAACAGACGCTGAATAAACCATTAATGTCCTCTACCCAAATACCTGCCGCTTCATTCAGATCACACATGCATACTTTAAAGAAATAGTTGACCCAAAAATGAAAATCCTGTTATCATCTCGCTCTCATGTTGTTCCAAATCTATATGACTTTTAGGATTGGAAACCGAGAACCGGTTCTTTTATTAATAAAAAAAATATATATATCAGAACTGAATAATTTTCATGACTTTCCATTCTCAAGCCCTTTTCCGCCGATGCAGAGTGAACACCATATTAAATTGTTCTGACAGTGTTTCCTGCTACCACTCAGCAGCACTGCAACACTGCTATTGAAATCAGTAGCACGAAACATATAGTGTGCTCAGTGTAGTCTGATTGCCGAACGAATGACTCTTATATAAAATCAAATCAAATCACTTTATTGACACAAAACCATATACACAAGTGCAAAAGTGTGTGAAATTCTTGGGTGCAATTCCGAGCAACATAGTAGTCATGACAGTGATGAGACATACCAGCAGTGATGAGACATACCATGTCATATAAGTCAGTACCATACCATATACGTCAGTTCTTTTGAATCTATACCGCAAAAAACACATTGCTTCCTCCCGAAGGAATTACTTTTCTCAGCCTGTTCTTTCCAGTGAATGAAAAACACTCTTTCGACATGTCTGACTTGAAATGAAACAAAAACTGTTACTGTTTTATGTGTGCTCGTAAGTTCCTGGATGGTTGTTGATCTGACAGTAGTTAAAGTTACACATTATGTTATGTGTTATTTGAGGTATTTTATAAAAAAAAATTATGAAAGAATAAAATATATTGATTAAAATGTCTGTGTAAACACCTTTTGCAAGAATCTGTTCTGTTAAAATATTAATTGATCTCATCACTTGGTAACAGTCTGCCGAGTTCAGTAAATCCAGAACTGCATTTCTTATTTCCAAATATTTCTTCCTCAAAAGCACTAAAAGAATTGTTAATAGGACAGTTAAGGAATTGGAATCACTTCGTTAAATTCCTTATGATTCCCATCCCTAAACTTTCTTCCTTGAAACACAAAAGGGGAATTTTTTAAGAATATCCTGGACAGTCTTTTCCATTTCAGTAGTTCGCAAGTTAATGTAATCCTGCTTAGAGGATAGTGTAAGCGTTTGTGGCTCTCTGTCCTGGGTGAAGCGCTTGAGCCTCGAGGCTTGACCTGAGCACAAATACACCTCAAAAGATGCCATAAAATGAGACAGCGAACTGTTGTCTATAGATTCTTGTATTTGAGACGAGATGAAGTATTTAAGCATTTATGATATCTCTTGTACCCCCCAAAAGGAGCGTGGAGCAATGAAATGAGTTTGGGGAAGGGGAGGCGCTTGCTGAGCCATATGAGAGGTGAGCAGAGGTGCCAAAGTATGATAGAACGAGCGGGGGTTACTAGTGGAGGCAGCCTCACACAAGGGTCCGCTCGGGGGATAAGAAACTTGGAGGTATAGAATATGAAGAGATGGAGAATGGACTCTCACTGAAGAGACAATGGTGGTTGCGGCAGCACAGAAATGAGCTCTGCGAGTGGGATGGGCCATGCAGTGAACAGGCGAACCCCGGGGGAAGGGGCCCAGCGGCCGCTCAAGCAGGCGAGCCCAACCTGCGATCAAACGGGGGCTCTCACTGCATTCAACCAGGAGAGTCCTCCAAGATTCGAACGGGAGAGCCCACGATACAAATAAATGTGACTAGCTCACTCAGCATTCGGAACTGGAGAACCCTCGCTGCGGTTTGAATGGGAGAGCCCTTGTGGATTGCGCTGGGGGAGTCAGGCCCGCCCGAGCAGAGGTGTGAATCCTAGCTGCTAGGGCAGGTCACCCTGAGTATAGGAGTGGGTAAAGGCACTCGGGACGACCTCAGCCTCTCCTTCTGGCAATGGGGGACCCTCACGGCATTCGAATGGGGGAGTCCTCGCTGTGCTTCGAACAGGGGAGCCCACGATACAAATAAATGTGAGTTAGCTTGCACGGCATTTGAGTGGGAGAACCCCCACAGCAGTTCGAACGGTAGAGCCCTTGAGTGCTTTAGGCGGGCTCATCCTGCGTTGTTGGATGGGGGCTTCCTGACTGGCCGGGATGGACCCCTGCTGCATCCAAACAGTGGGGCAGGCCTGTTGGAAATTCGAGGATGAAGCAAGCATTACCCTGATCCCGGATGAGAACTTGTGGCTAGTTAATCAAGGCTTGATGGGCCTTCCTGATATGAAGGCGGTTGGTATGGATGTAACCGAGGAATGCGTCAGATGACCAGTGGCCCAATAGTCTTATTAGGTGATTAGGCAGGCCTTTGTGTGCTGCTGTGGTTGCGGTGCCGATTCAAAAAGAATAGCTTGAGCATTGTTTATCTGGGATACCGGATTTGAGCAGGACGGATTTGAGGTGTTTTTGGAACCAGAATCGGGATACTGCTTGGTTTTTGTTATCGACGAAGAGGGTTTCGAGAGGGTTTCTTGTTTGGGATCCTCTATAGTGTATGTAGTGTGCTAGGGATTGGAAGGGCTGGACGGGAGTAGGGAGATTAAAAAGGAAAACTGAATGATGTTTTGGGGTTTGATCTGTTCTGCTTTGTTTGATGAAGTATCTGATTGTGTCGTTGTCTAGGATCTGGAGGTCCGAAATAGCGGGATGGATTTTTGGGTTGAATTTTGATGTAGTGGTGAGTTCGGAGCAACTGAGGAAGCTGAGGAACACAAGGATGAACATGGCGTCTAGGGTCTTTGAGGTCTTTAGGGAAATGTAGCCTTGACGAAGAGTGTTTAGGCAACAAGTCAGTAAATCGATGTTGAGTTGTTGTCTGGTATCGATTCGGGGGGTTGGGCTTTGTGGATGCCCTTGATGAGGAGTGAGATCTGGGGATGGTTTATTGTGGGAGAATTTTTTCAGAAAATTAATTTGTGGAAAAAATTAATGCCACTTAGGTACTCTTTGATAGATGGAGGTTTCTGGTTTTGTTGAGGTGTGAGGCGAAGGAGGATACAGAGAGGAGATAAAATTGGGAAATGGCAGGTTATAAATCAGATGGAAATCTCTGAAACATTTCCAGGCTGTCTGGTAGGTTTGTAGGGTTCGGGGGGAGACGGCTTGGAGTCCAGAGAAGCGTGAGTCTGAGAGGATGGTTTAAGGGAATTTCAGTACTGAACAGGGAGGAACTGTGGTTTTGGGTTTGCTTCTGGGGCCAAGGCTCTGAATTTCTGCTAGAATTTGAGCGTGTAGATGGTTGGAGACTGGTGGGGGTTCTGAAACCACAGCATTTGGAGGAATAGCAAGAGGTATTGCTGTCTGCAGTGTAAATGAAGGCAAGCGATCTGGGAAGTGGGGAAAATCCAGAAAAGGATTTGGGACCAGATTCCATGCTGAGGCAGCCTCGCGCAAGGAATTGTTCTGGTGTGGGTGGGGTTAGAATGATGAATAAAAGGGGGATAAAGTAAAGAAGGGAATGGGTCTGGAGTGGGACTGACTGGCGGAGGCAGCCTCATGTGGGAATCCGCTCTAGTGGCCCATGAATAGGAAGGGGTAGAGGGATGGATGTTGGCAGAGAGAATAAGATGAGTGGAAAAACTAAGGCTTCTGGAACATATGCGAGGCCATGTCAAAATACGTGCTTTCATGGGCATTTGTGATATGAACGGGCTGAATCCTTGGGCACGGGGCCGCACAGCGTTCAATGGGAGAGCATTCGATTAGTGTGAGAATGTTTATGCAAAATTTTACTGACCTCGCTCAAAGCTGCGAGTGGCTGGATCTGCAGGCGTGGGCCTGCACAGCATTCGATGGTAGGATGAACGGAATGAATCCTCGAGCATGGACTCACGTGGCGTTTAACAGGAAGAGCCCATGTTTTCGTGTGAAAAGTTTACGCTGCAAATAAGTAAGAACTCACTCTGCTGTACGAATGGGTTGAGCATGGCATTCAACGTGAGGGTATATGGTAGGCTACGTTTGAATGAAATTGATTGATGCAGAGATGCAGGCTTATGGTGAACTGTTTAGGGAAGACCTGAAACAGCCCGACTGTTGTCAATTGCTAGGTGGATGATGGTTCGTTTGGTATGACTGGCATAATATGGGTTACGGAGCCATGGAGGCTGAGACGCATGGTCTGAAAAATGTGGCACGGTTGTGGCACATGAGTGGTTGCGGCACCTGGATGGTGCGTTAGCGCTGTTTGCCGTGTAGTGGGAGTTTGTCGTATGGCCCTAAAAACGCCACAGCTGCAGCGCTTGATCAGCGTATTAGCACTATTGCAGTGCAGAAGGAGGATTGGTCGCATAGCCCGAAAGACGCCACACTTGCGGCACTTGGATAGCGCACTACACTGTTTGCAGTGTAGTGGGAGGTTTAGTCGCACGGCCCGAAAGACGCCACAGTTGCGGCACCTGGACAGCATATTCGTGCCACTTTGGGATGTGTTGAGCCAATAGAAAACATGGTAACATGGTAAATGTAGCATCTGCGGACGCCTGAACATAATTGTTTGCTAGATTAAATGTCGGGAACATATGTGAAACGATGTCAGGAAACATGATTGCGTGTGCATACGAATGACATCATTTAAAGTTGGTTTGTCATGAAATTAGAAGGCACCTGAAACTGAGTGCCCGGATGAATACCGTAGTCTGATATTTGTTAACTTAAGCGTATGGTTTGGAGCTTGTAGATTGTTTCCGACATAATGCGAGTCATTTCATAACTCTATATTATTGGCTCAGGGTGACTCGTCTCGTTTGATGAGGACGTATGAAATGTAGGAGTTTGTGCCTGAGAGTTGGATTTAATAGATACTATAAGAGCACCATTTGCAGTAGTGTGGTGAATAAAACGACTTGTTTATATTGATGACGTAATAAATTCTGCAGAAAAACTGAAATATTGGAGTATAAAGCAAGGTGCCAAGCTGAATTGTTTGGCATCGATTTAAACCGGTTACTTTAAACTTGGGTGGAGTTTAAAATTATGACAGATTGTTGAACGCTTTTAAAAATAATGCAGCAATTATGTTGTATGGTCAAGCTTGTAAATAAAAAGTTTGTAATCCAATGATTTGGGCAAAAGTAGAGAAGAATGTCAGTAAAATAAAATGATAGATGGATTTTACCTGCGTGAAGCGTTTGTCGAGACGGAAGGAGGGAAAGTCATGTTATAGTGTAAAGCTGAGTGGAAGTTTGTAGCAGCGCTTGCTTTATGTTATCGGGGCTGCACGGTGAAGCGAGCTCGAATGCTGAGAGGAGGCGAGTTTGCGGAATGATTATGAATGAGTTGGGATGCAGCGCGTGATCCGCCTCTTGCGGAGCCGAATTTGGCTCGTGTCTGTTCGGACAGAGGCTGTGTATAATTGCTGTGAGCTGTGGAATGGTCAGAGCGAGTGCTGTGCGGCATGTCTGTGTTGGTTTGAAAAGAAGTTGTAATTAGAGTATCGGTCGATTGGAAGGAGTTCACTGTTGCATGATTGCCCCTGTTTTCCAAATGGAATAAACTGCACTCTGAAGGGAACTTTGAAGGGAGAACATATGTTATATTGTGATATGTGATATTCATGTTAGAAGATGATGAACAGAATCACTGAATTGATCACGCCCTAAACGAGCTGAGCTGCGAGGTAATGAGGCTGACAGGAATCACATGTGCAGGAGAACCAGATTGAAATCCCGGGGAGCGTTTAAAATACATAATCTTTGTTTACCTCACATTCAAATGAAGTTTTAATAGAACTTGAGAGGCATGAGCCACGCCCGTTCACGGAGGCAAGGTTATGCCATGAACCGCTCTGGGTGGAAATTTAGATAGAACATATAAGCGGATGTAGAGAGCTGTTTGACGTGTATACAGAGCCGAAGCAGCCAGTTTGCGGAAGCAGCTTCACGCAGTCAGCCGCTCCGGGTAGGAAATGTATTTAGGAGAACATATGAGCAGTCGTAGGGAGCTGTTTCACATGTATACAGCGCTGAAGCAGCCAGTTTGTGGAAGCAACTTCACGCTATAAACTGCTTCGGCTAATGGAGCATAGAAAGAAAGACAGAGTAAAAATATAACACATAACGTGGTAGCAGTCAGTACTGCAAAAACAAATAAGCTGCTGTGGCAGCTTCTGTTGAATAACGAGACTGTTTGGATGGAAGAGCTGTTCTGATGAAGGCGAATGCTTTGCAGCGAAGTTGCATCCGATGATCCGAGTCACTGCTTGGGTCTATTCGTGGGCAATAGGTGGGGCCGAATACCAGAAGACTCGACGCCATGTAGAGGTAAGCGGCTGTTTATATAAGCTTACTCTAGCAATGCGATTGGTTGGATTAAATGACCTTGCTCCTCCCAAACCTTGTTTATAAAATTCCATATAATAAAAGTGAAGGGTGGCTGGTTGTCAAGCTCCAAAATGACAAAATAGTGCCATACAGTATCATAAAAGTGGTCGTGAGCTCCAGCGACGGTTCTAGGTTGAATGGATATTCAGGGCTTAGCCCTTTTCTCTGTCGATAGGTATGGGGCCATCCTTTAATGAAATATTGAAAAAATAATAAAGTTTAAATGTTACATCAATGAGATGTAATTTTTATAGTAAATCTTTAAATATTACTGAAACTAAAACTAAGAGGTTTGTATCATCCTCAGATACGTTTGAAGATCAGAAACTGTGTGCTTTTAATGGCATGTACTTTAAAACGTGATTAAAAAAAAAAAAAAAAAAAAAAAACCCCACTACATTGTGACTTTCGGCTTTCCATAGTACGACGTACATTGTGTACAACTGACAGTTTTATATCCCTGATTCATCGGGTGCTTAAAGTTAGTTTTGAAGATAGCAGGTTGTAAATAGGCTACAAGAGGTAGGAGAAAATAGTTGCTAGATTTGCCAAAGTTTGCAAGGTTTACTGCATTGTGTCTTAATAAAAGAGTTTTGCAAAAAAACTCAAATGTTCTTGTTTGTGGCGTAAAGTTTACAAATTCCTCAAGCACATCTGTATATATACAGTATTACTCTGTTTTCAGGGTTATATATCTAAATATTTGGTACTTACTTCATCTGAACTGGACTTACTCAACTCCAATTTCCAATTTCTCACCAGGAAAGGAATGCTGGCCAGACACACAGCTGCAATCGCATATCGTGAATGCTCCTTGCATGCGCATACATTATATGAGTGCTGTAAAGCTGCTGCCACAAGACGTGTATATTAAATTGAGTCTGTATTTGGTGTTATCCTTACAGTAAAAAGACAAGTATCATTATTACTCAATTTTAAAATACATTGTTAAAATATAAAAAATGTATATGTTTTAGTATCAACTTGATAAGCACTGATCGTTCTGACATCACTACAAGATGCTACATTTGGGGCTTAAGCACCTGCAGCCCAGCCCTATAGCACCACCCATAGTGAGCTCTATTCCAAGTCTTCTGAAGTAAAATAACAGCTTTGTGTGAGAAACAGACCAAATTTTTGGCCTACAGAATTTGAGCTACAGCCCTAGTCCTCTTTTACTTTCATTCAGTGACTAAAAACAGTTCAAGGAACGAAAAATGAAAACAAATGACATTTTAGCAGAATGTAAACGAAACAGGAACAAAGTGATTTTCAATTGTTCTGGAGTAAAAACATTATTTTTAAATTCTGATAACCGGTTATAACTGGTTAATTTTGTTCAGATAATTTTTTAATGAAACCAACAGCCAAAGAGGTTATCACAGTAAATTTTCGGAACTACATGTTGCCTGAAAAATGAAACGTGCTTTGATCCTGAAGGAAACTGCTGCATCCCACATTTCTTTGGCTAACTGCCTGTTGTGGATGTTGCATGGCTATTTATAAATACTACATACAGTATACATGCACAGCTAATCCAGATACAAGGAAAACATTATTAGAGGTAAAAAGTATATTTCTCAGTTGTTTCCTAGTCTTAACTGAATTATTGTTAGATATGATGCATTAATTCAGATTTGATGCTGCCAGGTTTTGACTGATAAGCAGATCTGTAAATACAATTATACTTCACTGTTAATTAACTGCTTGTTATGATTTCTATGCCAATCAATCCACCACACAGGAAACAAAGGCATTGCTTATTTCACTTATTTTGGTGAGGCATCTGGCTTATTTTGGTCTCGTTTCTCCAAACCAGGTCGCTTGTTTCTCTTGCAAGATCTGGCAACACTGCGTTTAGTATTTCACCCACCCATTAGCGCAAAGTACTGTCGTTTTAAAAAGAACGTTATTAACCGTTCTTTTATTTTGTTCTAACCGGTAACCTTTTGGAAAGGAGGCTGCAGAACTTATGAACCGGAACGACAAAAATACAGTTTTTGCTCAGAACGAACCAAAATGAAAAACATTTCATTTTTAGTCCCTGCTTTCATTACATGGAAAGTGGCCAGGATATTCTTCAGAAATTCAACTTTTGTGTTACATGAAAGAAAGAGAGTTTTGAGTTTGGAAATAGCAGAATTTTCATTTTGCCGAATTATTTCTTTAACCCTGACCACAACCGAGCTTGTTTTAATAAAGCGGCCTTCCAGTGTTTGAGTTTATTCTAATCTGGCTGGGCTTGTGGCAGAAGAGGCCGATGCTGGCCTGCTCTCGCTCAAGGGCACCTCTATTACTCCAACACAGCTAAGCTAGCAGCCGTTATTAGGAACATCTGGACACTCCAATCCGGCGCTTAACAGTGCAGGGATTTTACAACAATAAATTCAGCAGATGTTGCAGGGCAAGAGTAAATATTTGTAAAGACATCAGTGATTTTTCAATGTGCCTCTCTGGTGATCCACAAGGGAGGGCACATTCCGGATTACTGCTCTCCTGCTAACAAAGCTCCTGTCCAGGGCTAAACTGTTCGATAAATCCTGCCGCTATTTCAGCTCTCCAGAAACAGCTTTTAAAGACATTCACGTTCAGTAAAATTCAGATCAACCACAAGTGAGGTCATGTAATATATATACTGGACTAAAAACATGATTATTTTAATACCCTTTAGTATACTTGGACGCAGTCCTATAGATGTTTGCCCTTCCTCCAAACCACATACTTATTAATTTGCTCTTACGCTTAAAAAATATTCAGTAGATCCCAGCTGTAACCTCAGTGGAAATGTGTGGGAAAGGAACTTCAGCTCTGCTAACTCACACACTGTTATCCACATTGCACTTCGCCAAAGTACTAACCCTGCCTCCCCTGAGCGCCCACAAGCTGTGGGTCAATTCTAGGCCACCTCCAGCCAAACCCAGAGGGAGTGGAGCCTGTCAATGTGCAAACCGACAGTGCTGAGGTCTATGGTTTACAGGGGGGCCACAGTACTGACTCTCTCAGTCTCCACTCTCCACTGCACCTCAGCTATCTGTACACACAGTACAGAACTTAACTGCACATAAACAGCAGAGATAACAGAACCTCACCATACAATGGGGAATGTTTCTGTTGTTTATATATTGCACCTTCTTTTTGCCTATTTTTAATGTAATAGGTGTTAAAATGCATATCTATATGAGTTTTCAGTCTGAACAAATTACTTTAAAAATTTTATTGATTCATTAATAATGCATCGTTTTTTAATAAGCCATGAAGATAATAATTATTGTTACACAGCCATACCTACCGTGATCTACATGCATAGCAACAAAGGTGCATGAACTTTAGAGAGCGCCATCTGCTGGAGGGATAGAAACTACTTCCAGGGGACAAGCTGACTCATGTACATGTCTTAATGCAATACAAGCCTGCTCTCTGCTGGAGAAAAGAATGGCAGCTAGCAGAAGATTTCCAGTTAAGGCCATGTTGTCTCTCTAGAATACAACTGGAATACAAGGAGAAATAATTTAAAAATGTTTAGTCGAATTTGCCCCCTTAAATTCTTTGTCCAGTTCATTAATAATTTATTTGATTTTATATGATTTATTTGAAAGAATTAAAAGAATAGTTTCACGTCTATCCTTGTATTTTTATCCTTGTAAAATGTAATTAGTAGTTAGTAATTAATTACTTTTTTAGAGTAACTTACCCAACACTAAGTGTAACCTTATGATGGGGAGGTAACCTTATAATGTGGGGTAACCTTATAAGGTGGGGTAAGCCAATGATGGGGGGAGGGGGGTAACCTTACAATGTGGGGTAACCCAATGATGTGGAGTAACTCTATTATGTAGGTTAATCCAATGATTCAGGGGAACCTTATGATGTGGGGGAACCCTATGATGGGGGAGGCAACCTTATAATGTGGAGTAATTAATCGGTTAATGTTAATTACCAATAAAAATACTATTGTTCATTGTTAGTTCATGTTAGTTCATAATGCATTAACTAATGTTAATAAATACAACTTTTAATTTTAGAAATGTATTAGTATTAATATATGTTGAAAATAGCATTAACCAAGATTAATAAATGCTGTAAAAGTCTTGTTCAGTCTTGTTCATGTTAACTAATGTAGTAAAGTAATTTAATGTAGTACAAATCTGATCTTATTGTAAAGTGTAAAGTGTTACCGTAATTTTTGAAGGTGCGCCAAACTAACGAACACTTACTTTATTTCGTAGCACTTTGTTATTTTTCATTGATAGAGAATTATTTTTTTTTTAATTAACGATTAAGTAATACATAACACAATTGATCTAAAGGAGAGCGTAAGGGGTGATGGATGTTTTACAAGGAGGTTGTTTTTGTCGTTTCTTTCAACAAGCGGAATGGTATACCCATGTCTCCTCCCTCAAACACACACACACACGCACACACACAATACATGAATTCGCAAGCAGTATATCTTTAAGTTAATTCTTTCTTGTGTGTTACAAGTGGATAATCACTATCTCAACTAATTAAAAAAAAAAAAAAATTTTTACCCCTAAAGTCACTAATCAGTGAATCTGCATTTCAGTTCACCAACAAATCTGTAGCACAAAGGCTCAATCAAAGTTTCAGGATCACAGGAGGTTCAGAGTAATAAAAACTTGTAGAGGATCCAAGATGAAAGGGGCAGACGAAAAGGTGACATGAGAGGGTTTTTTTTTTTCCCTCCGTATGCAGACTAATGAGGAGACAAAGACAAAGAGAGAGAGGACGAGAGAGCATTGTCAAGCATATTTTTCCTCTTCAAACACTCAGAACCATCCATACAGGGCTTTAACACACCCACGTGTACTTCAAAAGGCCCGGTTTTTCATTCACCTAAAGAGGTGAGCTGTCTTATTTTTTGCTCCAGATTTCATAAAAACACTCTGATGCTTCATAAAGCTTGTTCTTTTATGACATTTATAATTTCATCTTTTCACTGCTATCGACAATCATGTGATAGAAAGTGTTCTGTAGGTTTTGGTTTGAAGTGATATACTGTAGTATATGCAAACTATGCATCTCCAATGCACAGCATAGAGTTTCACTCTCAATAATGCTGATGTCTTCGCTGTAGACTGACACATATCCCTTAATTGCTCCTTGATCTATTGCTACTTGAGTGATAGCCAATCTTGCACATTAATGCCTCAAATGGCAGGTATAGTTTCCAGTCTGTCAGAATATTTAACCTTTCAAAACAATCCAAGTGGGGAGATGGTGGTGTTCTGTAGGCCCCACTTTTGTTCTTTCTATCCAAGAGAAGTGTTTTTCACTTTTCAAACAGTGCATGGCTTCCATTGAACCATTAGACAACTCTCAAAACATGTCTTAAACACATTAAGACAAAGGAGATGATGCAAGACAAGTAAGAGCTAGAGGTAAGTATATAAGACGAGGGCAGAGGATCTCCACATCTCTCCACAGCTTTTTCTTACCCTCTGATCTCATCGATTGAAAATAATTTTGACTAAGGATTACCAAATGTGGCCATCTCTGGCTGAAACAAATGAACACAGATGTAGTTTTCCATTTTACAGGCTGTTTATATCTTGCGGATTTCTCCCTCTGGAGGAGAAGGGTTTGATCTTTCAAGTTTTAATGGACGATGGAGACCACAACCCCTTTCTGTGGCCAAAGCATTTTCCAATACAAATGATCATCAAATGCATAATGTTTTATGTAAACACATAAAAAACAAACCATACACACACACAAACAACACTAGCTAGCTGCAGGACTTTGGCTCTGGGTCAACTGTATAATTACTTATGCAACCACTAAATGCTGCTCTAGGGAAACATTGACACCCACATTAAAAGTCCCCAACACTTTTCAAAGTCAAGCTGCCACAGGTCATGAAAAAATTATTAGAGGAAGTGTTGAAATAAGGGTGATCAGATAACAGGGTTCAGTGTCCAGATCAGAACCGACAAAATATTTGTGTACACTAATGTCTAATGTTAAAAGAATAGTTCTTCCAAAAATTCCAAATCCAAAAAGTCATTATTTACTCACCCTTAAGTTGTTCCAAACCCGTATGACTTTCTTCACTGATAATACAACTCTTCAGAGAGGTGCTATATAAGTGAGTAAGGGTGCTTTCACACTTGGTTCAATTGGACAAACCCAAGATCATTTCTTCCCCACTCCACCTCCCCTTTAGAGACAAGCAGGTATGAGAAATGCATTCAGGGCCGATGCTGGCCAAATTGATGCCCTACACAAAGTTCCACGTTCGTTGGAGGGGGTGGGGTGTAGACGATAATCTGACGTGGTGCAAGCTGCGAGGTGATCGTCTATGTTCCGCAACTGATAACCAGTCCTTGAATAACTTATAACATGCGACGAAGAGCAGCCGGTGGAGTTTTTGGTGCCTCCTAGGGAGTTGGTGCCCTACGCAGACTGTGTAATATGCGTATAGGGTAATAATTGCCATCGAGAGCAAAGATGCAAATTATACGTCATCACAAGCGGTTCACTTCCGCGTTTTGGTACGATTGCGTTCATACCAGCAGCGAACTGTTCTGGAGTTCACAAGCACCGTACCACAAACCACCTTTTCAAGCGGACTCAGGTGCACCCGAGTTCGGAAAACAGCATTCAGATCATCCACATGAACCAAACTTTGACATCATTCGAACCAGGGTGCACACCAAAAGTGCTAGTGTGAAAGTACCCATAAACTTGTAAACTGGATAAGTCCGATTTGTAAACAAATCATTCAGATTGTCAATTCAGACAAAAAATTCCACAAATCTGATATCATTAAGGGCCGTTCACACTGAATGCATTTTGCTTATGGTGCTGTTTTTTGCTGACTTGTTTTTACATGTAAATGTGAGCTAGACAGACATGTTTGATCGTTGCGCCGTGTCTCAGTGTTTTTTCACCACCAAAAAGAACTTCAGCTGTTAAAAAAGCATCTCGAGATGCCTGCATTCTGTTCTATCTGTTGCACGGCGCTTAGGTTTTTTAAGAGCAAGAATGCATTTGGTCTTTACCTGTCAGTTATTAGCATGTTAGCAGGTCCCTGTTAGCCCCTGCTGGTAGATACTGGAACTACACTCTATGATGGCAAAAAGCATGTTTCCCCATTGACAGCCATTCAAACCTGTTTTCTGACAAAAAAATTTTTTCCAAGAAACATTTCAAAACAAAATTGTTTCATTACATTATAGTGAATTTTTTTTCCAGTGACAGTTTGTTCTTAAAGGGCTCTCAAGCTTGAAATGGACATATTTTTCCCCATCTGTTCCCACTGACAAGTGAACAGTCACGTGACACCCAATCCCAGAACTGAGCACCCATGAGCAAAGATGGAAGCCTACATTTTGCATATTTCCGGGGAACCCTGCGCTAGATAAATGGGGATGCTAACGGATATATCTTTATATATATATTTAAGAGCTCCTTAGTCTCAATGGCCCCCTTTTTCCTCTCGAGATGAACTCTCATGAGCACACGAAGGAACGCTAGGGTGGATGTCAAGATTTTAAGTGAAAAATTATTATACTGTATATCCTGTTTGAAGCTTTAAAGCTCCCGGCCCCTTACTTTGTAAATAATGACACGTTTCATTTTTAGCTGAACTATTCCTTTGATAGATCATATTTAGCAGACATTTTATCCACAGTAACTTACAGAGCACTATATTTGAGGAGTAGTTTACTTACAGAACCTTACTTAAGTGAACAATGACAACAGGACAGGATTGTGATTTCATCTACTCTCCAATATCCAAGGCAACTATAGGAATTGAACCTGCAACTGGAGCCCAGTCTTCCACCATGAGGTCACCACCCCATGCCAAAAGCCTGAATAAAATGACAACTTCCTGAATTAATCAACTGTGAGTTGATACATCAACAAGGTGTCCATGTACAAGGTACATCATGCTGATTAGAGGTTAGCCTTGAAATACCATATTTAACTTTTCTATCAGTTGAGCTTACATGTAGTTCTTTTTGAAGTCTGTCTACAGAGGCATATTGAGTTCACCAGTTAGTCATTATATCTGGCCATTAAGTAATTTTCAACTTAATCACTGTGGAATGATTGGGGGGAATCTATAAACTTACAATGAAAAAACAATGTTTGACATGTGTCATGTCATCTACTTTACATTTACATTTATTTACCAGATGCTTTTATCCAAAATGACTTACAAATGAGGAACATAACAAGCAATTTGTCATACAAAAGTCAACAATATCTGCAGAATTGCACTGCCAAGTTCCAGTAGTAACTAGAATAGTATAGAAGCTAGAGCAGAAGAAACAAAGATTTTTTTTATTATTATTTTTAAATAGGTGCATAATCTTTTGTAATATTTCTATGAATTACTTCTCTGTTTGCCTGAGCATTTCACACTTAAAGACCCAGGTTGTGTGATGAATGCAGTTTTCTTGTAATGAACATTTTAAATGCATATACTTAGAAGAAACTTTTAGAAGGACACTAACATATAGATGGCCACAAAGCAAACAGAAGAAAGCAAAACTGAAATAAAACTCCAATTTTGATTTGTCTTTTAAGACATTTAACTGATGCTCTTAGATCGTGCTTTAGCTTCTCTCTAGTCCTTTTCTAAAAAGATGTCTTGTTCTTGACAGTTTCTAACAAGGTCTCTGAGGATTTCACAGATGATTTCCTCATTGTGTGGATTATGTAATGAGAGAGATGTAGGGGAAAGACTAATAGAGAAACCCTGCTGTTAAAGCATTACAGTGGAACAGGCACAAACCCAACGGGATGAAAACAATATCATTCTAATTAGGACTAGAATGAAGATTGTCAACATTTCTGTAGAGAGTGTATCTGTCAGCAGAGTGTGTGACCCACAGCCCTCACAAAGACTTGAGATGCTTTATATATAGAACCACCATGTGGTTCTGATGTTCCAGTGTTTCACACTGTGGGGGTTTGGGGTTGAATAGACTGAAAAGTGAAATCCAAAGTGCTCTCTCACTCTTTCTCCCATTACAGTGAGTCTGTAACAGAAATGGGGAATGTCAACGCCTTGTGAGATGTGTGGATGTGGGATGTGTTCTCCGCCAGGCATGTGTAATTTGTGCAAGGAAGCGACAAAATTGGAGAGAATGAGAATAGGGCCTTGATCCATTGGTGGTTAACCGATGCATAATTAGGGGGGGAAACAGTGACGCAACACTCAACTCAGATGTCACAAAGCTCTAAGCAGCACTTCAATGACCACAACAGGACTAATTTTAACATGGCTGGCATGATCAGAGACAGATATACTGACACAATGACTGAAGTATCCTAGAGAGACATTTGATATTATTGCGAAACACAATGCCCAATATTTTGAGGCCATATAAAGTGAAAATGATTTTCTCTGGTGCTGTTTTCCTGGACACGGGTTATTGAGGGTTGTATTAAGACAATCCATAAATTAAGAATGCTGAACTAAGATCAGTTCCCGCGTTTAATGAACATACACAGTCTTAGATCAATGCTCTTTGAGAGACATCCAGTTTGCAATTTCACCTCAAAATCAAAAAGAAACAAAAATATATTTTGCTGAAAGAAAATTAAGCCTATTTTAAGATTTTTTGCATTATTTTCATGACAATTAAGCACACACTCTCCTGATTATCATTACAATTGTCACAGTCTGTCTCCCTCGTGTTTCCTAGGACCTATTTTGAAGTGTTTCCCCCGGGCTACGTTACCCTGTATGCACTGCCCTCATCACTGCCACCTGTTCCTGTTTTCCATTCCCTCATTAGCCCTTGTATGTATAAATACCCTCTAGTTTTGTTCTTTCCTTTGTCAGTTCTTGTTTGTTGTTGTTTTGAGTTCCTGTTTGTTGTTTCACTGTCATAATTTTTATTAAAGCCTGCAAATAGATCCTACATCTCCTGTCTCATCTCAGCAACTATTCTTGACAGAAGAACTGACCCACATGGATCTAGCAGCTGTCCGAATTCTGCTACTCAAGCAAGGGGACCGTCCATTTGAGGATCACATCCGTGAGTTTTTAGAATTGGCGAATTTAGTGCACTATCCAGACTGCTCTCTGGTGTTTTTCTTCCAGACCGTTCTGAATAGTGCACTGAAGGAACTGATGCCTCTGGCTGATCCTCACTGGACCCTCTGTGAATGTGGAGAAGGCTCTGGAACTTTGCAGTTCCCATTAAACAGTGGATTATGGCAGGAACCCCGGGCCAAAACCTGCATCTTCGGCTCCTTGCTCCAAGCCTTCCACGGCTCCTTGCTCCAAGCCTTCCACGGCCAATGAGCCAGTGCCCATGCCTGAGGCCTCACCCGCTCCCATGACTACACTCCCAGCTGTCTGGAAAAGGACACCTTCTCCCCAGTCGCTGCCAGTGCTCACGACCACGGCGGTCATTCCCCAGTCGCTGCCAGCTCTCATCGAGCCTCTCCAGGCTCCGCCCTCAGAGTCTTCCACGGCTCCACCCTCTTCCCCAGAGACTCCTCCTTCAGCAGTTCTGTCCACTCCTCCAGAGACTCCTCTTACAGCAGCTCTGCCCACCCCTCCTCCAGTGGCTCTGCCGCCCAGCCCTGTGGCCACCTTACAGGCCTCCCGACCCAGTCCCGGCCCTGTGGCCACCTCACAGGCCTCCTGACCCAGTCCTGGCCCTGTGACCTCCTCCCAGGCCTTTGGACCCAATCCTTACACTGGGGTCTCTTCCCTGGTCCCCTTCCTCACCTGTATATTCCTGCCCTCCTCAGTCATCTTTGGGGCACCAGGAGTCACCCCTTTAAAGGGGGGGGGGGGGGGGTTGTTATGTCACAGTCTTTCTCCCTCGTGTTTCCTAGGACTCTTATTTTGAAGTGTCCCCCCACCCCCAGACTACGTTACCCTGTATGCACTACCCTCATCACTGCCACCTGTTCCTCATTGTTCTCACCTGTTTTCCATTCCCTCATTGGCCCTTGTATGTATAAATACCCCCTAGTTTTGTTCTTTCCTTAGTCAAATCTTGTTTGTTTTTTGAGTCATTTTTATTAAAGCCTGCAAATAGATCCTACGTCTCCTGTCTTATCTCAGCATCTATTCTTGACAATAATTAATAATTTTCTTTATTTATCACACATTATACATTTGCACATATACAGTGAAATTCTTCTTTTTCACATATCCCAGCTAGGCTGGGGTCAGAGTGCAGGGTCAGCCATGATACAGCACCCCTGGAGCAGATAGGGTCAAGGGCCTTGCTCAAGGGCCCAACAGTGACATCTTGGCAGTGCTGGGGCTTGAACCCCTGACCTTCTGATCAGTAACCCAGAGCCTTAACTGCTGAGCTACCACTGCCCCTACCATAATGTGTCTGGATTACTTTTGAGTATTATTAAGTTTTCAAGTATCAATTCCCATTATTGTCATTATATTTTTATTCTTCTTAGATTCCAATAATGGTAATACAGTACCAAATTCTGTAACTCAATTACTTTCTTTAAATGAGCTAATTATACTAATAAACGTGATGTATTCTTCACTATTTAAATAATATAATTATATTTACAGTAATATTTATTTTATAAAATATATTTATATTTAAAAAAAATTTTTTAATATGTTTCAACAGGTGTGGAGCAGGAAAAGTGCAAATACCCATGACTCAGTCAAACGCCCAAGGAATAAAGTGATGTGTCCTCATGTTAGTGCTAAACTGTTTCACCTTTGTTGTAAGCAAAGAAATTTGATTAAGGTTATACAGTATAAGGTTCAAAACTCTGATGTCCATACGGTAAACTCCATCAAAGTTCTGAAATTGTATACGGTTCATTTGGTTTATGTTTTGAATTTAGAGGGTGGGAAACTACTTGTTTTTCAAATGGATTTGATCAGTGCAGAGGGATATTACAAACAGCATCTCTTACTGAGGTCACACCCTCTCAGAATACCTCAGGAGAGTCTAGGCCATCAACAGTCAGTATTTGTTAGTGGATTGTTAAAAGAGTTCACCACGCTGTGATCTTTAAGCACACAGTAATATGAGAAAAACCAAGCAAGCATCTGGTTCTGGTTAGTACTTTGGAAAACTGATTAAAGGAACATTTCCAGGCACATTGAAATGTATTCACCGTAATTACTGAGAACAGCTTAGACAGATCAAACTGCCAAAAAACTAAACTTGAAACCAATGTTGTGGTTCACTCCTCTATTAAATATGAGAGACAATAAAAGCCATGCAAGGAAGTGGGTCTCAAGTGAACAAATTGAGGTGGATGGTGGGGGTTTAGGGTGTGTGTAGGGTTGAGGGTGGCCTTTCAAAGTTAATGGAGTATTATGTTCCATTCCTGTTGAACATCTTAAGACGTCAGTGAATTAAACATTAATGCAGTGCCAAAAGGCTTTGATAGACTATAGCTAAAACATGAACAGCCAGGTCAAGAACTTAATAAAACCCCAACAACCACAGTCAGTTCATTCTGGAAGGGAAAAACAGGTCTGTGTAAGTGTGGGCCTTGGTGTAGACAATAAATCCTATTAGCACAAATAAAAGTTTTAATGGATGACTACGCTGAGGTGAATGTTTAGCATCAAGTCTCACGTTTCTCTGTTGAGTTCTGGAATCAAAACCATATGTTGAGTGTTTATGTAAACTGTGTATTAGGGTTTATTGTAAGGGCTTCTCTTTGGAAAAAAATACAGAGACCAACGGATAGATTTAACTGAGTACACAAACAGCGTCTTCCAATTTACAGATGTCTATTCTTCTAAGTCTTATTAATACAAAACACTGAGTAACCCTAGACCACACTTCATATTTTTTTAGGATATCAGAGATGACTACCACACTCGACTCTGCTCCAGGACACTGAGCTTCATGGCAAAATATTTACTCTTGGAGAACTCAAAAACCCCTTTACGATTTCTCATCAAAAGGCAGCCAGTCTGTGCCGAACACAAGAGGGCAGTCTGGTCCCTTCACATCTAACAGCGGTGTAAACAGACTGACGAAACACTTTTTAGGGATTAGGGAGCAGTTGTCATGGACCATACAAACCATATCAAAGAGGTCCACTCAAGGCCAATAATTGAGAGTGGTTTATGAAAGAACTGAAGTGTAAATGTGAGCATCTTAAAGGTAAAGTGTGTAATTTCTGCATAATTAGTGGCACCAAATGGAACTGCAATCTGTTGTTTGAGCAGCCTAACATAAGACTGGCTCATCCAATGACATTACTTCACCTTTAACCTCATCAAAAATAAGAGTAGATATTTAGGCAATATCACATAAGAGTGCTGTTGTACAGTACTGAATATCAGCAAAGCTGTGATTCAGTCTTTTTGGCACAGTTGTGAGTGTGATGTTGCTTTTATACAGTTCTGTTAAGAAGTTTGTATGGAGTAACTTACAATACTTACAAAAGTTTAGTTCTCCACCAATTAAAATAATACCAAAATAATTAATGCATCAAGCTTTGTTTGTCATCAAGCAACAAAGCCTGTCTGCATTGCTCCAAAGACAGACAAGTAAATTAGAGGACCAGAACTAACTGTTGCACAAATCTGAAAATTTTATAGACAGTTCATTTGTTTTAGTTACAAAAGGACCACAGTTAAATCTGCACATGTAATTCTAAATTATATATAATTATATATATAATTCTAAAATGTTTAAAACATACATAAAATCTAAATTACATGAAATTAGTCTGTTTTGTTTTTTGAAAAAAAAAAAAAAAATTAAGTATTATAGAAGTATATATATATATATATATATATATATATATATATATATATATATATACACACACACACACACACACACACACACACACACACATACATAAACACTAAATGTTATGCTCAACAAACACACTCCTCTCTCATCTTGGCAATCTGAAGCAGAGCCACTCTGGCCTCTTCATCCATGAAACCCTGCAAAAGAAGACCAAAACTGTTTAAATAAGCACCTGGCATCTGGTTTACTTTTGAACAACTACACATCAGCACATATCAGCACATCAGAAAATAACATAATATACATTATATAAGGTAAAAGAAAAAATGTTACCTGTGCTGCACTGAGCAATCGTTTTTGATATATTGAAAGTACATGTCTGTAATGTTTTTCAGAGTCCTAGCAATGAAAAGAGGACATGAAGTTCATAATTGGTTTTCACATCAGATACTAAAGAATAACGAATAATGCATAAACCCACATTTAATTTATAATCATCATGTCATAAAGTGCTCTGTATTGCTGGATTACTGTAAAAGCATCAGGAAAAAAGAGACAGCACTTGAAAAGTGAAAGGTGAAATATATTTGGAGAGTGAATTATGTTTAATGCTATTTTTAATAAGTCAATGCAGCTTTCTTCCAATACCACAAGGCAATTTCATGCTACTCTGTGGGATTGATTAAGTTGTTGCAAGGTAAGTTTCTTTAAAGTTAACCAAGGTGAAGGCCTCTCCAGCCACCAGTGTAATGTTTAAAGGGTGGTGTGGTTGTCTATTTTACACTGATGCTCTTGTTGCTTAGAGACATAGCTACTGTAACACTGTAACATCTTGGCCCATTTCTAACCCTTTGGAGCAGAACAAAAGATGCCCATTGAGCAAAAGCACAACTCTACTGGCTAACTGTCTGAGGGTGGCTTTAAATGTGCTGTACTTTCTCTCATGTAGCAAAAACATAAACCATACTCTCCGATGTATATTATAATAAATTCTTGACAGAATATTTCAGAAATATTACTCCAGAATTGATTACTAATAAAGGAAATTCAGTTTAGGAAAGTGATGATTTTTACTTATGCTTAAACATCCTGTTAAATGAACATTTTGAAACATTTCTCCCGCAGTCTTTTAAAGAAAAGCAAAAAAACAAACAACAACAACAACAAAAAACAGTTACAATTAAGTACTTATAAGGTACTTACAATGGAAGTTGACAAGGCAGCACAATTAATGTTAAAATACATCTGTAAAGCCACAAGACTTAAACGCATTTGTCAACATGTGATCAGTGGTAAAGAATTACTCAGTGGTGATTTCTCAGTGCCAGCAAAGCCTTCTCTGCTGGCGTAACATGCCTAATAAATAAATATTTTTTCATCCTTTCATTCTCATTGACCTTTTTGCCTATGTATTTTCAATCGTTTTCCACTACTAATTCATCTACAAACGAATAGCAAAAACAAAAAGTTTATCCAATCAGAATTTATTCCTCGATGTTTACAAGCAAAGTGTGACAACTGTTTCACAAATCGCATACCCTAAGCCATGTTCCTTAGCCAAAGCAGCGTGTGAGTCTGAACTGCTGCCTGTCAGGCCTTCAGAATTTCGGCAGAATCCCTCAACACTGCAGTGAATAGGCATCTAAAGTCAGATTGTCCGATTCATCAGCCAATCAGATTGATTTATTTGTTCTTGGTGGGTGTGGTCTTTAGGATATGTCTCAGTCCAGGCCTTCTAGCTGGCCTTGAGTGACGCAATCACGCGTTAAGTGATGTACGTAATTTGAAAGTGAAGAGCACAAGATCTTACTGACGAGTCGGCTGTCATCACCATTTAGAAAGAGATCCTTATGGATTTTAATACCTGAGATGTTCTGCATGATCGTGCAATTGATTAATTAAACAGAAAACGAGCGCTGATTTTCACTTCAAGCAAATTGGTAAGTGCTTTTTGCATTGTTATAGCAACATCATGAGTTTTTTAAGTGTAAATTAGGCTGCTTGAGCATTCAGTGCCGGATCAAGTTTTGAAAAGTAATCGTGTACCCTGACAAAACAAACTTTATTGCAAGCAAAATTTAAATCGCAAATATTACTAGAGAGCTTTTTCTTGGTATTAGACCTCCTTGATTCTGGCTTTCGTGCATGGACGTGTTTTTAAAATGTCAATTGATATTATTAGTTGACTGCCACGTAATGAATGATGGGCATACGGTGTCTTATTCATTGTGAAACTGTGTTTTCTTAATGACATGAATTGCGCTGAAGACTTAAAATGCACGGGCCGCGGCTGCAATTACTTAGTAACCTTGCCTGTACAAAATTATTTCCAATATTACAACTCCTGCCGGTAAATACATTTTCACATGTACACAAGGATTCAGGAAAAGGGCTTTTTATGTAAAGAAAAATCAAAACACAGGAATTATGTCAACAAATAACTACTGTAGGTCATCCATTTAGAATTGAGCATTTTTCATTTTATTTATTTTCATATTTATCATTTAGTATTTAGTTCTCCCACTACAAAAATTAATAACCTTGATTTGAAATTATGCCATAAATGCTTTCAATAGAGATTATAATCTTGGATAGGAGAAAGTATTTTAACATAAAACACACACACAGACACACATCAGCATTAAAGGGAAAGTTCACCCAAAAAAATTAGAATTCTCCCTTCATTTACTCACCCTCATGCCATCCCAGATGTGTATGACTTTCTTCTGCAGAACACAAATGATGATTTTTAGAAGAATATTTCACTATTAGCTCCTCACAATGCAAGTGAATGGGTGCCAAACTTTTTACACTCCAAAAAGCACATAAAGGCAGCATAAAAGTAATCCATATGACTCTAGTGTTCTAATCCATTTCTTCAGAAGTGATATAATAGGTGTGGGTGAGAAACAGATCAATATTTAAGTCATTTTTTGTTAGAAATTCTTCCCCCTGCCAGGGAGTGATAAGCATAAAGAATGTGAATAATCAAATACACAAGAAGAAGGTAAAAATGATCTGTTTCTCACCCAGACCTATCATATCACTTCTGAAGATATTCATTTAACCACTGGATTACTTTTATGCTGAATTATGTGATTTTTGTAGCTTCAAAATGTTGGCACCCATTCACTTGCATAGTATGGATCAAAAGAGCTGAGAAATTATTCTAAAAATCTTCATTTGAGTTCAGCAGATGAAAGAAAGTCATACACATCTGGGATGGCATGATGTGAGTAAATTATGAGAGCATTTTCATTTTTGGGTGAACTTTTCCTTTAATAAAATCTTATTAGATCAAGCCTGACTCAGAAGTCAGCTAATTAGAATGTTTTGATTCTAGATGAGTGATTAAAACTCCTAGTAACCTCAACTAGTAGCACAAGTCAAGAGTACTGACCAGTTCAAAGAACTTCAACAAAACAGGATAATCTGTAAGAAACAGCCCTGTAGGATGGAGTATTCAATGTGACTGACCTCTAGCTGCTGTTGTAGGCTGTAGACCTGAGCCTGGAGGGAGCAGTCTGAATGTGGGGGTTCACAGGAGCTGCCCTGAGCCCCCCGCTGTTTCTCATGCTCCACCAACACCTCTAAATTCTGAGACAGAGAACATGTGTTATTAATATAGAGTGCTGCCATATAAACATGACACGTCGATTTACTGTACACTCAATACATAGTCAATCTCCAAAAACAACCTGGATTTAAGTGCCTTGCCCAAGGATGGCTCCTTAGAGTGAGGTTCCCACACCTTTTGGCCAATGAATTTCAATTACTTTTTCAGTCTTCTGTGATTACTGGATAAGAGTTTTAACTTAAGAAATAATTTCATAGAGATTGCACTCACAAAGAGTGTTATACCTTGAATGTTACCTTTAACACTTTTAAAGAGATTTTAAAGCATAGAAGAACAAATTATTCACTATAGAACTGTTCATGGAGTTAAGATTCTATTCATATATTTTTGTTTGGAGTTTTTTAGGCCTAGAAATCTACATTTTAAAATCTCTCATATTTCCAGATTTCCATGACCACTGGAACCCTTTTATAGGTTGAACAAACAACCTTTCAGTTATTGCCTCTGATTAGCCTAACCACTAGACTACATCTTCTTGGATGTGTCTTTAAATCCTCTTTAAATGTGAAAAAACATAGAATCATTGAATTGTTTAGTATTTGTCATATGATAGTTTCAAAAAATATACTAGGCCTTAATATTTAGCCTCTGCTTTGATATCGGGATTTTGGATGGTCTCAATGCAAACTTCAGAAAATCCAGATATACAAAATAGAACTGAAGAAAAAGGATAATGAATATACAAGCAATAATCAATAACCTTAGTAACTTTATTAGATGATATGCTCTGCTGGTCCTCAGTTCTGTTGCTCATTTCAGTTGGCTGAATATTTTTTTCTGCAATCCTAATGATAACACATTCTGCTCTGTCACACTCTTTTGAAGAAGACACTTGATTAGACTGTATTTCACTTGGTACTTCAACAGTACGTACACTCCTGCACTCTTCACTTAGTACCTGAGCATCCCCTTCTTCTCTGGTTGAGATGTTCACACTCCCCTGGTTTTGTCTCTTCTCCATCTCTTCAAGGGCCAGTCTGAGCTGCTCTACCTCTTTCTCCTTTTCCTCCAATAAGGCCACAGGGACAAACTTGGCCTGCAGAGCCTCTTGTATGGTGTCCAGCTCGGTCTTCTGTTCTTGGAGCTCTCTCAGCAAGCTCTGGTTTTCCTCTTGGGCACACTGGTACTTCTGCAGAGCCTCCTCAGCCCTGGCTTCAGCCTGCTGCAGTGCATTGTTTAGCAGGCTTGTTGCGGCCACATGCTCGGCCTTGCTGATGTATCTCTCTGGATCTATGGTCGGTTCACAGATCTCTGTGATAAGATCAGTCATTGTACACTTTGCATCGGTGGGGCACCACTCTGATGGGGTTTGGGTCTCCTTACACAACATCTGAGCTTGTTGTGCCTCCACCGTTGCTAACCTGGACCTTAATATGTTTATCTGCTGTTCTCTACTGAGCAGCTCCTGGGAAAGCCGGCTAAGTTCCTGCATTAGGGAGCTCTGGTTCTCCTTCTGCTGCTCCACCTCCCACATGCTCTGGCTAAGCTCCATCTGCATCTTCCCCAGTTCTGCTGCGGCGGCCTCCCGCTGGCCTTTGGCTTCTTGAAGCTTGACTCTCAGCTCCTCCACCAGGTGCTCTCGGACAGCCACTAAATGAGCTTGCATCTGCCTTACTCGGGTCTCAGAGCCTGCCATTCTTCTCTGCACCTCATCCAGGGCCTCCTCCAGCTCCCACGCCCGGCTGTGGGCCGCATGCAGGGCTTGCTCGCTGCTCCTCCTCAATCCTTCATACTCCTGACCACGCAGGGCTATTGCTGTATCCAGCCTGTGCACCTCCACCTCTGCTGCTTCATGTCTTCTCCGTGACTCTCTCAGTTCTCTTCGAAGGGCCTCCACCTCACCAGGCAATAAGTCCACTGATATGGGAGCAGATCTGACTGGGACAGAAGCAGACTGTGCATGCCTGACCTGCATTATTAAAAAGGGTAATGTTGAGGTTATAAGGATGTTAAAAGGGATATTTCATCCAATATAATGAAAATGTCCCCTCATGTTGTTCCAAAACTGGAAGATTTGTTTTCTTAGATTGACCACAATAGAAGATGTTAGGCAGAATATTAGGTACTGATAACCTCAGCCATTCACTTTTACTGCATCTTTGTTCCATACAATGAAAGTGGATGGTAACTGAGACTAACATTCTGCCTAACATCCACGTAAGACAGAAAGTCATACGGGTTTGGAACAACATGAGGGTACATTTTCAGAATTTTCAGTTTGGATGAAATATCCCTTTAAAGAAATACTCTTTAGTTTCTCAACTTAAAGATGAAGTGTGTAATTTCTACGGCACTCGCAGCACCAAACAGAACCACAAAATAATGACTATTTTCGAAAAGGTTTCCAGAACACTTCTTCTGTCTACTGTTGGTCATAAAACAGATAGGCTCGTGCCAAAAAGCTGTGGAGGGTTGGTTAGGATTCTCAAACAAACGGAGCAATTTTTTGCCACAGAGCCACAGTGTTTACACTTTCAGGAGAATTAACCTTCAAATAGCTTTCGTGTAGTTGTCTATGCATATTAAGCTGGGCTTGGAGAAAGTACTTGGACATTTAAAAAGTTAACATACTTCACCTTTAAATTAATTTTCACTAACTTTTCATTTCATTCACCTGATGAGAATGGGATGAAATATGATATATAAAATATGGGTAATATCTAATGAGAATACAGTCATTTAATCCATTCTTTCAAAAAGTGCTCACATTGGGGGCCTGGGTAGCTCAGCGAGTAAAGACGCTGACTACCACCCCTGGAGTCACAAGTTTGAATCCAGGGTGTGCTGAGTGACTCCAGCCAGGTCTCCTAAGCAACCAAATTGGCCCGGTTGCTAGGGAGGGTAGAGTCACATGGAGTAACCTCCTCGTGGTCGCTATAATGTGGATCTTGCTCTCGGTGGGGCGCGTGGTGAGTTGTGCGTGGATGCAGCGGAGAATAGCGTGAAGCCTCCACACACGCTATGTCTCCACGGTAATGTGCTCAACAAGCCACTTGATAAGATGCGCGGATTGACTGTCTCAGATGTGGAGGCAACTGAGATTCGTCCTCCACCACCCGGATTGAGGGGAGTGATTACGCCACCATGAGGACACCATGAGGCGCATTAGGAATTGGGAATTCCAAATTGGGGAGAAAAAGGGGAGAAAATCTAAAAAGTGCTCACATTATAGAGAGGACTCAACTACATTACTTGTTGAAATGAATGAGAAATAAAACATGTCTGATGTCAAATGAGAACTCAGTCCTTTAATCTCTCCATTCTTTCAGAAAAAGTGCTCACATTATACTAGATTACATGGGAATTTTTACCTTAATGTAAAATGTAATGTAATTGACAGATAAAAGGAAGACCAAAATATGAGCAAGTTATCAAGGTCACATCCTTAAATTAAAAATAAGGGTTTAACTAAATCTAAACATACATATTAATGCCATTCTCCTTGAGTGAACACTGCAGAGGGTCAAATTAGGTTAGTCAAGATACCTGTGAGGAATCCAGATTATGACTCTGTTTGGCATCTTTTCCTTAAGGAAAAAAAAAACATGTTAAAAACATTAAAGCCCTGGCCTGGAAAGCCTTTTTGATAAGACTGATTGCAATCCTGATATTCCCACATGTTTGACTGCCACGATGACAACAAAAACATGTCCCGGCACTTACCCTCAGTGGAGCGACTGCTATGTTCCCTCTGTAATTTAGACAAAACACTTTACTGATGACGTTCACACCTGATCACAGGACCACAATCAGCTACAGGTAAATATCAGGCTGATAGCTAAACCCTAATCAAATATCTCATATATCTCATATTGCAACTCACTGTGATTGGTTCTGATAAAACTTTCTCCATCTTGACTGATCCTGCTTTGGCCCAACCAATCCCTCCAGATGAGGATTTAGCCTGAAAATTTGAAGAAAAACATTGTTATAATTGAAAACGTTTCTTCAGAAAGTGTGATCGACTGGAAATATGCCCCATTATAAAGCTCTCCTACATAATTTAATCATCATTTGATGAAATACTGCTGCTATGAATAAGGTGCATATATAATGATTTTTGTTCACATTAAAAAAAGGCTTGTCTGTGCTAAAGACAATTACTTATTTAAAATATTGCACACTATTTCTACACATTTAATGGCAACTAGTTAAACTGGATTGAAGGTGGGTAGTGAATATTTTTGTGCTAAAATACAGCACACAAAAACATCTGAATTGTTTAGTGAATTCACCTCTGTACATTTTGTAAGGAAAATTATAGGTTATTTTATCTGTGACATGCTGATTAACATGGCACAGACAACAATTTTGACTTTCCATTTGTTTTTACAAACTGAGGACGAAAGAAATACACTTACAATGGAAGTCTAGAAAGCAAGCATGCAGCACCGCGAATAAACACTTAAATATGCAACATTCAACAAAATTCAGGGTGTACTGTAGGTGTTCAAAGCTTATTTCTTTAACACAACAGAATATAGATACTTTCTTTAGAGACATCTCAAGGACGTTTCTTCACATCTGTATTCTGACTAGAGTGTAGGCACTTCCTCACATCTGATGTCTACTAAATTAATTTTCATCAGCACTAATATGCCATCAAAACTAATGATTCTCTTTCATTTCATCTTAGCAAACTCTATGATAACACAGCCTTCAGAAAATTCCATTTGTTTTCACAATCTCAAGTGAGTAGAAGAATCCAAATGAGACTATTAATAATAAATGCAAATGTTTCATATCTCCCTATGGTCAAATTAAACTAAACATATGCTACATAATCAGCAAATTGATTTTCATCATGGAAGAGACACAGACAGCACACCGATCGCTCTCAAGTGACAGCGTAGGCTAAGAGGAATGCGCGATTAAAGCTTGAGACTCTAGATGTCTTACTGCGATCAATAAACAGATAGGGTTAGTGTAATTGAAGCAAAGCCAAGATTTCAGTGTCTTATGCTAACTGCCTCTTCTTGAACTTGACTGTGCATAACATACCACACAAGTACATCTGTCACAATTATGAAATTAAACGAGTAATTAACACAAATTATTGACATAAAATTTTAATTACCTTTGTTTGTTATGCATGAATAACAAGAAATGTATTTCTTAAAAGCAAATATTTGTAAACAAATATTGCAAATGGCTGAATGACATGAATATTCATATTTTAAATATTAAAATATTTGCAAATGTTTAAAATATGTATCTTCGACTATTTATCTTATATCCACTTTTCGAAGAAAAAAATAAATAATTATACTTAGCAACAAGTTTAAAACTTTTCCAGTAACGTGTGGCTGAAAATTATAGTAAAGTAAAATAATTATTATTTTAAATATTACAGTATTATTTTCTAATAGTAATATATTTCTGTCCTAAATTCCTCACTTTCAGATGCCATTGCAAGGCGGTCAGGATTTCATTTTCAGTTTTTGCACTGGGTTCACAACTTGCATTGCAAGAGAATCGCAAACCTCCTGAGATGTCTGAGTTTGTTTGGAGTGCTTACATAATGCACTACTGTACTGGAAATTCAGTACTTTACATAAAATTCCTTAATTTGGGTGGAAAAATGTCATTTGAAATTAATAAACATGGTTATTTCAAACAATCATGATTAGACCAAACACATTAACTCCAACATTACCTGTTTGATCTTCTGCAGAACTGTGACAGTCTCTTTTGCTGAAAAAAAAAAAAATGTGCAGAAAGGTTATTGCACATGTTTTAGCACATACTGCATGTGATGTTTCTGCATCTAATGTACAATATTTCTAATGAGCATTTTAATATGTAAATGTCTTGATTTACAGAATGTTTACTGGAATTACAGTATCATTGATGGAAATACAAGTGTACCGAGGTCAAATACATGCAAAACATGACAACCATTTTATGCTCTTTGCAGAGCTGTTTGGCAGTGACGTCAATTTGTAGGCGAACCCGAAAATCTAATTCACCATGGGTTCCGTCAGGAATTTCCTATGGGTTTTTATAATGGCAGTTTTGAGTAAAATAAGGACTGTGGTAAACATTACTTTATGATCCATGGATGTTTTGTTCTACAACATAATAGTAATGTGTAGAAGTATCAACAATAAGGAAGCGGGGTAGCAGTCCAGGTAAATCAAACTTTAATGGTTTCCCAGTCTGACAAACAGTCTTTGGCTTTTCAGCAGTGCATTTACTCTTCAGCTTCACAACAAGGTATCTACTCTAGCTTTAGTCATAAGAGGCAACATAAACTTGTAAATAATTTAGGTTAACAGCTCTGCAGCATTTAGCTTCACAATCTAGCAGGACTGTAAGACTGGGACTCTCTCTGTCTCACTGGTGTTCTCAGCAGCCTTTTCAAGCCCATCTGTAATGAGAAACAGGTGTTACGCATCATTAATCACCAGGTGATGGCCCTTACCGCTTCCTCTCTCCCCAGTGACAGCCACACGACCACACCCCGCTCCACATAATGTTTGCCACAGACCTTATTTTATTAATAAATCCAAAACTGCCATCATAAAAACCCATATGAAAATCCTAAGGGAACACATGGTTAAAAAAAACAAGTATTTAATCCAAGTGATCAAAGAATAAGCAAAGAAATTGCTTGAAACAAACTCTCACATGATCTTTCTCTTCAACAGTTTGACAGTTCTTAGAAATATCCAGGTTTGTACTACGCAATGCACAACGGTCACCAGTTAAAACTGATTTCTTTTCAGTGTGAAGCTGTTACACTGTTTGTTTCTGTTTTTGGGATGAACATATGAGCACAACTAGATCTGAAACTGTAGGCCTAAGCTATTTTTCACATGACTGCCTTTGTCCTGAAAATGACAGAGTGCAGGTTTCTAACAGCCACGCCTGCTGCCTGCAAGAGCATGTAAAGTAACTGTAATAAAGGCTTGTGGGAGATTCAATATGCAACATAAATTGTAAGAGGAAAATAAATAGAAAAACTGTTCAATATTCTTCACTAAAACTTAGTTTGTTACACCAGTGACGCTTGTTGTGGTTCCTGCTTTAGGAATTGTGGACAATAAAAAAACAAGTGTTACCTTTAGTGGCTGCTTCCAAAGCATGTTTTACAAGTGTAATCAAGTCTTGGTTCTGACTTAGTCTGGCATAGTGGTAAGCATCATGGCCATAGAGGTCCACTGCTGACATATCTGCCTTAGTCTTCAGGAGAATCTCCACAGCTTCTTTACAGCAGTTCTCACAAGCTAGGATCAGTGCTGTTCTAGAGGGAACACACATAACCATATATAGCTGGAACAATCAGTCAAGAAAAGAATTGATCACCAGTACAGCACTATAGAGGTCATTCAGACTTTATGACTCAGGCTCACATCTGTGGCTTAAAAAATATTGTATCGGCTTTTGTAAGCAGTTCATGGTTTGACATATTAACCGAAAGCTCCAAACCGGGGGAGAAAAAACTTTTTGGCTTTCAACTATGTTTTAATCAAAAAGATATTTCAGTATAAGGCAGAACATTGTTTCTGTAATTTTATTTTTCATTTACTGCTTTCATAATAGAAAATGAAACAGTGCATTAAAAATATGAGAATGTGTTCATGAAAACAAAAGCTTTTGTGTTAAGTCTGTTTGTTATTGCCTTTATCAATGTAAACATTTTCTTGAAAGAACTTATCCATCAGAGACCATACAGCTTGGTACTTCAAAAGCAGTGAAAATATAACAAAGAAAAACTGACTGAAAATGCTGGGTTAAAATACAGATATTAGAAGGTATTAGAAACCGTTTTAAATGCCTAACTTGTTGCTTTAATTTAATGATCATTAAATGTTGTTAATAACTAGGGATGTAAATAGATTAAAATATTTTTAAGTAGGTTAAAATTTGCCTTTCAAAACTTCCAAAATGTTGCATTCAATTTGAATGCATTTGGTTCCTTTCTTAAGGAAAGACAACTTTCTAATATGTAACAAAGATTCTTGCCACTAGACATTTGTAGTCCACCACTGGCTTCCCTTTTAACATTGTTTTTTACTATGTCACTCCTTTTAATTACTTTGTCACTACTTGTTGAGCTGTAACCTCGTGTGACCCCGCGTCCACATGTGTGGACGTTGTATTTTGGCTTTTCTTTATGCACCACATAATTTAAATGAATTAAAACTGACTGAATACAGTTTGCAAAACTCTACACTGTCATTTAAGGGTTAAACTTCTGGTGCACCGCGTGACGTTACACAACAGCATGATGTTGATTTCCAGGAAGCGCTACTATGGTCATAGCGGCAACAAAAGTGCCTCTTTAAGGCTTAGAAACCCCTTTAAGTTTTTTGATTGAAACCTTTTGGTTGTAAAGAGTAGTGTCTCTAGTGTCGCCACTTTAAAAAAATCCATTAATTTTTTGCGCGTCAGCTTGCTGATAAACATGAAGTCCACATATGTGGAAAATGGGACCTTATTCCCTCAAAAGTTGAAAAAACATGTTATTTTAAATAATTTTCAACATTAACACACCTTTGGGTAATTTCGCTTCATTTTAATATAGATTTTGTATATTTTATTTTGTTATCACTGTGCAATACGGTTCTATTTGTTTAACATTAGTAAATGCATTCCTAGATTTTTACTATGCAGACTGCAGATGATTTTTGGACCACTCAACATGATTGGCAGACATGGGACAATAATAATCATTATATAGATTCATAATTTTATATTGCTAAATTTTATTTTAACATGGTTGGCTGTGATCTGATGATGCTGGCCATTACTTTGAATAAGAATTGTTTATTCAGCTTTATAGAAAATCAGTTGTACTGTCTATAACGTCTCAAAAACATGAACATCCAACACTCCTGGACACAAACTATTTGATGAAAAAAATCGGACTTTCTATAGCTTGGTATTACTTAAAATTTCACAACTTAGTCCCACTGTCCACATGTGTGTCCACATTTTTAGTAAAACTATTTGCTTTAGAAAACATTATAATTTATTACATTTTTTGCATGTTTATTAGGTGCTACTAGTTTCAAATCAAAAATGGAAATGGAAAATGCACACAGCAGTCATGTGAGGGTCTCAGAAGGGTAATAGCCATAGCATTTTGCCTCAAGTAAAGGCTGAAAATAAATTTAGCAAAATGCCCCGTCTGATTTGAGAACACATTAGCCATTAAGAAGGCATTTTTCCATCCTTTACTGATATTAAGGATTGTTTTGTGTGTTTGTTTTAATCATGGACACCTCAACATTCTTGCTGTACTTTAATTGAGAATGTATGCAATGCATATTAGTGTGCTATGCACTTCACCATTTCTTATTTTTGCTTTCTGCGTTCAGTACAAAGATTAAAATTTATGCCACTTCTATTCTTCTAAAAGAATACCTTCCTACAGTAGCTGTATGAGATGGATTTATTAAGGACAATTCAGAGATTTGCTGCACTGCAACTGCAATGCCCTTGAGACCACAACTACCCTTTTCAAGTCATATGTGTACAGGTTGATTCATACAAGTATACAAAATGGAATGCAATCTAAATCTGTCATTTAAATGTGATTATCTTTCTCTATTGATCTCTTCTGCATCATAGAGGCTGATCTTCTGGTATTGTTTATACAGCTCTGATCTATGCAAACACTATGTGCATCATTTCTAATACTGAGCAAAGGAACAGGAAATGTAATTACATTTTTTCTAAAGTTTTCCCTTACTTGTTTTGCTTGTCTTGAAGAATAGTGTGTGCCCCGTACTGCACTAGCAGCTGGCATGCTCCAGGTTGGCACATCTTAGCAGCTAGCAATAGTGGAGACCTACCATCCTGAAATATTATGAAAAGACAATGCAACATACATTGCAACATCTTTTCAGTTTCAATTTCAATATCAAATTTTCTCTCTCACTCACTCATAGTGTCTAAAATAAATGGCTGTTTACAAACCTATTTTACTTACTGCGTCAAGAGCATCAATGCATGCGCCACTGTCACAGAGCATTTTGATGACTGCTTTGCAGCCTACATATGCTGAAAAACAGAAGACACAAAACATAATCTTCCAATCAATTCTGACAGCTAGATATTTTATCTGTTCCTGATGTAAACTCATGCAGTTATTGTAGGATTCATAATGAATGATCTGTACTGAATGAGAACAATAAATCTGACTCACACCCAAAATACAAAATGAGACTAACTTTTATGAGCTTCATTTTCAAGCTGTGGGCAAGTTGAAGAAAGCTCTAAGTATATTGGTTTTCATACAATGTTTTTACACTTTGGAATTCCTGCAGGCTTGTTTGTTGCATCAAGACTAAAAACAGAGATAAAATATCTAGCATGTCAATTAATTAAATTCAGATTAATTAGACATGTCTATAAAATGTTGAACTTTGGCAGCCACATAAATAAGGCCATGTATAAAACAAGGAATGTTTCAGGCCAAACAATCCTATTACTATGTATAATGTTTACTAATTCTGCCTAACATCTCTTTTCGTGTTCCATGGAAGAAAGAAAGTCATAAAGGAGTAAATGAACAACATAAAGGTGAGTAAATGATGAGAGAATTATAATTTTTGGGTGAACTACTTTTAATGTGTAAAAGATGTATAACAGACTTATGCAAAATAATAATGTTTAATAGGTCTCTATAACTTGTCATATCTTAAAAAAAAATAAAAATAAAATTAAAAATCTACACACCTGCATCATGCAAAGCTGTACGTCCCTGCAGGTCTCTGCTGTCCACAGGACATTTAAACTGTTGGACAAATAAAAAATAAATAAAACATTGTCACAGACATGCTTATTTTTCTATCATGGTGGGGACTTTCCAGTGAGTTCTATTGTTTATCTATTAAACAAATATATTTATATATATATACACACACACACACACACACACACATGACAGAGCAAAAACCAGATTTTTGATAACTTTGCAAATTAATTAAAAAACTGAAATATTATATTGACATAAGTATTCAGACCCTTTGCTATGACACTTGAAATTTAGCTCAGGTGCATCTAATTTCTCTGGATCATCTTTTAGATGTTTCTACACTTTGATTGGAGTCCAGCTGTGGCAAATTCAATTGATTGGACATGATTTGGAAAGGCACACACCTGTCTATATAAGGCCTCACAGCTGAAAATGCATATCAGAGCAAAAACCAAGCCATGAGGTCAAAGGAATTGCCTGCAGAGCTCAGAGACAGGATTGTGTCGAGGCACAGATCTGGGGAAGGCTACAAAAAATTTTGGCTGCATTGAAGGTTCCCAAGAGCACAGTAGCCATAATTCTTAAATGGAAGAAGTTTGGAACAACCAGGACTCTTCCTATAGCTGGCCGCCTGGCCAAACTGAGCAATCGGGGAACAAGGGCCTTGGTAAGAGGGGTGACCAAGAACCCGATGGTCACTCTGGTCGAGCTTCAGAGATCATGTGTGGAGATGGGAGAAACTTGCAGAAGGACAACCATCACTGCAACACTCCAACGATCTGGGCTTTACGGCAGAGTGGCCAGATGGAAGCCTCTCCTCAGCGCAAGACACAAAATAATCACCTACAGGACTCTCAGACTGTGAGAAACAAGATTCTCTGGTCTGATGAAATGAAGATTGAACTGTTTGGCCTCAATTTCAAGCGTCATGCCTGGAGGAAACCAGGCATCGCTCATCACCTGCGCAATGCCATCCCAATGGTGAAGCATGGCAGTGGTAGCATCATGCTGTGGGGGTGGTTTTGCAGGGGACTTGGGGACTGGTCAGGGTTGAAGGAAAGATGAACGCAGCAAAATACAGAGATATCCTTAATGAAAACCTGGTCCAGAGCACTCAGGACCTCAGACTGAGCCAAAGGTTCACCTTTTAACAGGACAATGACCCTAAGCACACAGCCAAGACAACATAAGAGTGGCTTAGGGACAACTCTGTGAATGTCCTTGAGTGGCCCAGCCAGAGCCTGGACTTAAACCAAAACGAACATCTCTGGAGAGACCTGAAAATGGCTGTCCACTGACAATCCCCATCTAACCTGACAGAGCTTGAGAGGATCTTCAGAGAAGAATGGCAGAAAATCCCCAAATTCAGGTGTGCAAAGCTTGTCGCATCATACCTAAAAAGACTTGAGGCTGTAATCATTGCCAAAGGTGCTTCAACAAAGTACTGAGTTAAGGGTCTGAATACTTATGTCAATGTGATATTTTAGTTTTTTCTTTTTAATAAATTTGCAAAGTTATCAAAAGTCTGGTTAATCAGTTAATCAGCAGTTACAGAAATACTCAAACCAGCCAATCTGACACCAACAATCATCTATGCGATTATCTAATCAGCCAATCGTGTGGCAACAGTGCATAAAATCAAGCAGATACGGGTCAGGAGCTCCAGCTAATGTTCACATCAACCATCAGAATGGGGAAAAAATGTGATCTCAGTGATTTGGACTGTGGCATGATTGCTGGTGCCAGATGGGCTGGTTTGAGTATTTCTGTAACTGCTGATCTCCTGGGATTTTCACGCACAACAGTCTCTAGAATTTACACCAAATGGTGCCAAAAAAAAAAAAACATCCAGTGAGCGGCAGAACTGTGACAGAGATGCCTTGTTGATGAGAGAGGTCAACAGAGAATGTCAGTTCGAACCAGTCTGGCCAAAGTCTACGGTAACTCAGATAACCACTCTGTACAACTGTGATGATAAGAATAGCATCTCAAAATGCTATTCTGAGATGCGGATTGGTGCTGTTCTGGCGGCACGAGGGGGACCTACACAATATCAGGCAGGTGGTTTTAATGTTGTGGCTGATCGGTGTATATATATATATATAATATATATATATATATATATATATATATATATATATATATATATATATATACACACACACACACACAGTTGTGCTCAAAAGTTTGCATACCCTGGCAGAAATTGTGAAATTTTGGCATTGATTTTGAAAATATGACTGATCATGCAAAAAAACTGCCGTTTATTTAAGGACAGTGATCATATGAAGCCATTTATCATCACATAGTTGTTTGGCTCCTTTTTAAATCATAATGATAACAGAAATCTATGTTTAGGAGCGGGTTTGGTTATTAGCAATAATTAATAAACATCAAAGATAATTATTAATTATTAAAATCAATAGAACATTGATGAGAATCAATGTTAGCTTTTTTTAATCCTTTAAATCAACAATTATCAAAGATAATCACTAAACATTAACATTGATGAAACATTAATTAAAATTAACACTAGCTTATTGATCATTCAAATTCAACAATCATCAAAGATAATTATCAATTATCAAAAATCAATAGAATATTAATAAGGATTAACATTGACGGGGCACCACCCTGGAATCAGGGACTAATAACCAGAGAGTATAACAGTCTCATCCGAAGAATATCGATTTTCAGGAGGAAAAAAACAATGATATATAAATATATATATATATATATATATATATATATATATATATATATATATATATATATATATATATATAACAGGCTTCAATATAGGCTTAATATTAAGTTTGACCTAATAATATGTATACCCCACCCCTACCCTAAACCTAACCTTTTTTCATTTTCAAATTTTTATTAAGACACTTTTAGATTGTTTTAAAGATATTTTCCTTATAGGGACCACTGGCTGGTCCCCACAATGTAGGCAAAACCTGACACCAATTCACAAACAAAAATGAAAGTTTGGAACAAAAGAAATGCCATTTCAAATCTACAAAAATGTATACCACATCTTAACCTAATTTAGTTATTTCTCTGCTCATTCACATATACCGTTAAATACACCTGTATATTGAAGAGAATGTAAATTGCAGTAATGCCTCTCAGCACATGCTCTCATCATACATGCAAATGTCCTTATCATCATTTTCACACTGAATGCTTTAGGAAAGCATAATTTTATTTGCCTTCAACTTGTCCCTTTAATACTTCTAGCTGTTTTTTGTTATATCAATGCAGTTGAATGTCCATTGCAACTAATTTTGTTTTAATTAGTACTGCATTCACATCAAAGCTTTGAGAATACGGAAAATGTACATTTTCACACCAGATAACACACCTCACATTCTTAACAGTGTTTGTGAGTGGAAAAACTGTTGCTATGATACAAAATTGAACAGTAAATTGCTCCAGCCCTGCCTTAAGCTCACAGCTTTGTGGAGATTAAAAGCAAAGGAGGATCCCAAAATTTTTTTTTTTTTTTTTTTTAAATAAGGGCTTAACACATAAAACACAAAATATGGTAGGAAAGGGTAGTAACAAAAAAGAAATACTGCATTGAGCAGTATTTGGCAAAGCAGTCATTAAAAGGGCTGTTTTTCCCTCAACACTGTGACATTCCAGAGCGGTTCCACGCTAGTTTTTCTTCCTGTGATTGTTAGGAGAATTCAGTGTACGATACCTGCAGAAGCTTTTGCACACACATGGAATGACCACCCCCTGCAGCCATATGCAAAGCTGTTTTACCTGCAGAGAGGAACAACAATGACATTTACAAGCAGACACATGTCATATACAGACCAACTCTACATGAAATATGAGCTTTTATATGAGTGTGTATGTACAGTCATTAAAAAAAAAGTAGTAAATTCTTACCGGCAACATCTACTGCCTTCACATTGACACTGTTATCCAGGAAAGCATTTAGACTATTTATGAGGCCTTTACTAGCAGCAACGTGAAACCTTAAAAGACAATTTAAGAAAATAATTATTACATTTATTACTGATGTTATCATTTACACTGCCATACCTTTACCGCAACAATTAATAATAATTAATTTTGCTCTTTATTGTCAAAAATATTATGTATCTCTTCTACGCTATTGCAGGGCTTTTTTTTTTTCTCTCTCTCCCCTTTTCTCCCCAATTTGGAATGCCCAATTCCCAATGCGCTCTATGTCCTCATGGTGGCGTAGTGACTCACCTCAATCTGGGTGGTGGAGAACGAATCTCAGTTGCCTCCGCGTCTGAGAACGTCAATCCGCGCATCTTATCACGTGGCTTGTTGAGCACGTTACCACGGAGATACGGCGCGTGTGGAGGCTTCACGCTATTCTCAGAGGCATCCACGCACAACTCACCACACGCCCCACCGAGAGCGAGAACCACACATTATAGCGACCACGAGGAGGTTACCCCATGTGACTCTACCCTCCCTAGCAACCGGGCCATATTGGTTGCTTAGGAGACCTGGCTGGAGTCACTCAGCACACCCTGGATTCGAACTCGCGACTCCAGGGCTGCAGGTCATTTTGACCTTTTCCACTTTAACACAGATTTACTGTAACGTAATCTCAAATAATGCCTGAAACTTCATGACATCCTCCACAGATTTTATTTGAACATGCCACTGTAAAATGCTTTCACTGTCACCATGTCTCTCCTGCTCAGTCACAAACAGCAAATTGCGAGTCTTGAGTTGTGATTTGTCATGTGTGATCAATTTGACCCAGTAACAGCTATGCTGGATCTTCAATGGTAACAGCACTGAACGGATATTCATACATAATGAGTATTTATGGCAGAGCACAAATTTTCAGTGGCTAACATGGCATAAAATATGCATTTATAACTTTATAATAACAACATAAGTCAAGCTGCCTATGATATGATGATGTATTAAGAGCCAAGACACATAGAAACATGCAATAACATGGCAGTCAAGGCTTGTTTTAACAGAAAAATACACAACCACTCCTTGAGCCTAGTCACAAAGCAGTCATGATGCTTCAGCAAATATTAAAGCAATAATAATTTATTGGTTATTGGTTGAAAACTATTGAAGTAAGAAGAAGAAAGAAGGATGAATAAGACTACACTAGTCAGGAGTGGAGTATAAACACCAGTTATCGGGTTAAACAAGTTTAAACCGATTTTGTAGCATAAAGGTAAAAAATCCTCAAAAAATTCGAGATGTAGATCTATTGAAAAGTGTAGTGGTTTGACATGAGATGCATATACTGTATTCTATGTATTCAACAGGGGGGAAAAAACTAGCAGCTTAAAGGTACTGTTGGGGAAATACTGCCATTTAAGTGATAGAACACACAAACAAGGACAAAATACATAAACATATAGCAGAATATGATTGAAATCCTGTCTAGATGCCTGGCACACCCAATAAATAACAAGCCCTTTCCAAAAACATGTGACAGGAAGAGATTACAATAGCAAAATAGGAATGTTTTTAGGCTGAACATAACATTGCACACTTGTGGTTAACTGATAAGGGGTTTTTTTTAATGGCAGAAGCTGATATCTACAGTGCAGGGTGGCCGATGGTTGATATAATGCCAATTTACGTAATACAATTTAGTGAGAGCAAATAAGATAAACTAATTTGTCACAAATCATCCAAGTCACCAGGGGGCACCATCCACCCTTGTGTGATTCTAGAAAGTATCTCCATTCCAATGGACCATTCCTTTCACCTGGGACTCATTTCCTGCGTGCCAAACGGGATATATCAGCCTCCGACAGGCACTTCGAAGTGAGAACAATCATGATAGTCATGCTGTAAGATAGCTTCAAACAAAATTCCCAATAAAAATGACTTAAATCTGAGTTCCGAATGAACGTTATTATTGAGCCCCACACCTTTAAGCCTTCCAAAGCTCTCACAGACACATTCAATAAGACATAGGCATGAACACTTCTGAATGGAATGCACCCATTATTACCTTGTTGGCTTCCTTAATTTGCTCGTAAATTTTTGGCCAATTGGAGTTCTTTCCTTGTCTTTGTAAATAGTCTCATCAGTTAGAAGCAACCATATAAAAACTCAATTTTGTTTCTTGCCAGGTTGTCAAGTCTTTTTTGCTCTCCTTGAAGAGCTTTTTGTTTGTACTTTGTTTTGAAGGAAAGATCCTGATAAAATTCTTAATTTTATCCTTTCTGTTTTGAATACTTTTTTTCTTGCCTGATTTTCTGAATTTGGATTTGTCTAACCTCATCAGCTAACTGTGACAACTGGTTTAAATGTACAAAATTGTATGAACACTATTTACTACAAAATTACTGAAAGTGATTGAAAACTATCATAATATGTGCACTATCCACTGAAAAAGCTATCAGTATATTTTGGAAATTAAATAAGATGTCATGAGCCCTTCTGTCAATCGGCCAATCAGGTACAGTTATCGGCCAAACACCGATTGATCAGCCTTGTCAATATATCGGTCTATCACTAATGCACAACTTGTTTCAACAGGTATCTTCTCCTGTAAACATTATAACCACAGCAGTGTGACTATTTAATTAAACTTTTATATTGTTAGAAAGCTTTTATGATGATGTCTACTCTTGGAACAATTGACATGCTCTGCTTTTTCTCATGTCCCTCTTTTTCACACCTTATGAACTTCTTACACGCCTTCTATGGCTCCATTGTAAATGGGATATCACACTGTGCTTGTGATGGGCTACTATCTAACCATTCGGGTATGAAACACTCATTAAAGGCTTGTAATTTCCTTTTTATTTTATTTGTCTAGAAGAGAATATCTAAACCAAATGGCAGAGAAGCAGCAAGCGTTAATATTGGGAACTGTAGGGAATGCCGTTTTCAAAGTTAATTGAAAGTGTGGAGATTTTGGTTTATATTATAGTTCTGTGGAAGCATGTGGAGCTGATGGGACTGGAAACAATGGGGGGGGGGGGGGGTTGGTTCTGTGTCTTGAACAACACAACATGAGAACTTTTGTTTCCATTTGTTTACTGCACTGTAAATCAGTGCAAACAAGATCTCAAAAAAATCTAACTCACTGATATAACTCTTCTCAAAAATGTCTCTATCAAAAATCTGATCATAAAAAGATATGTGACAGAAAATATATTTTTTTTAAACATTCACCAGTTGACACAAATGTTCATACACGGTCATCTTCTTATTGTAGAGATGTTAAATAGTTAATAGGTTATGTGCAGCTAGCCACCACTTCCTCTGTGTTAAAGGTCAAAAATCAATGAAGTCTCAATGAAGAAGAAAGCTAATGATCAGTATTTGTATATAAAGACCAACCTGCTGAAACAAATGTGGCTAATTAGGACAGTATCAATACGCCTATAATTTTTTTCTTTTTTAGAAAAAAGTATTTTATTTTTCAAACTCAGTTTATAATTTGAGCTTGATTATGAAGAAATCGTAATGATCATCAGGAGGTGCATATTTCAGAATGTATTTATTTGTGTGCTTTGTTTACCTTTCTTCGCCATATAAAAGCATATCAGTATTCAAGAATGTGGTCCTTCAAAGATCTCATTACCAACTGTGGTAGCAGTAGCATACCTCTGTCAATTACACAGTGAAGGAAAACAAAACACTTCACAAAGCGAAGAGAGAATTCTAGGTAGCTTATCCGTTAGGGTAAAAAATAAAAGAAGGCTAAAAAAAGTATGATCTCTAAACCGGACCGCTGCAGGAAAGGGATTAGGGTGAAATTGCCTCCAAATTTGTTTTCAAGCAGTTAAAACTTCGGTCAGTCTGCAGGTGTCAGTCATAATCATCCAAGCAATTCTAAAGACATGAAAAGAAAAACACTACAAAACTAGAGAGCTTGGACAGACTCCCTACTTTCCATTCAGAAGCGGTTACTGGAAATAAATTCAACAACAATCAAGGCATTGTGCATTGCAGGGGAGGATGAGGACACACAAAAATAGGGCCAACAAAATCCCTTCCCTCGCCCTTTGCCTGGACATCTGCACTTTTATTATAAAGCTATCTTTGGTGGCAAGAGACAAGGGATGAAATGCACAGTGAGAAAGTGAGCACAGGAGTCCCAGCAGGAAGGAAGTAAAGAGATATGTTTTTGAATTTCACATGTCAAATCAATGATTGCAAGACTACTTGAACCCAGAACCCTTTATAGAGTGGCTCAGCTTGCACTTAGAAGAATAGTGCAGGAATGAAGTCAATAGTTTTTTGCACAGAAACAAGGAGGAGACAAAATTTATACTTGAAAATGAGTTGTCATTGCAAAGATTTCATGTAAACTGGTGGCATGTAAACCAGCTACACACACATGTGGGAAATATTCTTATTTGATATTGAGAAGAGAGGACGAAATCTTGGACATTTGACAATGATTTAGCATCACATAAGAGGGGTCATTTGAGTGGGGCACTTACGCAGAACAGCCCTCTGGGTCTAGTCTGGTGGGGTTAGCTCCTTTCTTGAGTATGACTGTGAGTTTGTCTGTATCTCCATTTTCCACTGCTTTCATCAGACGCTCATCAAGCTTTCCCCATTCTGTACTCTGAGGCAGACAGAAGGCACATGTAAGACATCAGAACACATAATATTCACACAGAATGACTGTGAGACACCAATGTCGAAGAACATCATCAATGTCAAAGATCATAATCAAAGATGAGCAAAGTACTACTACTATTATTTTTCAATTATATATTCTTCTCTCATTTAATACAAACATTTCCTGCTGGAAGATTTTAGGATTACATTTGAGAGTATAAGTGCATCTTGTGTGCTGTAAAGAAAACAAAGATATATGACCTTTGTACAAAGGGGTTAACCTGTTAATAACCAGTTACCAGCATAAAAAATAATCAATAATAAAAATAAAAAATTAAAAAAAATATTCACTCCAGAACAATTCAAAGAGATTTCGCTCCTGTTTTCGGTTATGTTCTGCTAGAAAATTTTTTTGTTGTTTTCGTTCCTTAAACAGTTTTTAGTCCCTGCCACAAAGCTCAGTTAGTATTACACTAAATGACAGTGATTTAGAGAGCAGATGTGGTGCAGATGCTGAATAGCTTTACAGCACTAGAATTTAGAATAAAATCAGAAGCTTTGAAAATGTTTGAGGGCCTTTCATAAATAGCCTTAGATCACCAAAAAGATTAAAGGAATAGTTCACCCAAAAATGAAAATTCTCTCATTATATACTCACCCTCATGCCATCCCCGATGTGTATGACTTTCTATCTTGTGCAGAACACAAACGAAGATTTTTTAGAAGAATATTTCAGCTCTGTTGGTCCATACAATGCAAATGAATGTTGGCCAGAACTCTGAAGGTCCAAAAAGCACAAAGGCAGCATAAAAGTAATCCATATAACTCCAGTGGTTAAATCCATGTCTTCAGAAGCGTTATGATAGGTGTGGATAAAAAACAGATCAAAGGTCCTTTTTTACTATAAATCTCCACTTTCACTTCCACATTCTTCTTTAGTTTTTTGGCAATTCGCACTCTTCTTGCATATCGCCACCTACTGGTTGGTCAAAGGTGGAGACTGACAGAAAAAAGGACTTAAATATTAATCTGTTTCTCACCCACGCCTATCATATTGCTGCTGAAGACATGGATTTAACCACTGGAGTCATGTGGATTACTTTTATGATGCCTTTATATGCTTTTTAGGGCTTAAAAGTTTCAGTCACCATTCATTTGCATTGTATGGACCAACAGAGCTGAGATATTCTTCTAAAACTCTTAATCTGTGTTCTGCAGAAGAAAGAAAGTCATACACATCTGGGATGGCATGAGAGTGAGTAAATGCTGAGAGAATTTTCATTTTTTGGGTGAACTATCCCTTTAATGCCCTACAGACTGTAACAAAACAACGACCTTCCAGGCTTGAGAAAACAATATTGTTACATCATTACAACATTATTGTAAACCATTGTTTGACATGATCAGTAGTTTGACATTTCGAGCAGTAAATAAAATCACATTACTTAGGTTATTAACGATTATGGCATACTGAGTTTGTGGTAATTATTAAATGTTTATATCAAGTGCACAAGTTTTACTAGACAGTCAGTTCTAGCACGTGTGAAATACCGCAGCGCTTAAAAAGAAAAACACATTTAAATGAACTACTGAACTGCGTCTTATTTCTAAAGCTGATCTGATCAAATATATCACGATTCGTACACACCTGTCCTTTTTCTCACTTTAGCCACAAACATAAGCATGCCTGACTTTAAGCATAACAATAAGCAACTTACAACCACAACCCCATTCTTATAACACAGATTCAGTTTTCAGGACATGTTATAGGCTTTGTCCAACAAAGTGTTGAAAAACTATACCAAAATCTATTGTAACTAATGTTTACCTCGTTTTTCTTAAGTCGCTGCTTTAAACTTTTCATACTTCCAGAATAACAGTAACTAAGCCCAGTGCACTTGTCCAGACGTCCAAGTTTGCGTCTCTTGTCAAAGAAAGTTTGTCTGTAAACCTCATTCCACCCCTCGGTTACAAGGTTCAGACTGTATTGGGACCTGACGCACTCCCATGAACCAATAGTCAGAAAAACTGTGCAATGCAGCCAATCGGCGTGGACTGGGAGTCTCCGTATGAAGGTCGTGCTGCAGAAAAGCTTATTCACATGGTTTGTGGGCTACACAGATTCCACAGACTCTACAGATGCCTTTAAAACCAGCTCGACAATGAGTGTTTGTTTCAGTGGCTGGTTAGAAATATGCACATATTTATAATATCGTATGATTTCAAAGAGCAATTATTTGTTATACACACAGATATAGCACTTTCTCTTCTATTTTATTTTTCTTCACATATTGTAAAATCACTCTAGTAGTATAGTAGATGTTCTATATGTTCTGATTGATTTTCAGCAAAATCTTCATAATTAGAATTCTTTGTACTGTGTTGTATAGTGTTTATTGTTCTGTAGTGTTTTGTACTGTATTGAATAATGTATGCCGTGTTGACTTAAATGAATATTCCGGGTTCAGTACAAGTTAAGCTTAATCGACAGCATTTGTGTCTTACTGTAATGTTGATTAGCACCAAAAAAAAAATGTATTTTGATTATTAAAAAAAAAAAAAAAAAAAAAACTTTGGCACAATGGAAGTGGCCAATTTTAGGAACTATATATATATATATATATATATTGGAGCTGTTATAATTCTTCTGTTAAAACTAATGTATTATTTTAAAGTTGTTTAAATCATTTTTACGTTGTTACAGGGTTTTTACAGCACTACTTAATCATGGCAACGAAGTTGTAAAATTTAATACAACTTTACACACAAAACACAAGCAAGCAATTTTATCACACTAAAATCATGTTAACATGCATACTGTTTACATCTTGTTGCTATACTTTTAAAACGGTGAGTTTTTTAACGTTGACGGATTGGCTCCCATTCACTTCCATTGTAAGTTCCTCACTATAACCCATATTTTGCTTTTATCAAATAAAAAGATAAATTTGGTGGTATCAACATTATGCCACAAATGCTGTCGAATGAGCTTAACTTGTATTGAACCCTGAATATTCCTTTAAATATTTTACTGTACATTCGCTTGTGTGCACTTTCACACATTATCCCAAAAGGAGTGCCGACCAAGTATTGAGTGCATAAATTAACATACTTTTCAGGAGGTTGACATTTCTGTATTATAAATTCTTTATTCTAATATTTTGCGATACTGGATTTTTTATTTCCATGAGCTGTAAGCCATAATCATCAAGATTCAAACAAAAAAAGGCTTTAAGTATTTCACTTGACGTGTAATGAATCTAGAATATATGAAAGTTCCACTTTTTGAATTAAATTATGGAACAACTTTTCCACGATATTCTAATTTTTTGAGATGCACCTGTATGTTACATTGCTGTACCTACAACAATTTCCACCAGACATAGCTGTGTAGCAATAAAAGCTTCTATTCTACTTCTTAATTTTAAGCAAAGAATATGAAAATGATTCTGTAATTGCAACCTGAAGCTCTTGCTTGACATCTTCTTTATTATAGAGTGGAGTCACTCAAACATGTTTATCATATCCTATGAATGGTAACATGTAGCAGTCTCTAAATAAGTAAAAAGAGACTTATTCATTTCTGTCATAGTATGACAAATGAATAAGTCTCTTTTTACTTATTTAAAGACAAGTCTGAACACTGCTGCTACAATAAAAATGCATTAAACAACAGAGTTGTGTTTTTGGGGGTAAGTCTGCCATTTCATATGGTTAGAATGGCTCTAGTTTATCTGCGCTAAATGAAGCAGTCAAACCTGTTTCAAACACTTGCCTCTTAAAAGACCTCATTCAGTCTGCCCCTAAATTTTGTTCTATGTAACAACACCTACCCAAATGGAGCTTAGTCACTGCACAGTGCTATTATATTTCTGAAAAAGTAGCTTTAGATTTTCAACTGTCATGTTATTTAAAGCTGGGCTACTCTCTCATGTAAGAGGGTGCAAAATGTATTTTTCTAATAATTTCAATGTACAGGTTTAGAATAGTTTAAGAATGAAGTCATAACCGAGGAGAGTTTATTGACAGACATGTAAAAAAGAAAAAGGGTAACCAAAACACAAGTGATGCAACATTTCAACAATATATGACTAGGTTCTGTTTATCAATATTACATAAACCAAAAATATGCCTCAATAATGTGGGAACAATTACCAGCAGCTTTCCAAAAAGATTTAGAATTAATCCAGAATCCCAGCAGATTATCTGGAATACCAGATAAATAGACATTATCCTTAGTTTACAGATAACCAAATGATGAACCTGCTTTTTATTGACTGATGTTGTGTGCACTAAAAATCTTCCACAGGACTGATGAATCCTCATTGGCTTTGCCCTCAGACAGCTTTGCGGTGATATTCTGGAGGTGCAACCTCATAGTCAATTGCGCTGAACAGAGAAGATGAATTCTTCACCAAATACCTAAATCAAAAATAAAAGTTTAGACTAAATACACACACGCGCACACACACACACACACATATATATATATATATATATTCGCAAAGAAAAAATAAAGATAAAAATCTATTTCCACTTACTTTAAAAAATCCTGCAGGTAGCTGAGAAGTAGGGCTAGACTCTTCTCATCCAGAGGTGTGTAGGCCAGCATTGCTCCAATTTTCACTGCCAAACATCAAAGGACACATTATCACATGATCAAACACATATACATATATACTGTATATACATATACAGTATATAAGCAATACACTGTGGAAACTACCTAATAACTGTGAATAAACAAAACATTTCCACTAACTGAAGCTCTCTCAGGAGAATCCATGTTTTCAGAAGTGATATGATATTTTTTTTCTATAAATCTCCACTTTCACATTCTTCTTTTTGGTCATTCGCATTCTTTGTGCCAATCGCCACCTACTGGTGGAAATTTATAGTAAAAAAGGACTTAAATATTGATCTGTTTCTCAACCACAATTCATCATATCACTTCTGAAGACATGGATTTAACCACTGGAGTCATTTGGATTACTTTTATGATGCCTTTATGTGCTTTTTGGAGCTTCAAAGTTTTGGTCACCATTCACTTGCATTGTATGGACCAACAGAGCTGAGATATTCTTCTAAAAATCTTCATTTATGTTCTGCAGAAGAAAGAAAGTCATACACATCCAAGATGGCATGAGGGTGAGTAAATGATGAGAGCATTTTCATTTTTGGGTGAACTAATCCTTTATCATGCTCTTTGCTGTTATGGTTCCATGATTACATTGAATTTAATATTAAATATGTATTATGGGAAGGTGGATTAATATGCACTTTCTTACAGTTTGTAGTATTTAAAGCTGATGGTTAACATTTTGAATCTTTTAAAATATATTAAAGCAAAGTGACAAGTCATTTTTTAAAGGTACGATTAGGTTTCAAAATACAATAAGCATTTTAGTTTTACCAAAAAGCCTTAGTAGGTGTGGTGCCCCATAGATCTGAGAAATACATGTGTCTGGATGATTAGCCAAGATCTCTGCATACTGCGGCCTCTCAAACTTGTAGAGAAGCTGTGTGCCCAACATGACGTTGAAGTACTCACGGATTCCAGCGACGACCTCATTCACTGCATATTCTCTGAGTAAAGACATCAAGTATGGCTGAGTATCTTGTTAGAAAGACACTACAATAAGAATTTCAACTGGGATTCCAATTAACAGGATAATTAAAAGATTTTTCACACACACAAACATACTTGTTATCACAGTTGCCCCTTGATTTCTTGTAATTTGCATAGTCCTCCAGGATAGCATCCACATTCTTTTTTGCAGGCAAGTGGAAGAGCTAAACAAATGAAGCTAAACTGCATAAATATTTCCATAGTACATGTATGGAACATGAAAACTCAGATGACCAATATATTACATTACTCTCGATTCAGATACTCCAGTTATCGTAGATGATTTTCAAAGGAAGTATCAATGACAACACATGAACAACAGAAGAGATGCAATCACCTACAACCATCATAACCATGTTTTAACCATGATTTATTTAAACTTCTGCAAAACACACAGATGGGGCCATGAATTGGCTAGGGTATTATAAACTGTTGGGCTGGGCTTAAAAAAAAAAAAAAATATCAACAACACATTTTTAAACAACTAGTTTTTCAGCAATACTGTATTTCGTTAGTATCCTGATGCAGAAATTATGTAAGAAATTAGGCTGGCCCAATGTATATGAGATCCATCATTTATTTCCGCAAGGGATTTATTTACAATTCAGTGGCTGTAGAGACGCCACTTGTATTGTCATTGCTGACAAACTCTGTAAAAGAAAAAGTTTAACCCAATCGTACATTTTGTCTCTTCTCTGCATAGTTGTTGTTCTACAAAGCATTCCAACTATGCTGCCTTAGTGTAAATAATATTGAACAATGCTATTATATAATAATGAGCCACACAATATACGGGCTCCAAATAAGAGACTACAGATTTGGATTAGGTTGAACACATGAGGTGGTTTGAGGTTACCTGCTTCTGTCTAGTAATCAGGTCCCAGTCATCTACCAGCCATGGTTTTAACTCTTCAGGAATTTTTACCTTCACCTCTACTCTGTTAATGAAAGTCTCCTCCTGTAAAGAAAACCAGTTTTGGATACTTCAAACAGCCTCACTATTAACTTATATTTAAAGGAATACTACACCAAAAAATGAAAATAAATGATCATTTACTCACCCTCATGTCATCTCAGAGGTGTATGACTTTATTTCTTCTGCAGAACACAAAGATTTTTTTTGAAAAATATTCAGCTCTGTAGGCCCATACAATGCAAGTAAATGGTGGTTAAAACTTTGAAGCTCCAAAGATCACACAAAGGCAGCATAAAAGTAATCCATACAGGTCCGGTGGTTTAATTCATGTCTTCAGATGCGATCCAGTCGGATTTGGGTGAGAACAAACCAAAATATAACTCCTTTTCACTGTTCATCTTGCCATTGCAGTCTCTAGCCACGATCAAGATTTCAAGCTCAATAACATTTCCTAGAGCTTGATGCATGCACAGAGCACTAGATAGTGCTAGAAAGTGCAATCAAGCTTAAAATCTTGATTCCCAAGGAGTTATATTTTGTTCTGTTCTCACCCAAATCCGACTGGATCGCTTCAGAAGACATGGATTAAACCACTGGAGTCTTATGGATTAATTGTATGCTGCATTTAAGTGCTTTAAGGAGCTTCAAAGTTTTAGTCACCATTCACTTGCATTGTGAGGACCTACAGAGCTGAAATATTCTTAAAAATATAACAAATCTTAATTTGTGTTCTGCAGAAGAAAGAAAGTCAAATACATCTGGGATGCTTGATGGTGAGTAAATGATGAAAGAATTCTCCTTTTTTTGGTGAACCATTCCTTTAAAACACCAACTTTAACATAAAAAAGATAAAGTCAAAATACTGGCCCCAACATTCAGTTTTGAACAGGCTTTAAACTGACATACACACTCCACAGTTGGGTCAACACGTGCCCTCTTCTTGCGTGGGGGGTGAGGCATGTCCCCAGTGCTGGTACCTTCTCCAGCCCCTGGTGCTGGAAAAGCAAATGCAAGAAAAAGCTTGTTATCAGCAACAGCCCACCATCAATGTCCCACTACATATTACATTTATAAACCAAGATAAACCAAAAGTAAACTCTCCTTCGCTTTTATCATACAATTGTTTTTGGTTAACAGTATAACACATCTGTTTGTCGGCATGATTGGAAAAGGCATAATCTTGCTTGAAATTTAATAAAGCATCCGCTATAAGTATCCAACTCTGAATAAATCTAAATAAAACATTTGTACAGACAAGATACATTTACATACGCATTTTAATAACATTTACACTAAACAGCTGAAGATCAAACATCTTCTACTGTATAAACAGGTCAAAACATTGGGAATATTTGCATTGGGAAACAGAACTTACTTTTTTGCTTGTTCTTTTTGGTTTTTCTAGTGAAAAGAATGTAAAACACATAATTAAACATATACCAGTATACATACAGCTTAACTGATACGAGTTTGCAGTTCTGACAGTTCATTTGCAGAGTTCATTTGAGGGCACTCATACAAAGCAGCACTCACACATCTACATTTTTTTGCTGCACAGCAGCGATCTTCTTGCTTGGTGCGACACCCCTCATCCTTCCCTCAACATAATGGTCTCTGAAAAACAGTATGATTTGCATTAAAACTAATTCTTATTGAAAGACAAATGTGCATTACAGGATTCATACACCATTGTTTGTGCCACTGGAATAACAATGAAAGAGAAAAAGGGTGTGGAAGTTTTCTTTGCATTAATATACCTTTAACTTTATTTAATTTGTTTGAAATGTGTATGTATATATGCCAGGAACCACTTGTTTCCATTTTATAATCTTCTTCATATTAGATGAGTTCACAGAGTGGTATTAAGCACTGTAATCATGAACTATTCATGTGTGTAACTCACTGGTTTGCCTTCTGAAGCTCTTTCTGTTTCTGCAGGTTACTGTCCACATATTTGAGCACACGGCTTTCAGGAACCCATTCGTCCCAACTGGAAACACATTGAACATACACGCTTTAAATGAACTAATCAAACTGTAAGTTTGATCCGTGTTATAAGATATAACTCGGTCCTTGGTGGACATCAATTTTACCATTTCAACGTACAATATAAGGGATGTTACTCATGACTTAAGAAGCTTTCATTTTACCTCAATCATACTGCAAGCACTACAGAAACTTACTTTTTATTCCATCCGCTGTAATGAATAAAGTATTTCACTTGTTTGTCCTTGATATTGATTTTTACACACTGCAAAGGGAGACATGAAATATGTACATCTTCCAGAGAAAGACAGATCAAATAGAGTGAACCACAAAATGATTAAACAACTAAAGTGCACAAAAGAGGATAGTTTAAATAACATTGATATTTGCTTTAAGAATTATGAAACTGCACTAAACAACTAAAGTACAAGCTCATAGTCTTCACATGAAAATACATGAAGATACGAACTAAATACTCTTAACCTTAATTTTCATCCACAACCAGACAATAACATGGAAAATAGTGCCAAATGATGTGCCCTTTATCATTAAGTGCTTTGACTGAATTAAGAAAATGACATCAAAATTAACCTTGATCTACAAAACCAGTACATCAAACACATGGACTACATTTACACTAAAAGTGAATATCTCTTCCTGTTACTGCTATCAAAATATTAAACAGAACTTTGAAGGCCTTCATGGATGCATAATAACAGTAATTCATTCAGATACCTTAGCTTCGTATAGCAATGGCCCATGAAAGCACAGCACTCGTTCACCTGAAATGCATCGGAAGTTAAAACAATGTGTAATGAGCACTGGTAAGCAGTGTATGAGAACAAGATCATGTATAGTGTTAAATTTTGCAGAGCATTTGTGCAGTTTGCAAGATGCCTGTTTTTGCCACAACACCCCGATAAAGACAAATAATAAAGCTTCTTTAACTGAAATGGGAAGAAATGTCTGAAGAGACTGTATAGTCACTAATTTATGCATTAATATTTCCTGCAGTTCTGTAAAGCAGTCATAAATATCCTTGCCCTGCACCATTTGTTTGCAATGTGTTTATTTGTGACATGAATAACTTTAAAACATCTCTGTGGGGACATTTCTAACATAGTAAATCAGATTTAATCTCACTAGGACTCCAATAATCCGTCTTTATGCTATGATGCGAGAATTGTGTAAACAAGGCCTGCTAACGGGCTACACTGACAAGAGCTAATGAGTTGTTTAGCTGCTTATGTTTTTAAAGGCTGTCACAAATAATGGAAAACTCTGTCATGCAATATTACATGCATTTGCGGGTTAACGAATAAATCTACAGAATGTAAAAGAAACCATTAGCATTGCGTGGCTAAAGACTGTTTTCATACACATCTCGCTGTTGAGATGGCGCGCGCCATTGTGCGGAGGCAGCGCGCGCTTCCACTGCACAGGAAACACTGAGCAAACTGATGGCTCCTTTCGAAGAGACATAGCTTTCTTACAAGGTTTCTTACCTTCTTGAAATTTAGGTTTAGGGTCCTGTTTAGGCGCCATTCACAGATTAAACAATAAAAATAGCTGGAAAATCAAATCCAGGCATCGCCAGCTCCGATTTCATTCACACAGGGTGAAGGCGCTGCGCTGCGTTGCAACAATGATGCACTTTCTTGGCGCCCCTGTCAGGCGACTGATATAATAAACACAGTTCATTCAAGTCCCCTTTGGAGAATGACATAACTTGTGCACTATGGTTTTCAAGTAAGTATGTAAAATACTTTCATATTTAGGTATAAATTATTGGGGAAGGGACAGATATGTATAATAGAAAGACCATCGTTAGTCCAAACTCAAAACAAAGAATTGTCGAAGGCAAAACTACTGTGTAATTTCGGCTGATTCTTTCTAACATTTGATCTGAGTAAAAAAATGTAAAGATATTTTCAGGGCGTCACGTGACGCCATGCGAGGTTCGGACGTGTGAACGGCAAGCTCTGCGCACTTTACTAGTTTAAATACTTATGTCATAACCCGGTGAGATTCGATATACCCTGATCCTTAACTGTTCTTGGAATTCAATATGTCAAAGAGTTCAAAATCCTCGGGCTCTGTAGACATTAAAAGACACTTACGTGCTCAAGCTGATAACCCTGAGCAGAAGGCCGCAAACCAGGGAGACCATTTGGCCGGAGAATTGAAGGAAATTCAGCGAAAAATGTTGAGCGTGTTGGCAATGCTGACGAAGGTCGTTGCCGACTTGGAGGATCTTGCTGTAAGACGTCGATCGATCATGGCCATGGAGACGAAATTCACTGAGGTGGTTACAAGAGTGGGGGATGTCAAGAAACGGATCGATTATCTGGAGTCATCGGAGTGGGAATTAGCTGCTAATCCGCTAGTGACCAGGGTGGATTTGGAGTGCGTCTGGGAGAAGTTGGAGGATTTGGAGAATTGTAACCGGCGGAATAACGTCCGAATTGTTGGAATTCCTGAGGACGAAGAATGTTGGGATATGGTGAAATTCTTGGACGGGCTCTTTCCGAGTCTGCTCGACATAACAGGCTGTGGAAATGTCCACAGCAGAATGAAAGGAGGACACAGGGAAACGGGCTTCTCCTGGCACAGGTAAGACTTTAAATTGGCAACGTCAACGCTTATAGCTTCACAAAACTCATTAGCTTCACAGATACGAACTCTCATAAACTCGTCAGCTTCACAGACACCATGGACTTCCTTGTGCCAGGCTCTCTCTCCCTCTCTGCTAGTGACTTGGCTGCTTATACAGTTGTGCTCAAAAATTTGCATTCCCTGGCAGAAATTGTGAAATTTTGGCATTGATTTTGAAAATATGACTGCACAATACTTGTTGACCCCTCTCCAAACATAGCGCTTATGGTTGTGACCATAAAGCTCTATTTGGTCTCGTCACTCCAAATTACAGTGTGCCAGAAGCTGTGAGGCGTGTCAAGGTGTTGTTGGGCATATTGTAACTGGGCTTTTTTGTGGCATTGGCTTCTTTCTGGCAACTCGACCATGCAGCTCATTTTTGTTCAAGTATCGTCATATTGTGCTCCTTTAAACAACCACACCGTCTTTTTCCAGAGCAGCCTGTATTTCTCCTGAGGTTACCTTTGGGTTTTTCTTTGTATCCTGAACAATTCTTCTGGCAGTTGTGGCTGAAATCCTTCTTGGTCTACTTGACCTTGGCTTGGTATCAAGAGATCCCTAAATTTTCCACTTCTTAATAAGTGATTGAACAGTACTGACTGGCATTTTCAAGGCTTTGGATATCTTTTTATATTCTTTTCCATCTTTATAAAGTTCCATTACCTTGTTACACAGGTCTTTTGATAGTTCTTTTCTGCTCCCCATGGCTCAGTATCTAGCCTGCTCAGTGCATCCACGTGAGAGCTAACAAATTCATTGACTATTTATACACAGACACTAACTGCAATTTAAAAAGCCACAGGTGTGGGAAATTAACCTTTAATTGCCATTTAAACCTGTGTGTGTCACCTTGTGTGTCTGTAACAAGGCCAAACATTCAAGGGTATGTAAACTTTTGATCAGGGTCATTTGGGTGATTTCTGTTACCATTACGATTTAAAAAGGAGCCCAACAACTATGTGATAATAAATGGCTTCATGCGATCACTATCCTTAAATAAAAGACAGTTTGTTTGCATGATCAGTCATATTTTCAAAATCAATGCCAAAATTTCACAGTTTCTGTCAGGGTATGCAAACTTTTGAGCACAACTGTATGCCGCTCTTCCCATGCTCACTGGAATTAGAGACAGGTGTTAGACATAATCTAGCTCAGGTGCAAGCGCCCTTACTGCTTTCTCTCTCTCCGGACGAACACTTGACCACGCCCCCGCTGCCACATATCCCCACCGCCCGACTCAGGCCGGCCTGTCTACCACTCCCCCCCATTTCTGGAAAGGAAGTCGGCGACAGCCATCTGTGCTCCCGGTCTGTGGACCACCTTGAACTTAAATGGCTGAAGAGCCAGATACCAACAGGTGATCCGCACGTTGGTATCTTTCATGCGGTGGAGCCATTGGAGTGGGGCGTGATCTGAGCAGAGGGTGAAGGCCTGCCCCAACAGGTAGTACCGGAGAGTGAGGACCGCCCACTTGATGGCGAGACACTCCTTTTCTACATTGCTGTACTTAGTCTCCCTCAGCAAGAGCTTGCGGCTAATGTACAGCACCGGGCGCTCCTCCCCCTCCACCACCTGTGAGAGTACAGCCCCCAGCCCTCTGTCTGAAGTGTCCTTCTGCAAGACAAAAGGGAGAGAGAAACTGAGTGAATGTAAAAGTGGCCCCCTGCAAAGCGTGGCTTTAACCTGTGTAAACGCCTGTTGACACTGCTCCGTCCACTGGATCGGGTCTGGAGCTCCCTTTTCAGTGGGCTGGTGACATCCGAATAATTAGGCACGAATCTCCTATAATAGCCTGCCAGCCAGCCCCAGGAACTGTCTCACCCCCTTTTTGGTCTTGGGCCTCTGGCAGGTCACAATCACCGCAGTCTTGTCAATTTGGGGACGCACCTGCTCGTGGCCCAAGTGGAACCCCAGATATCTCCACCCACCAATCGCGCACCTTCTTGGGGTTTGCTGTGAGTCCCGCTCAAATCAGCATTCTCAGAACCACCCTCAGATGCTGCATGTGCCGCTGCCAATCATTGCTGTAAATGATGATGTCATCTAAATAGGCAGCGGCGTAAGTTGAATGCAGTCTGAGGATTCGGTCCATGAGATGCTGAAACGTAGCAGGGGCCCCAAACAAACCGAACGGAAGTGTCACAAATTGGTGTAATCCAAACGGTGTGGAGAAGGCTGTTTTTTCACGGGAAATTGGTGTCAAGGGGATCTGCCAGTAACCCTTTGTCAAATCCAGTGTCGAATAAAATCGAGCAGTGCCCAACCAATCGAGCAACTCTTCAACACGAGGCATTGGGTACACATCAAATTTAGACACTGCATTGACTTTTCTATAATCCACACAGAACCGTACAGACCTGTTGCTCTTCGGAACTAGAACAACCAGGCTGGACCAATCGCTGTGGGATTACTCTATTACCCCCATAGTGAGCATTGCATCCAATTCTTCCCAGACAATTTTCTTTTTGTGCTCGGGCAATCGGTAGGGACGGCTACGTACCACCACCATTGGCTCGGTCTTGATGTGGTGCTGGATGAGGTTTGTACAACCCGGTAGAAGGGAAAACACGTCTGCAAATGCTTGTTGCAACTTGGCAACCTCTGCGAGTTGATACGGTGAGAGGTGGTCTCCGCAAGTGACCGGGGTGATATGATTGTGTTTTGTATTCACCTCAGGCCCGAGCTCCGCCCTCTCCGGAACTACTGTAGCCAACATCACAGGGACCGCCTCACTCCATAATTTCAGGAGGTTGAGGTGATATATTTGACGTGCGCCCCCTCTATCGGTTCGCTTTACCTCATAATCGAGATCCCTCAATCGTCGTGTGACCTCAAAGGGTCCTTGCCACTTGGCGAGTAATTTGGAGCTCGATGTGGGGAGTAAAACGAGTACCTTATCTCCCGGTGCAAATTCCCGGAGCCGAGTTCCCCTGTTATACAGTCGGATCTGTCGTTCTTGAGCTTGGATCAAATTCTCCTGTGTTAGTTGCCCCAAGGTGTGGAGATTTGCTCTAAGATCAAGAACGTATTGAATTTCATTCTTACTGTTTGATGGTCCCTCCTCCCAAGCTTCGTGTATGACATCAAGCACACCACACGGGCACCGCCCATACAGCAGCTCGAATTGGGAAAACCCAATGGAGGCTTGTGGGACCTCTCGTACTGCGAATAACAGGGGATCGAGCCATTTGTCCCAATTTCTAGCATCCTCGTGTACGAACTTACGAATCATGTTCTTAAGGATTTTATTAAATTGTTCCACCAGGCCATCTGTTTGTGGATGGTAAACGCTGTTGTGAATTGACTTAATGCCCAATAATTCGTAAAGCTTGCATAGTGCCCTGATCGGTGAGGATCTCTTTCGGAATCCCCACCCGGGAGATTATTTTGAAGAGTGCCTCCGCAACACTACGAGCTGAGATGCTGCGTAGAGGCACTGCTTCCGGATATCGCGTTGCATAGTCCACTAGGACAAATACAAAGCGATGTCCGTGTGCTGACCGCTCTAATGGCCCGACGAGGTCCATGCCAATTCTCCCAAAGGGGACCTCGATCAGCGGAAGGGGGCGCAATGGCACTTTTGGGGTGGCCGCCGGGTTCACCAGCTGACATTCACGGCAAGCCACACACCACCTGCGGACATCGCCGCCAATGCCTGGCCAATAAAAACAAGCTATTAGATAGTTCAGTGTTTTTCTTTCCCCTAGATGACCCGCCACGGGATTATAATGAGCCGCCTGGAACACCATTTCCCGACGGCTCCGTGGTATTAAGAGCTGGGTTGTATCTTCCTTTGTTTGAGCGTCCTGCGTCACTCTATACAACCGCTCGTTTATAATTGCAAAATAGGGATATGAAAGTGCGACATTCGGCCGGAGTTGTTGACTTTTGATCACTCTCACTTGGTCAAAGGCATGCTTGAGGGTTTCATCTTGCGACTGCTCCAAAGGGAAATCCCCTGAGGATGGGCGGGGCTGCAGCCTCACCCCCTCACGTCATCCTGACATAAAGCTGACGAAGATGGCCCCATCTCCGCCTTCCCTGCCAGGGCATCGCACATTTCACATCTCATCGCTTTTATGCAGGACCCATCCGCGCATATTCCCTTTAACACATTTCTGAATTCAGGCCAATTAGTCCCCAAAATCAGTGGATGGGTGAGGCGGGAACTAACCGCGGCCTCCACTCTAAGTATTGTTCCCCGAAATCTTATTACAAGGGTCACCACGGAGTAATTGTGAATATCCCCATGCACATACTTCACCCTCACCCTTTTGGTTGTGCCCAAAGCCTCACATTGAACCAAGCATTGGTGGATAGTGGTTTGATTAAAACCCGTGTCCACCAATGCTTGGTGAGTACCCCCCTTGACTCTTACCGGTATCCGGTACGCTCTGGCCCGATCGGGGGCAGCCTGCGGAGTGTTGGGGATCCGGACCACTGTCCCCAGCTCTATCACAGGGCATTGATCCCGGATGTGTCCTGGATCCCCGTAACTCCAGCAGGCCGGCCCAGGCGCCACGCCCGCACCTGTGTTGGTGGACACTTCCACCTGAGGGGGAGAGCGGCGGGGCACTGTCGATGCTGTGGGCAGTGCAAACCCCTGCACATGGGGAACTGGCTTCGGTGGCGGGACTCTTCACCTCCGTGGGGCAGGAACGGGCTCTGGGAGAGAGCAGAGTGAGAGAGAAGAGGGGAAGGGGAAGAGAATGGGGAAAACATAGGTGAAGGGGGGAGAGAGAGAGAGGGAGGGCTCTTCCGCCCTTGGGTATGCCGCCGCGGGGCAGGAACGGGCTCTGGGGAGAGAGCAGAGTGAGAGAGAAGAGGGGAGGGGGAAGAGAACGGGGAAAACATAGGGGAAGGGAAGAGAGAGAGGAAAGGCTCTTCCACCCTCGGGTATGCCGCCATATGGTCCTCCGCCAATCGGACAGCCTCCTCCAGCATGCCAGGCGGTGGCACTGGACCCATTCCTTTATTCCTCGCGGTAGCCGATGATCTGCTCCAGTACCACCTGATCGATCACTCCATCGACGTCGTGATTCCCCGCCAGCAGCCATCTCCAGCAGGCGTCTCAGAGCCATTGGGTGAAGGCAAACAGTCGGCCGGTTGACTCCAACTTCATCGATCGGAAGAGCTGGCAATGCTGCTCCAGACTGCGGCCAACCCACTGCAGGTTGGTCTTCTTCAAATCTTCATAAGCCAGGAGGTTAGCCGTCGGCAGTTCCCCAGACAGCAACGGGACGAGCCTGGCCACCCATTGATAACGCGGCCAGCCCCAGATCTCAGCGGTGCGCTCAAAGAGATCGAGGAATGCTTCTGGGTTACCTTCCGCCCCCATCTTCAAGAGCGTGGGCAGGGGCATGGGGTTGTGGTTGTCTGGGGACACATCCGGGGCTCTCTCCTGGCTGAGAAGGCTCCGAATCGCATGCCGGTCCTCTGCTTGAGCTCGAAGGATCTCGAAAAACCAGCGATCTTGATCTTTCTGGAGCTCAAGCAGGGATTGTTGGTGGGACTGGTGTAGGCCAGCGAGGGACTTGAGGATCTCTGCCAACTGGGAGGACTCCATGGGGCATACTTCCTCCAACTTCAATTCCCGGATTGCGGCACCAGTGTGGAAGGAATTTTGGGAAGATATGGAGTGCACATGTTTTCTTTAGTGCTAGCTCAAGTAAGAGCAGGGGAGTGATTACACTGATAAGTAAGCATCTACAATTCAAATGTCTCAAACAGATTAAAGATAAATTAGGAAGAGTCATTATTGTTTTAGCAGAAATTCAGGGGCAAAGTTTGATTTTGACTAATATTTACGCACAACACTGATGAACAGGGCTGTTTTATAGATCTTGAAGGGATGTTGCAAGCCGCTGGCACCCCTCATGATATAATATTGGGAGGAGACTTTAATCTATTGATGGACTCAGTCCTTGATCATAGTGAAGCAAATGTGTGTAGGCCCCCTAGAGCAACATTGATGCTTCACAGGATGTGTAAAAATCTTTTGAACTCATCTGTTAGGGACTATACATTTTTTCATTAGTCCATAAGATTTATTCTAGAATAGATTTTTTTTATCTATTTATATCTACATCTAAGTCCCTCATTTCATCTGTTGTTGATTGCTCAATTGGAAACATCTTAGTCTCATACCATGCCCTGGTGAGTTTAGAGGTGTTGCCACATACGGAGAAAAATAAATCATATAGTTGGTGCTTTAATGTATCCCTTTTGCAAAACCCTGAATTCCAACAAATGTTAAAGGTTGAAATCAATGTTTATATGAAAACCAACTGGTCCTCAGTATCCTCTGTGGGCGTGGCTTGGGAGGCACTTAAGGTGGTTCTTAGGGGTCAGATAATGCAGTATGCCTCATTCATCAAAAAATCCAAAGCACGAGAACTCATGAAGTTGGAAGGGAATATTAAAAGTGCCGAGGCAGAGCTGAAGCACTGAATGTTGTCTGATGGCCTCAGAGAATTGACCCGATTGAAATACAGATATAATACTATTTTGTCGTGGAAGGTGGAGTTTTGGCTATTCAGGGTAAGTCATACTTTGAGTCGGGGGACAAAGCAGGGAAGCTTTTGGCTAGATATATAAAGCAGAGAGAGTCTTTTTCTACCATTCCCTCAGTGAAATCTGCTGGTGGTGAAATATTTACCTTGGCCATTGATATTAATAATGCTTTTAAAGAATTCTATCTTGATCTCTACAGTTCAATGTCTTCGTCTTCTGATGAAGATATTAGAAACTTTGTGGAACCATTAGAACTCCCTAAGCTGACGACTGAGCAAAAAAATTCTCTTGATTCTGAGATAATCTTGGAGGAGCTTGGTGAGGTAATTAAGGCCTTGCCTACAGGCAAGGCTCTGGGGCCAGACGGAAATTTTTATATGTTATCCTACAGAACTTGCTCCACTTTTGTTAGAAGTTTATACTGAATCATTAAAAAATGGAAAGCTTCCGCCAACCATGACACAAGCCCGGATCAGTCTGATTCTTAAAAAGGACAAAGATCCAAGCAAGTGGAAGAGTTACTGTCCAATTTCCCTGATCCAGCTAGATGTAAAAATATTGTCAAAGATTTTGGCTAACCGATTAATTAAGGTTATGACATCTCTTATACATATAGATCAGGTGGGGTTTATTCGGGGCGCAGCTCTTCTGATAACATTAGGCGTTTCAACAATATCATGTGGTCAGTGGCGAATGATCTGACTCTGGTCACTGCCATCTCACTTGATGCCGAAAAGGCGTTTGATATGGTAGAATGGGATTATCTTTTTAAGATTTTTGAAATATATGGGTTTGGGAATTAAGTTGATAGACATCGGTAGCGGCGGCACAAACAATTGGATTAATTTCAGATTATTTTATTCTGGATAGGGGCACCCGGCAGGGTTGCCCTCTTTCCCCATTATTGTTCTGTCTTGCCCTGGAACCATTAGCAGCCACGATAAGAAAGGAAGATGATTTTCAAGGGGTGATGGCGGGAGGTATGGTGCATAAGCTTTTGCTTTACGTTGATGATATTTTATTATTCGTCTCCGACCCCACTAGATCTATGCCTTGTCTCCACAGAATTATTACTTCTTTTCTAAGTTCTCAGGATACAGAGTCAATTGGTCTAAATCCAAAGCTTTGGCTCTGACAGCGTACTGCCCAGTAACGGCTTTTCAGCCGTGTAACTTCCAGTGGCCCAAGCAGGGCATTAAGTATTTGGGCATTTTATTCCCAGCAAATTTGTGTGATTTATTTAATTAATTTTGACCCCTTAATAAAAAAGGTTTTCGAGTGATGTGGGCTTCATTACATTTATCTATGATATGGGTAGGTTAATGTTATTAAAATGAATTGTATTCCAAAATTCAACTACCTGCTACAATCTCTTCCTGTAGATGTACCCCTCCCTTATTTCAAGCAATTTGATAGCATAGCGAAGTCCTTCATTTGGAATGGTAGTCAACCCAGATTACATTTCAATAAATTACATAGGCCGTTTGACATAGGTGGGCTAGGCCTACCCAAGATTTTGTCAAGTCTACAAACATCAAGTCTACATTTAGAGATGCAAGGGTGTGTCTGATGCAATTTAAGGTTTTACATCGAGTCTATTGGACACCCTCTAGATTGTATAGGCTTGGTCTTAAAGACACACCCACCTGCTGGCGATGCCAATCAGTAGACGGGGACACAACCCATGTTTTTTGGGGATGTGTTAAGGTCCAAGAATTTTGGTTGTGTGTTCAGAGCGTTATATGTGTGACATACTGGACACTCAATTTTCATTTTGCCCCAGACTCTGTATCTTAGGCGATGGGGCGGTCATTAATATTGGGGATAGACATTTAAAAAGTTGTGTCTTAGCCAGAGTTATGATCGGCAAACGAATCATCCTCAGGGGATGGAAGTTGGCTGGGGCACCCTCATTTTGGGAGTGGTGCGGGGAGATGGGCAGGGTGGCAGCATTCGAGAAGGTGATTTATAGAAGGCTGGGAAAATGGGATTTGTTTGACAGGAAGTGGGGTGGATATTTGGCTTTTCTGGAGGGTTCTTATGGAGAGGGATTTGTAGTTTAGATGTGTATGTGCATTCTTGTTGTTTTTTTGAAAGTATGCTTTTTAAAAGTAGTTTCCTCCACCACAAGATCACCATAGGCCAAAATAATGCTTACACTCATATTAACATCTGGCTATGTAACACCAGTAATTAACAAGATATACTAACTATTATTCCCTACACTGTAAAAAATGTCTGTAATTTTAATGGTAAAAGACTGTAAAAATGCTACAAAAATAAAACATTAACGAATATTAACTGTAAAATATAGAGTAACATTTTTTTTATATATTTTAAAAGACAATAGAGTAGTTTTCACAATAAAATGTAAAAAACAATAATTGGGACGTTCCCACAATTCCCTGCATGACTCATCATACTTAATTATATTTTATGGGAATAGTTATTTTTCTTCTTATTTTAAATATCAGTTACGTACATTGGGGTGTTCCGTTTTATATTTAATGTATTTTAGTTAATGTTTACTGCATTATTTTAATTTCACATGTGTTACCCCGATGGTGTTTAGTGTTTGTGTGAGTGACACTGAGCGCTGTCTCTACATGTTTATTGGTCATTGCTCCAGGAAGAGACACAATTGGTGAACTTCATGTCATTATGTGCTCTTCTGTCATTTTTTACAGTGATTAACAATACATTATAAAGTAAAAAGCAGATTTTTACAGTTTCAGAAGGTTAATATAAAGTTTATGACTTTTTTACTGTAAATGTAACAGATTTGTTTTTTGTTTTACAGTGCCATCGTCATGTAAATTACAACAGTTTTAAACTAAAATGTACAGGTTATTCTGTAAAGTTGTTTACATTTTTACTGTATTTTTTTAATGTATTTTTTTTTTGGCAACCACTGCTGTCAGTTTTTTCCTTCGTAAAAACAGGATTTTTTTTTATTTTTACAGTGTATCAATCATTGATGCAGGAGTCTGTCACGGGTTGTGGGGTTCACATCCTTGTGATGTCCATGAGGTTCCCTTTCTGTCACAGTTGATGTGGATGTCTCCCACTAACTATATGCCAATCACTTGTCTCTATCACTATTAGCAATCACTATAGAAAAAAAAAATTAGAATCTTAATCAGATTCAGAATACACAAGTATACAAGGCCCTTACAAGGGCCTCACTGGAATGCTGAGCATCTGCAAGAGACTTGCATAACATGGAGCGAAAACAATATGTACAAAAAAGAAGAGAGAATAAATACAAGACTCTTTTAGGACTTTTTATAGCAATTTAATGTAGAGCACATAATGATGGATAGAAAAAAGACCTACAAATATGTATAGGCTATTAGTCATTAAAATTCTGAGTCAGACCTTTAGGCTTAGACAACACACACGCTATGGTTGTTTTTCAAACATTATGCAAAAATCAAAGAACGAGCACAGCACTTTAAAAGTTTTTGTAGATTAAAATGTTTATTTGTGTAATCACAGATTATGAATTTTTGTAATCATAAAAGAGAAAACCGTAAAGCAATTATAATATAAATAAATAACAAATTGTAGTAATAAATAACTTTACAAATTACCTCAAACTCCGACATTTTCCAGATACAAATGATATTCCAGCGCTGGCGGGGGGGGCAGCAGAGACGATCATGCTAATTCACGTCAACAGATGGCAGTACAGCGTCTAACATCACTGTCACATCATTGGTACTTAAAGTGCACGAAGAAGAGTAATGCTAACGCTAGATAGAGCAGTGTTTGCCAACCTTTTTCTGCCCACTTTTTACGAATAAAAAAATATCACGGCACACCACTATCCCACATAACCATCGTCAATAGTTTTCCTTTTCCAGAACTTGTCCATGTTTTCTGTCCATTTTACTAGCATGTTTACTTGTTATGTTTGAAATTCGGCTATGCAAAAAACACAAGTCACATAGGTACGCTATATGAGGTCACAAGTGTCAAGAGCGCTAATTGGGTAATGAAAAAACAACAAATTTGCTTATTTTCTAATTTGTAGATTTGTTCTTGCAAATTAGTTCTTGCAATGCCAAGCAAATTACAGGGATGCAAACTCATGAGGGGTGAAAAAAGTGAGACAATCACTGGTCCACAAACATTTTTTCCGGGGCTATTTAACAAAAAAAAAAAAAAAAAACATTATCCCCTTTTCTCCCCAATTTGGCATGCCCAATTCCCCACTACTTACTAGGTCCTCATGGTGGCACGGTTACTCACCTCAATCCGGGTGGCAGAGGACAAGTCTCAATTGCCTCCGCTTCTTAGACATTCAATCCGCATATCTTATCATGTGGCTCGCTGTGCATGTCACAGCAGAGACTCGCAGCATGTGAAGGCTCAAGCTATTCTCCACAATCCACACACAACTTACCACGCGCCACATTGAGAGCGAGAACCTCATTATAGTGACCACGAGGAGGTTACCACATGTGACTCTACCCTCCCTAGCAACCGGGCCAGTTTGGTTGTTTAGGAGACCTGGCTGGAGTCACTCAGCACACCCTGGATTCGAACTCGCGACTCCAGGGGTGGTAGTCAGTGTCTTTACTCGCTAAGCTACCCAGGCCCTGGGGATATCTTCTTTTAAAGAATAAGATAAAAGCACCAATTCCAGCGATTTTAGTGATTCAAGTATATCAAATTAACTCCACAATTGTACAGAATTAGATGCAAAAATGTTAAGTATTTTGGTGAGGCTTGCTTCTGTTTCTCAAATTTGTTCAATTTTATTAACTGATTAGTTCCGTGACTCCTTTTGGAGATATCAGTAGGTGGCGACATATGACCGTCTTGTGTGCTATGAGCGAGTCATTGAATCATTTTGAGTCGTTCGTGACCGAAATCTACCAAGAGACTTTATAGTGTTTAAGCATTAAAAGAACAAAGAAGATCTATAGTTTTCCTTCAGTTTGAGCATAAACAACAATAATAGTCTAATAATATTAATGAGTATCAGTTACGTCCTTAGCTTTTCCTTCATTAAAACTTGCATGGCTACAAATCTACTGACTTCAGTATAAGAATTATAAACACAAAGCAGATCTACGGTATCATTTTCTTACAGTATTTAAACTGCTGAGCATGACTTTTATCAGAAAAGACCACGCTAATAGCCAAATAATAATAATTTTGAGTTTCAGTAATGTTCTTTCGTCATTGTAAAGCGCATTTTACATGAGTTGAGACGCGGCGTCATCCGTGCCGCATTGCTCTCCACCACATGACAAGCGTTGCAGAAAGCGTCACGGAGGGGCGATTTTACGAGTTGCCACGCAAGAAAGTGGGAGATGTGCACAATAAACATTGAAAACATGTATTTGGAAGAGAGAGAGAAAAAACGGGCAGTTTCTTTTGTAGCAGAAAGTAATAAAAGGACTCGTTTATGTTTTCTAGGTGAATTTTAATTAGTTCAATAACTGAGGTCTCTGATATTCGGAAACGATAAGGTAATATTTAATTAAAATAAATTATGAAACATTCAGTATCTCCACAAATTTGGACAGTTTTTAAATATTTCTTGTTGCTTAGTAGCTTACTCTCAAAGACATTATTTGTGAAGCCAAAACGTGTGTGTGAAAAACACTTTGGTGTAAAGTGGCGTCACTTCATAGACTTGAATATCTGCAGCATTGACATAGTCATGAGAAAGCCCCTAAACATGTATAAATATCAGTCACTTTTGCACATTAATCGTAGCTCTTCACAGTCACAACAGTGTCTGATTATAGTTTTAAACCGGCGAATTTCGTCGAAAGGTGAGGAGTTTGTATCCCTGAAATTATTATTATTATTTTCATACATTTATTTATTTATTTTTTTTGTGGAATTTGAAAATTTTCCACGGCACACCTGACAGTCTTTCATGGCACAGTGGTTGGGAAACACTTGAGCTAGAGAACTACTGAATGCCCCTTTAACAGTGACCCTTTCATTTAAAGGAATGGCTACACCTGAAGGTTAATGTTGTTACATTTCTGACAACATTAACCTGATGTGAACTGCAGAGAACATTCTACTTTAAATTTAAATGGTTACACTTTACATTTAGGTTCTACTCGTTAAAGGTGCACTCAGTCATTTATAATGTATGTCGTCTTGGACTTACACTGACACCGTAGGGACATTGATGCACTATCATTCAAATGCAAAAGTTTTGACTTACCAATGCCATTATAGAATTTCACTCTTCACAGTCAGCCATGATTCAGTTAATCCATGAGTGAAAGTGTCCAATAACAGGGCGGTTACTGAGAATAAGCCAGTAGTATTCCGCTGGTCATGTGATCCCAACATGGCAGCCCCCATGAGAGAACCCCATGAGCTTTTAGTAGGTTACTGATTTGACTGGAGTTTTCATCTCGTGTGAGTGCACTTGTTTTTTTTTTTTTTTTTTTTTTTTTTATATGTTTCAAAATTACAATACATTTTTTAAGGAGTACAACTTTTTAATGTGGAAAAAATTACTGAGTGCGATTTAACACGAGTTAATCCATCATGTATCATGAACTAGCAATTTTTTCAAAATAATATTGTTCATGCTTATTTATGACACATTAACTAATGTTAATGTATACTTTTAACTTTTAATGTAAAAAATATTAGTGTATGTAGAAAGTAACATTAACCAAGATTATTAAATGCTATAAAGTCTTGTTCGTTGTTATTTCATGTTAACTATTGCTTTAACTAATGTTAATGAGTAGGCCTACAACCTTACTGTAAAGTGTTCTTAAGTTAATGTTTTGCCATTATTGTTTGTTTTATTCAAATGGTTAAACAAATACCTGATTAAAATGTGTACATTTAGAAGTGTATTATTTACATCAAATAATAATTCATAAATGTCTGCCTTTCAGAACAGCAATGTAATAATCAAAATCATTATCATAGCCTACTAATGCTATATTATTCACAACTGTGCATGTTTTAATATTTGGAAAGGATTGCCGTCCGTTGTTGTTTCAATAATGTTTTGATACATGCAATATTTGTAAAGAACAAACTTCTCAATTTAACAAAATATTACATTATTTTAATATGGATTGCCTCCCAGATTTCTGAGAAGACCTCATCAACAACCAAGGGCAGGGCCATAGCAAAGGGATTCTGAGCCCCTTGACTGTATATTGGTCTTGGCACCTTTCACATAAAAAAAAAAAAAAAAAAAAAAAAAAAAAAAAAACAGTTTAAAATTCATTATGTGCCCCCCTGGATCAGTGGGCCCTAGAGTCTTTACCACCTTTCACCCCATCAGCTACGGCCCTGACCAAGGGGCAACATTTGACACAATTTTTTCAATTTCTTTCTCAATGCCCTTCTCGTAAGACAATATATGAAAGGATTGAAGCAGCTATTAGTATGCACTAAGCAAGCGGACACTGGGAATACATAAGTATGGGCAATGTAAGACGCATCGTCCCATTGAATGACGTTCAATTTGACCAACACACCCCAAAATGTAATCACGTGGTTCGGCATCCAGCAGAGGAAGAATGAAAGAACCACAACTGTCACAGATTTGGTGACATGAATCTTTGGACTTGAATGGCATCTATTCAGACTTTCTCACAAATCTCAGAAGCGACAAATAGGACACGGAAAGGATCAACATGGGCAGAACAAAAGCAACCAGGATTTTGTGCAGATGATAAAAGGCCAGCCAATAGTGTTCTAAGGGAAACTCGCTTCAGTAAACAGAGCTTCTCCCCAACCATGCTGGTCACGGTGGAGAAAATAGACGTCGGAGCGTGGCGACCGTGGCAAGGACCCATTAAAGCACGTAAACCCATTTGACAGAGCATGCTGCTGGTGGACGGACCCGGTTCTTGGTGGCCGAAGCTACGGAGCAGTAAGAAGTGATGCTCATACAGTGAGGAAAAAAACAATGGCGTACATGTTCATCACAGTGGCACATGGTGTCTCCAAACGGCCAGCTCAAGTCCATAGCTGTGTCCACCGCCCAAAAGGGCAATGTCATGACGAACTGGAGGTCTGTGATAGCTAAATTAATGATGAAAAAATTAATGGTGGCACTCTGTTTGCAGTGATTCACTGATTTCACTCTCGTGATGAGGAGCACGAGCGAATTCACAACCAAACCTGTTGCGCACACGAGAACGTACACCACCGAGATCATGATCCTCAAAGCCGGGCTCCTGTCCGCGGTCACGTCAACGTCCTCCAGGTTTCCATATGTGACAAGACCGAGAAGAGGGGTTCGGTTGAACACCCCGGTGCTGTTGAGAGTGTCACCCATAGTTCAGCATCCAACACGCGCCTATTCACTGTGTCCTGCGCGCGGTCTGCTCACAGCCAATTTCTAGTTCCATTGATGACGGGTTTTGTGCGCTTATTCTGAAATGTTCAGAGGGTCAATGATTTCATACACACGCCTTGGTATAACCCGCCCATGCAATGCAAAGATTGGCTAGACTTTTGACGAGACAGCAGCGGGTCAATTGCTCTACACGCACTGATGCATTCCAAACAGTGGGCATCAGAAGGGAGAAAGAACACAGCAAGGTGGCTATTATTAATACAGGTCACCAGTGGCACCTAATCAGAGATAACAGAATGTCTCTCATTGTTATTGCAGGTTTAAATACACTGAACATTTAAAATAACTTGCATTCTACAACCAGGTCAAGCGAAAAGCCCAAAAGACAGAAAAAGATAAGGTTTAATGTATTTGTTTTATTACAGCTAAATCGCTCTCTACATAAACAAGTAACATTCATTAGGTAAATAATGTATCCCAATTCAAATAATAAATAATTCATATAATTTTTTTATACAAACTGGTATTGGTTTCCTGTACATAAAGGTTTCTCTCATAGCGTACCATACAGTAAGAGAAGAACTTAAGGCAGCAAGTTCATGCTTGCCAGTTATTGGTACAGCTATGGACTGACTGTCTAGTGGTATACTTCAAGGGAAGGTAGATGTGGTGATTCAGGGGGCACATGAAATGTATAATTTCAGTACTAAAGAATGCCAAAATGGAGATTTGTAGAGATGTGGCTGTCTGAAGTTTGTGTGCCAAGTAACTGGGTGTAAATGTAAAATATAATTAAACAAGCATGGGATCTTTAATCCAATTGATCATTTGACATTTTGTTGAACATTTGCTCTAAATCACTTGGAAACATTCAGTAAGGAAACTTAGTGGACTGTTCTGTGTACTGGCTGTAATAAGTCACTGTGATTTAAAGTATGTGCCAACTCATCAAAACCTAACATTGTGCCACAACCTCTTTAACGGAGGAAGATCAATGGTTAACCATTACTATTCAATGCCTAGGTCATTAAAAACAACTGAGCTAGAGGATATGCACACTCAGCTGGCTTTTATCCTTTAAATTGTTTAATTTCAACAAAAGCTGAAACTGACACAGCAAGTAAGATTGTGGAATTAATGCCTCAGGTGTCTCATATAGTACAAATATGAGAGAATGAGAGACAAGGACACATAATTAGATACTTGTACAATGCAAAGCAAGTGTTAAGAGCTTGTGAAATAATTAAGAAATAAATGCAAGACAGTAATGCATGATCAAACAAATAGTAAAAATATAATATATATATATAGATAAAATAAATAAATTACATTTTATACAGACAAAAACAGCACAGATGTCTAGGTTGCACTAAGGTCACCTTCCAAACACACTTTGAAAACCTGTAAAGCTAAATAAAGGGGCTCAATGATAATGGTTGTATGATGGTTCCAATTACAGTTGATTCCAATCTTAGTTGTAGCCTATTTCGGCTTTTGACAGGGAGGATACACAGACCTTGAGAAAATGACATTTCAAGGAAACATGATGTTCTCGAAATTTAAGATGGGCCATTTGAGAAGGCAGAAGACACCAGACACCAAATTGAAAAAGGATGCAACTGAGTTCGATCATCATAGTTGACGGAGTCAGAATGCAGTTGTTCCAATTATATCCTTTTAAGGAAGCTACACAACTTAGATTCAACCGGAGTAAAATCGAAATTGTTAAATCCACTGAGTGCATATTTGAATTGCCAAACGAAATGAGTGTGTAATAGTTGGAAATTAGGGACCAGCTTATAAAAATGAGGCTAACATGTATCAAATTTAGATACAGTTTCAAAATATCTGAAGGTCTGCTGACATGTGCCATTACACCTCTGTAAGGTTTCTGTGTTAATGAGGTATGCAATAGTGCTTGAAATTTTCGGCACTAATTGTGTGAACCTCACCTCATCTTCTGAGGGCTAGTACAAACAAACAACATCAAAGGACATAAGATTGTGAGAACCAGAGTTCACCTCAGGTAATAACCAATGAATCTGGGCACTGCTTTCTTTAAACCTATCTCCACTTCTGCATACTTCATGTGGTAATGGATGAGAGAGAATGTGCAAAAGGAATAAGACATGACCTCCGCTGACTCTTCAAGCATGTCGTGGCTAGACTCTATCTTGGCGTAAGGGAATGCTTCTGTACAGCATACATCCTACATAACTTAAAAGCAATAATAAATTACCTGCACAGGATAATGGCATTAAATAATATCATGTTCCCTCATCGTTCAAACAATGGCTGAGGGCAATTCTTAATGGCTGAGGGCAAAGAGTCTTATGACCAGACAGGAAAAAAATTATACAGATGACTGCCTTTCCATTATTGTGACTAAAATAATTATTTGAGGTGAAATAAAATAGCAAAAAAGTATAAAAGGTATAGAATAAGATAATCACAGAACAGAAATCAGTGAAAAACATCTTCAGTATCCATGGAGAAAATACCGACTGAAGTCACTCACTGGGTAGGCAGCGTTCTATTGTTTATATACAAAAGTAAAACTGAAAATAGATTTTTCTTCTCTGTACACAGCTCTCTTTACAAAAGTCTTTGTTCTCTTTTTTTTTTCCAGCGTTCCACCTCATTCATGTCTAAATCCTGTCAATGAGTGCACAAAGCTGCTGCTTCACCCTCCTGCTGTTTGTGATAAAGGCTAGTCTGTTTGTAGGGCGCCCCAGTTTGGTCAGTCCAGTGAAATTACATCAGGGATGGTGCCGTATATAACGGAGGCGGCGGTATCAGAGCGCGAGCGGGAGCCGTTGCTATGTGGGTGGCTGTCTCTCAGGCTGCTGGAGGACACCAGACTACTGCTGCTTCCACTGCTGCTGCCTCCGCTGCCATTGGCAGGCACTAGTGAGCTGCTTGCAGGTGTCCCCGACTGCTCCAGGAAAAGCTGTGAGGAACCATAGGGCATGAAGCGGTTTAGCAGTAGCTCATGGTCGTCTGATGCTGATGCTGATGCAGAGGCTGAGGCAGCGGCCGCAGCAGCCATGACCATGTTATAATGCTGCAGAGGGGGATGAAGAACAACTTTAGACTATTGCTGTTAAATGTTGATGTTTATTAGGAATGTTTTTACTTGAATTCTTTGAAATCTGGCTCTTGGTGCATCCATTTAATGTAACAAGACACCTAATGTGTTAAGATATAGACACTTGTTTATGCAGAATGCTGCCCTCTAGCAGTGATTTGCTGCCCACCTGGTGATTGTCCCCTTGTAAAAATGAGAAGAAATTCAGATCTGTAGAAAGAAAGGAGGAGCTGTTTTTATCACCTGCAGATCATCTCCGCTCAACAATAAAAATGTTAAATGTCATAGCCATCAGTGGGAAAGTGAGAAACACAACATGCAAAAGTGTTATAGACAGTACATGGAGAGATGATGACATAAACCATGTCATCACAATGTAAAGGGGTGCTACTACCGAACTGGTAATGATTACACAATACAAGTCAAAATAAACACATTCAATACATTGAGCAACATAGATAAATTGAGTCATGTGAAAGGGTCTTAACAGTGCAGTTTGAGCCTGATAAGTAAAAAGTAAAAATGTACAGTGTTATATAAGTGTAATGATGCTGATACCTGACAGATCACTGGGTGTGTGGTAATAGTGACGGTAGTCCTGGATGAGAGGAGGGGGGGGAGGGATGTAGTTTGTTTCCACTGCAGGCATGCTGGGAGCTTGTACCAGTGGAGATGCCTGATGATGCAGATTTAATACTCTGCAGAGAAAAACATAATTAGGAATAGTGGTCGACCGATAAATCGCAGAGGCTGATCAATCAGGCGTCTGAGCTCATAGGGTACTTCTCAAACGAAAGGCTGCAGCCTAGTGAGGCTGTGTCATTATGAATGAGATGGTCTAGTAAGTCCGCATGGCTACGTCAAAAAGGTTTCTGCCTCCGAGGTCATGGCGTGAAAATTTCGAAAATAAATTATTTGTGAACCACTACAACTGCTTTGTAAAAATGGAGGAAGCCACCAGGAGGTCGCACATCCATTTGTTTTCTGATATTTTCTTTAAAAAAAAATCTGAATTGTGCAAAGGATTGTGGGTGATTGAAGGCCACGAAGGATGCACCTGATGCATCCTCCAAAATGTGGTGAACGAAGGCTGCGAAACGAGGCTGCCTTCCAAGTGTCCTCACAATTGAGACGGCCTTCGACGGTGCTTGATGATGTGGCAGCCGTGATATCCAGCCTAAATAGGCTGCAGCCTTCTGACTGAGAAGCACTGATAATGTTAAAGTTCTTACATGTTTCATTCTCCCTCTCTCACCTCAACAGTTCCCTGTTTCTTTTAACTGTCTTGTCTAATGATAAAAAAGCCGATATCAATAAAACTTCTATCATATACCATCTGCAAATATGCTGATACCTTATTTAAACAGATGTAATTCACAAAACTCAAAACTTGAGCAAATCCAGAACTCATATATCCAGGCTGTGTAAACTGTCAGGAGACTGTTGCTTACTGGAGAGCAACTTCAAAGTAAAAGCGCTTTACATGTGCTATGAGTAAATGTCATATTCACTGTGCACTGTATGTACAATAGATAAAGGCTACAGTATGTACAATGTCTTTTTGTGAGAAAATGTGATTGCTAATGCGCACACACAATCCACTGTGTGGACTGTTATTTCCTTCTTCCTAACATATTAACAGTTTCTTTGTGCAAATAAATTACTAAAATTGGATGACTAAACAGAAATCAGAAGAAATGGATATCTACCATTTAAAACACAATCTTATTTTTTTTTTACAAAGTAAAAGTTTGTTTGAAATTGTGTAAATATAGTGCCAAAGTTTATAATTTTATGTATATGTTATTTACTATATTAAATTGTGATAACTATCTGCATTATATCGTCCTATTGGCCACCGTGCTCTCTAGATATCAGCATCAGCCATTAAAAAAAACATATCGGTCGACCACTACTTAGGAATGCTGGTGAGACATTTCAAACCACTTAAACTGCAATTAACACACAAACGCTCAAGTCATTGTATCAATCACCTAGCCGTTTCTTGTACTACTGCACACTGTATTTCATTCATTTGTTCAAATAACACTTCATTATCATGTTCAAAATAGATCTACTAGTACCAAAACAACAACAACAACAACATCATATGGAGAATATAAATCCTTACCCTTTGCTGACAGGTGGGGAGGTGGGTGATAGGGATGGACAGGCTCTTTTAGGTGGAGGCTCGTCATTGTAATCATCATCATCATCATCTGAGGAGCTGTCCAGCGTCAGGTCAATCACCTCCACCTTATTACTGCTGCTGTGGGACGAACTGTTTCTGTGGTCTGACACAACCGAACGACAAGAGTCTGAAAGACAGAAGCAGCATAATAAAAAAACAAAACAAAAAACAATACTCCAGATCTAAAGCAAGTGGACTACTTCAAGGTTCTACAACATTAAAGTTGTACCATGCAATGTCTAGACTTTTCACTAAAGGACTGTTTATGGTCTCCCTGACTCAGCTACTTAAGGCTATGCAATTATACCTTCAATACCGTTTGACGAGGCTGACACTTCCTGTACCACCTTCTTGGATCTCATAGGGGCCCAATTGCCGTCCTCTTTAAACTGGATCTCATCACAGTCCATACAACTGTTCAGAATCTCCATGAATAATCTGTCCACAAAACAAACACCTTTCAAAAAAACTCAAACCTTTGCAGGTCTTCAATATGAAAGCATGTTGGTAGTTGACATGAAAAAGTTCTGGAAAGTAAATTTTTTTATTTTTCTTTAAAGTAATATTTTTAAGCAACATTTCACTAATTCTTTTGTAATTTTTATGCATGCAGCCTTTATTACCTCATCTTGTATGAGGAACATTTGGATATGGAATATTTTTTACTAGAACTAAAAATTCTTTGTCCACCACAGAACCACTAAACTAGTAGAAAGCAAAAAGGTCATTAAAATGGTGAAAACTAAAAAAGGTGAAGAAATGGTGACCACATGAGTGAAAGGTAATAGCAGCACTGACCCATCAATAATAAGATGCTCATATGGGGCTTTCTTGTCGCAGACCGGGCACACCCATGTGGGTTTCTTCTCATTCATTTGGATATAGAGTGTAGCATCAAAGCACTGTAGATGTGAGCAGGTAAGTGCTCGGCAGGGAATCGTCAGCCGCATCTTTCCGAGCTGTGCATTTACATACATATGCACACACACTATATTAGTATACATTAGAAGCACACATATTGCTTTTTAACATGATCAGGGAAGAACACTCATGAGAGGTGAAAAAGTCATAGCAGGTGTTCCAGAAGTATATTTTCAGTAGATTTGTTTGTTGTATTTAAAGCTTTAAGTGTTTTAAAGCTTAAAGTACCTGTTTCAAGTGATTTTAATAAAACATGAAAATATTTATCAGACAATTTGGGAAAATTAGCTTAGAAAAAAAGGTGACTTTAGCCAAAAGGTGAGTAGTTTGCATCCCTGCTTGATAAACCTTACAACTGAATAATACTTGATTATACTATAGTATAGTATTCCTGAATTGCTGGTTTGTGATCTATTCTCCATCACTGAAATTAACTGAATTATAATGAACACAATACAGAAAGTCAGAATCTCATATCCAAGGCTCAGTGAAAAGCAGAATTTCATTAATATGAAAAAATTATCAATGTTATCTTTTCTAAAGAAAGGTTACAAGGTTGAACAGAAACCCTTTGCAAAGAAAAAATTTCTTTATTCAGGACTGAAGGTCCATTTCATACCGGACAGAGCAAGGACACTCGCAGGCTAGTGGTGGCAATCTCACTGTCAGGGTCGGCAGTAAGCTTTTCTTTGACTGAAGAAGAAGCACAGGACACACAACCCATCAAAGCTTTCAAACACCAATTATAATGTCATTTTCACAGGTTACCATTCACTTCACTTGAATGGCTCTAAGGCCACTTTATACGTTTTGCTTGAAAATGCATTAATTTGCTACGATTATGTCTCACATCCATGCTGGAATGGTGTTTTCTTCCACCAAAAAGACTTTGGAAAACACTATTTACAACCACATACTTTGGAAAACGATGAATTTAGAAAACTGAAAACATTGTTTTCAAACGAAAACAGATTTGTGTGGACGTTGCCTTAAACCCCCCCATGTTCAAACCCAGTGCAAAAAAAGTTGTAAAAGTTATTTACAATATTCACTGACATTCAATACCTCCACACATGGGTAAAAAGCAGCAAAATTTACAAGAATAGTTGCAGGTGCTAAATGGGAGCAAACATGTTTTAGAATAATGTTGAAGAATAAAATGCATACATTTCTCTTTTTTTAAATAAATAACTAAGGATGCAGAATCTCACACTTGTTTGGGTAATATTCAGCCTTGTAAGGGCCCAAAAAAACAATTCACCTGTTATAGCTCAGAGTAAACTTACTGAGTGCTCTAGAGTGGTCTGGGTTTCTAATGCCTTTCGACCGTAGTCTCTGTAGCAAAACAGTGGAGGACTGCTGTCGGACCAGGTAAACTGCCATAGAGTAACTCTGAATGGACAACACAGTGCTTATTAGAAACCCATTCTGAGCACCATGATGATGGTATTTCAGTTTTAGACGTCAAATCAAGAAGCCCTCTATCATTTTAAATACAGATTCAAAGGCAGAAGCATTTATTACCCTCCCAATTTCTGACGTCCATGACACAACGATGGTGTTGGGGACTGTTGTAGACAATCTAACCAAGGAGGTAATGTTGATGGGTCTGCTCGGTCGCTTTGGCTCCACTCCATTTTTAGTTGGAGGAAGGTATCCCTAAAACAACAACAAAAAAGCAACAAGTTACACAGCCATCATATGAACCAACAGAACTTTTAAATTATAAAAAGAACGGTTTGTAAACACTCTTCTACAAAAACCCATGTCAAATTACCTGTTTTCAAATTAGGTTTGTTTTAGTTGCACACTTAATAGGCGGTTGGCAGTGACAACTAGAATATTCTGCAAACTCTATCATACTTTTTAAATACAAAAAAATATAGTTATATGCTATTCTTTGCCTCTAACTACAGAATTTATCATAAATTAGAAAATAGCCTGCTGATTTGTGACTGAAAACAAAGCCAGACTCACAGGGAGGTTACAGGGTTTTCCATTCACTTTCACACAAAGGTTGGGTGGGAAATGGTCTTCCTGAGGACAACTTGTCTCTGATAAGCAAAACCTGAAGAACATGCATTGAGATTCCTTTAGGAATATGTGGGAAAGATTTCAAAGACTCTCAGAAACCAAAACAAAAGAAAGATGGAGGTATGTTATCTTCAGCACAGACAATCAGAAACTAGACACAACACATTAAAATATGTAATTGACCTGTTTTTCAGTGACATCACTTTTTCCTCGCAGCCGCCATATTTGTGACAATCAGAAGAAGGAAACAATGGCGGTGAATGGGTAACAACCGTGAATCTATATCAAGAAAAACCTGGCTTTTTATCCATGCCAAGTCTCAGAAAATGTGTATACAGGACTGAAGACAGCACAAATATTGTCAAATGTGACATTAATATATGATATAAACTATACATTTCATATGCTAGTGAGTCTGATGAGTGACCGGCGAGTACACACGCCTACTGGTACGTCATCATAAACATCTCTCATTGAGAAGTTACAAATGTTTGTGTTGTTTTCTTGTCTGATTTGGTCACAATATTACGAAACGTCAGTGATGCTCCTATCTGTATGAATGTAAGAGTTGCTTTTAACTCCTGAAGAATACACAGAAAGCAACCGAGGCATGTATATTAGTGTATATTACTAATATGTTTACATTGTAGCCTGTTGGTGCATATAAAGTCTGTGCTTTATAATCCTATGATGTGTCGTTTGACTTGCATTAGTAAATAACATATTAAACATTTACTATATATTGATATTATAGTGCTTTTTTGTTTATTTTTTGTTACATGACATACCTTTATATAGTCTGGATGTTATGAATGAAACATCATCCTATGTGCATATCCTGTTTAATTGTATCCAACCCGAATATTTTATACATATTACTGACACATGTACAGATAACTGACATGTCTGAATAAATGAGCAAAAATCCAACTATTTTTTTATCCATGCTCTCCTCCATCGTCACTGCTTGTCTTGAACGAAATGAAGTCGTGTCACTAGAAAGATATAACAAAAATGTTGTTGCTTTTGTTGCATCCCACAGCGCAGCACACTGAGGGTATTTGGAATTTTGGCCACAAACATGGTAGCGCGGTCAAAGTGACATCACATGAAACAGGTCAATATTCAACGGCATGCATATTACTTCCAAAAAAAAGATTGCTCTTTGGAAATGTTAAATAGAACATAATACATTATAACAAGATATTGTAATAACACAAAACAATAACAAATAAATGCAGCCAAAAAAAGAAAGTACACTCTTGTGATTAAGTATTTATTTAGCTTTTCTCTTCCAGACATTGTTTTGTAGATGTTCAGGTTGAATAATAATTTTATGATTATTATACCTTAGCTGTACTTGAACAGTGAAGTCACATTTGGTCCCAGAGATGTCCCTGTCGAGACAAGAGGGTGGGAGAGAGAAGGAATGTGTGATAGAGAGTGTAGGACAGAAAAGCATACCAAACATTCTGCAGGACTGCTTAGGCACGTTTGAAGCACCAAAACCCTTTGATAAGCACTAGTATAGCACTATGGCCTTCTATGTTGATTCAAGAGGAAGGTTTATAACATTACATGATCAATTGTTTGACAGTCATTTTAAATTCAGCAGCTTTTCAGTTCCGATGATGAAACTGGCTAAAGTAACTTATTTATTCCAAGATCAAAATTAGTTGGGACATTACAGTGTCAAACTATGTCATACAATATCCCTCCCCACACTTACATTGAACTGCTGATCTGTTGAACTTGCTGAGGCGTTAGTGCAAACGCAAAACACGTTTCCTGAAATCTTTGACTGTTGTCGGAGGCTGTAAAACAAAACAAGTGAGGAGACGATTGGGAAAGACAGGGAATTAGAGCACCACTAACATAACACTATAAAATCCAGCCATAAGTGATAAAACTTGAAGGACAACAGCTCTTGGAAGGAAAGGTTTCCCCAGACTGAGTTGGAGCTGGTGACAGACTGAGAAATGTAAATGCCGCTAGTGTTACACAATGGCTACATTTGTGCATTTTCATAACATATACTTGAAATAAATTAAAATTCATTAAAATGCTAAAGCTCAGAATGTCTCTCTTTTTCAAGATTTTAATCTTTGTGAGGGTACACTGTCTTCTATATTTCATGGCAGCATCCTTGACCGAGCAATGAATGAGATAATGTTTGAAATTAAACTTTACTTAGCAGCTTCATGAAAAATCCAGCAGGAAGTTAATTATCTCAAATCGATAGCAATGCAACGTCTCAGATACAGGGCTGCTGGCACTTTTCTTTGGATCAACCTGAAATGCTTGTAGTCAAGTATAAAGCCAAACTGTATAACAGAGCCAAAAATAACCCTGGCTTACATAATCCAATCCCCTCAAATGAAGCAAGGGGTTTAGGAGTGAGAGAGAGATAAGAGGGCGCTCTATCTGCACCTCTAACTCAATGACAGAGACCTTTGACTGAAATGAGAGGTGCGATTTTCTCTGACTACTTGAGTAACCATGTGGAGAGGCAAATCTATTCCACTTGAAGGGGATAGTTTAACAGTGAGAAGCTGGAAGATGATTAATCTTTACTCTTCAGGAAGGAGGCAGTGAGCCAATTCTCTGGTGCACAAAAGACTCATCAACACCTGGAAACACTGGTTGCTCGCTCAACTCACAATTCAATTCAAATTCAGCAATTATTGTTATTACAGTGCAAGATATTTCAATAAGAGGGGGCTTGAACTAGATATGTAAGGACCATTGTGTTTCCTGGAAGTCATATGCAATGAAGAGTTGCTTCAGAAGCAATTTAATTTTAGAGGGTCATAGAAACTGCATAGAAAAATGCAGTTATTACTTCGCAATTTGCACTCAAACTGAACTCTGCAAGAGTGCTTATAGAAAAAGGAAACCTGAAATAAGGTAACTTGGCTCGACATTCCAAAATTAGCTAAGCCGTGGATAAAAACTAGTCTTGATTCAAACTGCAACATGGTCCCCAGCAACACATGGAAACATTGCATAATTTTTTTAAAGACTCAAACAGCGTGTTCAGCCTAACTGGTTCCTTGATTTTGGGTTCCAACTTTTGCAGTCATGCCTCTTGAAAGGATAATGAAAGAATGAGTGACTTGCACTTAAAAAATGAAAATAATTTAAAAAATGTTCCAAAGAGAGAGGACTAAGTTATGTTATCCAAACATCTGAAAATCAAGACCAAAACCAGCGAAAAGCAAGACACCTGTTAACAAAACTAAAAAATACACTGTTAAAAAGAGAACTTTAACACAGGAAAAATGGAAACGCTATTGATTGATTGATATATATAGATATATATATATATATATATATATATATATATATATATATATACACACACACTATATTGCCAAAAGTATTCACTCATCTGCCTTTAGACGCATATGAACTTAAGTGACATCCCATTCTTAATCCATAGGGTTTAATATGATGTCGGCCCACCCTTTGCAGCTATAACAGCTTCAACTCTTCTGGGAAGGATTTCCACAAGGTTTAGGAGTGTGTTTATGGGAATTTTTGACCATTCTTCCAGAAGCGCATTTGTGAGGTCAGACACTGATGTTGGACGAGAAGGCCTGGCTCGCAGTCTTCGCTCTAATTCATCCCAAAGGTGCTCTATCGGGTTGAGGTCAGGACTCTGTGCAGGCCAGTCAAGTTCTTCCACACCAAACTCGCTCATCCATGTCTTTATGGACCTTGCTTTGTGCACTGGTGCGCAGTCATGTTGGAACAGGAAGGGGCCATCCCCAAACTGTTCCCACAAAGTTGGGAGCATGGAATTGCCCAAAATCTCTTGGTATCCTGAAGCATTCAGAGTTCCTTTCACTGGAACTAAGGGGCCAAGCCCAGCTCCTGAAAAACAACCCCACACCATAAACCCCCCTCCACCAAACTTCACAGTTGGCACAATGAAGTCAGACAAGTACCGTTCTCCTGGCAACCGCCAAACCCAGACTCGTCCATCAGATTGCCAGATGGAGAAGCGTGATTCATCACTCCAGAGAACGCGTCTCCACTGCTCTAGAGTCCAGTGGCGGCGTGCTTTACACCACTGCATCCGACGCTTTGCATTGCACTTGGTGATGTATGGCTTGGATGCAGCTGCTCGGCCATGGAAACCCATTTCATGAAGCTCTCTACGCACTGTTCTTGAGCTAATCTGAAGGCCACATGAACTTTGGAGGTCTGTTGCGATTGACTCTGCAGAAAGTTGGCGACCTCTGCGCACTATGCGCCTCAGCATCCGCTGACCCCGCTCTGTCATTTTACGTGGCCTACCACTTCGTGGCTGAGTTGCTGTCATTCCCAATCGCTTCCACTTTGTTATAATACCACTGACAGTTGACTGTGGAATATTTAGTAGCGAGGAAATTTCACGACTGGACTTGTTGCACAGGTGGCATTCTATCACAGTACCACGCTGGAATTCACTGAGCTCCTGAGAGCGGCCCATTCTTTCACAAATGTTTGTAGAAGCAGTCTGCATGCCTAGGTGCTTCATTTTATACACCTGTGGCCATGGAAGTGATTGGAACACCTGAATTCAATTATTTGGATGGGTGAGCGAATACCTTTGGCAATATAGTGTATATACACACAGTAATATATAGGGCTGGGTATTGATAAAGATTTCCTGATTCAATTCCTATTCACAAGCTCTTGATTCGATTTTGATTCGATTCATATGGATTTATTTCAGTTATAATGTCCCTTTTGTTTACATATAAAATAAATTCTCTCCCAGCTAATGCTGTTAATTATACAGGGGACCTTTTAATTAGGTACATTTGGAAAATATTAATTTGACTAATTATATTTTATTTTTCATCATTTGTCACATTTTTGCTTTTTAAAAATGAACAAATAAAAGTATTTAATCAATAAATAACATATTTCATATATTATTTTTGTTACATATTTACTGTTAAATTGCATAATTTGTACTATTTACAAGTATTTACATTGATTGGTTGAAAACGTGGTAAAACCTGCACTGTCTCTTTAACAAAAAAAAAAAAAGCATTTCTGTAAACAGCGCCTTTAAATAAGCGCATGTTAACTAGAGAGGACTCGAATGGCTTTACCTCATCTGTGCAATGCATGATTAGAATTAAATGTTTTTTTGTAGTTGTTTTTGATCAACAACTTACTGTAAAGAACAGAAAGGGTATTAAAAGAGAGAGTATTCAATGACAAATGGGTTGCGTGGATCTCGTCTTGGACACACATTACACAAAACAGCTTCACTCTCAACACACTGTGAAAGAATCTCGCTGCTGAACAATTCACAGCTAAACTACACAATTACTGATGAGTGAAATGTAAACATTTACCAGCCAGTTGCCAAATATATTCACTTTAGTTGCATAGCGCGAAATTTGGTTGCAAATGCGAGTGATTTCCTCTCATTGTAGTGGAGGGTTGCTCATTGATTGAAAGATCGATCTTGGTATTTAAGAATCGATATCAAGATTGTTATCGCGATTAATCGAAAAACAATATTTTTACCCACCCCTAGTAATAAAGTGGAAAAATACAGTTGCGTGGACTCTTTTATGATGCTTTAATGGTGCTTTTTTGGGGGCATTTTTGAGCTTGATATCTCTTCACCATTTACTCTCATTATAAGTGGCTAGGATGAATAATGACAAAATATTCATTTCTGAGTGAACTATCCCTTTAACACAGCCTCTCAGGAACACTCTGTGCTAAATGACACATCCTTTCCATTGATATGCTCTTTTATTATTAGCATGAGCAGGACGACTAAATATAGAATGGATGGCCCTTGTCCAATCTGATAAGCCATAAATCACTTGGAAGAGCACCTTTATGTTCATATTGTTGGGGGAAGGGGAAGGCTTCAAGAGAGGCCCATGTTACTCACCTAAACTTGTGGGCTTGATCAGCTCATCAAGCACATCGTAGAAGGGCAGCCTCTGGAGCTTAACGTCTGGATGTACTGGGTGAAGGGCAGAAGGCAGGTGGGGTAGGCCCAGCTCGTGTTTTGGCCCAAGCAGTGCAACAGGTAGTAGAGAGGGTGAGCCATGCCTATTGAATCCCAGCTGGGTTAGGCCAGCGGGCAGGCCTGCAGAAGCCCCTCCAGAACTGGAGTGAATGCCAGTAAGTGAGAGGTCTGTCGGGGACACCATCTTTGTGGGGAAGCGCCGACGGTAGAGCTCCTTGATCTTCATTTGCACGGCAGGGCTGCAGCCGACTTTCAACAAGTGTAGCGCTTTGGTCAAGAGTTCATGTTTTCGTCCATGCTTGTTGCGGCCTGCATATCCCAGAAGAACCTGAAGCTCTGAGACACGGAGGCTCATCACCATTTGCTGTTTTTACAAAAGACAAGAAACAGAGTATTTATGTGACTGCCAAAAGCAATATTTAAGACAGCACAGCATCTAATTATCTTATAAAGCACATTATTATGGCAACTTCTACATTTATAACCGAACACAACTGTTTACTCTCTAATTCGCACATTAGACTATGTATTGGATTTTGTGTAGTTTGTGGGTAGTCTGTATATTGTACTATTTTTATCCTGTAGGCCTTTGCATTTAGATATTGTTAATTCTGTACATTGTGTATATTAGGTTCTCCTGTCTGTATACTATTGCATTGTGTGGACCACCCACCCAAGTTTTACATTACACTCCCCGTGACGACACGTATATATGGTGGAGTGACAAAATGGTTTGATTTGATCTGGGGGGGTATTTACACCTGGTCACTTCATGCGTTTTTGCTGATTGGATAGCTATCCGATCATGAAAAACCAAGTGTAAATGCCCTCAAACACGGATTTGAGACGGATATAAATGCGATCACTTAAACCACTTCTGGAGGTGGTTTGAGATGCATTCCAAACAGAACTCGGTCAAGTGTAAATGCATCTGGCTGTTCAAGCTACATATGTAAATTTTACTATGCCCGAACAGTGCTATGTCAGCATAGGGAAAACGTGAATCAAGCTGCAACAGACTATTTACATAGGGATTGAGTCACGAAATAAATATTAACAAATTATGAAACGGATGCATGTTGTAGGAGAGACAGAACTTTTTTTCTTCATTTATTTGATGCTGACGAAAACTGAAATTAAACACTGACAATGAGCACAGCTGATTCACAAAGACAGATCTTTGACAGTCCCGAGAGCAAAAATACACAGTGTGCAAACACATACAGTTGAAGTCAGTAGTTTACATACACCTTAGCCAAATACATTTAAACTCAGTTTTTCACAATTCCTGACATTTAATCATAGAAAACTTTCCCTGTCTTAGGTCAGTTAGGATCACTACTTTATTTTAAGAATGAGAAATGTCCCAATAATAGGAGAGAGATGATTTATTTCAGCTTTTATTTCTTTCATCACATTCCTAGTGGGTCAGAAGTTTACAGTTGTTAGTATTTGGAAGCATTGCCTTTAAATTGTTTAACTTCGGTCAAATGTTTTGGGTAGCCTTCCACAAGCTTCTCACAGTAAGTTGCTAGAATTTTGGCCCATTCCTCCAGACAGAACTGGTGTAACTGAGTCAGGTTTGTAGGCCTCCTTGCTCGCACACGCTTTTTCAGTTCTGCCCACAAATTTTCTATCGGACTGAGGTCAGGGCTTTGTGATGGCCACTCCAGTACCTTGACTTTGTTGTCCTTAAATAATTTTGCCCCAACTTTGGAAGTATGCTTGGGGTCATTGTCCATTTGGAAGACCCATTTGCGACCAAGCTTTAACTTCCTGGCTGATGTCTTCAGATGTTGCTTCAATATATCCACATAATTTTCCTTCCTCATGATGCTATATATTTTGTGAAGTGCACCAGTCCTTCCTGCAGCAAAGCACCCCCACAACATGATGCTGCCACCCACATGCCTCACGGTTGGGATGGTGTTCTTCGGCTTGCAAGCCTCACCCTTTTTTCTTCAAACATAACCATGGTCATTATGGCCAAACAGTTCAATTTTTGTTTCATTAGACCAGAAGACATTTCTCCAAAAAGTAAGATCTTTGTCCCCATGTGCACTTGTAAACTGTGGTCTGGCTTTTTTATGGCGGTTCTGGTTCTTCCTTGCTGAGCAGCCTTTCAGGTTATGTCGATATAGGACTGTTTTACTATGGATATAGATACCTGTCTACCTGTTTCCTCCAGCATCTTCACAAGGTCCTTTGCTGTTGTTCTGGGATTAATGAACGTGGTACCTTTGGGCGTTTGGAAATTGCTCCTAAGGATGAATCAGACTTGTGGAGGTCCACAATTGTTTTATGAGGTCTTGGCTGATTTCTTTCTCCTCAATTTGGAATGCCCAATTCCCAATGCACTCCAAGTCCTCGTGGTGGCGTAGTGACTCGCCTCAATGCGGGTGACGGAGGACGAATCTCAGATGCCTCAGCATCTGAGACCATCAACCCATGCATCTTATCACGTGGCTTGTTGAGCGCGTTACCGCGGAGACATAGCATGCGTGGAGGTTTCACGGCATCCACTGCGGCATCCACGCACAACTCACCATGCGCCCCACCGAGAGCGAAACACATTATAGTAACCACAAGGAGGTTACCCCATGTGACTCTACCCTCCCTAGCAACCAGGCCAATTTGGTTGCTTAGAAGACCTGGCTGGAGTCACTCAGCATGCCCTGGAGAGGCCCCTCTTAGCTGATTTCTTTTGTTTTTCCCATGATGTCAAGCAAAGAGGCATTGAGTTTGAAGGTAGGCCATAAAATACATCCACAGGTACACCTCCAATTCAGTCCACCTCCTATTAGAAGCTAATTGGCTAATTGTCTAAAAGCTTGACATAATTTTCTGGAATTTTCCAAGCTGCTTAATGGCACAGTTAACTTAGGATATAGTCAATTAAAAGTGAAACAATCTGTCTGTAAACAATTGTTGGAAAAATTACTCATGTCATGCACAAAGTAGTTGTCCTAAACGACTTGCCAAAACTATACTTTGCTAGTATTAAATCTGTGGAGTGGTTAAAAAATTGTATGTAAATTTCTGACTTCAACTGTAGATATGCACGCGGTTCAAAGTAACTTGGAACCAAATAATAAATCACATCTTTTAAATTTGCTGCCTGGCATTAAAGCAGTCATGGAAGTGAACTCTGTTTTATTTGCATATTGCATGGGAATTGAAGATCAGATTTTTTTCCGTTTGGTGGAGACACATTAATGTGGCAAAATGTAAATGGAATGAGCTTATTCAATCGGATAGTAATTCGATCAGTAAAAACACATGAAGTGACCAAGTGTAACTACCACCTAGGGTTAAATTTCAAACATTGCTCTTAAAAAGCTAAATTATTAAGCCTCAGATTTAGGAAATGACTAAAGACTAAAGCGTTCATCACACGTTTTTATTGAAAAAAAAAAAAACAAGCAGATTTTGCAACCTATTTCTAGACATTATAACAACTGGCAGACAAAGATCACAGTAACATTTACTTTTTTCTTAAACGTCAGTAAACCTTAGTCAAATTATTGTAGTGTGAATGTGCTTGTCTTTTAATGTAGTTCATTTCTATGATTCACACGCCGTATACACAATATAGGCTGGCTAGGACTAAATTAGCCTCAGGCTTAGTCTTAGACAAGCATTCATTATAAGCCAGATATATTATAAGCTGAGGATTGTTAGGCAATGTTATCATGCTGGCCACAAGGCATTAGTCAGTGAAAATACAATTAGGTTATTGCCAAATAAAGATCATATCAAATTTTGGAGGGAGAAATTTATTTTCTTTAGATTGTTTGAGCTTGGAAATTTGTATTATGTTGGAGACTGCCTAATTGTGTTGTTTACAATGCAAAACTATAATTTAAGATGGCCCTCATAAACACTAAGTTTGTTTTGGACTTGAGTTTGAACGTGTGTGCGGACATTCACACCTAGATGTGGGGATCAAAGCCACTTCTCATAGTGAGCAGAATTGCAGACTTTACCTCGCCTGGGATGTCGTTCTTGGATATTCTGAGACTAAAAAGGCATATGCTGATGGTAGCCAGCATTTGGATTCTATTAAAATCTATGGGCAGGCAGAGAGGTGAACCGGGTGAGATAGTGGGGGAGGGGTAATATAAAGCCTGAGCCTGGGCCAGTGAGCTTTCATAACAAAAGCAGTGAAGCACAGCTCCAGGGAAAACAAGAGAACCGCAGCACAGAGAGGCTCATATTTCTCAAACTCTGAGGGACCAGAGTCCCTTCCTCAGTTTACTGCCAAGTGCCAACTGGAATGTTCATACAAATACAGACACAAACACTCCTTATTAATTCTCCCTCAACACAAATAAACAGATTCACTGCTGTTGCAGACAAATAATGAGATCTTCACTCACATCCCATCATAGTGAGAAATAGCCTCCAATGTAAACCAAGAGGAGACATGTGGAGGCCCAGAAATTTGGTGGTTTAAGAAGAACCCATAACCAGGCCCACACAGAATCTGTGCAGATTTCTGCAGAATTGGATCAACCACCAAGTTTTACAAACCCTTGCATATCTCTTGTGTGTTTGCTTATTATGCTAACTAATTTAATTATGCTTTCAGCTATAAATAAACAAATATTCCTTAGTAGGACAGGACTGAGTAAAAATATCGATTTTCCTATGCAACGCAATCTTAATTTTAACAATCTCAATAGTTATTCTTAAATCCCAACTAAGATCGATCTTTTACTCTTTGTACAACCCTCTACTACAATGAGAGGAAATCGCTCGCATTTGCAACTACATTTCAAGCTATACAACTAAGAATGTACAGACTATCATTTGAAAGCAGTGGCAGCATTTGTTCGACACTTGAGGGGATTTTCCACTACACGGTATAACTCGACTCGACTCTTTTTAGGGGTTTTCCACTGTGGATAGTACCTGGTACTTTTTTTAGTACCACCTCGGTCGAGGTTCCAAGCGAGCCGAACCGATACTAAATGTGACGTCAAAACCCTGCAGATCACTGACTGGTCAGAGAGAATCGTCACTACCAGCGTCACTGGATTTGCGACACAGGACATCAACCCGCTAGTTTTAAAGTTAGCAACAGCAATAGCAGTATCATTTGTTCAAGCGACTTTCAAATTGTAAAAAGAAATGGCTGTGTGCAAAACCATGCCGTGGTCAATAAACGAGGTGCAGTCTCGTTAGCGACGAACGAAACGACGCGAAACGAAAAAGTATTTCAGGAAGTGTCTCAGCTGTTGGCCGCACACGGCTACAACCAGACCTACCAACAGTGTAGGAAAAAGTTAAAAAAAAAAATAAATAAATTTAAAAGTGACTACAGAACCATCAAGGACCACAACAGCCGGAGTGGTTCAAACAGAAGAAAGTGGAAGTGGTTCGACCAAATGGACGCTATCTATGGCAATAGACCGGCGAGCAATGGGAGGGAGAGTGCCCTGGACTCGGCGTTGTTGGAGTCCACAATGGAGGATGGTACGTTTTGTTACGTTAACTATATTCTACTTGAGAGCTTCACTTTATTTAGTTGACCAGCTACTGGAAAGCTTGCTTCTAAAACAACCAGGCCAATTTAACTGTTACACTTGTGTAAAATCACCATGCAACAACTGCTTTATGCAGCATAATGAGCTAATAGCTAACAGCTAGTGGTCATGTTATTGTTTATGGTCAGTAATGTTTGTGTCACATTTAAGATGATGTCACGGCAGTAGAGGTGGCGCAACTATGACGATCAGCCTATAATCCCACCCACGTTGAGGCTGCACTAAACTGCAGTGGAAAAGCAAGCTCAGAAATGTAAAGCAAGCAGAGTCGAGTCGAACCGTAACGTGCAGTGGAAAAGTGCCATTGGTGGCACCAGCACCTCAATTGGTAGCACCGGTGGGGGGAGGGGGTCTGTGGCCCACAAAATGAAAAAGGTAATTACAGAAACTAATAATAAAAGTGATATATTTATTATATTACAAAAATAAGTGTAATCACCAAAAATATTGCATATTTTACCCCACTGAAATGCTCATTCATTTTTAAGGCATTCATTTTGTGTTGGTATGCAGATGTAAATTTACTGGTGTCAACAACAGGAAGGTTTTCTATAACATCTAAAAGAGGTAAAAAAAGTTAACACCTAATTTATTTAGGGTTAAATAATTCTGTCAGTACAACTCAATTTGGACTCCTTTCATCAGGCTCGTTAATTCAAGTTCAGTAATCTCTTAGAAATATGACGGCAAACAAAACCAGTCATATTTTCCTAAGTTTTTATTAAAAACGTATATCTTTTGAATGCATTGTCAGCTTTATAAGAAAACTGGTGTGCATAATTGATATCACGTCCTGAAGGTACCTAAGCAGTTTGGAGACAGCGTCACCTATAGTTAAAAAGATAACTAACTGTTCTGTGTGCTGAATCTGATCTTGGCATGTCTCTTTGCAATCAGTCAGCAAAGTCAACTGAGTGACACAGTGTATAGTTCAGAAGGCCATGTGTTCGATTTCCACCTAGGCAAGTCATCTGGATTGATTTCTGTTGTACTGGAGCTCTTTGTATTGTGCTTACTGAATGGCTGCAGGGCTAATCAAATTTTGACTTTCCTCTTTGTTGAAAAGTTAAATCAATATGAAACTGATCATGGTAACCATTGTGTTTGGCTGTGCTTACTGTCAGCTTGGTATGTCCCTTCGGTGGCTGTCAACCAGGTGGCAGCATGATGCAGTGGATTGTGCACAAAGATATAATATGTAAAGGTATAGGTTCGAACCCTGCTTAGGATGACTGGCAAACCAGTTTGCACTAAGAAACCAAAAATCAAAAACTTAATAACTACAGACCTGTCGCCCTGACCTCTGTGGTCATGAAATCATTTGAGAGACTGGTTTTGGCCCACCTGAAGAACATCACTGGACCCTTTCTAGATCCCCTTCAATTTGCTTATCGACAAACAGGTCTGTGGATGATGCAGTCAACATAGGATTGCATCATATCCTGCAACATCTGAACAGATCAGGGACATATGCAAGGATCCTTTTTGTGGACTTCAGTTCAGCTTTCAACACCATCCCAGGTATTCTCCGGACTAATTTACACCAACTCTCTGTTCCCACATCTATCTGTCAGTGGATTACCAGCTTTTTGACGGACAGGCAGCAGCTTGTGAGACAGGGGAAACTCACTTCTAGCACCTGTACAATCAGCACTGGTGCCCCCAGGGATGTGTGCTCTCCCCACTGCTCTTCTCCCTCTACACCAACGACTGCATTGCCAAGGACCCCTCTGTCAAGCTCCTGCAGATGACACCACTGTCATCGGCCTCATCCGAGATGATGATGAGTCTGCATACAGTAGGGAGGTTAAACAGCTGGCTGTCTGGTGCAGTCAAAACAACCTTGAGCTGAACACACTCAAAATGGTGGAGATCATTGTGGACTTTAGGAGAAACACCCCAACACTGACCCCCCTCACCATTCTAAACAGCACTGTGGCAGCAGTGGAGTCATTCAGGTTCCTGGGCACTACCATCTCACAGGACCTGAAGTGGGAGACCCACATTGACTCCATTGTGAAAAAGGCTCAGCAGAGGTTGTACTTTCCTTCGCCAGCTGAGGAAATTCAACTTGCCACAGGTGCTGCTAATACAGTTTTACTCAGCAGTCATTAAGTCTGTCCTCTGCACTTCAATAACTGTCTGGTTTGGTTCAGCTACGAAATCAGACATCAGAAGACAACAAAGGACAGTTCAGAATGCTGAGAGGATTATTGGTTGCCCCCTTCCCCCCCCTTCAAGAACTATACACTTCCAGAGTGAGGAAAAAGGCTGGAAAAATCAATCTGGACCCCACTCACTCTGCCCACTATCTTTTGGAACTGTTGCCTTCTGGCCGACGCTTCAGAGCTCTGAGCACCACAACTGTCAGGCACAGGAACAGTTTTTTCCCTCAGGCTATCCATCTCATGAACAGTTAAATTGAGCAATAGCTATGTGCAATACACAGTTTAGTCTTATATTTATCCAACACATCCAACCTCTTCTGCCATTACATTCCTCTGGAGAAAAAAAAAAAAAAACATTTGCAGTGTACATAACAGATTTGTATTTGCACTGTACATAACAGATTGTATTAGATTTGCACTACCCATGTGTATGTGTGTGTGTGTCTGTACGTATGTGTATAATTCGTTTTATTATTATTATCTATGTTATAGGTTATTATTATTATTATTATATATTAGTTTTTTATTATTATCTATGTCTTGCTGCTGTTTTTGTATTGTTGTACGCTGGAAGCTCCTATCACCAAGACAAATTCCTTGTATGTGTAAGCATACATGGCAATAAAGCTGATTCTGATTTGCAATACAATACATAGCCACTTTGTGGGACCTATGGGTCCTGTAGGCCATTTAGGTGCTTGGCCCCGTAATTGGTGCTCACAGCTATTTTACTATTTTGCATTTGCCCTTTTGAAAATGTATATATATATATATATATATATATATATATATATATATATATATATATATATATACACACACATACATACACACATACACCAATCAACCACAACATTAAAACCACCTGCCTAATATTGTGTAGGTCCACCTCGTGCCGCCAATGCAGTGCCAACCTGCATCACAGAATAGCATTCTGAGATGCTATTCTTCTCACCACAATTGAACAGAGCTGTTATCCGAGTTACCATAGACTTTGTCATCTCGAACCAGTCTGGCCATTCTCTGTTGACCTCTCTCATCAACAAGGCGTTTCTGGCCAAATTTCCGAGATCATCCGAATAAGACCTTGCGTTACACGAGGTGAGGAGTAAAGGAAGATTTTCTTGGAAAAACCACAGCATTTTCTTGTTCCCAGACTTCGCGAATTTGACAAGAGAGAAACGTGATCGATTCAAGGAATGCAAGAAACTTTTACATCAATGGAAGGTCGCTTTTGCATTGATATTTCCGGCCAAATTGAGAATAGATGCTAAGGATAGCCGTAAAACATTCACATGCCCACAGCAAGCGATGTCCTTCATAAAGTCAATGGAGTAAGTCATCTTGTGGTATTCACGTTGCAGCCGAGTGGACCGGCTCACTGAATATTCACTTGACTGTCTGAGGAATCTAAGCGCTTTTTTTTGTGCTGGTTCCGCCTAGCGGCCGGAGTTTATTTTGTAGAGTAACACATCCTCAGGACAGTTTTATGGATGAGTCTACAAGCTCTTTTTACTTATTCCTCCTATTGGCTGGAGTTTGGTTTGTGGAGTATTTCTTGCAAGACATTGGAGTGATTAAGTCATTTGTTGCACTCATGTTGCAGCTGAGTGGACCGGTTCAATGAACATCCGCTTGACTGTTTGGGGAATCTGCGGGCTCTTCTTGTGTTGGTTCTGCCTAGCGGCTGGAGTTTATTTTGTAAAGTAACACAACTTCAGGACAGTTTTATGGATGAATCTACACACTCTTTGTGTTTATTCTGCCTACTGGCTGGAATTTGTTTTATAGATTATCTTTTGCTATGTAATTCTGCCTAGAATGCAATTTGTATAGAAACACTGGACTTGAGCAATCCGATGGCAAAGTTGTCGCGGGGGTTCTCGTAGGTGTACATGGACTGTTTGAGTATGGAGGGATGGACGCCAGTTTGCGCTGTCATGTGCGGGGTTAATGCGCACATTTTTCTTTTTTCTGTTTGTTTTGTTCCGGGGGAAGTTCGGGTTTTGATTGTCGCACTAATGTTGGAATGTGGTCTGTATAATCTTATTTTTGACACACAATCTATTTTTCTTATATGTCAAAATGTCAAATGTTAATATGAGTGGATTGTCTCTCTCCACATGGAATGTGAATGGGTTGGGGCGCCCCATAAAAAGGAAGGAAGGTTATTTCTCTTCTTAAGCGCAAGAAATATGATATAGTGTTTCTCTAAGAAACGCACCTTTCTCGGCAAGAAGCTGAAACATTTGGCAATATATGGGGTCGGCATTTTTTTTTATAGTGCCGGCTCGTGTAAGAGCAGGGGAGTCATTACGCTGATTAGTAAACATCTACAATTCAAACAGATTAAAGATAAATTAGGAAGAGTCATTATTGTTTTAGCTGAAATTCAGGGATAAAGTCTTATTTTGGCTAATATTTATGCACCTATATTTTGATGGACTCAGTCCTTGATCATAGTGAAGCAAAAGTGTGCAAGCCCCCTAGAACAACATTGATGCTTCACAGGATGTGTAAAAATCTTGGTCTTACAGATATTTGGAGACTTTTGAACCCATCTGGTAGGGACTATACATTTTTTTCATCAGTCCATAAGATTAACTCTAGAATAGATTTTTTTTAATATATATATATATATATATATATATCATCTAAGTCTCTCATTTCATCTGTTCATTTCATTTTCTCAATTGGAAACATTTTAGTCTCAGATCACACCCTGGTGTGTTCTGAAGTGTTGCCTCATGAAGAAAAGAAAATCATATAGTTGCCGCTTTAATGTATCCCGTTTGCAAGATCCTGAATTCCAACAAATGCTAAAGGCTGAAATCAATGTCTATATGGAGACCAACTGGTCCTCATTATCCTCTGTGGGTGTGGTTTGGGAGGCCCTTAAGGCAGTTGTTAGGGGTGGATCATACAGTATGCCGCATTCACCAAAAAATCCAAAGCACAAGAACTCGTGGAATTGGAAGGGAATATTTTTTTTTATGATTAACATTTTTATTGATTCCTGCATCGAACACAGAAAAACAAAACATAAATACACGGAATCAACATTTAACTCCCACTACCACCCCTCCCCAACTCCACCCCGACCCTCAACAAACAACCCTATGGTCACACATGAGCATATACAAGAGAAAAAGCAAACAAAAACAAAACAAACACATAAAAATCACACACATTAACAACTACCCCTCTCTCTCCACTGTTCCATCCCGTGAACCCTCCAAGAATGACAAATATCTGCCCCATTTCCCAACAAACATATCCAAATTCCCCAGTCTTCTATATGACCCTTCTTCGAAAGCCACCATCCTCCCCATCTCCGAGCACCACTTCTGAAATGGGGGCACTCCAGCCGACTTCCAACCCCTTAAAATCACTTGTCTGGCGATCATAACACTGGTTAGGACCCAATTTTTTATATGTTTATTCCCTATATTAATGACCGTCCCATCACCTAAAATAAAGAGTCTGGGGAAAAATGAAATTTGAGTGCCCAAAACGTCACATATAAAACTCTGAATCTTCAACCAAAATTCTTGGATTTTAACACACCCCCAAAAAAATGGGTTGTGTCTCCATCTTCTGATTGGCATTGCCAGGAGCTGGGTGCGTCTTTAAGACCAAGCCTATACAATCTAAAGGGGGTCCAACAGAATATTGGAAGGGAATATTAAAAGTGCCGAGGCAGAGTTGAAGCAGCAAATGTCATCTAATGGCCTCAGAGAATTGACCCGAATGTTAATATGAATATTTTAGAGAATTGACCCGAATGTTGAAATACAGATATAATACTATTTTGTTGACAGTCATACTTTGAGTCAGGGGAGTCTTTTTCTACCATTCCCTCAGTGAAATCTGCTGGTGGTGAAATATTTACCTTGGCCACTGATATTAATAATGCTTTTAAAGAATTCTATCTTGATCTTTATAGTTCCACATCTTCGTCTAATGAAGCGGATACTAGAAACTTTGTGGAACCATTAGAATTTCCTAAACTGTTGGCTGAGCAAAAAAATTATCGATTCGGAGATAACCTTGGAGGAGCTTGGCGAGGTAATTATGGCCTTGCCTCTAGGCAAGGCTCCGGGGCCAGATGGCTGAATTTTTTTAGATCTTATGCTACAGAACTGGCTCCACTTTTGCTAGAAGTTTATACAGAATCATTAAAGAATGGAAAGCGTCCACCAACCATGACACAATTTACGTCCAATTTCCCTGAACCAGCTAGACGTTAAAATATTGTCAAAAATTTTGGCTAACCGATAACATAAAGTTATGACTTCTCTTATACATATAGATCAGGTGGGGTTTATTCGGGGCTGTAGCTCTTCTCATAACATTAGTCGTTTCATCAATATCATGTGGTCAGTGCCGAAAAGGCGTTTGATATGGTAGAATGGGATTATCCTTTTAAGATTTTGGAAATGGATGGGTTCGGGAATCCTTTTATTGGATGGACTGAGTTACTTTATAGACACCCTGTAGCAGCGGTACAAACAAATGGATTAATTTCAGATTATTTTACTCTGGATAGGGGCACTCGGCAGGGCTGCCCTCTTTCCCCTTTATTGTTCTGTCTTGCCCTGGAACCATTAGCAGCCGCGATAAGAAAGGAGGATGATTTTCCAGGGGTGATGGCGGGAGGTGTGGCACATAAGCTTTTGCTTTGCGCAGTTGATATTTTATTATTCATCTCCGACCCCTCTAGATCTATGCCTTGCCTCCACAGAATTATTAATTACTTTTCTTTCTTTTTTTTTTATTTTCTCCCCTTTTCTCCCCAATTTGGTATGCCCAATTCCCAATGTGCTTTTAAGTCCTCGTGGTGGCGTAGTGACTCACCTCAATCGGGATGGCGGAGGACGAATCTCAGTTGCCTCCACATCTGAGACCGTCAATCCGCGCATCTTATCACGTGGCTTGTTCAGCGTGTTACCGCGGAGACGTAGCACATGTGGAGGCTTCACGCTATTCTCCGCGGCATCCGCGCACAACTTAGCACACGCCCCACCTATAGCGAGAACCACATAGCAACCACGAGGAGGTTACCCCATGTGACTCTACCCTCTCTAGCAACCGGGCCAATTTGGTTCCTTAGGAGACCTGGCTGGAGTCACTCAGCACACCTGTTTTGCTTAAGATAGGAGAGGATTTTTCTTATGCTTAATTACATGGTTACATCCCGATGTGTTCCAAGAAATAATTTTTGTGAATCCCATAATATATCTCTTGGTTATAAATTATTGTTCATATAAAGAGTAGTCTATATACATTTTAAACAGTGTGTTGTCTCCATCAATATAGCTATGCTTGTTGTATACAGTTGTAAAGTCTAAACCAAAACCATCAATATGCACCCAGTAAGTAAGGTGAGATAACACAAACGGAATATAAAAAAAAAAGAAAAAGAAACAAATCCCAACCCCCCCACAACCCAACCTACACGAGAAGGCTGTATCCCTGTACCATTATGCTCCCGATATGATGACCCTCTCATTATTACCCGGTAATCTATTACCCTGTGGAAACCTCCCGATTATCAAACATATAACAGTGAACCTAAAACACCTTAACTAAAATAAGTAACGAATATTGAAAAGGTATATCTAATTCAGAGCATTTAAACAGTTGGTATTAAGACCCATTAACAGTCTAGTGGCAGATAGAGAAGAGAGAGAGAAAATGAAAAAAAAAATATTTGACAAGGTAGTACCTCTGAGATATATTCTGTCCAAAATTCCTGTACACAGTTTTTGTCATGAACATTCCCCTAGTTAGTAACAGTAAAAATTACGTGTCTCCTTTATGTAGAAATCTCTGAGACTGACAGGTCTGGTCATTTTAGTACTAATGCAGTCTCACTTTTCCTTCTGAGCAAGCACCTGTTTCTCATAAAAGACATTTGCTTCGTCCGGGGTCTTGAAGATGAGGTTCTCTCCCTTAAACATAACTTTGAGGCGTGCGGGGTACAGCAGACGAAACCGAATGCCCTCCTGATACAGAGCTCGTTTCACTGGGTTAAACGTGGCGCGTTTTTTAGCAAGGGCGGTGCTCAGATCGGGATAGACCCTCAGCGTATTCCCCTTGAACTTCACCTCATGCTGTCTGGCCCATCTCAAGGCAAGCTCCCGGTCACGATAACGGTGAAAACACAGCACAAAGGCTCACGCAGGCTTACTCGCTATAGGTTTGGGTCCAAGAGAGCGGTGCGCTCTGTCCAGCGGTGGTAGGCTTGTGAATACCTCAGCCATTGCTTCAGCCATCAGCTCTGAAACGAATACGGTGGGGTCTTTGCCATCCGCGCTCCCCTCAGGTACATTCAGTATGTGCAGATTAGATCTGTGCAATCTATTCTCCAGATCATCTAGACGTTCCAATAACAAACTGTTTTGAGCTTTAAGGGAGCTGATTTTAGATTCATCCGCAATGAGACGCTCAAAGTTTTCACCTGCTATGGTTTCTGATGATGTCAGTCGACTCTGAAAAGAGTTTACCATGTCACATACAGCATCCACCGAGGTTTGAAGTGGTTTTGCAGAATTTAATATCAGGGCAGCCATGTCCACCTTGAGAATTTCACGTTGTTTAAATAGTTCAGAAATAAGTTGCATCATAGACAGAGAATCGTCCAAGTTTCCCTCCACATCTTGATTTTCATCTTGAGAAGCAGCAGCTGCCATGCTCGCTAGTTTGCTAGCTATGCTAGCCTTTTTCGACTGCGAGGCAGCACTTTTCTGTTTAGGGTTACTCATTGTGCACAGAATAGTTGTTTAATTGAGTTTAAAATGTCTGTTAAAGTGAAATTCACTGCAAAAGGTGTATATATACAGGTGCATCTCAATAAATTAGAATGCCCTGGAAAAGTTCATTTATTTCAGTAATTCAACTCAAATTGTGAAACTCGTTTATTAAATAAATTCAATGCACACAGACTGAAGTAGTTTAAGTCTTTGGTTCTTTTAATTTGGATGATTTTGGCTCACATTTAACAAAAACCCACCAATTCACTATCTCAAAAAATTAGAATATGGTGACATGCCAATCAGCTAATCAACTCAAAACACCTGCAAAGGTTTCCTGAGCCTTCAAAATGGTCTCTCAGTTTGGTTCACTAGGCTACACAATCATGGGGAAGACTGCTGATCTGACAGTTGTCCAGAAGACAATCATTGACACTCTTCACAAGGAGGGTAAGCCACAAACATTCATTGCCAAAGAAGCTGGCTGTTCACAGAGTGCTGTATCCAAGCATGTTAACAGAAAGTTGATTGGAAGGAAAAAGTGTGGAAGAAAAAGATGCACAACCAACCGAGAGAACCACAGCCTTATGAGGATTGTCAAGCAAAATCGATTCAAGAATTTGGGTGAACTTCACAAGGAATGGACTGAGGCTGGGGTCAAGGCATCAAGAGCCACCACACACAGACGTGTCAAGGAATTTGGCTACAGTTGTCGTATTCCTCTTGTTAAGCCACTCCTGAACCACAGACAACGTCAGAGGCGTCTTACCTGGGCTAAGGAGAAGAAGAACTGGACTGTTGCCCAGTATTCCAAAGTCCTCTTTTCAGATGAGAGCAAGTTTTGTATTTCATTTGGAAACCAAGGTCCTAGAGTCTGGAGGAAGGGTGGAGAAGCTCATAGCCCAAGTTGCTTGAAGTCCAGTGTTAAGTTTCCACAGTCTGTGATGATTTGGGGTGCAATGTCATCTGCTGGTGTTGGTCCATTGTGTTTTTTGAAAACCAAAGTCACTGCACCTGTTTACCAAGAAATTTTGGAGCACGTCATGCTTCCTTCTGCTGACCAGCTTTTTAAAGATGCTGATTTCATTTTCCAGCAGGATTTGGCACCTGCCCACACTGCCAAAAGCACCAAAAGTTGGTTAAATACCATGGTGTTGGTGTGCTTGACTGGCCAGCAAACTCACCAGACCTGAACCCCATAGAGAGTCTATGGGGTATTGTCAAGAGGAAAATGAGAAACAAGAGACCAAAAAATGCAGATGAGCTGAAGGCCACTGTCAAAGAAACCTGGGCTTCCATACCACCTCAGCAGTGCCACAAACTGATCACCTCCATGCCACGCCGAATTGAGGCAGTAATTAAAGCAAAAGGAGCCCCTGCCAAGTATTGAGTACATATACAGTAAATGAACATACTTTCCAGAAGGCCAACAATTCACTAAAAATGTTTTTTTTATTGGTCTTATGATGTATTCTAATTTTTTGAGATAGTGAATTGGTGGGTTTTTGTTAAATGTGAGCCAAAATCATCACAATTAAAAGAACCAAAGACTTAAACTAATTCAGTCTGTGTGCATTGAATTTATTTAATACACGAGTTTCACAATTTGAGTTGAATTACTGAAATAAATGACCTTTTCCATGACATTCTAATTTATTGAGATGCACCTGTATATATGAAAGGAAATAATCAGGAGACCGTCTGTTCTGCTGCGTTCTCCTACATCGCCACACCGGAAGTCCACAATGAGTTTTTGATGATGTGCATATTTGGTAACACTTTTGTAACCATAATTAGTGTTTCTGTAATGCTGTGGAAATAATGCCAATCTTGGGTACTGTATGTATTATTCTTGTTCAATAAAAAATATTGCTAAAAAAATAAACTCTTATTTAGCACTATATTTACTCAATTTAAAAAAAAAAACTAAAAAATATTGTTTTTTAAATGGTAGATAGCAGTTTCTTCTGATTTCTGTTTAGTCATCAAATTTTCATAATTTATTTGTACATGAAGAAATAGTTAATATATTAGGAAGAAGGAAATAACAGCACACACAGTAGTCCAGCAACCATGGATGACATGTCCACGTTAGCAATCGCAGTTACTCAACAAATATTGAATCAAACCAATTGTACATAAGTGCATAGTAAATAAGACATACTTATAGCACACGTGAAGCGCATTTACCTTGGGCTGCATCCGAAAATGTAGGCAGCTGACTTGTTACCTTGCTGCCTAATCAGTTAATGGCTTAACTGACATCTGTTTTGAATGAATGTAACTCTTAAGGAAACTGGTTTCCGAACAGTTTGAAAAGCACCTTATTTTCATCATACCTCCGTATACAGCATTTTCCTGGCTTCGGACGCAGCCTTGAAGTTGCACTCATGCGCTCATGCAGATCCAGTGCGAGCAACAATCTCCTGACAGTTTGAATGGCCTGGATCGCCAACTTGAATTGTCACAGACGGGCCGTCATGATTTGTGAATGAGAGGAACTTTAGATCCTGATCTTTTTGATTCTGGCTGACAGAATATGCACTTCAGAGGAAGATATTAGGTGAGCTCTCGACGAGAAGAAAATGCTGGACTTTCGTGAGGTTCGTGTATGACATCTTTTTAAACTAGATATCTGCGTATTTGCAGATGGTATATAATAGAAGTTTTATTGATCTTTGCCTTTTATCATTAGAAAAGTTACAAGGAACTGTTGAGGAGAGACTGTTGGAATACGTGCTTTCAGAGGAAGATTCATGAGCACTCCACAGGACGCTGGATCTGCTGAAGTTGTGTGAGGTTGGTTTATTACATCTGTTTAAAAAAGATATGCGCATATTTGCAGACGGTTTATGATATTTGTTTTATTGATATTTGCCTTTTTATCACTAGACAAGACAGTTAAAAGTTACAGGGAACTGTTGAGGAGAGACTGTAAGAATATGTGCTTCAGAGGAAGATTTATGAGCGCTCCATAGGACGCTGGATCTGCTGAAGTTGTGTGAGGTTGTTTTATTAAATCTGTTTAAATGAGTAAAACCTGTAAAAGTTACAGGGAACTGTTGATGAGAGAGAAGCATAATGACAGAGGCGAGCCCTTTAACATTGTGAGCTCAAACGCCTCTGCAACGGGACTGATATGCCACGGATTTGATATGCGGACCGGTGTTGCACACCGGTATACTGTTGTAGTAGCACGATGGCACGTAACAACAAAACAAACCGTGACTGGTCATTTATATATCTCAGACGCTTCACATGCAAGCAGGCGATTTTCGGCACCCTCAAGAAAAATAAATAAATAAAAAATATCGACCAAACTGGAACATTTATCGGCTAATGCCGATAATTAAAAAAGTCAGAATATCGGCCGATTTATCGGCCTCAGCGACATATCGGTTGACCATTAGTATGTAATGCTGAATATAATGTATAATAATGCTAAGGGTCTTGATATTGCCACATGTAATGATTTCGCTAGTAAATTTATACTATGGGTACTGGATAAGCACACTTAGAATAGTTTAGAAAACATGTAATCAGTGAAAATACTATTTTAAAAACTATAATATTAAAATTAAATGCATGCAAACAGTAACAGTGTACAAGCATATGTACTGTAACATAATTATGTATTTTTCAGCAGGGTAGAATTATTAATATTTCTATTCTCGTGTCACTATTGCTCTGTGCTTGGCTGATTTTTTGTCCCACTCCATGCACTATGGATTATTTTACTCTTTAATGATGAGCACGTTTTGTTAAGTTTTACACGTAAAGGAACTGTTTCGCATATGACCTGAAAGTAATAATAATAATAAATCCAAACGTAACTTCATGATTCAGGTTTTGTTCAAAGTTTTGTGAGAGTATAGAATCGTGAATTCTGTAATGTAAATCAAACCAAATCCTTACGCCCTGAAAAACTATATTTTAATAAAATACAGGAAATTAAATTGAAATTTTTTATCCGCTTAACAAATTAATCATAGAAATAATCGAAGATTAATCAATTATCAAAATAATCGTTAGTTGCAGCCCTAACAAATATCAATAAAACTTGCAAATATGCAGATTTCTCATTTAAACAGATGTAATTCATAAACCTCACGAAAATCCAGCGTTTTCTTACCGTCGAGCGCTCATCTAATATCTTCCTCTGAAGTGCATATTCTGTCAGCCAGAATCAAAACTTCAGATTCAGGATCAAAAATTCCTCTGATTCTCAAATCATGATGGTCACTCCGTGATAATCCAAGCAGGTGATCCAGGCCAGTTAAGCTGTCAGGAGATTGCTGCTTGCGCTGGATCCGCACGAGCATGTGAGTGATACTTCAAAGTAAAAGTGCTTCACGTGTGCTATAAGTAAATGTTTTATTCACTATGCACTGTATGTATAATTGGTTTGTGTATTTTGAGAAAATGTGATTGCTAACATGGACATGCCATCCATGGTTGCTGTATTACTGTGTGTGCTGTTATTTCCATCTTCCTAATATAATAACAATTTCTTCATGTGCAAATAAATTACTAAAATTTGATGACTAAACAGAAATCAGAAGAAACTGCTATCTACACCATTTTTTACAAACACTAAAGTTTTGAGAAATGTAGTAAATATAGTGCTAAATAAGAGTTTACACATTTTTTATAGTAATTTTATGTTTGTTATTTACTATATTAAATTGTGTGATATATCGGCATTGTATCAGCCACCCTGCTCTCTGGATATCAAAATTGGGCATTAAAAAACCCATATCGGTCGACCACTAGATGCAAATTGCGTCATCGGCACAGCACACCCCCCCAGATTTTCTTGGCCCGTGCACGCAGTCCTCAGCTGTGCGTGTCGTTGAAATGTGTGATACTGAATGTCCATTAACCTCAAATCAGGAGATTCATCTGCACAGAGGAGCAGTGCCTAATCACAACTAAATGTGTTACCTGTAATAAAAATAAAATGCAAATAAAATGTTCCTGCACAAGCTGCTTGCAGTTTTAGGTTTTAACCACAGATGTCACTAGAGAGCAAAGTTCCGTAGTAGAGATGGGTATTTTGGTCATTTTGTCTACTTGAGTACTTGGATTAATTACTCGTTGAGTACTCGAGGGGCAATGACATGTACATAACTGTATATTAGAGGTCTGCAACCCAACCCAGGCTGTTCAGTGCAGTTGTCACAAAGATTCAACAATCTGAACAAGTTCAGGCTGCATAGAGGGTACTGTTGCAGTGTTTCATATTATTCCAGATTGTTCTGCACCAAGAGGGGACTGTTGCATTGTTTCATTTTATTCCAGATTGTTCTGCACCAAGTGAAGTTTCAGCAAATAAACAATAAGTCAATGCCTTTTTTCCCCTTCTACTCTAGTGTACTAAGGGGCTGCTGTGCCTTGTTAAAACTGTGTACATTTACTGTTTCAGTACTGTTACGAATGTTGCCTATATGCTTACATAAAATACAGCCCATTGCAACAGTACTTGCAATGTACAATGTACTTAGGGATGTACAGAATCACTAATTTCACTGATGTTTAAATGAAAATTTTGAAGACGACTAGTCGACTAGTCTAAAAAGAAACGAACCTTCATAAAACAGTCCAAAAACGTGTTTATGCGACCCATTTAAAATACTTAATCTATTCCAAATCCGACGCTAAATTCCACTGAAAAGGGGCATTTATCTGTGACATGCTCACCTTGAATTATGATCATTGTACTTTAAATATAGAACATGACACGGATTCACTGAATCAACATTAGCGAATATTTAACAGGCATATTTATTAAACAATTGAATGAACAGTGCAGGACCAATAGAGCAACCCAGCCTGTTCTAAACAGAACTCACTAAGTAAAAGTTACTTAACATATTAAAACAGTCAGTACATTGTTGATAATAATTAACAGGTAGGCTAAGCCAAATCTACAAGAGAAAAAAATATGCGCTGAAAAGTTGCACATATTTAACGACGTGTTGTCGTGCATTAGCCATTGATCAAATATGACAGCTGTTCGGTAAAGAACGTCAGCCAATAACAGTTACAAGGAAAAAAAAAAAAGTAGCTATAGGATAGAAATAAAATAGGCCTGTGATGTAGCCTACAATAAACCTAATGTATTCTAAACATGACGTGCGCACAGAATAAAATATAGTTTAACCCGTTAAGCAGTCGGCACCTCATAGAAAATAGCCTTCTTAATCAGCAGATTAAAAAAAATGGCATACTTAGCCTAAAACAGTTATTTTATAGGCTACTTAAAAGCATATATTTTTTGATGAGTAAAATTAACAAGTCGACATGGTCACCTGAGGCAGCTATCCTGTGCTTGAAGAAGCCCGCACAGCGGAAACATAACGTACAAGCACGCACAGATTTAAAGAAGACTCAAATGTGAAAACATCCATAGGGACTTTCAAACATTTGGAAAGCCGATTCCCGCACCACCGAAGTGATTTCATAACTATTCTGCCGAGTTTGCTTGTCTAGCAAGAGGACATTTTCCTGCGTACCACGAGAGGGCACACGCAGCCTGAGGTGAAATGAAACTTGGTATCTGTTCCAGATATCCTATTTTTAAAATAATATTTGTATTATTAATTCTATTTAAAATATGTAACCTTAATATGACTTAAGCGCAGCCGCTGTAAAAATATAAAGCCAAACGTAAATGTGTAAAAATGTTGATCAGTTTAATGGGGGGAAATATTAACCGACTAGTAATTCCAGTGTCGACAAGCAGCATCAGAACCGTTTAGTCGACTAGTCTTGCACATCCCTACTTGCTAGGAGAAGAAATTAGATAGTAAGAGATTTCAGGTTCTTGCTTAAAATCTGACGATATCGTTCGGGCCGGGTACGGTCGGGTTTCATTTTAAGGCCCGTGCAGACCTCTACTGTATATGTAATAACATGTCTGACAAACATCTTTGGCTGTTGAATTGCGTCTCGTTCTTCCAGTGTATCGTCTATTCATTTTTATAGGCTGTTATAAAATAATCTGTTACAAAAAGCACGAAAGATTGCATAATCAAAATACAATGCATAATATTTTGTCATTATGTGAAGGTTCGCTGCCCAACTCAATGAAAGAATGTGTACAATGCGCGTCTGTCTGTTCTTCCATCAGGTTACCGTAGTAATCTTAGTAAGCACGCACCAGTTTTTTTTAGTGACTGTCTGAACCGTCTATTTTCAAATCGTGGTTGGCTTAACAGGAGACGCCATAACCATTGCGTTTTTAATATGCGTGTTAAGTTGAAGTTCATCTTGAAGACACTGCATTCTGTTCCATTTAGCTGCGCTCTGTCTAACTGTTTAAAACACTCGCCTGCTGTATATGCGCTGCTTCCACTGCCACACGCCTGGGTGTGCATGTGTGTCTCTCCAAGTGTTTGCTCCTGTGGGGAAAGTCACAATGCTCTGTATTGTTGTTGCTGTGATGACTCATAAAGCGTTCCATTCAACTCGGAGAGTTGGAATTTCCACCTTTCAACTGGCGAAAGTGCAATGGAAGGACACTTTATGTCGGACTTCTAACTTGGAAACTCGTGCAGAAATCTACAACTCTCATTTCGTCGAGATGCAGGTGCGTGTTCTGTCATGCAAACTTGTCGGCACCCGGGGCAGGGAGGTTTATAGTCAGTAACAAACATTCACTTTTATTAAAGAATATCCATTAATGAGTCAAAGTTCTTACATTAAATGACAATAAAATGTGTTTAGCAAATGTTTTCCAGAGACAGGTGTTCAAAACACTGTTAATTACACTCTCTTTTTATTATCGTAACGATAGCATTGCAGCGTCGTATATCACTTTGGTTGCTATGAGACGTCGCTGACAATCAACGCACCACTCAAAATCACAACATAATCTCAAAAATAACAAATAAAAAATAAGCTCCCTCTTTAACATGTTTGTGTTTAGTTGTCAGGTAATTGTCAGTGAATTTTGAATTAAGTAAAAATTCACATCATGTATGATCACCACAGATCATCGTTTTCATGATCGATCATTGCTGCCCCTTCCGAGTACTCGTGCCCATCCCTATTCCGTAGTGCAGCTTTAAAGGAATAGTTCACCCAATAATAAAAATTCTCTCATTATTAACTTACCCTGATGCCATCCCAGATGTGTATGACTGTCTTTCTTCAGCAGAACACAAATTAAGATTTTTAGAAAAATGTTAACGCTCTGTAGGTCCTTATAATGTTATTAAACGAGTGCCATCAGGCTGCTGGCTATCTGAAGGTCCAAAAGGCATATTTAGGCAGCATAAAAGTAATCCACACGACTCCAGTCGATCAATTAATGTCTTCTGAAACAAACTGATCGATAAAAAACAGCTTCCTGCCAGCAGTCGAAACATCAGTGACACAAGCGCTATGGCGCGTTCACGCGAGAAGTCTGAAGCGCACGCTTTGCATACAACAGAGGAACGAAAATCACGCAAGAGTTAGTTCATTTCAAACAGCATCCCAGCGCTGGCCGGAAGCAATGATTTAAAGTTTAAAAAAAATTTGATTATCGATTTGCTTCTTACACCAACCTATTGATTTGTTTCAGAAGACATTGACTGATCGACTGGAGCCATGTGGATTACTTGTATGGTGCGTAAATGTGACATTTGGACTTTCAAATAGCCAGCAGCCTGATGGCACCCATTTACTTACATTATAAGGCTCTACAGAGCATTAACATTTTTTTTTTTTTAAATCTTAATTTGTGTTCTGTTGAAGAAAGACAGTCATACACATATGGGATGGCATCAGGGTAAGTGAATAATGAGAGAATTTAAATTTTTGGGTGAACTATTCCTTTAAGCACAAATGACATGGGCTGATTCTGGCTTGGCATACTTCCCATACTACTCCTGCCACATCTGTGTATGGCAGACATAGTAAGAGTAGTATGCCATTCCGAACCCAGCCAACATTTGTGGCATAATGTTGATTACCACCAAAGTTTAAGTTGACTTATCCCTCCTTTTCTTCAAAAAAAGCAAAAATCTGGGTAACAGTGATCACGTATACATACACTTAAAGAGGTTTATTCCAGGTTTTTTGCAGAAAGTGGCGTTCTGAAACGTCATATAAATGAAAACGAAGATTTCCTTATGCTGTTTAAGGGATTAAGAGAAAGTGGTTTAACACAACTAGGTTTCTCCCAGAGAAAGCTGCTTATGTGGCCACGTAAACACATATGCGCTGTTCTAACAGGTTTTTGAAGAGTGCGCATGTGTGTGGAACAGACCACAACAAACGCCATAGGATGAAGCCCAAGTAAACAAACAAGTAAACAAAACATTTCAAAAGTATCGCAAAAAGATGTAAACAATAGGCTATGCATGTTAACATGATTTTAGTGTGATAAAATTGCTTACTAACCTTTTCTGTGAACAGTTATATCCAATTTTACAAATTTGTTACCATGACAAAGTAACGCTGTGAACAACCATTTAAAAAAACTTTAAAGCTCAAATAATACACAAGTTTTAACAGAAGAATTAGCCTAATGTAAGCGGTTTTATAAAGTAAGCTTCACATATCTGCCATTAAAGATTAAACCCTCCAAAAATTGGCGCCATACACTTCCATTGTAAGAGCCTCACTGAAACCTTGATTTCTCGTATTTTAAATGAAAAGGAGGGACGAGTCAAATTACTTTTTTGTAGTAATCAACATTATGCCATAAATGCTGTCGACTGAGCTGAACTCGTATTGAATCTGGAATATTCCTTAAATATTAACAATAAAACTAAATTGCACTGATAGACACTATACCTGAAATCTGTTTAAATGACAGTATTAAATGTTTGTTTACAGTATTAAGATGAATCCTACAATGAAACCTGCAGATAAGTAGTAACACAACAGTATAATAATTTGATAAATTCTACTAAAGACACCTGATAAAATCTGTGAGATTCTTTGCAAACAGTAAACCAAAGGCAGTTTGCTTTTACTAGCGATCTATGTTGTGATTTTTAACAAGAGTACAAAGGTGTTGTATTTGAACATTCACATCATTCAGTAACCTGTTTTGGTCCCAAAATAAACAATGACAGAAACCATAATAAAGTATCTTCACGTCTTGTCTCACCGCAGGACAAACAGGTGTCTTTACACCTCAGATTTTTAACAGAGACATCACCCATGTAAACAGCACAGCTAAACAAATAACTCACAAAACTGTGCATATGTTTATTTCTAACACGTCCTTTTTTTAATAACTAACGGTTAATATTTTCGGTTAATACTACGATTGTCTTGTCTCATCAGATGCTCGATGGCAGACTTATAACCCGTAAGCTTATCCACAAACCGGAAACACTTTTAAACTGCCTTCACAATATTTGCTTAAATCACAGAAAAACTAAAAGAAAAGGGCTGGTTGTGTGAACTTAGTGGTCTGCATTCATAGACAGCATTTTTAAGCATCATACACTCGACTCGAAAGTTCAATACGCGGCTACGCGCCTATGACGGCAAAATACTAAGGTAGCATTTACAAAATACTTAATAAGCAGGCAACTCTTTAGAGTCTAGACTATCAGACACACCACTGATCTGTATTCATAAATGTAGACGGTTAACAGTAGTCCTAACTGTCAAAGCACCGAATCTCCAGCCTGATAGCAGCCTACGCACCACCCACATGCACACCTGCGACTGACTGCTCAGACGGTCTACGGAAATTGTTAAACCCCATTTTACACGTAAAGAGAGGAATTAAAAGTATTAATATCCCAGCTTTGCTCCAGGAGTGATAATTTCTCACGAGCAGATTGGCAGACAGCTGTGCAGGTTAGCTGGCAGCTAGCTGGCTCCATCACAACAATAACACTGTTCCTCCAACCGGGCTACAAACTGTTCATAAAACGCTTTTGAATCTAATATGGCACTTCGTCCCATCTAATGGCAATCAAGCGACTATGTCGAATGGAAAGCACCGCCAAAAAGAGCTTGAATAAAGGCTGTATTGAAAGTAATTTGAGGGCTACACTTTACCTTCAATTCCGCACTCTCCGCCATCTTGTTTCTCTGGCGCAGGCGTGATCAGGGTGTTGGCACGTGACCTGGACGCGCGCTTGTTCAAACGTTCAGTGAGTCGCTCACTAGTTCAAAAATTAGCGCGCGGAAGACACACACACACACACACACACACACACACACACACACACACACACAAAATAATTATGTGCACTACACAGCTTAGTCTATTTATATTTATCCAACATACCATACCTCTTCTGCCATTACATTCCCTTGCTTCTGTATATAACATATTTGTATTTGTATATTGTATAGCCTACGTCAATAGGCTATATATATTGTCCTATTGTGTGTTTCCATATATATTTTATTTTATATTCACTTTTATTTTTATTCTATATTTTTATTATTATCTCTGTCTTGTTGCTGTATTGTTTGTGCACTGGAAGCTTCTGGCACCATGACAAATTCCTTGTATGTGTAAGCATACTTGGCAATAAAGCTCATCCTGATTGTGATGCTGTTTATTTCATAGCATCAAAATCTACACTCAAAAAAAATAATATTAAGATTTACGCATTTCAATGTTATAACAAAATTAAAGAAAATAAAAAACTAAATAAAAAACAAAAAGTGTTTTTCCTACTAAAATATTCCACATAAATATTCAGCTGAGTGTTTTGCTTTCAGGATAAGCAGTTCACCCAAAAAGGAAAATTCTCTCATCACTTATTCATCCTCATGCCATCCCAGATGTATATGACTTTCTTTTTTTCTGCTGAACACAAGATTTTAGAAGAATATTCTCAGCTCTGTAGGTCCATACAATGCAAGTGAATGGTGGCCAGAACTTTGAAGCTCCAAAAAGCTGATAAAGGCATCATAAAAGTAATCCATATTACTCCAGAGGTCTAATCAATGTCTTCTGAAGTGATATGATAGGTGTGGTTGAGAACAGATCAATATTTAAGTCTTTATTTGTTTATTTACAATAAATCTCCACTTTTACTTTCAAATATTTATTCTTTTGTTTTTGGTGATTTGCATTCTTCGTGCAGATCACTACCTACTGGGCAGGGAGGATAATTTATAGGCTAGTAGAAAAGGATTAAAATATTTATCTGTTTCTCATCCACAACTATCATATCACTTCTGAAGACACTGATTAGACCTCTGGAGTAATATGAATTACTTTTATTCTGCATTTATGTGCTTTTTGGTGCTTCAAATTTCCGGCCACCATTCACTTGCATTGTAAGGACATGCAGAGCTGAAATATTCTTCTAAAAATCTTCATTTGTGTTCTGCAGATGAAAGAAAGTCATACACATCTGGGAAAGCATGAGGGTGAGTAAATGATGATGAGAATTTTCATTTTGGGTGAACTAACCCTAAAAGTGTTGTTTGGATAATTTGTAAACATGTATCGTTTTGTTTAGTCTGTTTTAGTCACACATGACTCATCCAGGCTTGGAGCAACGCACCTCTGAAACACTTATTGCTGCGTTGTGTTTACCCCCATTAATTTGACCATTTTTAATGTAGAAAAGAAAAAAAGAAAATGAGAAGCTCAAATGGTTCTTGCCACAAGCGGAGCATGCTTTGTAATTAATGTAATAGCACAAAATGGACTATTTTGGGTCATAATAGGCAGCAGAATGTTTCTGTTTGGATATGTGAGGTAAATAGGATTGGATTGGAAGTATATTCGGATTCGCGTATAAATTGTAATATCAATATCGTTTTGAATGCTAGGTCGAGACAGTTCCGAAAACAATTTTATACCGTGTCAAAAATTATTCCATTGAATTAACCTATACTTCTAGCGTGCTGTGATAACAGTGTCCACTAGATGGCAGACTCACATCTTTTATTGTGAATGCGTCCTTTTAATGTTACTGAGTTGTGAAAGCATTTGCAGATTCGGAAGGCTGAGTAATTAATTTATTCATTCAGTCTTTTTTCTTTCTCTTTAGATGATGAGCATATATATATAGATGTAAAAAAGTTTGGAATAATGTATAGATTTTGCTCTTATGGAAAGAAATTGGTACTTTTATTCATCAAAGTGGCATTTAACTGATCACAATGTATAGTCAGGACATTAATAACATGAAAATTACTATTAAAATGTGAACAAATGTTCAGAACTTCTTAAACTACTTAAAAGAGTTCTCATCAAAAAATCCTCCACATGCAGCAATGACAGCTTTGCAGATCATTAGCATTCTAGCTGTCAGTTTGTCCAGATACTCAGGTGACATTTCACCACACACTTCCTGTAGCACTTGCCATAGATGTGGCTGTCTTGTCGGGCACTTCTCACGCACCTTACAGTCTAGCTGATCCCACAAAATCTCAATGGGTTTAAGATCCATAACACTCTTTTCCAATTATCTGTTGTCCAATATCTGTGTTTCTTTGCCCACTCTAACCTTTTCTTTTTGTTTTTCTGTTTCAAAAGTGGCTTTTTCTTTGCAATTCTTCCCATAAGGCCTGCACCCCTGAGTCTTCACTTTACTGTTGTACATGAAACTGGTGTTGAGCGGGTAGAGTTCAATGAAGCTGTCAGCTGAGGACATGAGGTGTCTATTTCTCAAACTAGAAACTCTGATGTACTTATCCTCTTGTTTAGTTGTGCATCTGGCCTTCCACATCTCTTTCTGTCCTTGTTAGAGCCAGTTGTCCTTTGTCTTTGAAGACTGTAGTGTACACCTTTGTATGAAATCTTCCGTTTTTTAGCAATTTCAAGCATTGTATAGCCTTCATTCCTCAAAACCATGATTGACTGACGAGTTTCTAGAGAAAGCTGTTTCTTTTTTTTTTTTTTTTTTTTTTTTGCCATTTTTGACCTAATATTGAGCTTAAGACATGCCAGTCTATTGCATACTGTGGCAACTCACAAAGACAACGTTAAGCTTCATTTAACAAACCAAATAGCTTTCAGCAGTGTTTGATATAATGGCAAGTGATTTTTTAGTACCAAATGATCACTTTAGCATGATTACTCAAGGATAAGGTGTTGGAGTGATGGCTGCTGGAAATGGGGCCTGTCTAGATTTGATCAAAAATGACTTTTTTCAAATAGTGATGGTGCTGTTTTTTACATCAGTAATGTCCTGACTATACTTTGTGATAAGTTGAATGCCACTTTGGTGAATTAAAGTACCAATTTCCATCCAAAACAGCAAAATCTGTAGTGTGTGTATATATATATATATATATATATATATATATGAAGCTAATACTTATAATTATAATTATCATACTTCAGCAAATAATTTTGCTTATTTGTGTAGGAAAATCAAATGTGTATTAAATCAAACTGATGAACCATTGCAGATAGTACAATATATTTTGTAGGGGAAGACAAGTTGGTCCTGTAGACCAGTATGGCAACCTGAGTATGACAATGAAGTTTAGAAGGTGCAATCTATTGAAAGTGAGTTCACTAAAGACAGTGTTCTTCACGCTTGCAATGGCAGAAGTCAGCAATACAGCAAAACAGGTTCCCAATGAGTTAAAGGAGCAAACTGACTGAGAACGCAGAAGTAATTATAGCAATGGAAAAATCAATTTACATAACCTCTACAGGTTCTAGGATCCTGATAAACTAAAACAATGAGGTCTGAGAAACCTTTTCAAATATGTGATACATCTGACTACAAAACAGCAGTGTTTTTAAAGACAATGCATTCATTATTATCTTATTTTCAAGAGAGATGAGTTGTGGTCTTCTCTTGTGATATCAGTGAAGTACTCGTTTTGTGAAGATGATTGGCTAGAGGGTTAGCTAAGAGTTACCCCACACACTTGGGGTAAAAAGTCTCCAGGGGCTTTATAATGTTATAGTGTAGATATGGGGGCAATAGTTATAGTGCCAAATTTGTCAACTAATGCAAATACATTTTGAGACAGAAAGATGCTTTTTTGAGTAACAAATTAAGATAAAGTTTATTCAAAATAACTACTTTAGAAAAGGGTGCACCATTTCCTGTTAATTTCAATCACATTTGGCATTTCATAAAATCTCAAGTTTTCTATAAACAAATGAATGTCCATTGTGATTGGATCAGTCAATGAGCCCATTTTGAACATTTTTCAAAACAAATCTATTCACCCCACTTAATGGGGGACTTTAGCCCCTGCAACAAGGGGGTTTTTACCCCAAATACTATCCTTTCACTTATTGGACAAACTGTAAAAAAAAAAAAAAATCCTGTTGTTTAAAAAAAAAACAAAAAAAAAAAAAAACTGGCAGCTGTTTACAGAACAACCTGTAAATTTTACAGATTAAAACGGTTGTTTTTACTGTATATTTTATGGTGCAGTACTGTCGTTTATATTATTAAATGATGAACTTAATATATTAACCTTCTGACACTGTAAAAATCTGCTTTTCACTTTATAAGGTATTGTTAATTACCGTAAAAATGACAGAAGAGCACATAATGACATGAAGTTCACCAATTGTGTCTCTTCCAGGAGCAATGACTAATAAACATGTAGAGACAGTGCTCAGTGTCACTCACACAAACACTAAACACCATCAGGGTAACACATATTAAATTAAAATAATGCAGTAAACATTAACTAAACTACATTAAATATATACACCCCAATGTACATAACTGATATTAAAAATAAGAAGAAACATAACTATTCCCATAAAATATAATGAAATATGATGAGTCACGCAGGGAATTCTGGGAACACCCGATTACTGTTTTTTTTTATTTATTTTTTTATACAGTAATTTTAAAAATAATTTACTGTAAAAAGTACATGTACTCTCTTGTTAAACATAATATTATTTTTTACCGTTAATTATACAAGAAAATCATACTTTTTACATCTAAATTTATTTATTTATTTTTTCAACATTTTACCATTAAACTACATGTATTGTATTTAAAAAAAATTATGTATATTTTACGGTAACTACTCGTTAACCAATTTATGTTTTTTTACTGTAGCATTTTTACAGTCATTTACCGTTAAAATTACAGATATTTTTTACAGTGCAGTTATCGAAAAACTTTTAATGCTCACATGTGTTTCATGCTTGAGCATGAGACAAAAAGCATAAGATCAGCATAAAAATTAACTATAAAAAAAACTAAAAGTCTTTCATTCGTGATTAATTGGACCATACAATGATCAATAAATTAAGTACTACATAAGTGCCTATCTACTTTTTGAAAGCCAGGCTAAATAGGTGAATAATGTATATGCATTCTTGGCACAGGCCAGACCATCAGTCACCTCTCAATTAATAAATACACACTAAATTGTAAAACTATTAAATGATTAAAATCATGACACAAATAAATGCACTTGATTAAGAAGACCAATTAACTATTGATTATATAATAATGATAAACAATTTGTAAATGTATTCAGCTCATCAATAAAGAGGAAGTTATAATAAAACTTAAAGGTTAAGACAGTACAAGGGTGGGGGATCATAAATCCACCCCTTCAATATGGACAATAAGTAAACGAGTAGTAAACTCAGAGGAGCATATAGACGATAAAGCTTATAGTTGCATTCACTTCCTCTCAGCTGCAGAGTATGAAACTTCTTTGATATCTGTAATGATCAAAACTGTCATAAAGATACAATGTAAACATAAATACAGTCATATTCAATTAAATACTGTATGTGTGTGAATAATAAACTAAGATCCTGATATACAGGTCATGTTGTTCTTTGACAATAGTAAACAATTAAAAGTAGTTCATTTGTCTGATGTACCATGAAACAACCACAAGAACACCCTGCACTTCATTGGGCTGCACCCTCTCCAGGGGAAAATTGCAGCTGTGAATAACACAGAAGCAAATGTGGTTCATTGTTATGGAAATAGACAAAATAAAGACTGACTCTCAAACAAGATCATTTAATTCACATTTGAGTAATTAGGGCTGCCAATTTAAAGTGCTTTACATCAATAATTTACAAAGTTGCAGATGAGAATAAACAGCCAGCATGGACATGGAATAAATAAAATAATACAAAAACATAAATTATAGTAGCATCTAATTTAAACAATGTGTCCTAACATATCACTAACAAAAAGGGTATCACGGGATACATTACAAATATATGCATTGCACATAGCCACTTACCAGTGATTTCTAGCTGATGATAATATTTATAATGGAATGTAATTTTTTTTTTTTAATAATGCAATTTTCTAGAACTTTATATAAATTATACAGTACATACAGTGAGTCTAAAAACACTTCTGTGAATGAAAATGACTTTATTACAGTGTAAGAGCTAAAATATTACAGTACACACTTGCTTATTCCAGGTCTAATGGTTGACAGTGTTTTGCAGAGAAAAAAGTACATTTTATTTGACACAACAGTATTTCTAAAGAACACTCTTGACTAGAATGGGTATCCATCAAGGTGGTAAAAGAGGAGGCTTGAAGGTGCAGGTCCCAGTGCAGTGACGAGGTGTCAGCATCTTACACGAAAAATGGTGAAGCGCGTCGTGAGCTTCTGGGAAAAAAGTGGATGGATCGTTTAAAACAAAAGCTATGTGAATATTATTGTGTTGGTGTATGTGCGTGTGCGTGGGCATAAAGAGAAACGGGGAGTAAGAAAGACAGAAAATGCATTCGAGGTCAATAATTCTTGTTTATAATTAGAATAATTACTATAGCACACTGAATAACACACTATGGCTCAATTCTTGCTCTACTCACAAATTTATGGAATCAACCTTATACAAATAAAACAAAAATCTGGCTGTTAAGGCTTATCAAAAATATTTAAGGTTGCTGTTCTTAATTCAGTCACACTGCTGCACAGAAGGATTTCTCCACACTTCACAGTGAAAGGTTATAAGTCATTTAGTTCCCTTGAAACGCTAACATTTGCTTGCCATTGCCAGAATCAATTACCTTTTAACTTCTGCTGAATAGTATAACAAGTCTTTCTTTCATGGTCCAACTCACTGCACAAAGTGTCCTGAGATATGAGATAAAGCATATCTCAGGTGTTAAAGGCCAATTTTTGTGCTTCTCCTCTACACATTTTGAAACTGGATCTGTTTTGTGAATGAGCTCTTGTGGCATTCAAGTGTACGCACTTCAGAAGCTGACAAACTAAATCAATACTCTGTCTATGCCACTCTTACGCAGCAGTGAAAAATGTATCGGTATGCACCTGGACACAGTCTGGTATGGTATGCTGTATTTTTTTTTAGTAAGGACCACAGAAGTCTTAAAAGGATGTTAACAGTTCTAGAACAGATAGTAGGATGTTGAACGCTTACCTCGAACGATCTGGAGTTGCTGCACCATTTCCTCCCTGTATGAGAGCTCCCTTTTCATTTGGTCTTGAAAACTGTCTAAGAAGAAAACGTGAGGTAAATACAATATTAGAAATTAGTGTCATTAGACTTTTACAGCCATAGAGCGATTTTTATGTATATTTTACTTTGTGCATCTTAAATTAAGAAAATCTAACTTGGAAAAAACTTTTTGTTTGTCATCACTGTATATACAACATAAATGCTTACAACACACAAATTACAAACTTTTATAATAATATGTTCATGACCACATATACAACATAAATGTTTACATACAATTTAATTATACAGTGATATGCAAAAAAAATTTATACAAATAACAAATTCTGTAATTTTACTAATTTATTATAGTTCATAGTTAATAATTATTTAAATGTGACACTGTTTTATATTTTATGTATTCTTCGTAATATTAACAAACTAAAATATGTTGTTTGCATATTTGTTTTTCAGTTCCAGTGTTTTAAAATTGTGCACAGCCAACTTTACAGTCGTGACATCATGGGGTGAAATCATGGACATTGCATGAATCAAGAATCATTTGACCTTCTGTTGACTTGCTGAACATTTCCCCAAGCTTCAGTATTTTGGTTCTGTTGCTATATTTGCATTTTTTCTATATCATTCATTCTTCTATTTTATAAAGATGTTAAGTTCCTGCTGACGAAAAGGAGCTCCACAGCATATTGCTATATTGCACCAAACATCACTGTATGCATGGTGTTATTTATTCATTTTTCAGAGGTATGGGGCGGGCAGTGTTATCACACATAACACTAAATTTTGGCTAAACAGTTCTGTTTCAGCTGATCAAAATCTTTCCACAGGTCATGAATTTTAGCTAATTCCAGACTTCATGTGCATCATGTGCATTATGTTTGACTGGTGCAACTCTATTCTACTGAGCTTTAAAACTCCAAGTGATTGTTAAAATCTTTTTCGCATCTTTTGCAAAAACATAATTAATTTGTAATGCATTTATACCAATTTAGATCAATTCAAAATACAGAATATATTCAAAAAATATATTAAGACTATTTTAAGACATGACGCAATGTCACAAAATCAACATTCGGTTTGTAGGAATAAAAATAACACAGAACTACATTTCCATCAATGACATTTTAGGATGACTTACACTACATTGTAAGTTGCTTTGGTAAAAAAATAAAAAGCATCTGTTTTAATGAACTTCAATGTAAATGACTTCAGCATTATCAGAGAATTGGTTACTACGCTGATATTTTGCAAGGCACTGTATATAGTTTTACATTTTAGAATATAACTATATATTAAAAGAATATGCATAAAAAAAACCCTACCTTTTAGATTCTGGAACTCACGCTCCAACTTTTTTCTAAGCTCAACTTGTTCCACAAGTTGTTTCTGCAATTCCTCTGTTAAAATAAATAAATAGGAGGATTGTCAAATTTTTTAAAAAGTACTTTGAATTACAGAAATCTCTCACTCGCCACAATAAGCTAAATGTTTATGCCATCCTTTATTATAAAAACTGCTGTGTCATGGAAGTCATAGGTTCCATAATACAAATTCATGAATGTCTGTGTTGTAACCATTTTCTTTTCTGTTTTTGTGTATATGTGGACCTGTGGTAATGCCCACTCTTGTAGCCTATACCACTGGAAAAATATAATTGTTTTATTTTATTATGTGATTTTTTTTTTTTTACATTTATTTAGGTATATGGACTGTATTGTAGACATGAAATATAGTCCCACAATCAAGCTTGTAGATCAGTTACAACAGCACACACCCCATGGCATTTAGCAATCTTGTTATATTTTGTTAATAAATGAAACGGATGATTTTCTGTTCGTTGTGATTAACAATAATAATTGCTGCTCACAGAAAATGAAAAGAAAAGCGCTTTCCAAGTGGAGATTGTTGTATTTTTCCTGAATTAAAAAAAAAAATAAATAAATAAAAAAAAATAAAAAAAAAAGCGTAAAATAATACCTTTGGCCATATTCTTGATGTCTTTATCAATCAAGGATTTCCTGCTGCCGGCGGGTTTTCTTATTGTTTCCTCATCTGCACAAATAGCAAATACAGAATAATGAAAATCAACAGATTAATGTTGAATTTCGGGCAACAGAGAAAATGGGACCTACCATCATTGCTTTCCTTCAGGCGCTCCTCAGGGACGTTGGCTTGGTCCTGATGAATTTTGGGTTCCATCTCCTCCACTGTCGATGAAGGCTCTTCTTCATGCACGTCTTTAACTATAGGCAAATAAATAGTTAGAAATACAGCACATTAACAAGTATTTTTTTATTATTATAATTTTTTTTTTTTTTTTTAAGAAATAAATGAAATGAAAATAAGCCTACCATTCGGCTCCATCGAGTCGCGTTGGTAAGTGGTCGTTGATCCAAAATAAGAGGTGCTCATTTGATGCATGTGTTGGTCTCTTTCACGCGAATACACCTGTAAAATTAAGCAGACAATTATTTGTAATTATCTATAATTTTACTATTTATTTATAAATATCCTCTCGAGGCTTTAGTGGGTCAGTTTCAATGTGATTATTAAATTCAGTGTGGAACCTCCGCTATTAAGATTAAACAGGCTACATCTTTAAAGAATTAAGATTATGAAAAGCCTTATCTATGACCACTCACAACAAATTCGCTGAATTCATTAGTAGATAATTTATTTATTTATTTATCTTCATAACATTTTATCGTTGCAAAAATAAATAAATAAATAAATAAATAAATAAATAAATAAATAATAATTAGCCGAATCATGATTAGGTTAAAATGAAAACAAGCTTATATATATATATATAAACGAAAAAAAGAAAGAAAAAAACAATACAAAACAACAACAACAACAAAAAAAGGTAATAAATAAATAAATCGAAAATATTTACTAAGCAATTGGTTAAGGCTGTTATAATAGAACAGGTTTCATAATTAAGTTTCCATTTTCTTCAAGCGGATTTCAGATCTCTGTGTTAATGTAGAGAATATTCAAATGATTGGTATTTATATTTGAGGATATCTTTGCTATTAGTACAAAACCTGAGGAATTATGCGTGGAATTATACTCACTTCAAAACGCGTCGTGTGTTTATTGCTCTCAAACGACTTGCCGTGGCTCTCCAAGTCTGACTGCCGTTTTTCGCTTGAATTGACCGAATGTAGATCACTCATGGTGATTATTTGGCTGTTTTCTTGTTCTTGAACTTTAACCCCCTCGCTTTGCGCTACGGTCGACCCGGGGGGACTCCGCCGGTCATCCACAGACAGCTGCAGACATTCGTCATCTTCGTGTACCTTATGTGACTCCACATCCACATCCGGGTCGTCCACACTGTCTACATCAGGAGAAACTGATCTATAGCTAGAACTTTCACTCAAGAAATCTGGTGAAAGATAGCCAGATCGGGGACCAGAATATGGACCCCTGTTGCCATAGAGTTTTGCGATGCTCTCAACATCTTTAACAACTGGCCTGAATGCTGATATGTAGCTTATTTTTCTCGGAGTAGCTGGCATCCCTTCTGCTGACCTGCTCTCGTCTCCGGATTTATCCTCTTCATTCCGGGCAGACTGAGTGCTGGAGCACCGTTCGTTTTCAAGCAGACTGTCTTTGGGAGTGCTCGTGCTTCGGTCACTTTGCTCAGACAGATCTAGATCGCTATGTGTGGCGCATAACACGTCAGATGGAGGCTTAGGTTGGGCATGGTGGTATGTTGGCATGGCCAGGCTGCCTGTTGTGGGCCAAAACATCGGAAAGGAGGGATATGCACTGTCCTTAGCGCTCGGCCAGAACACACCTGACAGGTTTGTTTTGTTTGGCTCACCGATCACCACACCGTCGTCTTTCTTTTGACACAATCCAAACGCTGGAAACCCATATGGATGTGGAAAGAGTGGTGGTGGGATTTTCTGTAACATCCCAAAACTTTTGCTGGGCACTGGAATGACGGGGTAACTACGGATGCTGCTCGGCATGGTGACGGCCCCTCTGTCATCCTCACAACGGAGAGTTTTGTGGGGCACCTCAGATGGTTCCCCCTGGGGCTGACCTCCTGGTCCTTGTGTACGAAGCGGGGATGAACCATCAGACCTACCGACTGGCAGCGTCCTCTTGCGGCTGCCCCCGTTGAACATTGCTTTTACGTCTTCCCAGGCATGGGCCAAGTCCTCCGGTGAGTTTTTATCGGACAGTTTTAAGTGTCTCCTCCACGAGTTGAAGTTCGCAGCGTCGGGTTGTGTGTATTTGGAATCCGGCATGCGATGAGAGTGAAATATGAACTTATTCGGAGAGAAATACATGTTGCAGAATGAACATTTAATACATTTCGCTCTTGAGCTATTGTACCTGGTTGGGATGAAATTGCCCCGGCTGCCCCACGCGCATTCATGTGACACATCAAAAGCGAAATTTTCTGGTAATTTCGGGGGGCTGTGCGCGCCGAGGAATGACTTGCAGAGCCTCTCGGCCTCTCGCTTTGTGATCATTCCGCAGCGTCTCGAGGAAATGGGCATTGCCCCCGCGCGCCTGAGAATTTCCAACTGGACCGGAGTGCACTGCACACAGGTGATGCCCAGGGCCACACGCCGGTTGTGGATTTCGTTATAACTGTAGTTCTTCAAAAGAGTGTTGGATATTTGGGCCAGGCAAAGTCTCTCCTGGCCGTCTATCACGAGTGAAACGATCGGTATTCCGTATAAAGACGTCTCACTGACTTGGTTCGGCTTCAGTGTTGGGCCAGTGTAAGACTGCGGGTCTTGCTTAGAGTTCGGCGAACAGCTGGCGTCTCTTCCAGCCGGCAGCTGATTTGGGATAGATTCCATTCCTGGAAATCTGCGAAGAAGGTGACAAAGGACATTTTAAGGACACTATTGTAAATCCAAGACTGTCCTTCGTAACAGCATTTTTCCTGAGAACGATAAACATAATAATAATAATAATAATAATAATAATAATAATAATAATAATAATAATAATAACAAAAGGCTAATATCAAGAAGAAGAAACTAACACTCTAAAAATGCAAACTACATTATACCTGTATTTGATGCACCACTAATGGCCGCTTCTTCAGGCTTCAATTATCCAAGTTATCTGCCTAAAGATTTTTGTACACATAATGAGATCATCTTGTTAAGTCTTTTATTTATTTATTTATTTTTTGCCTCGAAATTCTGGAAGTTCCTCGTGGTGCGTATTTTGCCAATTTTTATTTAGGTAGGCTAGCTACTTACAGCCTATGTATGTTTCCAATACAAGTTCACTTTTTTTTTCCTTTAAAGACCGTTTTAAAAATGTAAACAAGTGTTGTGTCAAAACAGGGATTAAAGTGAAAAGAGCAGATGTCATGCCGAAGAGCTTTACAAACGTGTATTAACCACTATAAGACGCTATATTAATTAGAACTAGCCAATTATGGATGGACTTTACGTCTTTTATCTATTGTTGCCAAAACGAACAATAAATAAGATATTTTCATCATAACCCCTTTTCTGTTTACCATGTTTTTCAGGTAAACTTTTCAGAACTGTACCAGTAAATTGCGCATTTTACTCCAATTGACCACAATCTGCTCATATAAGTAAAAATAATATGTATATTTATAGAAAAGCTACGCATGCGTTAACTTCAAAACAAAGAGACATTTGGACAAGCGGTTTGGTTATTTAACTACGCAGTTCTTCCTCATTTCCATCTGTCTCTGAACAATTATGATCAACTGAAACAATCGTTTCTAAGAGACAAATCTCACCTTTTTATAGAAGAACGCGAAGTGCCTTTTATCTGTTGATGAAAAACGCGTAGCCTATTGGAAACCGCCTATCCGTCCTCTATCCGCGCGTTCAGGTTACCAGACGCCTTGGATTCCCGTCGATCTGGTATGAAATGTCCACGAGCGTTTGTTTGTTTGTTTTCTATCAGGTCTATTAGAGCGGGTGGACCTGCATTCTACTCGGCTCTCCCGCGACTAGTGTTGAGGTGCGCGCGGAGGGTGACCACATAGTAGTGCGGACCTCAACGACACAACCACTGAAGACATTAGACAGCGTTCCAGTGACAGCTAAACTAATGGCGAGGCACCCCCACTTAGCGCCAGCATATTTACATTAACTATTTGCCTTCGGGACCAATGGGGACGACATTGAGTCAGTGCTGTCATTGAGGCCTGGAGACGTTTAAAGTTCACCACGTGATCTTTTAACACACGCAAGTGATTGCTTGTGCTTGCATGTGTGCGGGGGCGTGCGTGGCATTTACAAAGAATTGATATGCTGTATATAGGAAGAGATTTTGAACTTGGTGAGGAAAACGGGTCTATGTGTTGGTGTAAGTTTAAATGGATCAGAACCTGTTTAAATATGCCTATTTTCTCAGTTGTCTCACAAATATTGGTGAATCTACTTATCTTTTTTGCATGATGGGCTTTTAAAAATCGTACCCCTCATCATAGATCAGAAGGCTAATTTACCACATAGGCTACTACAAAAAAGTAACCGCGTATACGCGGTTATAAGAGTCAGTTGATTAGGTCTAGGAGCATATTAAAGCTACTATTAACAAAACGTTAACAAAAGCAGAAACGATCTATTCTAGGCCAAGTCGTTCAGGGATACTGTTATGATGTTAAGTATTTGCAACCCAGTCAATGACCACCGTCACACTACAGTGAGCTCGTGCAGAGGTGTCAATGTCTGTCTATTATCTCACAGCCCATGTGGACGATATCAATTCATAGACGAGGATCAATGTGTTTGTAGGCTATTAGTTAGACATGTCTCTCCAAATACAATCAAACTGTCTAAAAATTTAGATAATTTATTTTATAACGTGGGTTAATAATTAATTTGGTTGTGTATGAGAAAATTTTAGCTATAAGAATAATAAGAAACGGCATAAATTAAAAAGCGCATAAACAAAGGTGAAAAAAGAAAATAGCTTCGAGCGTTTTCATTTAAATTCAGTGTCTGTTTTAAAATAAACTATATACTGTTATTGAAATTGCATGGCACCGGGGGACTTTTAGGCTAAGCAATGATTGTCTCCGGGGGCTATTTGGATCGGTCTGGGTTAGGGGGGTGCTGTCGACCGCATATGTTTAAGTTCCCACGGGTTAACTTTACTTTTATGAGGGATCATTCTAACCACTAAAGCGTAATTCACAACGTTATGCTCTGAAATCAGTTTAAAAGGCATGTCACCTTTAAATATTTCAGATAAAATGCTAAATCAAGATTAGGCTGTATTCTAAATGGAATCCGAAAGCCAATAACGCAAGGTTATTTTCCCCAGCTAAATAATGGCATATAAAGGATGCGTTGTCCACCAATAAAATGCATTACAAATCATAATGAACCAGATGAGCAAATCTAACAAACTTGCACTTTTTGTTTAGGCTTCTAACCTATACACGAATATAAGATTACCAGTTGCATGACGCAAAGACCTGACATTTTTTGGACAATTTTTTTTTCTATAGTTCTGGAACGTAGCTGTTAAACAGTTCGTGACAGACTCTTGAATGCCTGTGATCCGAAAACGAACGCTTTTTGCAATGCTGATAGCAGAGGGAGGACCTGGGGAGGGAGTTTGAAGTAATGCGACCCAACCCAGTGCTATTGACTTTCACAGGCAAGAGACTTTGTTTCTCGCCAACAATAATTACCAGTTTGGACTGTAATTATTCACTTCTTTTAAATTATTAAGGGACCGAGCTGAATGCCATATTGTTATCCATTATTTCTTTTACTCATGCGTCATGGTTAGATTCAGAGCAGGTATACGGGAATCCGACCCCTCACACGATATTTAATTTAGCCCTTTTGTTAATCGTTAAATTAGAGACCTCATTCTAGAACAAAGAACACTTAATAGTATCTCAGAATACCAAGGTATTTATAGGCCTTACTGATGATAGTGAAAAAAACCCTGATAAAATAAAAGCTCCATCATCATATAAAACTGCATTAAGGTAATAACAATGCAAATAAATACGTATAAAATACATATTATTATTATCATTTAAATACTTAAATAACTGAGATGTTTTAAATACTCACAGGCTGTCATTGCATTTATTTAAAGTCTCAATAGCATGACATCATTTTAAATGTCAAAAACATCTTCCAGACAGACTGACTCTGAAGTTTAAAACTGCACAAACCGATGTGGATGTATTTGCGGTAGGCTACGTTTCAAACACTAACAGAACATTATAACACAAAATCAAGAGCAAACTGCATGTTCAGGATCCTTCTGTAAGCGCGCAGAAGCTGATGTCTTCGAGGATGATTTGCGTTTTATGGGGGACAGCGGACAGGGCCCCTCAAAGTTCATCTCTTTAGTTCATTTAACTGGGTGATATTTTATTTGTATTTATTTATTTATTTTTTGCGAAAGAATATAGATTTAACAGTGAAAGAGAGCTCATTCATTATTCTCCCAGTTGTTCAACATCGTGTAAAAACTAATAATAAATAAATAAACTAATTAATCAAGAAATAATAGAGTGTTTTTCGCTGACATCCGTATGTTATCTCATCGTTAAACAAGCACGTTGAAGTCCCTCCAAAACTATCGCTAATTAAACCACAAGCAATGATTAGTCTATAATCTATTATCATAAAAATATTAGGCTAAGCATGTCTAACAGTCACACATTTGTTTTGAATTGACTGCATTTTTATTATTTTTGTCTTTTGTAACTGCAATCAATAGGCTACTCACTGATTCCACACTTTTCCAAATTTTTTATCTACTTCGTAGATTTGGCCATTTAAAGCCAAAATGGTGTGGTAAGCGCTGCCTTTATTTCATCCAATGAGCTTCAGGAACACTTAACCTATAGCTTGCTAAACTTTGAGTGAGTGTAGCCTGTACATTAATGAGCCATCGCTTAAAGGACATTTTTGAACTTCAGATGACAAGAATGTCCCAGAAAAGTTTAGGAATTCTAAATCGCACCAACAAGACTAAAGATGAATATGACGCTATATATTTAAAAGCCCATGTGACGAATTTGTGAGTTTGTTTAGCTTGAAATATCCCTCTGCACATTATAAATAGATTGCAGTACTTTAGATTTGAGGAATTAGCTCATTTTTATTTTTTTATTTTTTTTATTTTTTATATAGAAGCGATGTGGAAAAAATCAAATAAAAGAGGCCTTCACCAAAAACGCCATATTTCAAGGTTAATTACTTTGGATTGAACGTGCTGGCATACTGACAGATAAGAACAAGAACATTAGAGAAATCGTATTGAGTTGTTGTAAAGCGTCAGGGAGGTTCCAGTGACCCTTTATTCATTCCTTCTAGACATCATGTTTGGATATGTTAATAACGTTTGGGATAAAGTAGACAAAATGCAACTTTCTTTAAAATTCACAAGCCAAAACATGTAAATACGAGCATTAAAACAATTAAAAATTCGCCTCAGTAACGCGTTTGAGAGTAAACACTCTATTTCTACGAAGTGTCAGCATAAAACCATGACCCCAATAAATTTAATTTTAGGGACAAATCAATCCTCTTCTCCTTTATCGATCCCCACCAGCTCACCACACTTGGGCAGCGTTTCAACGCTTTTTTTGTTTCACTTGGAAATAGCATTTCGATTAGATCCTTTATTAAGGGCGGATTGCTCCAAAAGGATTGGTGTGGCCAGAAAATTAAACGGTGACATTTTAATTACTGGACATTGATAAAATCGTCGCGGTAATTGTGTATGAGGGATGGCACGTGGTGTCAACTCAGGTGGACTGAAGAGTGAAGGATGTGCACAATACAAACGAGAAAACACTCGACAGCTGCACTACAAATGAGCGAATGACAAGGTTGTGTATAGTGGTGAATGGCGAAGTAGTCAGCGAATCAGATCGGGTCAATAATTTGTAAAACTGAAAATGTGGTGCTCATATAGGGGTTTATTGAAGAAAACGAGTGGACCTACAGTACAACGAAAAGTGGACTAGTGTTGCTGTTCAAACGGGTTAAGAAACTAATAATGAGAGATGGCATGAACTCCATCCTGCACGTCCATGTCCCAGACCCCTGTATTATTGATATGTGTGCTCGCACAAATAGGTTTGTAAGCTGCTTTTTCTCTTTCCTCCGCTATGTCTCTAAGGGTCAGGGTAGGGTCACCTGATGATGTAGTAGGGCTGCCCATTTGTGACTGGCAGCTACGGTAATTTTACTTGTCAACTCAGAAAATTAGGTACACAACAAACAAGGCTTTTAAAACGAACTTGTCACTCTTGGTTCCCTTGACACAGGGTCACTGTGCTTAGACTCCGCTAGAAGATTTTAAATTGCAGACACAAAACAAAACAAATGAGAGTAACAGGATTTATTTAGTTCACTTGGGATTGTTAAACCTTGCCATTATTAAAGGAATATTCCAGGTTCAATACAAGTTACGCTCAAGCCGAAAAGTGAATTTCGACTCATCCCTCTTTTTCTTTAAAAAAAAAAAAAAAAGAAAGAAAAACAAAAAGTGTGGCATTTACAATGGAAGTGAATGGAGACAATTTGTGGAGGGTTTGTAGGCAGAAATGTGAAGCTTGTAATTTTATAAAACCACTTACATTAACTCTACTGTTAAAACTTGTGCATTATTTGAGCTGTAAAGTTGTTTAAATCGTTTTTGCGGGATTACAGGGTTTACCGCGGTATGTTGTCATGGCAACGAAGGTGTAAAATTGGCTATAACTTTACACAGAAAAGGTTAGCAAGTAATTTTATCACACTAAAATCATGTTAGCATGCACATTGTTTGTGTCTTGTAGCTATACTTTTGAAACAGGAAACATCTTTTCCTTTAAGAATCCAGTGCTGGTTCCTGGAATTATAGGACTCACGTCATGGTTCATTAATTCATGATTCATGAAATCAGACCAATTTTCAGAACATTAAGAAGATGAAAGTCCTATATAAACTTGAACCTCGCACCTGACAAACCAGACACATAATTGTAATGACAGTTGGCTCCTTTGCAGAGACTGTCCATTTATCTTGACTCAGCAATGGTCAACGTGATTTGAAAAATTATAAAGGAAATTCAAAAGAGCTCAAAATTTCAGCCTTTGTTATTACATGATGACAGCAAGAAAATGAGAAAGTTTTTAAGACATGAATCAGGAGGGTCATTATGTGGATCATGCTTACCTTTACAAGACTGAAGGAAAGAAAACTCATTTAAGTGTTCCTACATTAATCACAGCCTGCACATCAAACTGTGATAATCATCTGAACACTCCATTAAAATAAAACTGCCAGCCCTGGGGAAATCTCACCTTACTCTTTAATTGTTTTGAGGCTTTGATCGGCTTTTTAATCCAAGATTAATTTATGCATTTTTAAATAACTCTACATATGATTAATAAGCTTGAAAATTAAAAGGAGTCTAAAGCAATTATAACAAGTGGTTGGTCATCACCTCATTAGAAGGTGTTGGGAGATGCAGTGTATGTGTGTGTGTGTTTCTGAAAGAGTGAGAGGCACAAAGATTTACATAAGATTGTCCATACTCATACATTACAAACAGGCAGACAAGCTATGCCGCATTCTGTTTATGCGTATTGACTTGCATAATACATAACAGGACTGTATGAATTATGATATGACATATGAAAGGCACAAGCAGTGCTAAGTGGGGAAATAGGAAGGAGTGGATTGGCAGAATGAGAGTGGTAGCTAAAAGGGTCAGTATAATAATGGGGACTTTACAGATTTACATACTAATAGTTTTATTCCCATGAAAGTAAAATGCAGCTCAAAGCTCCCAGACTGCTGGCCATGGCCAATATCAGTTCCACAGCACTGGCTCTTTTATTTTGGGAATAATGTCTCTTTTTAACTGATTGTGCTGTAGAGTAGCACAGTAGCTTCCTATAAGTGTAGATTTACACCAGTTTTTCAAATGCCATACAGTCAGTCAAAGTTAAACACGAGACCAAAAATAGTCACAACTCGCTTTGGCTATGTTTATTTGTGAGTGTATGTGTGTTTGAGTGACAAACTTGAAAGAAACAGCAGCAGGCAAAGATGCCTGGGAAATCTCAGGGGTGTGGTGGCGAGAGAGAATTGAGAGTAAAAGCAGAGGTTCCTTCAACCTGCTAATGTGTAAACAAGACTTCACTCCTCTCCTAGCCTGATGCTCATCTTCCCCCTTAAAAATCTGCCTGTCAGCCTCAACAGCTCTTATACACACACACCTGCTGCAAAGCATAACACTTTGTCTTACTGGCGGAGAGCTGTGTGTTTGAAACATAAAGAACAGCAGCTATGAAAAGGGTAGTGTTGTAAAATGTGTGTAGCATGTTTTTATCTTGCCAGAGTATCACAAATCTACACATTTCAATTGCTTTTTGAATTTATATCATGTATTGAAGGGGATTATAGAGGTTATCTGCAATATGTGTATGTGTGTCTGAGTCTCTTTGCAACAGCCAAGAGCACGAGAACCCTTTTGTCACAAGCAGGGCCTCATCTGCCACTGCGGAGACCAGTTCTCAGGAGAGAAGATGGGAACAAAGGTGCTAAAAGGCAGTGTGACAGTGAGGGCATCCTGAGGAAAGGGAACCCTTTCACACACAACCACAGCTGTCAATCATTCTTCAATCACATCATGCACATACGCACACGAACGCACGCACTCACGCACGCACACACACACTAATATTATAGAAACAGAGTCCTAATTCACAGACTAAGTTCCTTATAGTAACATCTTTCATACTTTTTATATGTATCACTCTTTGGTTTTACAACAACTCCCGAACATTTTGATTTGTGTGCCACTAGTGTCCCCAAATGGAATAGCAAAAACAATGATTCTTTTTAAACAGGTTTCCTGAACACCTCCCTCATCTGCCATTGGTTGATCAAAAAGACAATCCTGTCCCAAACACAAGCCATTGGTTGAGGCAATTTTGCAGACTGATCTCACTAAAATAATGTGACTATGACAACATTTTTGACATTACGTGGTTCACGTAGCGCTAGTTCCGAGGTGAAGTGTCCACTGTGTGGCGCTAAAAGCTAGTTTTCATCCCAGAAGTGTAAGACTTTTTTTCTTCTGCAGAACACAAATGATGATTTTTTTTTAAGAATATTTCAGCTCTGTAGGTCCATACAATGGCAAGTGAATGGGTGCCAAGATTTTGATGCTCCAAAAAGCACACAAATGCATCATAAAAGTAATCCATACAACTCCAGTGCTCTAATCCACATTTTCAGAAGTGAAATAATAGGTGTGGGTGAGAAACAGATAAATATTTAAATATTTTTTTGCTTTAAATTCTTCTCCCTGCACAGTAGGGGGTGGTATGCATGAAGAATGTGAATCACTAAAAACACAAGAAGAAGAATGTTAAAGTGATCTGTTTCTCACCCACACCTTTCATATCACTTCTGAAGACTTTGATTTAACCACTGGAGTCTTATGGATTACTTCTATGCTGACTTTTGTGATTTTTGTAGCTTCAAATTTTGGCACCCATTCACTTGCATTGTATGGACCTACAGAGCTGAAATATTTTTCTAAAAATCTTTGTTTGTGTTCTGCAGAAGAAAGAAAGTCATACACATTTGGGATGTCATTAGGGTGAGTAAATTTAATGATGAGAGAATTTCATTTTTGTGTGAGCCTGGTTTAATGCTCTATCGAGTTTTAAAACAACCAACCTCCCTACCCTAAACCTTAAACCTAAACCTCACCGATAGTGTTATAAAAGAAAATGTGAGGTGAAAATAAACTGCTGAAAAAAACGTAATTTTGTGTTGCTTCGATGACACGTTTGGTTCACATGTCAACTTGTGTGCTTTGCTGGACTCATACCACAGTCCTTTGCATTACAAGTGCAATGCTATTTAAGTTGAGCTATCAAATTGATCATAGTCAAAAAATCTTGTAAATGTCATTGGTTATGTAATACAAACGTTTAAAATGTATCGCTATAGTAAAAAATGTTTTGATGTTAAAAGATAGCATTTTGTGTGGAACAGAGTGAAAAGACCTTATGACCTGATAATCTGGTGTTTTACTAGTAATTTGTGTGAAAGTGAATAAAAGTCATTGTTGTAGCACCTCTAGCGTTTATTTCACCAGAAAACTGTTGCAATATGTAAACGAGCCATGCAAAACTCATTTTGCAAAACAATAAGTATAGGAACAGAATTCTATATGAGACCAAGTTGCAATCTCACTTGACAGGATGCTCAAACAAACAGAGCAATGTTTTGATAGAGCATTAGAGCCACAGTGTTACACTTTTCAGAGAAATCAACCTATAAATCGCTTACTTATAGTTGTCTCTGCATATTAAGCTAGGGTAGGAGAAAGTATTTTAGCATCACAAAATGACACACTTTAGCTTCAAAGAGATTATCTGGAAAAGCACTTCCTGACCTCATTTTGATTGATTTTTGCAGGCCATAGATACTCATGCTGAATATTATATCAGAAAAAGAGAACCACCTCAGTATGGCAGTTCCATCACCTCAGCGTGTTAGCCAATAGTGCCAATCACGGAATGATTCTCAGCCAGTGATAATGGGAATTATAGTAATGAAATCCACGCCTGGGCCTGTGCACCGCCCAAGGCGCTGGTATGCTATAGCAGGGCATTACCATAAAGATGCGACTTGCTTGTTTAGCAGGGTCTATCAGAGTGGTAGTCCACAGAGTTAATAACTATTAGTAAAAGGACAGTGCTTAGCCAGATTCCAGCTGTGGAGGCTGCATTTCCATACAGATGGAAAGGCTCTAGAGGGGTTATATGAATGCAGAGAGGAGCAACTGTGTGGGGTGACGCCATCGGCTATCCTCACCGAGCACCCAGGCCACTACCTCATCTGCTCTTCGTCCTCCTCATCATCTTTCCCTGTAGGAGTGGCAGTGAATTAACTCCTGCTATTAGGATGGTTAAAGTTCTATACTGAAAGAGGTGAGACATAATCTTCAGACTGTCTTCATGTTGCATGTGAATTTGGGGTTGCCACATTTATTGTGCAAGAAGAGAATAAAGTATAAGGAAATGAATGAAGGCATATTTAAACATACTTGAATTAAACTGTCAAGTGTATAATTTTTTTTTTAATGTTAAAATACTTTCTCCTATACCTGCTTAACATGCAGTCTTATAAGTAACCCATTTGTGATTCCCCAGAAAAGTGTAAACACTGTGGCATCATAATTTTTGTTCTATTTGAGTATCCGGAACAGACACAGCAACACTGGCTCAAACAATGGCTTGAGTTTGGGGTGGGACTATATGTTTTTGTCCAACCAATAGTAGACAGGGTGTTCGGGAAACCTGTTTTAAACCAATCAACATATTCTCATTATAACTCGTAATAATTTTTGTGAGATGGTGATAAGATATTGCACAACTTGACTTTAAGACACTTTATTTTAAGAAAGGAAACATCTGTGAACAAATTTGGTTACTCGTTCCATCTTTATTTATGGAATACAAAAATTATTGACATGTGTAAATAACCTAGTATGCTTTCCTCGCCTCATTCCAAACCTGATCATTTCTTTCTTCTGTGGTATGTTGAAGTTATTTCATATTAAAATCATAGGTTTAGGGCTTGGGTAATGGGCTAGTCTTTACAATTAGGTTTCGGTTTGGGGTTGTATTTAGGAAAAATCATCATACCTCAAAAATCTGCTGTTCCTCTTTCTTCCTCGGTACACAACAGTGGCTTTCCTATTAAAATGATACTGTAGTTAGGTTTAGGTTTGATTAAGGGGTAAGACTTAGGAAAATTGTAATAACATCGTTTGTTGGTTCATTTATTTTTCTCTATGGGAGTAAAAGTCATATGTTTTTGTATGAGCCAACTAGTATGATTTTTTACGATTTCACCATTTCATACTATTATTAGAAACTGTTATGAGATCAGGTTGAAATTATCATAATTTTTGCAATTTGGCTGAATTGACACACTTTAGTTTAAACAAATATACACACATGTGCCTACATAATGAGACATATTCTTATATCTTGACTAATGGTCGACCGATATGGGTTTTTTAATGGCCGATGCCGATATCCAGAGAGCAGGGTGGCCGATAGGCTGATACAATGCCGATATATCACACAATTTAATATAGTAAATAACAAACATAAAATTGCTAAAATATATATTTACTCAATTTCACACAAAACTTTAATGTTTGTAAAAAAAAAGAATCAAAATTTTAAAATAACATTGTATTTTAAATGGTAGTTAGCAGTTTCTTCAGATTTCTGTTTAGTCATCAAATCTTAGTAATTTATTTGCACATGAAGAAATTGTTAATATATAGGCAGAAGGAAATAACTGTACACACAGTAGTCCAGCAACCATGGATGGCATGTCCACGTTAGCAATCGCATTTTCTCAAAAAATACAGAATCAAACCAATTGTACATAAAGTGCATAGTGAATAAGACATTTACTTAAGCACATGTGAAGCGCTTTTACCTTTAAGTTGCACCAAAGAGTATTTATCAGAGATGGGCCACTTCTATTAAAATGAATGGGAGAAATTAGAACGCCCAACTGCAGCCAGCGGTCAACGGATGTAGATAGGTCCTGCCTAACAGGTAAAAGAGCCAATCATCTTTTAGATACAGACATCGCCTGTCAATCAACTCGAGAACGCGTATTAGCTATAAAAGCTGGGAAAATTGCGTTTATTAGCGTAATCTGAGGTAAAGAAGCACCATTTATGATACCAGTATTGTCAGATTTTACTTTTGTGAAATATGTTCTTTGATTGTAATCTTGACCAACCGTTTTGGAGATTTTTGTCTTTCTCCATTCAAGTAGATTGGAGCTGCACTGTCATGACTAGAAATAGCCTCCGGAGAGCAATCCAAACATGGCCGACAGTGGACTGACTTGCTACAAAGACTTTGGTTGCACTCACGCATTCGTGCTGATCCAGTAAGCAGCAGCAATCTCCTGACAGTTTAAACAACCTGGATCGCCTGCTTGGATTGTCATGATTTGTGAATCAGAGGAAATTTTGATCCTGATCCTGAAGTTTTTGATTCTGGCTGATATAATACGCACATCAGAGGAAGGTATTAGGTGAGCGTTTGACGGGAAGAAAATGCTGGATTTTCGCGAGGTTTGTGAATTACATCTGTTTAAGCTAAATATACGCATATTTGCAGATGGTATGTAATAGAAGCATTATTTATATTTGCCTTTTATCATTAGAAAAGTGACAGGGAACTGTTGAGGAGAGACTGTTAGTATACGTGCTTCAAAGGAAGATTTATATTAGTTTGATTGATATTTTCTTTTTATCATTAGACAAGACAGTTTAAAGTTACAGTGAACTGTTGAGGACAGAGAGGGATAATGAAACAGTCGCGCACTTTAACATTATGAGCTCAAACACGTCTGCCGCGGCTCTGATATGCGGACCGTTTAAATGAGACTGTGATGCACACCGGTCTATTATTGTAGTAACACATGACACGTAACAACCAAACTAACTGTGACTGGTCATTAATATGTCTCAGACGCTTCACATGCAAGAAGGCGATTTTCTGTGCCCTCAAGAAAAAAATCGGCCAAAAGGGAAAACGTATCAGCCGATACTGATAATTAAAAAAAAGTCAGAATATCGGCCGATTTATCGGCCTCAGCGATATATCGGTCGACCACTAATCTTGACACCTTCTTACATCTTTTATATCTTACATTCTAATTGATGGGACTCTTATTGCTCCATATGTGGTGAGCCAGTACTTTATGTAATCAATACAAAATAGTTAATGGAAAGGATTTTACACACAATAATAAGTGTCTTTTTTTTTTTTTTTTTTTTTAATCAGTGACCCTGGTTAAAGGAAGAGATGATATCAGAGGGAGGAAATAGGATTAGATTTTCCTGTTAGCATTTGATTAATTATGCATGTGAGGGCCGGACTATAAATAGCTTTGGAGAGATGGGTATTGGTCCTCTAATGACCAGGCCAATGTCAGGCTTAAGGCAACCAGCTTGTGTAAATAAGGCCAGTGGTCTACAAACAGCAGCTGTTACAAACACCAACCAACAAACACATGATGACTTTCTCTTGTGTTTCACATTCCCTTAATGCCTAAAATAATTAATGCACAACTATACACATGCACACACATTTGCATTATAGCATCACAAGCTCTGCGTTAATCAAGATCAATAAACATATCTTTTTTTAATCACATTTTCTGTCTCAATTTTCAGCACAATAATTGCTCCTTCTCTCAACAGATACATTCAGTGGTGCAATATTAAGAACTTCACAAGAAACAAAGTAATAATGGCACTATTTAGACTTGTCCTTGATGAAGAGCTTGGAGTTAGTCAAAACCATTATGTTTCTTCTGGGTTATAATCACAGTCTAGATAGTGTATTGCTAGTAAAGGTTTTTGTAGAGAACAGATCACAGCCAGACAGATTCCAAAATAAAGGGTCAAGACAGGTGTAGTGAGACACATTTTGCTATTAATCTCAATGACAAAAAGTGTAGCATTTACTGGTATGCACCCTATAAATAAAAATAAGATTTTAATCATATTAATCTGGTCCATAATGTTAGCTGGTTACATAAAGGCTGCATCCCAAATCACACACTGTCAAAGTATGTACTGCATTTGATGAAGAACGTACTTCTTGGCCAGAAAAAAAGTTTGTTCTTTAGGCATGCAGGTGAGTAGTATGAATATATTCCCATGCATACTTCATACAGGAACGAGGGCATTGTCCGGTGACCCGAATATATTACATAGTAACAACAACCGCAAAAATAATTTACTCTGGTTTTGTTAAACAAGCACAATTTAACTACAAATATCTTTCTTTGTTTATTTAGCACTTGTAGTTGAAAAGATTGACACACAGTTCTCCACCATTTTTTTTAAAATTCAGCATTCTGAATTTGTTGTCTCTGCAGCTCCCGTGGCATTAGGGGATAGTATGTTATCCAGTTGATGACCACTTCTGAATCTCACTGGATATTGTAAGTCATCCAGGTATTTCTCATCTACTCTTTTAAAAATACTGAGGATTCAGACATACTATACAGTAGGGAAGTATGAATATTCAAAAACAGCCAAAGTTTGCATGTATGAAGACATTGGTCAGTATACTCAGATTGCCTTAAACAGTAATACCTTGAACTTAGTAATTAAAAGAAACGATCTGATCTTAGGTCACCGTGATAACCCAAGAGTGAGCAACACCAGTACTTTCAATTCAAAGTAAATTACAACCACGACAGAGAGGAGTTTACACTTTGGTAAGTTATGAAGCGAATGAGGCAAGAACTCACCCGTGACATCAATCTCATTCATGTTACATACCAAAACAGTCCAGGAGATGCTGTGAACATAGCAACAATCACAACAACAAAAGCAAAACACAGGGGCAATAAGTGCAAGCTATCAACCCTCACACAATCTAATTGAAGCTCAAAGAAACACCTCTTGGCTGCTTCGCCTCAGCCCCAGTAACCTGCCATAGTGCATGCAGCCATTTAAATTAACCCGTTTTTAGATGAGAGGGGGTGGGAAAGCTGTGGCTGCTCAGAGGAGCAATGTATCATTATCCAGAGTCCTGCATCGCCTCCTAACTGCAGCACCGCAGGCTAGGCAGCCTTGCATGAGCTCCATCTACTGAGCCAGGCAATCTGGCCGGCAGACATGCATGTATTCATTATAGCAGCAGCCTTTCGTGCAGCAGAGAGATGAAAGCTCTTTTGGAGGACACTAATGCTCATCGTTACTAACTAATGTTACACACATAACAGCTCATCCCACCCACAGAATGTGACTAGTAAATACATATTACTACAGCGGTTCAATTGGATTTGGAGAAAAGAGGCAGAGTGGTAATTACTGTAAAGACAATTAAGTGTAAGATACTTGTAATGTGTCTTGATAATTTTTGTTCATGTCATCACAAATAGAAAAAGGAATAGAGAAACACAGAGGGACACTGGAAGACTTAATTGCAAGAAAGTTCTCATCTCACTCAATCTTTCTGTATTGCTCTACCCACACCTCTGAATCAGGCGTGTCTTTTTTGAACTTCAGTTCAATTTCATTTATTTGTAAAGTATTTTTCACAATACATACTATTCCTAGAGCTTTTCAAAGAATAATGCCTACCTTGGGAGGATCCAGGACTCAAACTGGGGAAGTCCTCCTCCAAGGGGAGGCACATTTTTAAACAAATTGATACTGTACAAAGCATAGGCCAAATGTTGAAGGAATAGTTCACCCAAAAAGGAAAATTCTCTCATCATTTACTTACCCTAATGCCATCCCAGATGTGTTTGATTTTCTTTCGTCTGCTGACAAAAGATTTTTAGAAGAATATCTCAGCTCTGTAGGTCCTACTGGTTGGGGCTGGTCAAAAGTGGAGATTTATAGTAAAAAATGACTTAAATATTGATCTGTTTCTCACCCATACTTATCATATCGCTTCTGAAGACATGGATTTAACCACTGGAGTTATATGGATTACTTTTATGCTGCCTTTATGTGCTTTTTGGACATTCTTTAACTCATGATGTTCCAAACCCAAATGACTTACATTCTTCATTGGAACACAAAATTGAGTTGTTAGGCACATTTTTCAATCTCAGTCACCATTCACTGCCATTGTATAGAAAAAATGATCAAAGGAAAGTGAATGGTGACTGAGACAATCATTCTGCCTAACAACTCAATTTTGTGTTAGACAGGAGACAGAAAGTCATACGGTTTGGAACGACAGAAGGGTATAAATAATGACAGAATTTTCATTTTCTGAAAATGCTTGACATATAATGACATACACTACAATGACATATAATTACTTTAATGACATATAAGGATTACAATGACTTTGAGTAAAATAGGAATTCATGCAAAATGCAATATCTTTTGTTTCTTACTTACCCCTGTCTTGGTGCCAGAGTGTAAAAAAACTGAACAGGATTACTATGCAGGAAGCTGTTGAGTGGGATTTAGAGGCTTTTCATCCTCAGTGGAACTGAGAGTTTTAATTCAGTCCAGAACCATATTAGGCTGCTGGTCAGCTGAATGTAGATGCTGAAATAGGTGTTCTCTAGCCAAAGGGGGAAAGAGAGTGGTGGCAGAGCAGTGACTGATTTTGAATGATGCCTTTGCCGTCTGAGTAATGAACAGGTCAGGGAGGTCAACCCATTACAAATGCAGCTACTTAATTATTAATTACACACTTCTATAAAGCAAAGGACAACTTCGGTATGTTGTGTACACACACACACACACACGAACACACACACACTTATAATACATAGAGAATTGCATGTAAGCACAATAATGTATGAAGGAGTGAGCACAAACACTTTCTCTCTAGTCCCCTGGCTTGAGTACAGAGATATAGCACATTCAAACAGTTTAGAGTAACCATAGGTGTTCGCTTAGAGCTACATGAAATCAGAAAGATTTAACTTAATAATTACACATGGTGACAGAAAACCACACTTGGCTCACACAGTTACTGTATGCAATTAAAATATTATTCATTACCTTTTAAATACAACACTGGTGCTGAAATCCCATTAAATTTGGGATAATTGAGTGTGTTTAATTATCAGCTGTGGCATGAAGTTAGTTTAGGAGAAAGTCAGAGAGAGAGAAAAAAGCGAGCGAACGGTGACCTAGTTAATGTCAGAAACATTGTGTTTTAAAAATGACCTTGCTCTGGAAGCTGGGCCCAGAATAACTTAGAATAACTCTTCTCTCAGACACCCAGGGCATATGAGACTAATAATGTCCAAATGCTGTATCTGTCTCTCTCTAACCTCAGCCTAAGTGTCTAAGCAAAATTATGTGAATCAGACAAATAGTATTGTCTCAGGGCAGGCTAAACACATCCTTTCCTGTATGTGTTTGATTGCATTAAATGTGGCAGAGTATAAGCTTTGGATTGTGACTGTGAATTCCTTATTACAGTGGTGACTTATGCTCTGTAAATGGTGCTTTAAGTTATACACTTTAAGTAAAAGCAGCCTGATAAATATTTAAACAACTTAAAGGAATAGTTCACCCAAAAATTACAATTCTGCCATCATTTAGTCACTTAGATGCAATTCCAAAACCGTCTGACTTTCTTTCTCCCATGGAACACAAAATAAGATGTTAGGCTGAATGTTCAGTCTCAGTCACCATTCACTCTCGTCTGGGCAAAAATGCAATTAAAGTGAATGGTGACTGAACATTTTACCTCCTTTTGTGTTTCACGGAAGAAATTATAGTCATACAGGTTTCGAACAACATTGATTCTTGGGTGAACTTTCCCTTTAAAGAGTCCTCTCCAGCAATACATTTTCACTGCTGTTTGTCCTCACATTTTGTCTTGCCTGAAAGTGACTCACCAGACCCCTCCAGAAACATGCTGGGTACTGCACCCCAAGCTCCCGTCTCCTTAGGCCGGCTGTGTGCAGTTCTGCCTGGCCTACCCTGTTCAGGCTCGGAGCAGAATGGCTGGGGACAGTTGAGTCTGGTGTTACTGAAAGAGATGGAGTCGCTCTGCCTGCAATTCCACTGTGCTTCATTAGGAAACAAAATATAAGCTTTCCACTCCATTACCAATGACTTTAGGAGTGAAAGCACATAAGACGGCGACTCACCTCATCAGCAATGCATTGCAATAAACGCGCAGGCTTGAACAGGCTGCGGAGACAGGGAGAGGGAGAGAGAGGGAAAGAGGGGGGAAGAGGAGGGGCAGAAAACAGCATTAGCCTACATATGATGTCTTTACATTGGAGCAGCGAGGAAAAATCATTAATGCAATAAAATGTGCCCAGATTAATCAAACGCATCAAACTCTTATGAAAATATCACAGGGGTAGAAATGTTCTATTACATCTAATGGTGTCTAATCTAATACAAGCAGTTAAGGGCTTGGGTTTTTCTTCATTGTGAAACGCAATTTGGGAAGTTTAAAGGGAGCCACTGAAGCGTGGGCCTCACACTGCCGACAGGAACATGGGGCATGATGATATATTTTTTTCCCCCTCTCTCTCCCTCCTTTCCTTCAAACTCATAAAAGCTCACTATTAAAGATCCCTGGATGGAGTGCATTTGAAAAGCAGACAAAAACAGAGAAAAGATGAGAGGCAATATGTAATTAGCATGTCATAATCAAAACGACTCATTCGGACACATTATGATCACAGGGAGGAAATTATTGCATCGCTAGTGGCAATCTGTGGGCATGTGTTAACACCATTTCCATAATGAAAATACACAAATGTTAATAGCCTGCGCCTTGATTTGGAGGGGGAATACAGAAAAGAACGTTAATTTCACAGTGCACTTTCACTAGCCCTTAGGTTGTTGGAGAATTGCAGGGTTGAAGAAACACATATATAGGCTCAATCCATTCGCAAATGTTGTTTCTCTGATTTCTCACTTAGAAATATAACAATGTGCTTCAAAGCCTGAAAAAAAAAAAAAAAAAAAAAAAAAAACATGCCGTTCCCATGCCACACTTTTCCAGATAGTCCCCACACATAAATTCTGATTTTCAATTAAAAACCCATTTAATTTGAAGTTGACATGAAACCATAAATGGAAATTAGCATATCTGAGTGCTTCCCAGAGTGTATGCTGTATATTTTTTTCTTAAAAAATGGATTTTAGCTCCATCCATTCACTTCAGAATGGCAATGATTGACGAGAACGTAGCCTTTTTTCTCAACACAGAACAAGTTTTTTGGGGGATTTAACAACTCTTTAAATTCACAACAAACAATCATTTGCATGTCCTATGATCCTGATCAAATGGAGTATCAAGGAAATGTGAGACAGACAGAGGAAAGAGTGTAGAGGCACTAACGTATAGGGGTATATCCTCAGGGTTGAAAGAGAGAGAGAAAGTGAGACTATTATATCCAATGAGCTTTTTCTCAGTGAATAGATATTTTAAAAAAAATAAAAAATTTAGCCTTTCTAAGATTACTTCAAATGAATTGTGTCATTTTTAACAAAGTAAAATTAATAAAACCTAATATATATATATATATATATATATATATATATATATATATATATATATATATATATATATAGTTTTAATTTGATGGAATTTTGTCATGAAATTCAAATGTGTAAATCTTAAAATAATTTTTTTCAGTGTACCTTTAAGATGACTGAGAAATCTGCTATGCAAAAGCTGAGGGACCATGACAAAATTTGTAATTTGTAATTCAAAGAAAGAATGATATCAAAACCTTCCAGACATTCAGTAAACTTGTAGTTAGGTCAAGAGAAAATATTTAAACTACATAACGGTTGTAATCATACAAAAGGACTGCACACTTTCTTTGTCAGACCGGAGTCAGAGAAGACACATTTCTAACATCTGATGACATTTCTTGCACCAAAACATTAAAGGAATAGTTCACCCAAAAATGTATATTGTGCCATCATTCACTCACCCTGATGTTGTCCAAAACCCTCTTTCTTTCTTCTGAGAAACACCAAAGAAGTCTAGCAGAATATCCAAGCTGCTTTCATCCATGCAATGAAGGTGGATAGGGATCAGGGGCTGTCAAGCTCTAAAAAGGACAATAAAGCACCAAAAAATCATCATAAATGTAGTCGAAACACCCTGTACACTTTCCTATACACTATAAGTGTTCCAAAGCCATACGGTAGTTTTGTGGGAGGAACAGACTGAAATTTAAATCGTTATTCACTAAAAATCTAGCCATTCTTCCATAAATAACTTATTTTGTTTCCCAGAGAATAAATAAGGCATACGAGTTTGGAACAACATGATTTTGAATAAACTATTCCTTTAAAGGGAGGCATTAGATGATAAATTCAGTACAGATCCCATTAAAGAGTCCTTAATATGTAGACAAAGATAAATAAAAAAAATAAACTGCCAGAGCAACTTACAGAGGGCAAATGGAAGGCTGTGCTGTCTTGGAATTCACAACACCAACAACCAAACCCTTGAGTACTTTGTAGTAACCAAAGAGGTTTTAAAATGTGTGACTGAGAACCCACCTGATTAAAAGAACACAGAAAACAACTTCATTACATCCTCTTAGGCAAGTAATAAAGATTGGGAACAGGACTTTTTCCTGTGTTAATACCTAGAGACCCCCTGTCTGACACAATATTCATTCTGCTGCTGGAAAATGAATTTGGCCTGCATTGCTAAAATAACTCTAATTGCCAACCACATGCTGGAGCAATTGGAAAATTATATTAATGAGCATTTGCTAGGTGTATTATCCATTTGTCCAAGTCAATAAGAACTGTCATTAAAAGCGGCAATAAAACTCACATTTTGAGTGATTATTTATCTCACAGGGAATTCAAACTTGCATTTAGCACATTTTGCAGACTGATTACTTATCATATTACAATGCTTTTTCCATAATAAAATTCAAATGGGATATTTCTAGAATAAATGGTACAGATTAATTTGCATATTTATTATCTTTATGGGTAAGGTTCCAGAGTAGAGTTTGAAAGTAATCATAAAAGCGCATATTTCCTTCTCATCACATCATTTCTCATCAGCTATATTGGCCCATTACAACACTTTGATTCTAATAAATTAATTCTGTGCTGCATGTAAAAAGTTATCAAAAAATGAAGTTTACCAACTCTACAGTGTAAATCAGGCCAAAGTTGGAAAACAATAAGATAAGACCCATAGTTCTCTTTCAAATTATTAATTAGAAGCCACCCAAAATAGTCCAATCAACTTCAAGGCCCATGTAAGCACAGCTCTAATTGACAGACCTTGGAGTTTCTGAAAAGGTTGACTACCTGTGTTCAACAGCTGCTTTTGAGCCTTTAATTCACTTCAGAAGAGAATGAGTGGAGGGTAGAGGGAGGATGCTGGGTGCTGGGCAAGGGCATTTAGCTTTGGTCTCCATGGAGATAGGAGTAAAGGAGGACGTAAAATGAGAGGAGGGGAGAGGGAGGCCTCTGTGTCTCTCTCCACTCTTCCCCATTGTTATAAAAATGACTGTCCTGTGGTTGAAATGAAATCTGGGCGAGTTAGCTCCGTCAGGACAGAGGTTAGCACTCTGTTCATCTGTGTGGGAATTATGGGCTGGCCAACGCCTGCGGCACATGGGTTTAGCCGTGACCTCAGACACAGCCTCTCCCAGTAGCAGACAAATTTTTATCACGACCACTTTCAAAGGACCCTATCCGAAACCCAGCCTCTGGCATACACACTCACATTTATATATGCTAAGAAACACACACACACACACACACACACACACACACACACACATACACACTCACTCTCTCTCTCTCTCTCTCTCTCACACACACACACACACACACACACACACACACACACAGTATATACAGTATATGTGTTTGTGTGTGTGTATATTTATATATATATATATATATATATATATATATATATATATATATATATATATATATATACACACACACACACACACACACACACACAGTATATACAGTATATGTGTTTGTGTGTGTGTATATTTATATATATATATATATATATATATATATATATATATATATATATATATATATATATATATATATATATATATATATACACACACACACACACACACACTACCGGTCAAAAGTTTTGAAACACTTGACTGAAATGTTTCTCATGATCTTAAAAATCTTTTGATCTGAAGGCGTATGCTTAAATGTTTGATATTAGTTTTGTAGACAAAAATATAATTGTGCCAACATATTAATTTATTTCATTATAAAACTAAAATGTAATTAAAAAAAAAAAGTTTTTGAAATTGATGACTTGGACCAAATAATAAAGAAAAGCAGGGTGATACCTCAAGATGTTGGTTGAGAAAATGTCAAGAGTACATTTCTGAAAATTCTAGGCAAAGGGTGACTACTTTGAAGATGCTAAAATATAACACAGTTTTGATTTACACAGGCATAATTCCCATAGTTTCATTTATGTTATTCCATAGTTTTGATGACTTTACTATTATTCTAAAATGTGAAAAATAATTATAATAAAGAATGAGTGTTTCAAAACTTTTGACCAGTAGTGTGTGTGTGTGTGTGTGTATATATATATATATATATATATATATATATATACATACAAGTACACTGGCAGCCAAAAGTTTGGAATAATATACAGATTTTGCTGTTTTGGAAGAAAATTGGTACTTTAATTCACCAAGATGGCATTCAACTGATCACAAAGTATAGTCAGGACATTATTGATGTAAAAAACAGTACCATCACTATTTGGAAAAAAAAAGTCATTTTTGATCAAATCTAGACAGGCCCCATTTCCAGCAGCCATCACTCCAACACCTTATCCTTGAGTAATCATGCTAAATTGCTAATTTGGTACTAGAAAATCACTTACCATTATATCAAACACTGCTGAAATCTATTTGGTTCATTAAATGAAGCTTAACATTGTCTTTGTGTTTGTTTTTGAGTTGCCACAGTATGCAATAGACTGGCATGTCTTAAGCTCAATATTAAGTCAAAAATGGCAAAAAAAAGAAACAGTTTTCTCTAGAAACTCGTCAGTCAATCACTGTTTTGAGGAATGAAGGCTATACAATGCTTGAAATTGCCAAAAAACTGAAGATTTCATACAAAGGTATACACTACTGTCTTCAAAGACAAAGGACAACTGGCTCTAACAAGGACAGAAAGAAATGTGGAAGGCCAGATGTACAACTAAACAAGAGGATAAGTACATCAGAGTCTCTAGTTTGAGAAATAGATGCCTCACATGTCCTCAGCTGACAGCTTCATTGAATTCTACCTGCTCAACACCAGTTTCACGTACAACAGTAAAGAGAAGTCTCAGGGGTGCAGGCCTTATGGGAAGAATTGCAAAGCAAAATACACTTTTGAAACAGAAAAACAAAAAGAAAAGGTTAGAGTGGGCAAAGAAACACAGACATTGGACAAGAGATAATTGGAAAAGAGTGTTATGGATCTTAACCCCATTGAGCTTCGTGGGATCAGCTAGACTGTAAGGTGCGTGAGAAGTGCCCGACAAGACAGCCACATCTATGGCAAGTGCTACAGGAAGCGTGGGGTGAAATGTCACTTAAGTATTTGGACAAACTGACAGCTATAATGCCAAGGAAAGCTGTCATTGCTGCACGTAGAGGATTTTTTGATGAGAACTCTTTGAAGTAGTTTAAGAAGTTCTGATTTTTTTTTTCAAATTGTAATAGTAATTTTTCACATTATTAATGTCCTGACTATACATTGTGATCAGTTGAATGCCACTTTGGTGAATAAAAGTAGCAATTTCTTTCCATAAGAGCAAAATCTGTGCATTATTCCAAACTTTTGGCCTCCAGTGTGTGTATATGTATGTATAATATATATATATATATATATATATATATATATATATATATATATATATATATATATATATATATATACATATATATATACATATATATTCATACATACACACAGACACACACATACATACATACACACATACACATATGTAGTGCAAATCTAAAACAAATCTGTTATATGTTATGTACAGTGCAAATGTTTTTTTTTTTGTTTTTTTTTTGTTTTTTTTTTTAGAGGAATGAAATGGCAGAAGAGGTTGGATGTGTTGGATAAATATAAAAAGACTAAACTGTGTATTGCACAAAGTTATTGCTCAATGGGTCAATTTAACTGTTCATGAGATGGATAGCCTGAGGGGAAAAACTGTTCCTGTGCCTGACAGTTCTGGTACTCAGAGCTCTGAAGCGTCAGCCAGAAGACAACAGTTCAAAAAGGATTTGAGTTTAAATAATTTTATTATGCTTGTAGAAAGAGATTGCAGAGACTACAAACTGGGTCAGTTTCTTGCCTGGGTCAACAGTCAATTATGCAGTTTATCATTATGCTGTGATTGACCAATCAGAATCAAGTATTCCAGAGAGCAGCTCCAACTACTAGCAACTAACCTTCCCCTTCTCAGCTTCTTCAGATGATTTATATACAACTTATGCAAAGGTGTCACTCTTTCAAAACAGATCTTCATATTTGCACATTTTACACTACATAAAAACAATATTGGTATATGCAGATAGCATAAGCATAAGATTCTCAAAGTTGGATGATACATACTTGGATGTGACAAATACTTCCAAACACAATGAAAAAAGTGCGTGGAAAGAGGAAAGGCAAAGAAAAAGAGAGAAGAAACAATCAATCAGATGGCAATTCGCTGGCGGGTGCATATGCATCAGATCATGTCTCATGTCTTCAAGGATTTTCAGAGCGAATCGTAAAACAAAACTCCATTACCTCCTGCCAGAGCATGCAAATGAATCACACCATGGGGTGAAAGGGAATTAAAGAGTCTTCTCTAATCAATGACAAGCCAGGATGAAACCCTCCCATCCATTCCTCTGCTCTCCAGTAACAAAGAAATGCTTCCCACATCTTCCCTATGTATCCATCCTTCTGCCACAGGGCATACACAAACACACACACACTCACCCTCTAAGCCTGTTCTGGCAACACTAGTATCACCTGCCAAACTGAGTGGGACTGGTAACCCTTAACAGTAACCACACAGGTCAAATGGTCCCCCCTCTCCTGACTTCCGACCCCTCTCCAAAAACATGTTTTGGTTTTGTCACGTTACGGAATTTGCTGTACTCAGGTGTAGGCAATTGAGTACGTGTGTGAATGTGTTTGTGCACACGTGAGGCTAGTTGGTACCCACACAGATGCACAGGGCTGCTTAAATGACAGGCTGGGCCTGAGGACGTCTGTTGGTGTTTCTTGCACCAGCCTGCCTCTCTTCTTGTCGCCTCTTCTCCGGTCCTCTCCACCCGCTTCCCACTGCCAGCCTGCTACAGCCTGCAGGTGACGAGTCTGTGGCGCCATATGGAGCAAGAAAAATTAACAACGAGGAGAAAATCTCCACAGCAGCGGGAGGCCTCCATACCCTCTTGCACGCTTTCGCTTTCTGCTCTACCTCTCCTCCAAACAAAATTCAAAGATGTAGAGAGAGAGCGGGAGAGGAGGGGGTGATAAAATTAATGGGGTTCAACACTTTAACACAACACCGGCGGCAATATTTGCACAGAATGAAAAAAAGAGAGAGATTTCTTCTTACAGTTTGGTCATATTGTGGTATTATAAATCAGACCCTGGCTTAAGTATTTTACGCCCCTGTTTTATAAATGTACATTAACCCCATTTGCCCCCTCTCCCTGCAGTAGATAGTCCAGAACGCAGGCAGACCATGCTGGGGGAGATTCCATTGTCCCTGGTGTGTCCTCGTGTTTGATACCATCATGAAGGAAAGGTCCCCCATGGAGCCTCTCCCAGTCTGGGTCATTGATTACAAAGAGCCTCCTGGTTTTGTCTGACAGATGTGAATCTGTGCTATTTAATTTGGAACGTTCCCCTCAAAGGGAGACCATTAGCCCATCCAATAGGAGCACAAATAGAATTCCATTAACAACTAGTGTTTCTGTAGAGCCAAGGAAATGGGGTAAAAGCTTAACTTTACTCTCCTGGAAAGAGGAGGAGACCATTTGCATTGGGGAGAGGACCTGCATAAACTGTGTAAACACTGTAAAGTACAACGTTGAAAAAATGTTCAATGTCTAACCAACTGTGCTGGTGGACTGACACATGGCCTGTCATCTCAGGGGCATGGCTGCCACAAGTTGGTGGTGAGAGTGTCCTTGTTTGGCATTGGAGGAAGGTGGGGTTGCTTGTTAAAACATTAATAAGTGTGATACAATTTTAATTTAACAGCCCTGTGCATTTATAATTAGATCAGTGTCTGTGACTAAATGAGAAATAGAGAGAATTTGTAAGGCTTCTTACACTCAGACAACAGCTTGTTATGCTTCTGTTTGTTGTTTACATTTTTCAGTACATAAAAATGTGTCATATCATTAAATGTCTGGTTTTTATATGTGAATTATGACCATAATCATAATGGGTAGTTGATGCATAAAATGCCCAACAACATTTTAGGTTTATTGTTTAAGGGAAAGTGTAAATCTTAGGTCTTGTTACTGGTTATCATTCAAGTTTTTCACCATTTTTATAGCATTTCTGCCTTCACTAGCTCATTTTAAATAGCCATGTGGAGTGACAAATAATTTTGTAAAAGTACATAAATTCCATATGGTCTCCCTTTTAATATGAGGTCATAAAACTGCATGCATAATAATTATAAAATAATTAGCACAATGCTAGTTTAGCATGCCACTCAGCAGGGCATGTCAACTGTTAGCCAGTGAACTTAAAGGGATAGTCCATCCAAAAATGAAAATTCTCTCATCATTTACTCACCCTCATGCCATCCCAGATGTGTATGACTTTCTATCTTCTGCTGAACACAAACAAAGATTTTTAGAAGAATATTTCAGCTCTGTAGAGCCTCACAATGCAAGTGAATGGGTGCCAAAAAATTGAAGCTCCAAAATGCACATAAACACAGCATAAAAGTAATCCATAAGATTCCAGTGGTTAAATCCATATCTTCTGAAGTGATATGATAGGTGTGGGTGAGAAACAGTTCAGTATTTAAGTCCTTATTCTTTTGTTTTTGGTGAATTGCATTCTTAATGCATACTGCCCCCTACTGGGCAGGGAGGAGAATTTATAGTAAAAATGGACTTAAATATCAATCTGTCTCTCACCCAAACCTATCATATAGCTTTAGAAGATATAATTTTAACCACTGGAGTCTTATGGATTAATGATGAGAGAATTTTAATTTTTGGGTGAACTATCCCTTTAATGCTGAAATGATAATTCCAAAAATGTATGGTATATCATAATATATAGATTACAGAGCATAATCAACCCATATGTTTCTTAGCCCAATAAAAGAAAGAGTTATACATCTAAGTTAACTTCATCTGCAACTTAGCTATGAGCAGCGAGTGAATTCGGTGATAAAAAGATGAGGCTCTTACTACATGTTTGTGTAGTAGCAAAGCTTCTCTGTGTGTAGCCTTGCAATAAAGGTGTGCATAAATTAGTTTATGTAATCATACAATGTAGATTAGCATGATAATGGCAGTGTCAATAGATGCTAGGAAGCAAGGAGTGACAGCACTCTAAAACGAGACATGCCGTGGGCAGAGGACACACGTATACACACACACACACACACACACACACACACACACACACACACACACACACCACGTTCACACAAATGCACACAGACATAGCACAACTGGGAATAGCCAGTCACACAGGCCTCAGTGCAACCACTATGACTATGAGTGACAGTGTGTGAAGCCACTTCATCTGTTTTCCATGAGGCTGGCACACACTGCTTTCACTCTTCCACAGGGGAGAAGATGTTAATGTGAGCAAGTCAACAACTAGCACATATACATTCAGGGTAGGAGGTATTCTGTGGCAACAGTGTGACACTGATCTTTCTTCTTCCTTTAAAAGATAAAAAACAAATCTTTACAATAAATGATACAGAAAACATAGTTCTCTGGTACTGTTATATTTGCATGCTTAAAGGAATAGTACGACCAAAAAATTAAACTTCATTACTCATCTCATGTCGTTCAAAATCTGTATGACTTTCTTTCTCTTTCTTCAGGTGGAACACAAAATGAGAAATTTTGAAGGATGCACTGGTCACTTATTAATTTCCATGCAATTGCAATAAATGAGCCTTGAGCTTTCAAGCATCAAAAACGACACTATAAATGTATCAAAAAATGGTCCAGACAACTCTTCTGAAGCCATGCAATAGCTTTGTGTGAGGAACAGACCAAAATGTAAGTTATTCACTGAAAATATTGACTTTCCCCTCTCATGAATCTTTGAAGCATTCATGAGTGTTCTTGAGAAAAATAGCAATGCTTGATTCATGAAGGCATCGTTCTTTTGAGTTTGATCTTTTCAGTCAGTTGATTTAGTTCACAATACTGGTATGAATGACTCTTTTAAATAATTCAAATTGAGCGAACGTCACGCGAGAGTTCGGCCATTTCAAACAGCATCAGAGCCCTGGACAGAAGCACCGATTTAAAGTTAAAAACATTTTAATTATCAACTTGTTTCTTACATAAACCTATCAAATTGCTTCAGAAGACATTCATTGATCGACTGGAGTCACATGGATTACTTTAATGCTGCCTAAATGTGAATTTTGGACCGTCAAAGTGCTGGCACCCATTTACTTGCATTATAAGGATCTAACAGAGCTCTATCTTCTTCTAAAAATCTTTATTTGTGTTCTGCTGAAGAAAGACAATCATACAAATCTGGGATGGCATCGGGGTAAGTGAGTAATGAGAGAATTTTCATTTTTGCGTGAGCTATTCCTTTAAGCTTGAATGCCCCAATCCCCATTTATTGTAATTGCATGTAAGAAAATGACCAGTGCAATTTTGAAAATTTCTCCTTTTGTGTTCCACGGGTGAATGAAAGTCATATGGATTGTGAACGACATAAGGGTGAGTATATGATGACAGAATTTTCATCTTTGGGTGAAATGTTACTTTAAAGGGTTTAACTGATTTTATATAAAAGATTGCACTGTTAAGCAGTATTACAACTAACCAGTTTATACTGTGGGGCTGCATAAATTCTGGTCTGGGGAAGAATGGGGTGGTATGGACAGTTCTCTATTGGGCACCAGACTAGCTGCTGCTGGCAGTTTGGCTCAGGCTGTGCAGCTGGTTTAATACCCTAATTCCAGCCGGGATAAGCACAGGCTTTGAAGGGACCACCAGATTCATCTTCTTAAAGCACCACCACCATTAGTTAATAACCTCCTCACGCCCTCCTGCAGTGTGACTCAACAAAGTGACCAAGAAACCACAATGATCATCAGTCAGCAATAGATTTATCAAAGCTATGATGAGCACAAACCACTTCAGAGATGACATACAGTTCAAGTCCTGTTTTATTCAACAAAGTCCCAGCAGGCCATTTTAGTCCATCAAATACCCAAACAGAGCATGAAGGACAAAAGACTTACTCACCAAGAGGATACGCCACTTCTTGGGGCTTAATCTGAGGTGGGCAGAGTTCAAGACCAATGCAATTTTATAAATCTCATGGTCAAGCTTATCCACAGATGTCTACATCACAAGGAAACAAAGTGAGCACAAATGTGACCAACAGCTATACAGACTAATCAGTGGAGTAAGTGGTCACAAAATCAAGCCCCGTAATGTTTCAGTGGAATTTTTCTCAAATGGTTTCATAAATTACCAATACAATCAAGATTATGTTCCAAACTATCAATAAACAACAGAGGGAGGGATGCAAAACCATTTGCGGTAGCCACAGGAAGTCTGTACTTTAACAGATGTAGAATCAATAGTCTTAATCAGTTGAACACAGCTGCCATATTGAAGTGTGAAATTAGACCGTTATTTCAAAATGTGGCCTGTCACTAGCTTCTTGACTGCAGTGATTATCATGTACCTACATTCACACATAAGCTCTGTTCCAAAACCTAGTGAGCTGCCTCACTGTCTGCCACCTATATACAGTAGGCACCTACTTTCAAAGGCACATTCCTGTTATGAAACCTCACAAGTGGCTGATTTGGAATTCTCTACTTAGGCAACAAATCCACTCACCACACAAATAAACCTCCACACTGGAAAATTTACTCAAAATTATTTCTAATAGAGTTTGACATTAACAATCAGCCTGTCAGGCACAAAGCGGGACACTTTTCAGAATCTTTGCGCTGCTCTAATATACATTAAATTACACAGTATACAGAAATATCAGGTAAAACAGTAAAAAATAAAATAAAATAAAAAATAGTAATGAGAGTTTTGAATGAATTAAGCTGCGGTCTAAACTTGTAGCTCAATTCACTTCCATTCATACTGATCTGAGTGCAGGAGATTGGAAGCGCAAGTGCATGCAAAGAAATGTTGCATGCTGCTGCGCATGAAAGTTAAAATTTGTCGAACTCTGACCTGCAAATTCATTTGACGAAAAACTGTGGCCAATAGAAGAGTGAAACACTGACGTCTTGGCTCAATACAAAGAATTTATATTTCAAAGCTGAGTATTTTTATTGTTGTAGGAAAGTGAATATATGGTGTATTATTAAAAAATATAATTTGTGATTAATTATTTATTAAAACCAGAAGCCCTCGAATGTGACATCATATCCTGTTCGTTGCGGTATCCAAAAAAATGTTGCATGCTTAAAGCCTAGTGTGACAGCAGGTATGGCTGCCTTAGAATTCAGCTAGCAGGAGGTATCTATGGAGGCAGCATTATTTTTGAAAAAGAGCTATAGAAACGCACATGCACTTACACTAAGAATGGACAATAAGCACTCTCAAAGGCCTGGTTTGTTGAAACGGAGAACCAGAACCAGCCCCATGGAGCCCCTGACAGCCAGAGATGGGTAGATGGCTCCATTCAAACTGAGATGTGGGGGTCAGCACAACCAGTGCACACAGGAGAGAGAAGGATGAAAATTAATTAAAGATGGTGCGTGTAGTGAATGACGCGTGGCTCGGGCTGCCCTTATGCATTCGGAAAGAAGGCAGTTCTGCCTCATGTCCCTGGTGCAAACAGCCCTCTGAACACCCAAGCTATTGTTTGCCAGCCCTGCACTTGCCCAACCACCAACAGCATATCAATGAAGCTCCTCTCCTGTTTGTGCTAATGGTAATTACAACGTGGGCAGTTTTGTGAAGAGAGACAATGGGTGGGTGGCCAAGGGGGAAAGCAGGGTGATGCAGTGTGGAGTCTTAATGACTGCAGGACTGATGGGACCACAGAGGGCAGAGAAATGAATAGAGAGGAAGGGCTCCCTGTGAGCTGGAATGGAAAGCAATGCAGTCCTGCTCTAAAAAAATGTGGCATTGCATATCCCAAACCAAACAATATCCAAAACTATGCTCCCCTTGAACTGTATGTGGTTATAATTTCCAATGAAACACAATGTGACGGCACAGCAGTTCAGTATGGGAAAAAAAAAAAAAATCAACTCTGGTCTATTAAAGCAATAAGCCACAAGACAGACCATGCATTACAGTGATTTTACCATGGCTGAGAGCTTTACTCACACCCATGGTAGAATTACTGTAATACACAGACTCAAGTGGGTTATTGCTTTTATAAAAAATGGTGACAACAGTATTGTGACAGAAGACACCAACGTTATATTTTATTTTTTGATTATACAGCACAATGATGCCCACCCACTTTTTCAGCACTTTTTCACTTTTTCCCATTTATTTCTTCCATCATTAATTGGAATTTTACAAAATATTTCATAAAAGAGTTCTAAAGCCATGAACCAAAACAACCAGATCTGAGGTGAATCTTAACTTTAGAAACTTTAACTTGAGGCAAAAAAAGTATTTGAAGCTACAAGACCATGTCCTTAATATCTTTTAATAGGGAGCATGAATACCAAACCTTTGAAGCATTGTGAAAGACCTATTCGACTTAAAAACTATGGAAAATTATAAAACTATTTATTTAAAGTTGTTGATTATAAATATAGAATCACTATATTTTAATTCAATAGCAAAATATTCAGAAATGTACAAATATACAAGAAGTTTCAGAGTGTAGGATGAATGGATTGAGTCATTCACAGTATGTCATTCATTGGTGTTCTTTGTTTTCCAAAATTCTCTAATGGGTGGAGCTTTTCTTTAGTTTATTTTTTTAGGAACATGGGTAGTGTAGTTTTTCAAGAATTTCACTATTAAACATGATTTCTAAAAAATGAAGTTGAAACAACATGGACTGATAGCTTCAACAAAAGCATATACCATAAAATAACACCCTCTGAGCTCATGGTGGGTCTGTCTGAAAAGGTTTATAATTTAACCTTATTCGCCTTTGGAAAAAACAAAAAGGATTTTTACTTTTACTTTATTATCGGAATAAACGATTCTTTCGTCAAGTAATATAGTTCACTATCCTAATGGTAGGCCGTTTATGGTTGCCAAGCAGCTTAGCAGTGATGGGTAGTAGCTTCGCTATTTTAACTACATTTCTGCTTCGCTAGTTTTTAAATCAAGTAGCTTTTCAGTATTTTTGACTAGGTAACAGTGTAGCATTGAGAAAAGCTACATCACTACATCATGCCTTGTACCCGGTGTTTACTATCGCCAGTTTTGTATCAAAACTAAAGATGTCCGATCATTAAAATGTATTGGTCACACGTGATAGGAAAGCAGTCTGAATCGGTTTGCGATTCAATCTGAATGACTCAGAAAGTTTGCGCTGCTGAATCATTTGTGCTCGCTCTCACTTGCCAATAAGCTCACGGAGTATTTTATAAAACAGAAAATAAAGATAATGCTGGTTGCAGTGGATCTACAATCAATGGAAACGAAACCTGCAAATGCGCCCTATCGTTTGCCAGTGATGAAGAAAGTCTTTATTAAGTTCAACACATTTGCAGCTTGTTAACAACTTCTGTAGGTGAAGAAATTTTCCAACCAAAAGAGTATCAAAACATGTATTATCCTACATGAAAACACCATGTAATGTACCATGACATTACCATGTTTTTTGGACATGTACCATTACCTGGGAGCACCATGTCAATACAATGGTATATGAATGTGGTAATATAGCGAAGTACAATGGTATTTTTAATTACCTTGAAGCACCATGTAAATACAATAGTATATGAATATGGTAATCATATATCAATTTACCATGGTAGTAAGATGGTATTCTTTGAAGTACTTTGAAACACCATGCAAATACAGAATGGTACATAAATATGGTAATTGTGCGCGCGCACGCACACACAAGAAATTTGGCCTCTGATGATATATCCTGTAATTCTGTGTCTAGCTGCTGTATTTCTGTATTGTATAGATTAATATATAGATGAATAGTATACTGTATGTACGTAGAATTTTTATACAGGAATGTGCAAATGAAATTATGTTTAAATGGGTTTGTAGAGGTGGTAGTATAAATATGAAAAATTAAATGTAAAAATAGTGACTTTGAACACATGGTTTTGTATAAGTAGCATGTTTAAATATGAATTTGCATGTTTGTTTGTTTTTTTTTTGTTTTTTTTACGTGCACATACCGGTACATATTGCACCATACTGTATACTTGTATACTGTGTTACACTAAACTATAATATACTGTACCAAGGCTTTGATAAACATCACATGAATACGTCTTTTATGTGCTTTGTCTCTGACAGTATGCTCTGTGCATCCTCGGTTGAAAAAAATATGAAGTAGCTTAAATGTAGCAAGCTACTTTTGGCGTGTAGCTTGTAGTGTAACTTGCTACTTTCTCTGAAGTGTAGCTTTCAGCTTAACTCATTTTTCTGTTGAGTAGTTTGTAGCTTAGCTTGCTACATTTTTTGAGTAACTTGCCCAACACTGCAGCTTAGCAACTAGGCACATTAATATGCAAAGTGCAGTCACCGGTGTGTTTGCAGTCATTTTACAACAGCTTTGAGTGCAGTTTAAATAATCAGAATTTCTATTCATATTATCCATTTTACAATGGTAGACATCGACTCACAAGCAACACACACCTATGAGTCTCAATAGCTGTTACTACTACAATAAATATTTTGTGTTTACTCAGTTTGAGTTAACACAAATATCATATTCAGTGGAACAGAACAGAGGTGTCAGTGGTTCTAACCAGTCTTTATAGATGGAGAGTCAGCCCATGCATTAGGCAAGCAAAAAGGCAATTTGGTTGCACTCAAAAATGTGCAACTATTAAGTCACTGTCAGGAGCCACAGGGGATTAAATGATCCCAGCATTTCTCGATGTTAACTACTGCCGTTCCCCTGGTTCCCCACTCATAAAAACAGGCTGCATGTGCCCATGTAGCTTTTAACACAGAGAAACTGACCAACAGAACATCTAACAGCTCTTTACTGGGACTTGTTCAAGCCAAGAGGTGTGAATGGATGGATGCCTGTGGATTTGTGAAACAGACACACTTTAGTTTAGACCGACCTAATCCTTGTGCTAAAGGAGACTCCATTTACTAGAGCATTTGTTTGCAGAAAATGACAACTGGTCAAAATAACAGAAAAGATGCAGTGTTTTCAGACCTTGAATAATGCAAAGAAAACAAGTTCATATTCATTTTTAAACATCACAATACTAATGTTTTAACTTAGGAAGTGTTCAGAAATCAATATTTAGTGGAACAACCCTGATTTGCACTACCCATGTGTATGTGTGTATGTATGTGTGTGTGTGTCTGTTTGTATGTGTATAATTATTTTTTATTTTTTATTATTATCTATGTCTTGCTGCTGTTTTTGTATTGTTTTTGTATTGTTATACACTGGAAGCTCCTGTCACCAAGACAAATTCCTTGTATGTGTAAACATACTGATTCTGATTCTGATTTTCAATCACAGCTTTCATGCGTCTTGGCATGCTCTCTACCAGTCTTTCACATTGCTGTTGGGTGACTTTATGCCACTCCTGGCGCAAAAATTCAAGCAGCTCGGCTTTGTTTGTTGGCTTGTGGCCATCCATCTTCCTTTTGATCGCATTCCAGAGGTTTTCAATGGGGTTCAGTTCTGGAGATTGGGCTGGCCATGACAGGGTATTAATCCTGTGGTCCTCCATCCACACCTTAATTGACCTGAATGTGTGGCATGGAGCATTGTCCTGCTGGACCAATCCTCAGAGTTGGGGAACATTGTCAGAGCAGAAGGAAGCAAGTTTTCTTCCAGGATAACCTTGTACTTGGCTTGATTCATGTGTCCTTCACAAAGATGAATCTGCCCGATTCCAGCCTTGCTGAACGACCACCAAATTTCACAGTGGGTGCGAGACACTGTAGCTTGTAGGCCTCTCCAGGTCTCCATCTAACCATTAGATGACCAGGTGGAGGAGGTGTTGTTTAAAAATGAATATGAACTTGTTTTCTTTGCATAATCTGAGGTCTGAAAACACTGCATCTTTTTGTTATTTTGACCAGTTGTCATTTTCTGCAAATAAATGCTCTAAATGACACTATTTGTATTTGGAATTTGGGAGAAATGTTGTCAGTACTTTATAGAATAATTTTTTTTCTTCTAAATTTTACTCAAACACATACCTATAAATAGCAAATCCAGAGAAACTGATAATTTTGCAGTGGTCTCTTAATTTGTTCCAGAGCTGTATATACAACCTATGTGTTTACCTGACAATGCCACAATGTACAATATAATTTAAATAATATTTGAAGTTAAAGGGATAGTTCACCCAAAAATGAAAATTCTCTCATGATTTACTCACCCACCTGGCATCCCAGATGTGTATGACTTTCTTTCTTCTGCAGAACACAAATGAAGATTTTTAGAGAAATATCTCAGCTCTGTTGGTCCATACAATGCAAGTGAATGGGTGACAAAATTTTGAAGCTCCAAAATCCACAAAGGGAGCATAAAAGTAATCTACATGACTCCAGTGGTTAAATCCATGTGTTCAGACATGATATGACAGGTGTGGGTGAGAAACAGATAAATATTGAATTAAGTTTTTTATCATAAATTATCCTTCCTGCCAGTAGGGGGCGATGTGCACGAAAAAAATGTGAATCGCCAAAAACAGAAGAAGGAGAAAGTGAAGGAAAAAGGGCTTAAATATTTATCTGTTTCTCACCCACACCTATCAAATTGCTTCAGAAGACATAGATTTACCCACCAGCATCGTCTGGATTACTTTTATGTTGCCCTTATGTGGATTTTGGCACCCATTCACTTGTATTGTATGGACCTACAGAGCTGAGATATTTCTCTAAAAATCTTCATTTGTGTTCTGCAGAAGAAAGAAAGTCATACACATCTGGGATGCCAGGTGGGTGAGTAAATGATGAGAATAACATTTTTTGGGTGAACTAACACTTTAAGTTTAAAGTAATAATAATAATAATAATTATATATATATATATATATATTTTTTTTTTTTTTTTTTTTTTTTTTTTACTTTTACTGGGCCACACTATATTTAAATTATGATGTAGAAATACTGTTTGACCATGTGAAACACTTTAACATTATATTCCCTAGATAGTGCTATCAGACTTGGAATGTGAGTGAAGCTATAAATCAATAGCTTGATTTTCTACATGCTCTAAATCTTCAGCCTTCACTTTGATTGTGAATATGAATATAGATGTTTCTCTTTCGATTACAAAATGCCTCTCTTTTGTGTTCACTCTGTAGGAGAGGCCATCCTGTCTACCTATTGGCTGGTCTCCCACACAAACTGAGATGGGTACTGTAAAAGGACCAAAGCTGTTTAATTATTTAGATAGGACAAAACAGGTGAGAGCCAACCTTACAATATTCAGTAAGTGCACAGTCTATGGCACAAATATGCAGAGGATTTTTGTTGGGGTCTTGTTTGAATTTTCAAGCATTCAGTACACAGTATAAATGCAAAATTGATATAATGATAAAGCTTATGCTATTAAAGTGATACTTTACCTGTAAATGAAAATTCTGTCATGATTCACTCACCCTCATGTTGTTCCAAACCTGTATGACTTTCTTTTTTCCATGGAGCACAAAAAGAGATGTTAGAAAAGGAAAAGGAGATCTTTTTTTCTATACAGTGAAAGTGAATGGTGACTGAGACTAACATTCTGCCTGACATCTCATACAGGTTTGGAACAACATGAAGGTGAGTAAATGATGACATAATTTTTGGGTGAACTATCCCTTTAATCAGAACAAGGGCCATGGACAGCACCACACAAGGCAAATGAATGAGAACATGGGTACAGTCGAAGAGAAAGGCAGAAAGGTAAAAAGGTCACTGTAGGGACAAATTAGCTCTCTCTTAGCTCAATATTACTAACAGTTAAATAGTTCAGTTACAAAATGCACCTTTTGTGCTCACCTAGGACATTAGTTTAGAGGAGGACAATTACAATCCTCCCACTGAACACAGTCATTCATCACCCACTCTCCTCTGTATCTCTCTCTCCCCCAGTGGACTATGAGTCACAGGGGGCACGATGACCACCACCAGACACTACAACCCCACAGAGCTGACTCTGCTCCTATATAGAACTTTCTTATACAACTGATGCTTTCTGCATCATAGTGGAACAGCAGTTTCTCACAAACTAAATTTACTAAAAAAGAATACTTAGACAAGGCTATATTGCTGTTACAATTCACTGAAAATCTGTCCTTAGCCTATTAAAAAACGAAAATAAAAAAATACAGTGGCCACAAAAAGACCACAGGTGTAGTTCATCGCGGAGAGTAGTATGAGCTTCCACATGCTGCGAGTCTTCGCGGTGTCATGCACAGAGAGCCATGTGATAAGATGCGCGGATTGACTGTCTCGGAAGCGGAGGCAACTGAGACTTGTCCTCCGCCACCCGGATTGAGGTAAGTAACCACGCCACCATGAGGACCTACTAAGTAGTGGGAATTGGGCATTCCAAAATTGGGGAGAAAAGGGGATAAAAAAAAACAAAACACTAAACACTACTAAAACACCACTTTGGTGAAATACTTTGCTTGAAAGGTATGCTATCTTTGTTTAAAATAAATGTATATATATATATATATATATATATATTTTTTTTTTTCTTTTTCACCCAATTTGGAATGCCCAATTCCCAGTGCACTTTTAAGTCATCGTGGTTGTGTAGTGATTCGCCTCAATCTGGGTGGCGGAGGATGAATCCCAGTTGCCTCTGTGTCTGAGACCATCAACCAGTGCATCTTATCACGTGGCTTGTTGAGTGCGTTGCCATGGAGACATAGCGCGTGTGGAGGCTTCACGCCATCCACCGTGGCATCCGTGCTCAACTCACCACGTGCCCCACTGAGAACTAACCACATTATAATGAACATAAGGAGGTTACCCCATGTGACTCTACCCTCCCTAGCAACCGGGCCAATTTGGTTGCTTAGGAGACCTGGCTGGAGTCACTCAGCACGCCCTGGGATTTGAACTAGCGAACTCCAGGGGTCGTAGCCAGCGTCTTTTACCACTGAGCTACCCAGGCCCCCCCCGGTTCGATACTTTATTTAATGCAATGACATTCAGACATTTTATGCATGGTTTAAGCATCCAAATACTTTTTGGGACCACTAAATATGGCATGGTATTATACAAGTGATAAGGAGAAGGTAAGACACAGCTTAAGGGAATGAATGCGGGTGAGCAGTAGTAAATAAGGCATTAAATAAAGGCTCACCAGCAGTAAGTAAGCATCACAGTTCAGAGATGTTCAGATAAGCACTGGTCGGGTGTTATGAGGGCCAGCTCGGTCTATGAGCAAGCTGATCTATTCAGAGGGCAGCATGGGTCCATCAGTTTGTCAGCACATGGTCCTTGCTCACTGAGTGTACTCTTACACAAGCTTACAGAGTGCTTCAAGTTACATGCCGATTAAAGGTGAGGAGCTGATGATAGAAATATAATGCTTGCACATTCAGACTCTATCAGCTCAGATGTCTGATAGAGAATAAATAACGAGGGGAAGAGGGATGGAGAGAATTCACAGAAGCTTACAGAATCCATGATGATAATTCACAGTTAACATGTGTTGGGGAGTGGAAGTCAGGACATTATGTTTCACTGAAACTTGGAAAGTGTTCCTTTTAAAAGATTTTATTTATTAGTGACATATCAGTACAATCCTATATCACCCTGTATTTACTGATAGCGACTGTAATAGGTTCTCCAGATAGTCCAGACAGTTGTGGTTCATAGAATAGTTCATGCAGAAATTAAAGTTTGGTGATTTTTTAATGACCCACATGTCATTCCAAAAGTGTATGCTGCTATTTCTTCTGTACAACACAACAAGAGAATTTTTTGAAGAATCTTTATGCCATCTTTGAATCTAAATGCAGCTTCAGCAGATTTGAAGGCGCCATTTACACCTTGCACTAACATGCGTTTTCGGTGATCGGACTGCTATCCACTTGCCCACATTAAATGACAGGTGTAAATGCACCCAAGATGCATTGTGATTGGATCATGATCGGATCACTGAAACCACATTCGAAGGTGGTCAGGAATGGATTTTGACCACATTCAAGGAAGGTGTAAATGCAAAAGTGTTTTCGTTATCCGGCTACAACTACCTAAGTAGTTAATTATGTGAAGAGGTTACGCTACAGTCATCTGTTGTTAAAGCGCTGTGTTGCGGGTTCTTGCTTTTTTCTATTAATATAGCCATTGCAATGTGAAGATCAAATCAGTCACTGTTGTCTTGCAATCATGTCACCAGAACAAAGAACAGTATTCCATGAATTATTCCATTCCAATTCACTTGGAATACCTCATCTGTCTCTCTCCTCAAATCCCCATTTGCTTGTGTCTCTCTCCGGTTTTTTAATCACCCGTGACACTTGGCATGTGAAACCAGTCTTCACTCCCTCATTTCAGATGAGAAGCATATACAAAGTGCCAAGCGTGATTAAATTTGCTTTGGTGAGCTGAAATTTAGCTTTTGTGGCCAACAAAAAATTTTAAATGAAGGAAAAACCCTGTCTGTTAAAGTGATGGAAAGCATTTAAATTATCCATCAGTGTTTTTAAAATTCATCTAAGACAGAGAATTTTCAGTGACCACAGCCTCTGATGTAATACAGGTGCATCTCAATAAATTAGAATGTCGTGGAAAAGTTCATTTATGTCAGTACTTCAACTCAAATTGTGAAACTCGTGTATTAAATAAATTCAGTGCACACAGACTGAAGTAGTTTAAGTCTTTGGTTCTTTTAATTGTGATGATTTTGGCTCACATTTAACAAAAACCCACCAATTCACCATCTCAAAAAATTAGAATATGGTGACATGCCAATCAGATAATCAACTCAAAACACCTGCAAAGGTTTCCTGAGCCTTCAAAATGGTCTCTCAGTTTGGTTCACTAGGCTACACAATCATGGGGAAGACTGCTGATCTGACAGTTGTCCAGAAGACAATCATTGACACCCTTCACAAGGAGGGTAAGCCACAAACATTCAAGCTGGCTGTTCACAGAGTGCTGTATCCAAGCATGTTAACAGAAAGTTGAGTGGAAGGAAAAAGTGTGGAAGAAAAAGATGCACAACCAACTGAGAGAACTGCAGCCTTATGAGAACTGTCAAGCAAAATCAATTCAAGAATTTGGGTGAACTTCACAAGGAATGGACTGAGGCTGGGGTCAAGGCATCAAGAGCCACCACACACAGACATGTCAAGGAATTTGGCTACAGTTGTCGTATTCCTCTTGTTAAGCCGCTCCTGAACCACAGACAACGTCAGAGGCATCTTACCTGGGCTAAGGAGAAGAAGAACTGGACTGTTGCCCAGTGGTCCAAAGTCCTCTTTTCAGATGAGAGCAAGTTTTGTATTTTATTTGGAAACCAAGGTCCTAGAGTCTGGAGGAAGGGTGGAGAAGCTCATAGCCCAAGTTGCTTGAAGTCCAGTGTTAAGTTTCCACAGTCTGTGATGATTTGGGGTGCAATGTCATCTGCTGGTGTTGGTCCATTGTGTTTTTTGAAAACCAGAGTCACTGCACCCGTTTACCAAGAAATGTTGGAGCACTTCATGCTTCCTTCTGCTGACCAGCTTTTTAAAGATGCTGATTTCATTTTCCAGCAAGATTTGGCACCTGCCCACACTGCCAAAAGCACCAAAAGTTGGTTAAATGACCATGGTGTTGGTGTGCTTGACTGGCCAGCAAACTCACCAGACCTGAACCCCATAGAAAATCTATGGGGTATTGTCAAGAGGAAAATGAGAAACAAGAGACCAAAAAATGCAGATGAGCTGAAGGCCACTGTCAAAGAAACCTGGGCTTCCATACCAGCTCAGCAGTGCCACAAACTGATCACCTCCATGCCACACTGAATTGAGGCAGTAATTAAAGCAAAAGGAGCCCCTACCAAGTATTGAGTACATATACAGTAAATGAACATACTTTCCAGAAGGCCAACAATTCACTAAAAATGTTTTTTTTTATTGGTCTTATGATGTATTCTAATTTTTTGAGATAGTGAATTGGTGGGTTTTTGTTAAATGTGAGCCAAAATCATCACAATTAAAAGAACCAAAGACTTAAACTACTTCAGTCTGTGTGCATAGAATTTATTTAATACACGAGATTCACAATTTGAGTTGAATTACTGAAATAAATGAACTTTTCCACGACATTCTAATTTATTGAGATGCACCTGTATGTAAGTAGTTTTTTCCATTTTGCGCAGGTAATTTTGATCGGATCTCTATCCGATCACAGTGGAGACACATTTGACTGCAAGGTGTAAATGCAATCCAGCTAAAGAATATCCATATATTATCCGATATGAAACGCGTTAATGTAAGGTGTAAACGGAACCAAAGTTTTTCAGTGAATAACAACTTTAATTTTGGTCTATTCCTCACATAGAGCTTCCTATGGCTTCAGAATACTGGGAATACAGTGCACGAGTCATACTGACTACTCTTATAGTGCTTTTTGGAGCTTGACAGCAACTGCAATGTATGGTTAGAGCCATGTAACGATTCTTCAAAAATGTCAAATTTTGGGTTCTGTAGAAAGCCACAATCAATACCTGTTAAGCAACACTTTCATTTCTTAATTAAATGGGCAGAGAGATATTAATTTTGAAGCGTAAGGAGCCTTATGGTGTCTGACAGTTTATAGTGATTACCCTCTTCCATGTATACTAGCACAAAGTTAATTAGACTTCTGTCAGCACAAGATGTTTTTCTGAGCCAAACTGATACAGCCTTTGAGCAACTATGCTGTTAAGTGCTTTTACATTTCCATGATGGCCTACTGACAGTCTTTTGCTGTTATGTTTGTGGTGTTGATGGTGTACTACTTGCCATTTGCACATTTTTAGTATTTATTTATTTATTTTTTGTGTCAAATAGCATGTGTAACGATTTTACAATATGTCCCTAAGGAGTTATTCAAAGAAATGTAATAACTAGGAGCCAAAAGGACACAGATGCAATCTTTTTTTTATTATTTTCATTCCACTTTTCTTGCTAAATAGAGCCATCCTCTAATGAAATAAAAAAAAAAATGACCCATGCAGCTCTGCACACCTGGTAACCTTGGAGAATGAATGGACGTGAGCAATGCAGACTTGATTGACAGATTATTCTGACCCAGGCTCATCTGACCCCTGCAATGGCTCTCCACTATCCAGGTCCCCCTGTATCTTATTTACAAATCTAGTATGGCCTGTAATGAAAGCTTGGCCATGCACTATTCATGGCCCACTCTACAGGACCCTTACTGCACTCTGGACGGCTCAGAGAATGATAGGGATATCAGCTCACCATCAGGATATGATGCTATTTGTCCTCGGGTATCAAATCGGCCACCATGCTCAGGTCATTGCATGGCCCTGAATGTAGGGCAGAACTTCACTGATATGAAGTATTCACTATGAGGAGCACTCAAAAGACAATAAGCGAAAAGGAAAATCCTCAGTTTCAATTACAGCAAGGCCATTATGTAGAGTGTGTTTAAATGTTTTCCTTTTACCTTCTCACAGCTCCTCTTGGGTGCAATTACAAAGAGGAAGAAAGTGATTAAACAGCCACATCACCAACAAAGCAAGTGTCAGGCTTCAAAATATCTTTGTCTCGAGCAGGTGGTGTGCAAACAGTAGGTGTGTTTTAAAATAGAAAAAATAAAAAATGCACAATTGTTATGGCCTTGTAATGACATGGCCAGGAAAAATGCACATTTAAAGCCCCATAGACCAGTGGGTTAAATTATATTCCAAAAAGGCAACACAGGGCCATATCCCAGATGCCCTATCTCATACAAATAACTGCAAGCATGCACTGCCTTCAGAGTGCTCTGTGTTTTACATCACAGGCAGTGTTGAGCACAAGCACTGGGGTACAAAAACAAATTATAACCCAGACAAATGGCAACAGGGGTGAGCTCAGCAAGCGTCACAGAAAATACAGTACATCTGGCTCCATGTCAAGGTCTGACCTACTCAGGTATTCCACTCTCTGGAGGAACATATGAATACATAAGCAAACTCACACATACACAGAGAATGGTTGTGATCTTCCAGACTTACTAAAGTACTTAAAAGGCAAACAAACAAATAAATAACCTACTAAATAATTAAATGAATACATTTACAAAAGGTTTAAAGGAATAGTTCACCTAAAAATACAAAATCTGTCATTTTGAAAGTGAATAGTGTCAAGCTCTGTAAAGGACTAAATACACCATAAACCACGTTAAAAGTATTTATCAAATCGTTTGTCAACTCCTGTAAACAGCGCTTAAACAAGTAAAGCGACAAATCAATAACATCAAACCTTGTTGGTTCTTGTGGTTCTCATGACCAAATGTCATGACATCATGACTCAAGAACCAGTAAGGTTTGATTTTATTGATATGTCACCATGTTTGATTTGGGCACTGTTTACGGGAGTAAACTAATCAATGATTAGATCTGATTTGAGAGTTGAATAATAACTTAAATTTTGGTCTATTCATCACACAAAGTGATCGTATGGCTTGACATGTCCTGTTCACTTTGAGCACACCTGTCAACATCTTTCCTGATCACCTGGCCACACTTGACCTGATTACATGAGATCACCTGTCCACACGCATGTTTGTTATAAAACTTGGAAAATAGAGTTTTAGTCACATTGACAACTTTAACTCCGGTTTTATGATATTTTGTCCTTCATGGAACTTGACAGCCCATAGTCACTATTCACTTTCATTATATAGCGAAAGAAGTTTGAAGCTTTTTAAAATGGTTCCTTTTGTGTTCCATAAAAGAACGTAAGTCATATAGATTTAAAACGACACGAGAATGAGTAAATAATGAAAGAATTTTCCTTTTTGGTGAACTATTCCTTTAACTACCATGATTTTCATATAATATTTGTGAAATTGTATAGTGGTGCACTGCAACATTTTTTTTTTTTTTTTTTTCCATATACAGTATTTTTTAAAAATGGACAAATCACTGCTTGGAAAGCAGATATTGCAGCTTTAAATGAGACAGGGTTATCCCTCACTGCCATAAAGGGATAGGGCTGTGCTGTATGGATTTTCTGTAGAGTTCAATTGAGTGAGAAGTTGTTTGGCTTGCAGTATTGACTTTCTCTGAATGCTGGGACATGGGCTAGTCAGTTGCTTCTGCTCATCTCCAATTATACTGTCATAAAAAGACCACAGTGCAGTAGTGAGGTACTGTGACGGCTCTAAAACATTAAGAGGCAGGCAGAAATACTGGTAATCCCTCAAAGTTAATTTTTTATTAATAGAAGACCATTCTTCATTTTTAAGATTGCTCTGATATTGTTCATGGTAAGGAAGGTAATCAATAATTTAAATCAGAGTAAAGTGTTTCAGTTGACTTAAAGAGAGAGATTCAGAGAATGTGGCTAGACATGAGATATGAAGTTATTAAGGAGGGGACAGTGTAGTATTCTGATAATAGAAAAGGATGATCTGACCAGACTAAATCTGTGCACGTCAGGAAATGTGCTCATCCCTCAAGCTCAAAATCAATACTAGAAAGGCTCTCATGCATGGAAATCAGAAACATATGATAAACAAACATATTAATTTCAGTCAGTGTCCACCTTCTCATGGATAAATGTAAAAAATGTACAAACAATATACAGTAAAAACAATGCATGCAGTCAAAAACAGTTACTGCCGTGTTTGTTATTCTAGTCGTATTTTACTAGTTGTATTTTGGGTTTGTGTGCTTTGGATGGTTTGCGACACTGAGTATGCTGTGGCAATGTGATTTTGTGTACAACTGTATGAAAAGGCTAGTTATAAAACGACTGTAACTATACTGCATTAAAAAGATGTTCACCCCAAATGGAAATTCTGTCATAATTTACTCACCCTCATGTTGTTCCAAACCCATATTATTATTTTTTTCTTCCGTGAAACACAAAATATGTTAGGCAGAATGTTAGTCTATGTCGCCATTCATTTCATTGGATCTTTTTTCCATACTATGGAAGTGAATGGTCACTTTTGTGCTCCATGGAATAAATAATTTCATGTGGGGTTGGAACACGTGAGGGTGAGTAAATGATGATAGAATTTTCATTTTTGGGAGAACTATTCCTTAATTTATTTTATCTGCATATCCAAAGTCATAGTGTTAAAACAACTGAATAAATGGCCACTTCATTATATCTGCTTCTGGATAAAGGCATGAAGGTCTCTATATAGAAACTGCTATCATGCATCAAGGGAGATATGGAAATACAATGTAATTATAAGTCTTAGTGGTACAATTCACTTTTAGACAGAACCATAGCCTTTGATTTGGGAATACCAAAAAGCGATTTCATTTAGTTCATCCAGACCATATATTCAGATAGAACCACAGACTCTAATGGAAATCAAATCCCTCTTTCACAGCTAAGTGAAAAATAAGAGAGTATGACATATTACATGATCATAGACAGCCTGTAACTAACACAATACACCACCATGTCATCTAGAGTGACTATCGAGTAACAATGTATCAAATAGCCTATATCAATAAATCTCTTCCAGGTGTGAGGCAGTGGGAAGCTATTTGCTTTCCCATCGATAGTTGATTTTACCAGAGGATAATCATTTTTTCTCCCAGTGGCCTGGCCTGGTATTAAGTCGATATCTGCTGTCAGAGTTCATTTTGGGAACAGAGGCAGGACAGATCCCAGATAGGGGTGAATCATACCTCCGCCTATTCAAACCGATGAACTGGAGAGATACAGAGAGAGAATAATCACTATCTGATGCTTTATGATATGAGTGGGTTCAAAAGCAACATGATAAAATGGAAAATATGCTGTTGTCTACCAGCCTAATAGAAACATTATATTTACAGTGTAAATGTTTGCTTTGTCATTACATTCAGTATAGGGGAGACCAGGGCAAGTCCCACAAGTCACAGTTTTTTACTCCAGAGAATAGGCTATTTCTCAAGGCATGTTTTTTTTATTTTTTCTGAATAGGTGCAAACCTTGCCTAATATATATATATATATAGTCACGAATTCTTCTGACCCACCTACCAATTTCACTCAGCCCTCTCACTCTCCTGAGTACTGATCACCCACATCTGTCTCCAATCATTGCATCAATCAAACCCTCTATATAAACCTCACTCCCCTTTCATTCTTTGTCTGGTCTCAACTTTGTGTACAGACTCACTTACCTGTATCTCCAGTGTTAATGATTCCGCTCCGCTCCGCTCCTCTCCAGCGACTCTTCTATTCCAAATGTTTCCTCTCCAGTGTCCATCTCCTCAATGCAAGCTTTGTTGTTGCAAACCCTCCACCTCAAGGAAAGTCACCATCTCTATCAGCATTAGTCTTCATCACGTAAACTACCACCACTGCAACCCAGTACTGTCACGTCATCACTTACCTGCTGTCTTTGTTTGTGTGTCAGTAAATACCTGCTTGGGTTCAAACATCATCCTCGAGTCTGAGTATACGTTTTATGTTTATTATTTTATTGACTGGGGGGGGAAGTTCATTTAACACACCTTGGCCTTTTGTGACAACTTTCCCCAATAGCGGGGCATGTTGTAACATTTTATGGGTTAAGTTGTCACTTACCTATCATTAAACAACCAATAATAAATTTGACCAAATGTAAACAGTAAAACAATTCTGAAATACAAAATAAATGAAACGCATCAAATAATTTTGACCAATAAATACTGTAATTAATAAATTGTGTAAATTTAAACACTAGTGACAACTTGCCCTAACCTGAGATTTAGAAAAAATACTGTTGTCCTAACAACACAAATTTACCTTCAGTTATCATATTGACCCTTCTTTAAATATATACCAGTGTTGTTTTATTGTGTTCACTATTGCAAAAAAAATATAATTTTGGAATTTTAGTATGGAGGACATAATTTCAAAGAGTTTAGAACCAATATACAAAACACATTTGTGTAATTGGACTTTTGACTCAAAACCATAGTAATCAAGACCATTGTGACCACTTCCCTGTTTGATAACAAGCCCCAGTCTCCCCTTAATAGTCTGGGTCATACATGTCCGCCTTACACACATGCTTCCTGTGGCCTGTTCGGGTGTGTATGTGTGAGACAATTCACATCGCCAATCAGTCAAGATAAAGATCTCCCCCTCAGCAGCATGAAAGGGGAAGTGAAAAGCGCTAGAGAGAAAAATCAATAAGAAACCACACATTGAGGAGGCCATATGTGTGTCACTGTCAATAGGAGTTAATAGCACCGGGGCCCATCTCAGCAGACTGGCCCGGCTCAGGCTCATTGCCTCCCTTCTCCATCACCTCACAGTGACAACTTAATACATACTGATAGACTGACTGCTTAATGCCACACCAGCCTTAGCATCTAATAAACAGACTTGTTTAATAGGCCGGCATTAAGGGAGAATGAACAAAAGACGTTGCATTTTAGATTAAGGGCACCCTCTTTACAGTGTAATAGGCCATTTGTGTAAACCAAAGGGTCATTTTGTATAGGAACTTCAGTGATGGCTTATATGGGGACAGAATGCAAAGGATAAGATCAGAGCATGTTGTATATTGCAATTGCATATTGGTTTGAATGGCAACATTCTGGAACCTTGGTTTCAGTAAGACTTGCTGTGCAAATAGTTGAGATTAGCAACTCGTTACATCCAAGAGACCTCCAAAGCAATATTGAGCAACTACATTTCAGAGCTGCCATTATGAAATCTAAATTTAATGATGTTTGTCCAAACAGAAGATTAATGGCAAAAAATTAGCTTGTTAATTGGGGTCTCCAGGTCACATTGTTTGGTCCAGTTACACATTCTCCCCCTCATTAACACCCATTAAGACCTCATTTAAGGGGATCTAATTTTTTAATTGATTCTGACTTAATTAATTTGTAATTAAAGAGGACCTCAGGAGAAGTTCTGCAAATTTTACGGCCTTTTGAAAAATTACACATAGGGAAATTGAGAGTCCCTGCAGTTAGAAGATGAATGTAAAATTGTGCACAGATGGGAAATACGAAACAGGAAAACAATATTTTGAGAGGAGTGGAGACTAACCCCAGCAAAAGAAGATATCTACTTCCTATGGAACACTTGAAAAATCCAACAAGAGAAATAAGCGTCTAAAAGACAAGTGTGCTACATAATCTGTGTAGGTTTAATTACGATAACTCAACCTAAAAAATAAAACAAAAAAACACGCATTGTCAGTTCACAATGAAAAAAGTTGTAATAACAGTATGTGGCAAACTTGTAAGAAATCGCACAAGTTGTCTCGTACGAAAACGTAAGACTGTTCCTCCCATACAAATAAACGAACCAATGAGCAATGTTATTACGATTTTGCCTAAGCCTAACCTCAAACCTAAACCGAACCATAAATTGTAACCCCTTACCAAACCTTACCATGATTTTAATATGACTGTTACACACTAGAGGAAAAAGAGAAACGTTGGGGTTTTAATCAAGCACTCTTATTTTCCGCATGTTTGCCATAATACCTTTATCTAAACCTCGAAACCTAACCATATTTTTAATAGAAAAATGATTGTTGTATACCGCGGAAGAAAGCAAACATCAGAGTTTGGAACAAGACGACAAGGGAAGCGTATTACAGGCAATTGAATTGCATTTATAATGCATTAATAAACATGAAATGTGTAACCAAATGTCCACAGACGTTTTCTTTCTTTAAATAAAGTACTGGATAGAAGACTACTGCATTGTATCAATTTGAAAAAAAAAACCAATAAAAATTATTGATCGTCTCTGGCACTGAAAGCTGCACATTTCATAGGCGTGAAGTTGTACAAAATCTTATGATCTTGCCATCTCACACAATTTATTACGAGCTGTCATGCGACTGTGTTGAAAAAGCTATTTTAAATCATTAACCAAATAGGAAGTGTTATCAATGGATGCAAACATCTGTTGCACTTTCCTTGCTTCAGGTTAGACACACAAGTTGAAAGGAGATCTATAAATTTTTAATATGGAACATGAAAAAGTATAAATAGCGAATGGTAAGTGTGAAGTCCTGGCTCCAATTGACATTTCAATAAGTAGAACACAGCATTTCCGATCCACTCCCAACTTTCCTGAAACAATTATTGAGATGGTACCTTCAGGCCATGTGTGCTCGGCCTCCCTGGAGCCCCAGTGGGTGAAACAGTAATTGACTAAATTGTAGAACACATCGGGGCCATTTACTGTACAAATGTGCAGAAAATGAATCGTTTAAAAAGAAATGAGGGTGACTCTCAAATTAGCAGGGAAAATGATTGAGATGTGGCTCAGGGAATTAGGAAACATGATTTAGAGGTCTCTGCTAGAGCCTGTGAGAATGTGTGTGAGAGAGAGAGACAGAGCGAGCATTAGAGCGAACCGTTTTACACACCACCACACGGGTCTGACTCGTATTTAAACACTGCAGCAGCTCTCTCTCAGGCACACACACACACACCTGACCTGTGCTTAAGCAATACACGCCATGATAATAATCTAGTGAAGCAGCTGTCAGTTTAAACATGACTGATGCATTCTGAAATGTATTCGAAAAGCCTAATCAACTGCTGTCAGTTGTACATTTGACCCCGATTCACAATACTGAAAATTTCACCCTAAAACAATAATGTATTTGACCTCAATCATAACTGCCATTCCCATGACACCTTGTCAGTTCTCGCTAGTACTTAATTTGTGCATAATTCTCAATGGATGGGGAGTTACTGCTCTACCACAAGCCTACAGTAGTCAGGCTAAGATACTTCACAAACTCATTTTAAAACAGCTTAAAAACAGCAACGACAACAAAGGGCAGAGTCACAGATCAAAGGACACAGCCCAAGATTGGTTTCAATGTCAACAGCTGCGAGGTGTTAGAAAGTGATCTTAGCTACACATTACAGAGTGTACCCATTTCCTAAGAACAATCGCAAGAAATTACACAGTGTGGTAAAGGCACTGACAGGTTTGATTGATTGTCCCGCAGCCAGTGTTGATTTTTGCTTGTGTCTTTTCTTCTGTGCACAGCTCCCAGCATTCTTTGTTTCTTAATCATCCCTCACAGTTCTCTACCAATTAACTGTAGATTTGTGCTCCTTGGTGGCCTGTGGATCTATGTTTAATGATGTGTTTATGATAATAAACACTCTAGAATTTTGGACTACTAGCCAGATGAAACTACACTGTCCCATTATGATTATCCCTAGGCGGTCCATGGTAAACATGCACACACTTCTTTATGTACAATACATGTTTGGACACACACATACATGCACAGCTATATACAGTATGTAGCTATATAGATCTAATAGAGATTTAAAGCAGGGATTGATCTGGCCAGTGCTCGTATCTAGAAATACCGACAGCACGTCACCCCAATGTTCAAAATGTTGACCAATTTAAGTCTATCAGTGATGGAGCCACCCCTTGGCTGTTTTACAGCAATGTCCACGTAATCTTTCTTTAATGGAAAATTGGCTGCTTATCGACTGACACATCGCAATGCCTGCCAGCCACACTCCAATTATGACAGCTGTCAAAATAATTGACAGGATCACTGTGCACAATTGTGATGTCATAGCACATTACTTTCCAACTATCGATCGTCTGATAGTTTATGATCAGATAGTACTGTACAATATATTGGTTTCCCACACTTTTGGACCAATTAATTTGAATGACTTTACCATGACCTTTCCAGTCGGTCATCTTTACTTGATAATATATATATATATAATTATTTAAGAGATTGCTGGGGCAGATTTCCATTTGTACTTTGCATTCAGAAATTATTCAGATCCCTTAATTTCTTTTCACATTTTGTTATGTTGCAGCCTTATACTAAAATGCTTTAAATGATTTTTTTCCCCACATCAGTCTACACTCCATACCCCATAATGACAAAGCAAAAACCCGATTTTTGATAACTTTACAAATGTATTAAAAAGAAAAAACTGAAATATCACATTGACATATGTTAACGAATGGAATCTTATTGTAAAGTGTTACCGATTTATATTCACTTTAGAATTTTCCAAGGCATGACATTTTTTTATTTTGAAAATGTACAACTTATCCAGTCCTGGAATGAACGGTTTTAAAATTCCTTGATATTTCCAGGTTTTCCATGACCATAGGAATCCTGTATATACGATCGTATGGGTTTAGCTACACTCTTTGCCAGTCTTTATCAACCTAAAGTAAAATTTGCAGAGAATGAATGCAAGTGTGTTTGTGTGTTTCAGCTTTAACTCCAGGCCAGAGCTGTGGTTCACTGGCCATGGCTATTAGGTGCTGTGATTTGCTATTCCGATCGCGCTCTCTTTACAGCCCATTTCCCGTCCACACAATAACATAAAAGACCATTTTTGTTCAATATCAAAGACTCCAACCGAATAATCACAAGGGTGAAACTGTAACTATTTTACAGGTACCTTTGGGATATCCCCACACAGCAGGGGTGTCAAAACCAGCGCAAAGAAAAGTTTCTGCAGGGCAAAGCCTGTTTTAGCATTTGTTCCAACATCTGCTTTTAATTACTTAATTATCCCAATCAGTTATAGGCTCTGACATTAACATTTTACCAAATGGTAAATCATAGCCAAAAGTAACTCTGTTTTGCTGCCACAGTGTTAAAACAGATCATGAAAAATGCATAGATGATAATGTACATGGATACTTAACTAATTGAGCCAATTAAGGTGGGAGAATTGCTTTGAATGAGAGCAGGGCAGACAGTGCCCTAAAGGAACGGGCTCTGGCACCTCTGATATACTGCCACAACTTTCACTATTCAGTCATTCAAGCCCCGGGTCATATTTCAGCAGACAAAAGGACTTGCCCTTAGTAGTCTAATGTCTTTGTTAAAATCAACGTAAAAGCAAGCAGTAAGTCTTTAAATACAACAGAGCATTTCTACAGGCCATGCACAGGAAGTAACAAGGAGCTGAAGAGCTATAAATGTAAATGGTGTAAAAGTGGACAGTCAACACATTTAAATTGAATGCAAATTTTAAGAAGTTTTCTTCAGAGTGAAAAATTACATTTACTCATGGCATTTCACTTGAAATAAAGGCTTATCTATCTTTCTATCATTTTTAACAAAATGTTTTTGAAAGTTAGAAAACTGGTTAAAATAACAGAAAACCCACATGTACCTTTTGACCAATGATTTTCCATGACTTTTTCAGTTGTTTGTGAATAGTAGAGATGGCATTCATAAAGATCATTTTCTAGCTGATGAAATATTGTGAAGCTGAACAAAAATTATTTTTTATAATATAATAAAACTTTTCAATAATTATATATATATATATATATATATATATATATATATATATATATATATATATATATATATATACACACATATATATTTATTATTGAAAAGTTTTATTATATTATAAAAATAAATAAAAAGAAATTTAAATATAAAATATAATTTATTTTTATTTTTTAATAACAGAAATTAAATAGACTTTTCCAGGTCTGTAAATCCAAATTTTTCTTGATATTGCAAAATATTATGTTATTACGGGAGCTCAGAATTCAGGACGAAAACAGATTGAGTCTGTTGTGAGAATGCACATTCAAGGCCATAGGAAATCAGGTTAACTGTAACTGTGTCCTGTGACGTGCACAGAACGGGGGCAGAGAGTCGCAAGCCAAAACAAAAGTAAAATATCGTAATAATCTCACAATAACATTAATAATGTGCTATTATGAGATTGGTTTGTAAATCGCAGACGTTAATGAAAATTAAGCGGAGGTGCCTTTAAGAGCGAGCGCTACAGCAGATCGAGGGCGTGCTGCAATCACAAGTGATCCTCCCTATGCCCTATACTCATTTCGAAGCGCAGATCCCTTGAAGTGAGTACTCTGAAGGAAATATGGCATTACTGTATGAATGTACTCTTCGCTAACGGTCTTGTGGAAGGGCCCTTCGAGGAAAGATTAATTTTCTCACTTTAGTTTTTAGTTTTCAAGTGGTGTCCCCTCCCGCAGCAGTGCACTTTAAGGAAGCAAACAAATGCAGTTTTGATTGCACCCCGGAACATCGAAGCGCTGTTACCAGGCTCATACGAGTACCAGCTAGTGGCGTAGTAGTATCTGAAGAGGTGGGACTACTGGGAATTTATGAAGGTCACGTCACAAAATGTAATTGCATAAGTTAAAGTTAAGTGTGTGTGTGTGTGTGTGTGTATATATATATATATATATATATATATATATATATTAGCAGGGAAATACATTTATAGCGCAAATTATGCTTACTCCAGGGTTGCTTGTGCATCAGTATTAGACGCTGGAAATGTCCCGCCCCTTACTGAAACGGAAAGTATGATTGGATAGCAAATATCCTATCTCGTCTGAAATGAACGTTCCGATTGGTGGATCAGATTAGTCGAACTGTCTGTCTTGCCAGCGCCATCAGTTGCGCTCCCGCAGCTCCGTGCGTATTTAGAAAGAATCTCTGTCCACTTTTTAAAATAATAATAATAAAAGAACACTATTCACCTCATGGTGCTACGGCATCGCGTTATTAGAATAAGTTCCGGGACAAAAGCCTACTCGTTGTACTGGCGGCCATAGTATCATCACTTATTTTAGGTAGGCATACGCAAAATCCTATGAAAGATAGGTGGGCATACGTATGCCCTAGACTACACTACTGGTACCAGGTCAGATTAAAAGTCCACTGCACGTGTTGTAAATTCATCAAAAGAATAAAACTCAATTGCAGCCTCATTTCCAACATCGCGGACCTGCAGCGTAGACAGATTAATTATAATGGGATTATAAACGTCTTTTATAGAATACTGCCATTAATTTAAGGAGCTGTCTGATTCTGCCAAAGCCAGTTTGGTTTTTATTGAAACTAATAAGCCATTAGACTAATCCACTTTCAGAAAAATACCATAGAATTAAAATGTTTAGAACATACAATCTACCATGATAACCATTCAAAACCATGGTACCATCTTGACACCATTATTGTACCGCGATATTACTGCTGTAAGGTCCTATATATTTATAAATGTTAATAACAGAATACAGTAAAATAACATTTTATGAAAATTAAAAGAAATTAAGTGAAATGAAGTGAAAGTATTACAAGAAGTGTCAATTATAGCCTATAAAGAGAAGATGAAGTGAGGGAGCAGAGATAAGAGAAAGTGAAAAGAGTGATGAGAAAAGAAAAACATAAGAGCCCTATAACAAAAAAAGACACTGTGCCGTTACCAGGGTAATACCATGGTACTGAATGATTATTATATTCATTGATGATACCGTCATGGTACTCCATGGTACTTTAAAAATTCCATGGTTTTACTATGACACGTCATAAACATAGGGTTAACACAGTCCATTGTCTGAAAATAACCAAATAAGTGTAATACCATGGTGCTTTTTGTGAGAAATAGAACAGGCTATTACCTGTGATAAAGGGGGGAAAAAATGTACATATATATATATATATATATATATATATATATATAAAATACAAGAAAAATGCTCAAAAAGCAATTAGTTTAGTATATATATATATATATATATATAAAATCAATACTCATAGAAATAAAAAATAAATAAAAAAAATTGATTTTTTTTTCATCCTTCCACCCCTGTCCCTGATAAGGTCTGTGCATATCACTGACTGTGTCAGTATTCTTTGGATGTTCGTACTTAAAATTGTTCATGTCATTGCCACTTTCTGTTGAAATAAAAAATATGACTGATTTTTTTTTAAAACATCCCTTGTCTAGCAGTATACTTTCAAGTGAAATTATAAAATTATGAAAATCCGAATGACTGAAAATATCACTGATCTATCGGTTTGTAGAAACAAAGAACAGCAGAGGTAATATTGATGCTGAATATGCAAGAACATGGATCTGCAAAGGGCCTTGATGCAGAAACACAAAGTAATTTGAGACCTGGGAAGAGATGAATGATTTGGTTGTTAAGAAACAACACTCTCTAATACTCTCACCACCAAAAAGACATATTGGAGCCCAACGGTTGTGATTTCCTTCTTGCTATATATGCATAAATAAACACAGAAATAAATACACAGTGGACACAGGCTGTGAGTGGCTGGCCAAGTGGGGCAGCTGTTATTAAAAGGGCTATTTATCACTGTCACCCTGCTCAGGTTTCATCCCTATATGCCCGCCAGCGTTGTCACTAGGCTGCACAGGAACAATGAGGCTCATCCAAGCATACCTAGCTCCACTGTCACACACAAAAATCAGGCCTCAAAATGCAGGCTTATGAACCCATGGCAAGTACATTGCTATGAAATCTATGGCTTCCATAAAACTGAAAAGACTCCTGCAAACCCTCCATCAAACAATCACACCTTTATTTTATGCTCCGGTGATTTATAGATTATGGCAACAATTACCCACTAATCTCTGCAGGTTGTGTTAAGTGAATTCCCCCTTTGTTGGACAATAACTAAATAGGGCTGTTGTATAGATGCCTACAAAGAGGCACAACATCATTCTCCCAAACCTCCACATTTTGTGTACCTCGATAATGGAATGATCTTCACAACTCCATTGGAAAAGCTTAAACTCCCTTCTTTCAAAAAAATATCTAAAGACAACGGTTTTCACAGGAAATGCTCATTCTGATAAATGTATAATTGAATTCCTTTGGGAGTCACTTTCGATAAAGCGTCTGTCAAATGCATAAATGTAAGTCTTCCATTAGCACTATTAAAGAAGAAGTTCACCCAGAAATGAAAATTCACGGAACACAAAAGGGGACGTTTAGAATGTTCAGGGTATACTTTCCATACAATGAAACTGAAAGGGGATCAGGGACAGCCTTGGTCACCCTTTACTTTCATTGTATGGTTAAACAGTAGAATACAGATTCTGCTAGATAAACTGTTTGTGTTCTATGGGAAAAAGAAAGTAAAAAGAGGACACTATAATGATCATGACAAGGTGTGGAATTTTTCAGTCTGGGATTACAAAATACTTTTATTTCAGTTGTAGTTCCTAATATCAGTTGTACATGAAAAATGAACTCTTGCCCACAGTTCTGTTGTCCTGTTCGGTCATAGCCTGCAACGCCTTCATTCATAAAGCTGGTGGACTGTGTAAAGCCTCTATCACAGCCCGGCTTAATCAAGTGCTTGCTTAACCAACTCAATCCTCCTTAATTCCTATTAATTTAGTATAATAGCAATCCTCTCATCTGGAATTAGCGACAGCCCAGCAGAAACCTGGCTTAGTCTCTGTGGAGCAGCAAACAGTCCAGCCAGCACATTCAGATCCAATTCCATATGTATGTACATAAGTGTGTAGATGAAAATGGTTAAAATTCATAACCCTTGCATAAGACCCCCATCAAGTCTGCTTTACACCTGTATTACATTTTCCTCTTCAATCAGCAGCTTTTGGGTCGGGCACACGACTCGCACTTCCCATGAGAAGCAGAAAGCCATTACAGCGAGCCAGGGCTCATTTGCAGAAAGATTGGGGATCTAACATCACATATGAAAAAAATAAAAAAAAAAGAGAGAAAGAGAGAGTATCAAAGTGGATAATAGGAATGATTTATTTCACTTTCTTTCCTCCCCCTTATTTTACTTTGCAATGGAATGCTCTTTACTGCTTGCACTCTGAAAAAGTGTATTTAAAGTGGGTGGCTATTTCATTGCAGAATACAAGTATAAGATCTGCATTGGATAGGCAGGATTCCTGTTTAAATACATAAATGGATGTATACGGATGTATAAAACAGAGAAACACACATTTCTGTAGGATTATAACTCAAACCTCTTCCTGGAGTCATAACCTTTGGCAGATGACAATGACCTCCAGAGGGAAAGAGCAAAGTTGTTGAGCTCTGGTGACCCTAGTCAATAAACACTTTTGAAATCTAAATCAGCGTTAAAGGGACAGTTCACCCAAAAATGAAAATTCTGTCAGACAAGGCTTTAGATGCCAGAAATAATTAAAAAAAAAAACCCCTCTAGATTAATTTACAGAACTTGAATTTACCATATGATGACAATGCAAACACAAACCAGAAAAGCTCTACCTCATGTGCCTTTGACTAGTATAGGCTCCTTTAAAAATTACAACAGTAATATAGTAAAGAATAGAAAGCACACAGAAACAAAAACAAAGTATTATTTCAGAATATTGTTATAATGCTTTTCTTGAAAACAAATAAAAATGTAGCCTACAGCAACAAGGGCATTACTGCACAATAGCAGGGGGTAAAAGACAACCTGGGTGGGGGTAGAGGGTGCCGCCTGGTTTTTAATGACCCAAAACTTTAAATACTGCATAATATATAATAAAATGGAGAGTTCATTTAACTCACAATAATTCATGGAGACACCATTAGTATCCATAATTCTTAATGTCAACACAGTAAGCAGTAAATATAAGCGAGACAAACATCTTACAAGCTCCAAGGGAGAAGCAAAAACTTGTAATCAACTCGAACGAAAACCAAAAACAATGCATTAAGCTAAATGTTCAAAACTATCAAAAGAGAAAACCCAAATTCAGACAAAATGCGCTGGTGATACATTTTCATGAATGTGTCAGTCAACAGATAAGACAGCTTAGAGCCATTAACATGCATTCATAAATAACATTATCTAAGCATCTCAGCATTACACACTTCAAATTAACAACTTTTTAATGAACTTTTGCATTAATTAATGTTGTATTTAAGCACAAACTAATGAAGAGAGATGGCAATTTAAGGATGGCCTTGAGGAATTGTTCTGCACTAATCTTAAACACTTGCATGAATTCAGGCTTGAAAGGGTCAGTGCCTTGCATGACTGACAGCCACTGAAACCACCTGCAGCCTGTAGCAATACTGATTGGCACAGTGGGCATGCTGTCTTTCGGCTTGCCCTTTCAGAAAAAATGATGAGGAGAGAAAAAAAAAAAGGAGAAAGGAAAATAAAATAGAAATATAGAGCCACTTGTCATCCCTTCTGATCTGCTTAGTAATGAGAAGGCTTTCCCCTCTGGGCATAAAGATCTACTTTAATAGATTTTTAATGGCTTTTCCCCTCTCTATAAGAACCACTCTCAGCACCCAATAGAATATGAAAAAAATAAAATAAAATTAATTCCAGCCTCAGTGGTGTGAGGTCAGCAATTATATTACATAAAAATTACCAAGGGTTTAACAATCGCACTAAATCTATTTTAATTTTTCTGTCTGATTCTGTCTATGACAACATGATGCAATAAGAGGAAATCTACATTAACATATACTTACTACACTTAATAATAATAATAATAATAATAATGCTAATAATCATTTTAAGATGTATGCATTTTTTAATTACATGACAAAATTCCATCAAATTGAAATGAATCTTGAAAAAAATAATTTCATTTGGTTAAACATTACACAATTCAATTTGTTGGAATTTTTGTTATGAAATTGAAATGTGTAAATCTTAGAAATAGGCTCAAATAATTTTTGAGCATCAATTGTAGGCTATACTATACATTGCAGGCAATATAAGCCTGGGTCCACCCTGAAAACTGTTTTTGTGCATTACACAAGTAGAACCAAAATTGTTGGTTTACATATAACAAATAGAGCTGCTGAAGGTCTCAAGGACAGTGTTGCAAAGCACAAGGAAAAACCGGCTGGAAGGCTTCTCTCCTCATGCCATTGCTGACCCAAAAAGGTCCTTTTTTTTGCTTAGCAAAGAATTTCTTTAATTTTAACTACATACATTTTCTTTAACTTTACATAAATTTAAAGTTGCTATTGTACTAGTTTTAGATTTGTTAGCTACAAGAAATTCACAAAGTGTTTTCCTAGCCTTTTTAAGAGATGAAAATACTCTCTTCATAGTGATTTTATAAAGAAAATCCTATTTAGTTCTAGAATAAACGTAATATGGACTGCAGCCAATACTGATATCACGAGACACAAATGCAATTAATACACTGCCAGATTTGTGACATTCTTGAAGATGTCCTCCTGAACGTGATTCATTGAGCTATAATTGCTACCGTGGTTTGTCACAATCATTAAATGACTCAAATCAACACAAGTTCAATTCAAATCCTATTTGTCTTAGTACCTCTGTTGACATGACTGTGTACCTGGCACAGATGACACAAACTGTAACGTGGCTGACATCCCCCTGCTGATGGAGAACCCTGTGAGACAGAGGAGCCTGTGGTTGGTCTGAGAACTCAATGATAACCTTCACAGAATTAGCTGCAGGGGTTATTCATACAATAATTGTTTCTGCCAAACCCATACATCTCTACGTCAACCAAAAATTAATTTGAGTTTTCCTGCTAAATAATATATTATCTGCCACAAAGACAGACCACCTGATTGTGGCTCATCATATCACAATCAAATCCAGTTTTTACAATTTTCATTAGTTACCCAAGATGTAAATAGGGTTTGTATTTAAAGATTTCAACTTGGTCTCCTTTATTTGCATATAATTGAACTTGTTAATACAAGTGCTTAATCCTTTGTTGATTAGTACCTTATATTCAGAGAGGGTAATTTAGACCTCCAATTACAGACACGAGTCTTGATTGCATGGCCCTTAAAAACAAGGCACCGTTCTCTTAACATGGCACCGTTAAATTTTCCGTTACTTTACAGTAGCCAATTTGCTGCTCCGTTATCCAAGACTTTTGACCGAGGTGAGCTGTAACGACAAGTACCTGCTCAGGCTAATGCTGTCTCCTGTGGCTTAGCACTGCACTTCGTTCAAAAACAGGTACACTGTGAAATGGTGACATCGGCTTGAGTTTCTAAGAGCTCACATCACCCTGTCAAATGCAGAAGACAAAGGTCTGGCCTGCCACTGTGCTGTGATACTCTACTCCTCCTCCAGTCCTGCTACAGTAACAGTGAAGAGGAAAAGGTCAAAGAGTCAATGAGCAATTAGAACATGGTTCCCTGAGCAGTCCCTATGCAGCATTTCAACTCATAGATGAAAAGTAAGAGCCAGCCATTCCAGCTAATAGTGCTGATCAGATTTTGCTGGATGTCTAAATGACTTCTATTAAGGCCAATTAGAGCCCTCATTGATGATGTAATAGAGGGGCTGCCTGTATGCCTGCACATAGTGGAAATAGATAGGCAGGTATGAAAACCTTTCAAAGAAACTGTAAAAGACAGTATTAGGTCATTAAAAAATTGTCCACATTCTGTTCTCACACTAATTAAATATCTTTACAAGGAATATTCCACAGACTGCACATTTACACATAATACAATGGCCCAATCAAATCTGTTCTGTCCCTTGGAATTACAGTGTGCCAAAAGGTCCATTGATTTGAATGTAATACATGAAATTATTACATCGGTCTGTTTGCTACTAAAAGAGAACTCTGGAAGGCCAGAAAATCAAGGCCTCTGATAAATGTGCTCAGCAGAAAGCTCTTAGAAGTGTAGAGGATCAATATGGTAGTTTGTCAAACTCAATCTCAGAGGTAATGTGACTAAGGATTCTGCAGAAGACTTGCTACGCCAAGTCAGCAAAGCACATTATCAGAAATCAAAGCATCTGAGAATGACATGGGGAGTGGGTAGGGAGGGCACTGAACGAAGGCCACACTTTCTCTATTGTAATTAAAAACCATTTTATGAGACCTGTCCTTTATAAAATCCCTCTTGCTTCCTATTGACAATACGCCAGGCAGGGAGTGAGCTCTAATTTGACTTGAAATAAATGAGCTGAAGGTATTTAAAATTCTGCATTAGCTTTAGGGAGGAAAACAAGTGGAAAAACAAGGCGTTGCTTTGCTTGTGAACTTTAATGAACACATCACAATAATGCTTAATAATCAAGATAATGCCAGAATAATCTGCAGTCCATGGTTAACGAATTCATTTCTGAAACAAATATCCTATGATGTGGAAATTACAATTTTCAAAATAAGCTAGACTTACCAAGGTTGAATAGTATACATATAATACACTGATCAGCCACAACATTAAAACCACCTGCCTAATATTGTGTAGGTCCCCCTCGTGCTGCCAAAACAGCGCCAACCCGCAACTCAGAATAGCATTCTCTGAGCTCTGAGCTGCTATTCTTCTCACCATAATTGTAGAGAGCGGTTATCTGAGTTACCATAGACTTTATCCATTCTCTGTTGACCTCTCTCATCAACAAGGCATTTCCATCAGCAAAACTGTCGCTCACTGGATGTTTTTTGTTTTTGGCACCATTCTGAGTAAACTCTAGAGACTGTTGTGTGTGAAAATCCCAGGAGATCAGCAGTTACAGAAATACTCAAACCAGCCCATCTGGCGCCAACAATCATGCCACAGCCCAAATCACTGAGATCACATTTTTTCTCTATTTTGATGGTTGATGTGAACTTTAACTGAAGCTCCTGACCTGTATCTGCCTGATTTTATGGACTGCACTGCTGCCACACAATTGGCTGATTAGATAAATCGCATGGATGATTGTTGGTGCCAGACGGGCTGGTTTGAGTATTTCTGTAACTGCTGATCTCCTGGGATTTTCACACACAACAGTCTTTAGAATTTACTCAGAATGGTGCCAAAAACAAAAAACATCCAGTGAGTGGCAGTTCTGTGGATGGAAATGCCTTGTTGATGAGAGAGGTCAACAGAGAATGGCCAGACTGGTTCAAACTGACAAAGTCTACGGTAACTCAGATAACCGTACTGTACAATTATAGTGAGAAGAATAGCAGCTCAGAGAATGCTATTCTGAGATGCGGGTTGGCGCTGTTTTGGCGGCACGAGGGGGACCTACATAATATTAGGCAGGTGGTTTTAATGTTTTGGCTGATCGTTGTGTATATGATTTTATACATATATATACACACACACATATACAGTATACATATTTTTTTTTGTGTGTGCGTGAAAATGTGCAATTATCCACCGTCAGAGTCCACACTTCGTTTTTTTGCTTTAATATAATTTAGTTGGTAGTTTTATAACAATATCCAATCAGGTGACACTTTATGGATGCAGTATCGGAGACAGCAATTAAGTCTGGTCTCGTTGGTTTTAGTGGGCGCTGCTGCTGGGAAGAGAGAGAAAGATGGGGTACGGGAGCGAGAGTGCGCACCTAGTGGATCAAGTGTCAGAGTGTAATCATGAAAAGGTCACAGCCCTCAGGGGCACAATTTTGTAAAAAGAAAAAAATGAGGAAGAGGGAAAAAAAGAGAGAAATATAGAGGTATATTCATGGAACTGTTTGTCGCTAGCTGCCAAGATGCTCACTAGCTAACATTTGCAAGCTTCGTAGGCAGTTTGAGCGGTAAAAACGTATTTTATGTGGTCATTTGTTGTGTGATGGTGGTATGTCAGGTGTTGCGACAAGAAGGCCTCATCACATTAATGACAACGACCGCTACTGAAAGCGCTCCATCATGAGCACAACACGTAATGAAACTGCATTATAGCAAGAATTTACTACATGTTAATGTAACGGGAGCAGCTACATGATAGCTGTGCAGTATGTGTAACCTCACTCCCCTGGCCTCAAGAGGCGCACTAGCGACTGACGCTACAGGCTGTAGCCTTTAGCCTCCTCGTTAGCATGCCGCCGGCTGACGCCAGTTCGAATCCAGCTCGGAGCAGGTCAAACAGGACCGGTTACACTGGTGCTGTGACCCGGATGAGAGTAAGGTTTAGGGGTGGGTGAGTGTAACGGTAGCCAGCTGGTACGTGATAGCTGTGCAGTGTGTAAACCTCACTCTCCTGGCCTTAAGAGACGCGCTAGCGACCGAGGCAATGGCTTTTCTAGCCTCCTTGCTGACGCATCTACCACCCATGCCAGGTATTGCCGGTTCGAATCCCGCTTGGGGCGGGTCGAGTAGGACCAGTGACATTAAGCACAATGTTAAGCAGCTGAATATTAACATGAAAGATGGAATTTTTTTTAATATGATCAGAAATCCAAATATTTATCGTATATTGAAATCGGGGTACAATAGGGATTTCGCCTAGGGCACCAAAATGGTCAGAAACGGCCCTGGACACAATAAATTCAGCATTAAAATATTTGCCAGTTGAACATAAGTCCTTCTCTTCAAATACTTTAAGTAGAATAACCAATATGTCAAAATGTCTCTGACATTAGTACTGAGCGCCCTCCATTTCCCTTTGTATGCGAAGTACACAGTAACAAGTCCTGCAGAGGTTTGTACTGTCTCTGTCACTCCAGTGACCATCTATGAGCCCAAGCCATATGCCAAGCATGGAATACCTTAAAAAAATTAGAGAACATAAAATATTACAAATGGCTTTAGTGTGCTGTCAAAACACCAGATAAACATAGTTTACAAATAATTATTGTACTGACCTAAATTGATGACTTTTTTGCACCAAAAAACTTATTTTCAAAGTCCAGGTTATGTGGAGGTGCTTTGGTGCAGTGGTATTTAATGAAAGGGAAAGCACCAGTTCTGAGAATATGGTAGTTCACTCCCTGCACCTGCCAATTAAAGTTGGACAGTCCGAAATGATCACTGATGACGGCACTGTAGCGCACACAGAATGAAGTCCAGGGCGGGTGATTGCGCTGTGCGAGGTGACATGTCAACACTTCAGAGGCGGCAGGACGATTATCTTTATTCCCAAACGTGCTGGGAAAGAGCACAACTTTCAGAAACCACTGTGGTTTCTCCGCAGACATTCTGTCATAATGTCGAGAAGGTTTTCAAAAGCAGCTCTTGGGACTTCACGTCATTTCGTCATAAACTATGGTTGTTTACTAACAACGCCACGATAAATAAAAGCACACAACCGATCATCATTAACTGACGGATCTGAGCTGCTTTACTGAAGAAAAATATTTTGCATCTTGATTGAATCAGTGTAATAGTACAGCTCGTGCGAGGACTGTTCGGTTGTCAGTGAAGGTTGCAACTTACCGGAACGACGTTCATACTCGTTTGACAAACATTTAAATTACGCTGCATCTCCCCTTTCTAATGAAAAGATAAAAAACGATTCATCAACTAGTATTCCGCAGAAATATAAGAAGCGTTGTAGTATAATAACCGTCACTGGTGTATTTGATCTCTTCTCCGGGAAGAAACAAACAAGCGCTTTATTTGTTCCTATATGAACTATTTTAACTTAAAGGAATAGTTCACCCAAAAATAAAAATTCTCTCATCGTTTACTCACCCTCATGCCATCTCAGATGTGTATAACTTTTTCCTTCTGCAGAACACAAACGAAGATTTTAGAAGAATATTTCAGCTCTGCAGGTCCATACAATGCAAGTGAATGGTGACCAGAACTCTGAAGCTCCAAAAAGCACATGGAACATTCCAGAATTGCAGGACAATTTAGGTATCAATACTCTTCAAAATTTTACTTGTTTAGTTCACATTTTTTGTTATGTATTTTTAAAAAAAGAGGCAATAAACCTTCAGAAAACTGTATTCATCCAGCATTTTAAACCTTTTAAGAAAACTGATGAGGGTGCAACCCTGTTACTTAAAACATTGTAACAGTGTTGCACACTCACTAATATTAGCAATTTCTCAAGGAAAAATGCTAATTTGGGAATTAAATGTCAATGTCAAGATCATTGCAGTCATATTTATGAAATAAACAAAGAAAGCTTTGAAATAAGTACTCTTTTATACTGATAATGTTAGTAACAGGGTTGAGTTGTTTAGATCGACAAAGGCAACCGATGCTGAAAAGATTATACAAATATTGAAAAAGGAAGAATGAAATTACTTTTCTTATGGCCATGCTGTTCGCAAATTTCTTGATGATGTAGTTACCTGTTTGCCATGTGACCTATTGTTTTTCCCTTTCCTTTATCAGGCTAGATTGGTTTCGGTAACAGGGTTGAGCACAAGATGTGGGACACAACTTAAATGAAATATTTCTAATATTTAAAATAAATAAAAATGCGTTTTACACCATTAAAAAGACACTTTTATCAAACACATCATACAAAAAAGAAAATTAACACTCATTTTAACTATTATATTTGACATGCAATTTGGTCATTAACAAGATGGGACAAGGAAAAATAGCTATTTTAGGGGGTATGCTTGAATTCGAATGAGTTCTTTGAAATAATTTTTTAAAATTTATATTAGTAATTTTTTAAGGCAGCTTTATTGTTCACAGCAAGTAAAAAAATAAATAAAAATTCAGTATTCTAAGCATCTATTCTTTGAAAATGTATGGCTGGGACAGAAAATGTCCTCCAATTCTGGAATGTCCCACATAAAGGCAGCATAAAAGTAATCCATATGACACCAGTGGTTAAATCCATGTCTTCTGAAGCGATATGATAGGTGTGGATGAGAAACAGATCAATATTTAAGTCCCTTTTACTATAAATTTGCCTCCCTGCCCAGTATGTAGTGACATGCTTGAAGAATGTGAATCGCCAAAAACAAAAGGAGAATGTTAAAGTGTAAGTTGAGATTTATAATAAAAAAGGACTTAAATATTGATCAGTTTCTCACCCAGACCTATCATATTGTTTCAGAAGATATGGATTTAACCACTGGAGTCATATGGATTACTTTTATATGCTTTTTTTATTGGACCTTCACTTGCATTGAATGGAACTGCAGAGCTGAGATATTCTCTTAAAAATCTGTATTTGTGTTCAGCAGATGGAAGAAAGTCATACACATCTGGGATGGCATGAGGGTGAGTAAATGATTAGAGAATTTAAATTTTTGGGTGAACTGTCCTTCAAAGAGGATCTTGAGTTGTCACTTAAACATTTAACTTTCTTTCATAAATAGAATGCATTAAATATTTCATGGATTAAATGTACTGAATACATGTTTTAACACTCATCGACCCAACGTGGCAGAATTGCAATGTTTCTTTAAAGCAATTAAATAAATACCTTTTTTTGTATTAAAAACTACTCGTAACAGTAGCTGATTCTCTGAACTATATCAGAACAACAGTTTTGGTGGGGAAAAATGCATATTGAATTTCACAGCTTGCTGAAGTCACACAAAGTATGCTTAAAAATCAAGATGTTTTTTTTAATTTGTGGTTTCCTAAAAACACTTCCAAGGAGTAAAAAAAGAAAATACATCATCAATGTCAAGGCTTGGGTCTCTGAGGATGAAATATAATAATTTTACCTCTTTGATTGTTTGCATTAGATTTTTACAATACATGTAGTGTTAAGTAACAGTCACCTGTTCCAGTCTCTACCAAAGAGCTAGATAAATGTCATGAATAGCAGATGTAACTTAACTGAAATAATTATCCTCTTTGCAATATTGTTTCACTTAAAAAAAAAAAGTTCATGGTCAATTCCGCTCAGGAGAAAAGAAAACAGGTTTATATATACATGTGTCTCATTTTAATGTCATGTTAAGCACATTACAGCTAAAACTGAATTCTATAGAAATATGTAGAGATTGCAATTATCACTGAATTCATTGATTCATTCGGGGTTATCAGACTGTTCTGTTGCAGCTGTAGTTATTTCTTCTTCTTTTTCTTGAGATTTGGTTTGGTTTTGTATGGTCATGCCCAGGACCTCCTCAATGTCCTTGATCAGGTCCTTACAAAAAAAGCACACAAAAGCAGACCTTCAGCATATGTCTATGCAGAGCGTACTGACTTAAGATATCCCAACCTCTAGCCTTTAAACACTGAATGAGAATTCCTCCAACAAATTAAGCAACAGTGGTTGAATGCAGTAATTTAGGAAGTGGCAGGCTGAATCTCCAATTCAAAAATAGGTGTCTGACAGTGTCCAAAGTGTTAGACATGTGAATGATTCAGCTGCAGATAATGTGGCCACAGATAAAGCCTTGACTTGCAATCAATGAATAACTCATATTCTGTATAGGGTATTAAAACATTCAATTAACATGTTTACTCAAAAATGTGTTTAAGCAAAATTATGTCCACACCTGAGCTTGACAAATAGCAGCAGGAAGAAGAACAGCTTCAAGTTCACTACTCTTTCCCCCAAAGGCTGTGAGAAACTTTTGTATGATAGTGATAAGAAATGTTAGTAAAACTACAAGTACTAGTAAAAATGTACTTATAAAAGCATATTTAGACAAGACATATGCAATGTGTCATTTTCATTGTGCCTGTATGCCCCAGTACATATATCATTTGCCAAAGGTAATACAGGTACATCTCAATAAATTAGAATGTCATGGAAAAGTTCATTTATTTCAGTAATTCAACTCAAATTGTGAAACTCGTGTATTAAATAAATTCAATGCACATAGACTGAAGTAGTTTAAGTCTTTGGTTCTTTTAATTGTGATGATTTTGGCTCACATTTAACAAAAACCCACCAATTCACTATCTCAAAAAATTAGAATATGGTGACATGCTAATCAACTCAAAACACCTGCAAAGGTTTCCTGAGCCTTCAAAATGGTCTCTCAGTTTGGTTCACTAGCCTACACAATCATGGGGAAGACTGCTGATCTGACAGTTGTCCAGAAGACAATCATTGACACCCTTCACAAGGAGGGTAAACCACAAACATTCATTGCCAAAGAAGCTGGCTGTTCACAGAGTGCTGTATCCAAGCATGTTAACAGAAAGTTGAGTGGAAGGAAAAAGTGTGGAAGAAAAAGATGCACAACCGAGAGAACTGCAGCCTTATGAGGATTGTCAAGCAAAATCGATTCAAGAATTTGGGTGAACTTCACAAGGAATGGACTGAGGCTGGGGTCAAGGTATCAAGAGCCACCACACACAGACATGTCAAGGAATTTGGCTACAGTTGTCGTATTCCTCTTGTTAAGCCACTCCTGAACCACAGACAACGTCAGAGGCGTCTTACCTGGGCAAAGGAGAAGAAGAACTGGACTGTTGCCCAGTGGTCCAAAGTCCTCTTTTCAGATGAGAGCAAGTTTTGTATTTCATTTGGAAACCAAGGTCCTAGAGTCTGGAGGAAGGGTGGAGAAGCTCATAGCCCAAGTTGCTTGAAGTCCAGTGTTAAGTTTCCACAGTCTGTGATGATTTGGGGTGCAATGTCATCTGCTGGTGTTGGTCCATTGTGTTTTTTGAAAACCAGAGTCACTGCACCCGTTTACCAAGAAATTTTGGAGCACTTCATGCTTCCTTCTGCTGACCAGCTTTTTAAAGATGCTGATTTCATTTTCCAGCAGGATTTGGCATCTGCCCACACTGCCAAAAGCACCAAAAGTTGGTTAAATGACCATGGTGTTGGTGTGCTTGACTGGCCAGCAAACTCACCAGACCTGAACCCCATAGAGAATCTATGGGGTATTGTCAAGAGGAAAATGAGAAACAAGAGACCAAAAAATGCAGATGAGCTGAATGCCACTGTCAAAGAAACCTGGGCTTCCATACCACCTCAGCAGTGCCACAAACTGATCACCTCCATGCCACACCGAATTGAGGCAGTAATTAAAGCAAAAGGAGCCCCTACCAAGTATTGAGTAAATATACAGTAAATGAACATACTTTCCAGAAGGCCAACAATTCACTAAAAATGTTTTTTTCTTATTCTTATGATGTATTCTAATTTTTTGAGATAGTGAATTGGTGGGTTTTTGTTAAATGTGAGCCAAAATCATCACAATTAAAAGAACCAAAGACTTAAACTACTTCAGTCTGTGTGCACTGAATTCATTTAATACACGAGTTTCACAATTTGAGTTGAATTACTGAAATAAATTAACTTTTCCACGACATTCTAATTTATTGAGACGCACCTGTATGTTGCCAATGGTTTTGTGCCAGTTTTCAGTTTGTACCAATTTTCAACTAAATTAAATAATGACTGGAAATAGATAAAACTACATTTTACATATCAAACTGAACAACTATGAAAACTGTGGTCCATCAAAATTGTGAATACATCAAAAATCATCCTGACAAAAAATGTTAACCTAAAAATGTTTCTTCATGTGGTCTAAATTAACTGGTTGACTTAGCAACCTCACTAGTTTAGGTTACATCAACAACACTAATTTTATGGGTTAGATCAGGTAGAAACACTATAAAAAATGAAGTTGCATTTTATCCAGTAAATATGGTTTTGAGTCACTACGAAATGTGTATTACTTTGCTTCTACATAAAAACAAATGTAAGACCAACAATATTAACCAACATGTTGTCCCATCTAGCCTAACAGAGTTGTCTGGACAAACAATTTAATATTGAATATTGATTTAATATTGATGTTGCTGATATGCATTTCCCTGCATGCATTGCAAACTGAATAAATTATGTGGTTGGTGTTATAGGCTTATTTTTTGCTGGTTGCTGACTTTATTTATGCTGTTTTTGTTGCCACTGTTAGTCAGTTGTTGTGTGCTGATGGTAGGAGTTAATCTTTCAACTTAATGAAGTTTGTTGATTGTCACCGTTATTGAGGGTTAAGGTCTGTTGTGTCTATGCTAAACAATTGTTACTGGGAGGCCTGGGTAGCTCAGCAAGCATAGATGTTTGAATCCAGGGCGTGCTGAGTGACTCCTAGCAACCAAATTGGCCCGACTGCTAGGGTGGGTAGAGTCACATGGGGTAACCTCCTCGTGGTCACTATAATGTGGTTCGCTCTCGATGGGGCGCATGGTGAGTTGTGCGTGGATGCCGCTGAGAATAGCGTGAGCCTCCACACGCGCTATGTCTCCGTGGTAACGCGCTCAACAAGCCACGTGATAAGATGTGCGGATTGACGGTCTCAGACGCAGAGGCAACTGAGATTTGTCCTCCGCCACCCGGATTGAGGCAAGTCACTACGCCACCACGAGGACTTAAGAGCGCATTGGAAATTGGGCATTCCAAATTGGGGAGAAAAGGGGAGAAAAATCCAAAAACTAAACAAAATTGTTCATATTCTGCCTTGTAAAACATACCTTTCTTCAGAGGCAAAGATTGCACTTGGCTTCATGTAAAAATAATTGAAATGGTGACAAAATGAAAGTTCTTGGATTGTGATTTGATAGATGGCTGAACAAAAAAATAGTAGTTCTCTCAACAAGAATTTTTGCATTTAGTGAACAAACAAATTCACATTGACTAAACAAAGCAATATTACTGAGGTCAATTATTAAAACAGTCATTAAGAGAACTAAAAACTCTTACTACATCATGTTGCCTTGATTTTTTTTTTAAAGTTTACTTAGCAATTTTTTTTTTATAGTGAATAGATCCGTAGGGTAACATGGTTACCAAGGTTGCAGGTTAACATTTTTTAACAGTGCATTATGACTAATTTCCTAATTTGCTAGATGAATTGAACATGAAACCTGATAATTGATCAAAGTTTGTTCATGTTCATTAGTAGATGCTGGGAGAACCCATTACCATAACCTCTAGTTTAGAAGTAGGTTATGTAAAAAAAAGGATGTTTTTGTTAGTTCATCACAGTACCTTAAAATTATTTGTTCCGTGCATATTTGGACCTGATGTTTCCTGATGAATAACTGACAGGTTGCGAGCAAAGGTCAGCAGAGCTCCCTGGAGATGCTCCGAGATTGTTCTGTTAACGACACACAGAAACAAATGAGCTTACTAATGATCCCCCAGAACCGTCATCAGAGAAAAAAAAACAATCACCTTGTTTGGCTGCTGGGGTTGTAAGGAGCTTAATGAGAACTCTCAGCCTTAAAGAGTGTGCTATTCTTCAGGAAGAAATGAGGGTGGAAAGCAGAGCCTCAATGGGATAGGTATAGGATTTATGTGATGAATGCCTTTAATTCTACTTGACAATATTTTATGTGCTGACACATTTCAATTGAGGTATTCACTACATAATGTTTAATCTGCTCTTGGGAGTGTGCTCAAGGTCTAGATATATTTCTAATGGTAATGAGGACAGAAAAAGACACAATACAACTGGAGCAAGATAAGGGTAATGTGTCTGTCTGCTTCTTGTGGGAACTCACAGCATGCCAAGACTTCTTCTATCTCTGCTGTCATGGAGGGCGAACACGGTGCCTTTCCTTGCCTGAAACATTAGGCAAAGCTGAATAAAAAAATACTTGCTCTGATATCAAAGAACTTGAATTGTGTTTATGAGGAGAAAGCGGAGGTTTTACCTTGACATCATAGCCTATTCCCTGTGCTTCGCACATCAGAAAAAAAATTTCTATAATATACCAAAGAAAGATTGGTGTGAGTAATTCGGGTGCCCATCACTGCAAAGCGACTGGTCACTGAAGTTCGCTTAGGAAAGACACAAATAGTACACAGACAGTTAAGAAGCAAATTGCATGTGATTCTGTTGCTAAAACTTTTACCAGTATATCTAAATTATAAATCTACCTATTGGGGTTAGCGATGCAGTCATGCTAAAAACAAACAGAAAGGTTTAAAAGCCCACACAGAAAAGGGGCATTAGTCTCACAGCCATATTGGGCACTGGGGATACTGAGTCCTGTGTTATTAGGTTACACCACCACAGAAAACAGAGAGGTTTACTTGAAAACAATGCTCGCAGACACAGCAGATAAAAGATGTGTCTAAAAGAATGCCACAGGAGCTGATTAGTTAAGAGTGGCAGGGCTCACAGGACTCATAGCGGGCATCAGGCATATTCTCAGTGACATATGAAACAGAGGGTAAAGCCCTGTCACAGTCTGTAGGGGATGAGAAATTCTCTTCTATGGAACTCTATTTTCAGCTGTCAAACACACTATTCTCAAACAACAATAAAAAGCCTTTCCTGCAGGGATTTAATTGTAATATTCCTGGACTAAATGATGGCCGAAGCTGCAGCCATTAAGACAGACAGGCAGGAGCTGGGCGACATAACCACATACAAACTAAATGAATGTTTGATAAAATAATACAAGTCGCAGATTAACAAGCGTAAACTCCAGTTTGCTGCTAATGAAGGAAGTCTTTTGTTTAGGGGATGGCATCAGGTTGATGAGGTGCTCAGGCATGCATACACATGCATAATGAATATGGTATGCATTATTTATGGGTTGATTATTTAGGCTCATCTATCAGAATGATAATGAATTCAGCATCTGAACACCAATCAGGTCCGAAGCGTAATTACTGTTTTTAGTTGTATTTAACAAAAATAAAACAACAAAGCTTAGCTAGATCAATCTTTATGGATGATATGATTTATCAGGATAATATCCAGCAAAGGACTTTCTTATTGCTCTCTGGTCCCGTCTCAGAGAACACATTCTGGATCATGGGATTTCTATGATTTAAGTTAACATGGAATCGAAACTGACCCTATTTACTTTCTCAGTGCACATTCCTGGTCTAATTGTGCACAATTCATCAATGCACATAAATCCAAATAAAATCAATGTTTGTCACAAATCACACTTTTCAACTGCTACCCTCCAAACACCTGAAAAATTCAGAATGGATAAAATTCCCACCCTATGTTTTTTTCTCATTGAATATACAGCATATTAAGGAAATAAAATGGGTTGTGAAAGGTGTTTCACGACCTGATAGCAACCCAAACACTTAAGAGCATGAACCTTTAAGACTGTTACTGGACTATTCCAAAAAACAAAAAAACACTTGAATATGTAAAAAATACATTCAATACCATTTTTAATAGCATATTTTCAGTATATTGAAATATAAAGTATACATATTTCAACAAGTGTGTTTAAATCATGTTTTCTTAATGGCAAGACAGAGAGTGGATCTCTAAGTTAAAATCAGTGATTCTTACAGCTTTGCTCTTTAACCTCGCCTGGCGCACAATAGGCTTCACCTCTTTGACTGGAGGAGGAACCTCCAATTTACTGGTGAGGCAGTCCAGTGTTCCTCCTGTCATCATGAGCGTCAGCTGGGTCATGGCCAGCTGGTTCCTGTAGCCCAGGTCAAGATCAATAGCCCATACCTAAATAGAACCCAATGCACACAAGAGACAGTAGATCCAACACATGTATCAAGTTATTTTCAGCCTACAGAAAAGGCAAAACAAGCAAAAACAATCTCCTGTCATTGCTATTTCCATGTCATTTGGAAATAGGAAAGATGCACCAATTACTCTTTAGAACATGTTATGACAATAGCTTAGTTTATCATTATTTATTTTACATAACTCTCTAGAACACTTGATTCTGATTGGTCAATCACAGCATTCTGCAGACAAATACTTTTGAATTAAAAATTGCTAAACTGTATATCTGATCATTGTACAGCTGTGCTAGTTTAATGTCTGTCGTGTTCAGGGTCCTGATGACCCTGTTGGGTTTATGTTACGCAAATGACTGTCTGACTGTACACATTCCCTTACTTACTAGTATTTAATTCAGTGCCTTTTAGTCATTTTGTGCAATGTCCTACAATGAAATGATCAATGGAAAGAAGAAGAAAAAAAAAACCTATCCTTTAGTAAGATGGATATTTAAAAATGTGGTGTATTTGCAGGTAACAACCAGAGTTCCCAGTCAGATTCAACAGATTTTGAGTGTGTGCATGAAAGAGGGAAATACAGAAAGAAACAGAGGAGAGAGAGAGAGAGAGAGAGAGAGAGAGAGAGAGAGAGAGAGACACTGTGTCTAAAGCCCAACTGGAGACTCTCTTCACATCTGTATGGTTAATGGCATCATTATAAGGATATTAAGGGGTCAGGCCGAGTCGTGGCCTTATGCTTAAACAGGGCTAATTTTCCCTGATAATAATCTAATAGCTATGCCCTCTCTTCAAAACGTGGCAAATAAATCACCAGTGAAGGAGTTGTTAATAACTAAGTGGCAGTTGGCTGACTCTCCTGCCGTCCCTATTTGTCAACCTAAACGCTCCTGCCAGCAAATGCAAACGGCGGCCCAGCTGCTGAAATCACTTTCTGATCACAGTATCATGCTCTAACCAATGTTCACTCGTGTGAGATACGATTAACTGAATCGCTTCTCTACACTGTAAAACATGTCTGTAATTTTAACGGTAAAAGACAGTAAAAATGCTACAGAAAAATGTTAATTGTTTAATGAATATTAACTGTAAAATATACAGTAAAATTGTTTAATATATTTTAAGACAATACAGTAGTTTTTACAATAAAAACGGCATTTTCCTGTATAATTAATGGTAAATATTTACATTAACAAGAGAGTACATGTACTTTTTACAGTAAATTATTGTTAAAATTACAGTAAAAAACAATAATCGGGCATTCCAACAATTCCCTGCATGACCCATCATATTTCATTATATTTTATGTTTCTTCTTATTTTTAATATCAGTTACGTACATTGGGGTGTTCTGTTTTATATTTAATGTAGTTTAGTTAATGTTTACTGCATTATTTTAATTTCACATGTGTTACCCCGATGGTGTTTATTGTTTGTGTGAGTGACACTGAGCACTGACACTGGGCCACAATTGGTGAACTTCATGTCATCATGTGCTCTCCTGTCATTTGTACAGTGATTAACAATACCTTATAAAGTAAAAAGCAGATTTTTACAGTTTCAGAAGGGTAATATCAAGTTTATGATGTTTTTTTACTGTAAATTTAACAGAATTTTCTTTTTACAGTGCGAGCATGGTCATGTAAATTACAACAGTTTTAAACTGTAAAATTTACAGGTTGTTCTGTAAAGTAGTTTATATTTTTACCGTATTTTTTACATAATTATTCTGGCAACCACAGCTGCCTTTTTTTTTCTTTTTTTTTTTTGTAAAAACAACAGGATTTTTTTTTTTTGTGTACTTAAACTGACTTTAATACAACTGAAAGCACTAGTTTATTATATACTTAAAGTATATAAAAACAAAATAAAGGATTATTTTTATAATATGCCTCTGTGTTTTTAATTATGTTTCATATTGAAATAATTATTACTGTCAGTGTTGTAATTGTGAAAGAGGAGAAAATACAATATTTTATGATGCCCTCTGATGTGATCTTTAAACTTTTTAAACTAAGCAATGAAGAAATAAACTCACGTCAGAAATAAGCCCATCTAAATGGATCAAGTCAAGATGACCTGTGTATGCATAATTCAGGAGTGTCCCAGCTTACAGGAAGATTTCAGTATAGAGCTGAATTCATCCAGAAGCTCCTCCTGTCCATAGTTAATACCTGTGCTTGTAGGATAGGTGGAACCATTTAGCCAGTTTGTAGAATCAGCCAAGCCTGCTTCATTGTCAACCACAACAAAGACGCTTGATACATACGCCCAGATTGTACCTGTCTTCTATAGCCCCTTCACTTTCATTAAAAACTGCAATCTTGCAGCTGAGCCTCCCTCTGCACACAATGTGAGGCAAGCCTGCAAGGGCAAACACATGCGACCCAGCTCTCCCCCTCACATACAAAAATACAGACTGCTTTTAGCAACAGGTTTGAATGTAAAATGATGTTTAAATAGAGACAGGTTAGCACTAGTCTAGCTGATCTGTCTGCCTCTGTGTCAGGAGTGATGGGACAGTCATGTTTGGATTTATCCGTCTGAATTCCTTTTGTCGATTTTAATTGTGCACGCAGTTTATTCTCAATAAGGCACGCTGAATCAATTCATCCCATACCTCTGAGAATTCACAATATAGAGAATCCTTGTGCTATTCAGTTTAGAAGACTGTATGAATTACTTTCATTTGCTGGAGTTAAAGCTATTCTATCTGTAGACTATATTAGATTCAAGTGTAAAATTATCTGAGGAAGAGTGGAATCCATCTCAATATGCAATTTATTTCAAAATGCCTTGGCTCTCTGCCTTCCAAAGTCAATCAACTATTTTAAAATCACAGCATGCCAACTGAGTTGATGAATAAAACAGCAGTGTGACTTTTTCATTTGAATATATCATTTGAAAATATATCTATTCCATAGGGTGCAAATCGGACGTTTCATCACGATACGATCTTATATTGATTCTCTTGGCCTGCCATACTATATTTGCCGCTACTTAAAAGTCTGTCTGCCTCAATACGATTTCGATTCGATTTAATTTTGATTCAGGGCCTGCGATCGATATTCCGATATTATGTGCCTATTTTACAGAATTACATTTTTTGCCCTCAAATGCAACCAAAATATAATTTGAATATTTTGAGCTCTCTGAAAAGTGCAAATTTAGTATCCACATTGGAAAATCCACAGTAAAATAAGGTACAGTACTTCAGATGTTGAAAAAAATTATACAGATAATAATATAAAAAATAACGTCACACACAAGTGATCATCAATCATTTGATTACAGCTTATCTTTCAGTTTAATCCAATTCAAAGTACTTGCATACCCATGACTTGTTTCCAACTATCTGTGCCATCCGCGGTTTTCTTGGCTACAACTTCCACAGTTGTAATGAAAAAATTCTGTTACAGTTAACTGGGATAAATGTTAGTAAGGGTGTTGATGTGTAGATGTGTAAAGTCTTATAACTGATGCTAGTGCTGGATAGCAGGTGTTTCTCTTTCCCTCATTAGTGCTGTTCAGAATGTCGGCATGTAAATTTCAAATGGGTCGCATGCGCAACGATATCGATGGAAGCCCGAATTAATCACGCATGTGAGCCGCTCTGTGTTTGTCACGAGAGTTCACATTTTAAGTAGGCCTGGTTCCAGATCAAAATCATTGAGGGTGCTTCTGAATATAGTGAGGGTGCTCTGTATAAAGTGGAGATGTATCGTTATTACTATTTCTTTTTTTTCAAATACATTAAATCATGTTTAAATACTAGGCTACTAAAACAATGTAATGAAAGTTTGTTTTTTATGTACAAAACATTTATTGCTTCATTTTTTTCTTCTTCTTCACATGATCTGTCGCTGAAAATGACAGCAAAATGCTGCGCCTGCAGATAAGGACATAATGATTTGCAAAATTATACACGTTTGTAAGTTTTGATGCAGCATTTTGTGTGTTTGCTGGGATTCAAGGAAATCTGCTTGCCAGTTATTAGTCTTACATATTCAGTTGAGCAGAGGTGTGCAGTTATTTTGGTACTGGGGCCACATCAGCCGTTAAGTGATGGCCAGTCCGCCCCTGATGTTTACCGTTACTGTTATGAATGTTGCCTACTATGCTTACATAAAATACTGCCTTTTGCAACATGGTGAACAATATACTGAATATGAGCTCCAGGTTAAAGTAAGTAAGACAGAAATATATTACTATTGTATACAACAAATCCTTAAAGTAATAATAATAATAATAATAATAATAATAATAATAATAATAATACTGTATCATATTATGACAAACTGGACAACAATAAATAATTGTTCGGTTATAATAATATTAAAGAACAACTGAATTGCAAAATGTTAGTGAGTGAAGTAGTAGGTTTTGCACACCCTGTTCATAAAAAAGTGTTTTGTAAACATATATGTAGGTAAACATTGCCTTTTTATCACTGTATTGTGGAAAAACTGGAAAGCATGCACTAATCATCTTTAACTAGATTTTTATTTTATTAAACATTTTGAATGTATTTGGCTACAACGGCTGACAGGATGAATTTCAAATGGGGCCCCGGGTTGGTCAGTTGCTTGGGGCCTCAGAAATCGTAAACTCGCCCCTGCCTGCCAGCAGGGATCATTGATAAAAATCAAAGTACCCTAATTAATTATGCATCATGTTGCCTAGTTATATACTCATTTCTGTGCTCACTTATCATTTGTAGAATGTACAACATTTCCACAGGGGATACTCTCATTCCATGACTGAATCTAAATTTAGAGAAAAGTCTTGAAAAACGACAAAATCAGTCTCTAAAACAGCAAGGTCAGTGAAGGTCAAATCTATACCACTTTTGTTCCACATTAGACTCAAATTTATTTCAACATACCCCCTCCCATTTCTCCCACAGAGATTTTTCAGTTGTCATGCATTTTGGCAGAGATTCAAGGCAAATAGCCGTGCACTGAAATGCATGGAATGCAAGTTAGCCTCCTATGGTTAGGAGTGGCTTTGCACGAAAAAAAATAAAAATAAAATGGTTAAAAAATGTGCTTCATGTGAAAATATCTAAATGAACTGGTTTTACTGAAACAATCTGACTACATTTACACCAATGGAACTCCTTTTAAAGGGTCAGGTCAGGTGTAAATAGCCGTTTTAGGGGTAAAAACTGCACATATTCTCTTTTTACAGTACATATTAGTGATTGTTGGCCAGGCTTTTTGACCATTTTTAGATTATCGGCAAATGAATTTTTTTTCTTTTTTTTTCATTTTATTTTCAATAAATATTGTGGGTTAGAGGGATAGTTCACCAAACTCTTTTGGGTGAATTATCCCTTTAATCTAATTTGATATCAGTACATTGCATAATGCCAGCACCTTGCTATCTAGATATTAGTTTCTGCATCGGTCATTGAAAAACCCATTGGTCGACCACTAGTGCAGTTCTTCTGCACAATGAATTTCTACTTAATGTATCTTCCAACTGTACAGTAGTTTTTGCAGACTAGGAATGGCAAAATCTGACAAGTAACAAAGCTAAAATGTTGGTATTTTTATTGACTTGAGAATATACTGTAAACAGTAATTAGAAGTAGATCAATATATCGGTTTTACCGATTAATCGGTCCCGATAGTTGCTTTTAGGAATTATCAGTTATCAGAAAAAATATATGCCGATTGTTGCCAATATTTTCCCCTAATTGTTTTTATACCTTATCAATAAACCTCATCTGATGAAATATTTACATATAAAACTCTTCATCTGGTGAATCTATAGGCTATAAAAAGCTTAATTTGATAATTAATTACATTTAGAGCATTGTAACAGAGCCAAATCTCTGTAATTTCAAATAAGATTCCCCGGTGTATTTCGGGCTTGTTTCAAGTAAAAAGTTCCACGTTATGCACCAAATCTTCATGTCTCTGGTTATTATTGGGATAACCATTTTGGTTGCACAATAAACTGTTTTTGTAAGGAAAGAATATGATTTTTATTACTCTATATATCGATTTAAAAAACTATCGGCCGATTAATCGGTTATCAGCATTTTCCACCACCTTAGTTATCGGTATCAGAAAAATGCACTATCAATCAGCCTCTAACAGTGATGCAGGCAGAGAAAGCGTTCAATTTCTCTCCATTGCTTTCGACAGTGATCAAGAACCCCAACATCTGAGGAAAGGACACTATAGCCTGACCTTCTGTCTGACACCAGTACATAGTAGGGGTGTTGTAAGGTCACAGGGGCAAGGCCTTAAAAGGGGAATTAGTTTATTGACACAATAAGACCTGACAGTTTATTAGATAGCCTTTTGGCACATTAGCCCCTCTCTCCCCCGGTCATTCTCTCATCTGTACAGCTCCTAAGGGGATCCTATAGGAGTGATCCTATAACATCCCAATAAGCGGCCAGACCAGTAGATTGAGTACTCACACTAGCAGGGTAAGAGCAGTGTTACAAACTCTGATAGAACAGTAACCCATGTCAGATCCCATCTCAACAAAGTCTTAACATGACAGAATCTGTTTTCATAGAGCTGTAAAACACACCACTGATATTTAAGGGTCAATTTGTTTCTGAGTGTGCTTGTTTGATGAAAGACAGATAGAGCTGAGTGTTGCCATTGTTTCTCTTGCTCAAATGTTAGAGTGTGGTGTTACTGTAACAATGCCAAGGCACTGGTTCGATTCCCAGGGAACACACCTAATGATAAAATGTTTACTTTGAATGCCCTTTAAAGGGGAACTATTATGCAAAATTCACTTTTACATGGTGTTTGAACATAAACGTGAGTCGGCAGTGTGTGTACACAACCACCCTACAATGTTAAAAGTCCACCCACTCCTCTTTCTTATATTTCTATTAATCAAAACCAGTGTCTCAAAATGACTGGTTTTCGTATCCGCTCTAAAGTGACGTCACTTTAGAGCAGGCCACGCCCACGACTGGTGACGGACTCCACCCTATTATCATAGATCCTCCCCCGAGTGATCTACACTGTAGGGCTTTACTGGTTGTTTTGATCAGTGTTACTATCAGAAATAATTAATAATTATTTATTTAGTTATTAATTAATATTTAAATTAATTAATTGAATCTAACTCATTAAAACCTCATATGGGTCTCCAGTAAATGTAGTGCGCTATGTTTAGGAGCGGGTTTGGTTATTAGCAATAATGAATAATTATCAAAGATAATTATTAATTATTAAAATCAACAGAACATTGATGAGAATCAGTGTTAGCTTTTTTTTTGTTGGGCCTCATGTATTCAGATAGAAGACAAAGGCAGGCCTAACACAAGTCGTAAAACCTAACTCAGCCCCCACACATTCTAAGTCGTAAATTTTACTGATAAAAACCGCGCCAAAATCAAACAAAGGGAGTCCAAAACAGACTACAGATCCATGAAGCCTTGCTCACTAAAGGATCGAGCTTTCAACTCCTATTGGATGAGGCACACAACAGAACGTCCCTCAAACATGACATCATCAGGAGTTGAAATAATTCTGAAATGCGTCCAGAATTTGCTTCCAGCGCCTTCGTTCACCGAATAAAGACTTAGCTTTTGCTGCTCTCCGGTGCAACCTCGTGGCACAAGGAAGTAATGTCCGACTTGAAACTGTAGCCATACAATCTCCATCTCGCTGGACGAGTTGAGATTACTCTGAGTTCACCGAACACTCTAACGGATCCGAAGGAGACCGCCGAGCAATTCGCATCTTCATCCGTTTGCCTACAGAAGTGAAGAGATTAAAGATTTCTCTTCCATCTTCAATCAAGTGGACATTTCTGAGTTCTCCGCCAGCCTGCCGAGAATCAACAGCCGTACCGCCCGCCGACAGAGCGAGGAAATGGCCTCCCATCATCACACGAGCCTCAAGGAACCGGGTCAAAGTTAAAGGACGGAGGAAAACACATTCTACCTGTGTCCTCATGCGATACAAGTAAGAGGTTTACGTCTGGGCAGAGATAGAATATTATAGCGTGTTATTCTTGTGTTTCAAGGTTTTTGCTTGTACAGTTTACGGATCGCCATGTCCGCTCATTATTAATACTCAGGGTATTAATTATCACAAATTTGTTTTGCTGTATTGTGGTCCAACCAAATTGGACTGTGCAATTTCGCCATTGCGGGTGAGACAGAAACTGAGTTCATCCATTAAAGTCAAATAACGCAGGACTTTTACGAGCCCCGCTGATGACGGGAAGCCGTTTCCTCGCTCTGTTGGCGGGCGGTACGGCTGCTGATTCTCGGCGGGCTGGCGGAGAAATTAGCGACGTCGACTTGACTGAAGATGGAAGAGAAATCTTTAATCTCTTCACTTCTGCAGGCAAACGGATGAAGATGCGGATTGCTCAGCGGTCTCCTTCGGATCCATTAGAGTGTTCGGTGGAACACAGAGTAATCTCAACTTGTCCAGCGAGATGGAGATTGTATGGCCACAGTTTCAAGTCGGACGTTACTTCCTTGTGCCACGAGGCTGCAACTGAGAGCAGCGATGAGCTGCGTCTACACACGGCAAACAAAGTTGCTGGAAGCAAATCCCGGAAGCATTTCAGAGGTATTTCTTCTCCTGATGATGTCATGGTTGAGGTGCGTTCTGTCATGTGCCTCATCCAATAGGAGTTGAGAGTTCGATCCTTTAGTGAGCAAGGCTTCATGGGATTTGTAGTCTGTTTTGGACTCCCTTTGTTTGATTTTGGCGCGGTTTTTATCAGTAAGATTTACGACCTGGTATGTGGGGGCCTGAGTTAGGTTTTACGACTGTGTTAGGCCTGCCTTTGTCTTCTATCTGAATAAATGAGGCCCAACAACACACAGTCCGCCATTTTTTTCCGCACTTGAGCAGCTACAGTAGGAAGAATAATGTCTCAGCTTCATAAGCATCATAAGTGTTCTGTTGTTGGCTGTAAAAGTGAACATAAGAGTCTTCATGTACTCCCGGCATCAGAGCCACTGAAGACGTGTGGACAAGTTTTGTTTTTGAAGAAAATGTGCCCCAAAACATAACAAAATTTGTGTATGTTTGTGCAAATCATTTTACACCGGACTGCTTTGTGAATGAGGGTCAATATAAAGCAGGATTTTCAAAAAATTTGACTCTCAAGCATGGATCAGTACCAACTGTTCATGTTCCAGCTTTATATCCTGAAGATGTAAGTAGCGCGCTTTATATTTTGTGAATGTTTGCAAATCGCCTTTCCGAATGTGCTTGTTAGCTGATTCCACAGCTAATGCAGCTAAAGTTACCATTGTAACTGATTGTATTCACGGAGACCAGAGCTATGTCGTTATAGCTTGTTTGTACATGACGTCACGTCACTGCATTGCTGTGGCGTGAAATGCAGATGGAGAGCAGGAAGTGATTTTCTACATAAGAAGCACTATCACAAACTCAAAATGCTTATGTTTTGCATCGTTTACGGTTGCTCATACATATATGGCTGAACTCCAGTATTTACGGTGTCAGTCATATTGGTTCTGATTTGTTGTTGCTATAGTATCCGAAGCACAAGCTGTAAAGGCACAGCCCTCTTCCGGAAAGGGGGGCGGGGAGCAGCAGCTCATTTGCCTTTAAAGAGACATTGCATTTGATTCCACCCAAAAAGAGGCATTTACAACATGGTACGATAAATGATCTGTGCGGTATTTTGAGCAGAAACTTCACAGACACATTCTGGGGACACCTGAGACTTATATTACATCTTGTAAAAAGGGGCATAATTGGTCTCCTTTAAGTTGCTCAGGATAAAAACATCTACCAAATGTACAACTGAAAAGGTTCTACACTACATAATGCTACCAGATCATTAAATAATGTACATTTAAATCAAATGTCAATAAACTTTGATTTAGCCTATCTATTATTATATTTATATTTGAATGTATTTCTTAAGCATTAAATACAAAACAGTAAAGGTCTAGCATCATTTGTTTGTAGACCCTACTTTGTTTAATATGGTGTTATCCAGGGCCTGGGTAGCTCACCGAGTAAAGACGCTGACTACCACACCTGGAGTTGCGAGTTTGAATCCAGGGCGTGCTGAGTGACTCCAGCCAGGTCTCCTAAGCAACCAAATTGGCCCGGTTGCTAGGGAGGGTAGAGTCACATGGGGTAACCTCCTCGTGATTGCTATAATGTGGTTCGCTCTCGGTGGGGTGCGTGGCGAGTTGTGCGTGGATTCCGTGGAGAATAGTGTAAAGCCTCCACACGCGCTACGTCTCTGCGGTAACGCGCTCAACAAGCCACGTGATAAGATGCACGGGTTGACGGTCTCAGACACAGAGGGAATTGAGATTCGTTCTCCGCCACCCGAATTGAGGTGAGTCACTACGCCACCACGAGGACTTAGAGCGCATTGGGAATTGGGCATTCCAAATTGGGGAGAAAATCAAAAAAATTAAAATAAATATGGTGTTATCCAATGTAATGAAATTCCAAAAGTGTCCAAATAATGTTTGGTTTCACTGCATCAATGACTTCTTAAAGTTTTTATAAACTCTTACCATATGAATAATAATTCAGAGAATTACAAGGAGTCATCAAAGTTTTGCGAGATTTGACCATACTGTGTTGTAACATGTTCTACCTAAAAATACAATTACATCTACACCACATTAAATTATATTGCTGAGCATTGTCTTCAAGACTGAGTTAGCAATGAATTGGCTCTCTAACCTGCTGTTGCAGGTTGCTGGGCTCCAGGAAGCTGACTAGATCCAGGGAGAGGTGGCCCATGATGGAGCGCTTCTGGCAGGCCTGGCCCACACGAGTGCAGATTGAGTGGAGGACGTCAGGACAGATGGAGGTCTGGGGCATGGTGCAGCCCACCACTTCTAAGCTACTGGGGCCATGGAGCTGATCTCCACAGGACAGCATTCGTACATCTCCTCCTGGCTCCACCAACAGATCCACTGTCAGACATGTCACACTGTCTGAGGGAGGATATGCCTCTATTACTCCTCCTGGGGAACAAAATGGAAACATAGGAAGGGAAGCACAGGGAAAGAAAGAGTGAGTACAGATCAAGCTGTGAGAATATCAAATGATATGTCCTGGAAACCAGGGAAACTGACAGCACTGAGTTAGGCAAAGTTCACACAGTCAGTGTTTGGGATTGATATCTGTATTTACTTAAAGAAGTGACTCTGGAATTGCTCTGTTCATAGAACAGCATACAGGAGAAAATTGAAAACTGTCTATATGAAGGAATAATGCAAGTCAAAGCCCTTTTGTATTCTTGCAATAGATGTGAATGTCACTAAGGTTACAGCCAGTGACTTCACCCTCATGCCATCCCAGATGTGTATGACTTTCTTACTTCTGCAGAACACAAACGAAGATTTTTTAGAAGAATATCATAAAAGTAATCCATATGACTCCAGTGGTTTAATCCCCATTTTCTGAAGAGAAATCCAGTCAGATTTGGGTGAGAACAAACCAAATGTAACTCCTTTTTCACTGCCACTGCAGTCACTTTGCACAATCATGATTTCAAGCTTGATTCCACTTCCTAATGCTTGACGCAAGTGTAATCAAGCTTGAAATCATGATCGCCAAGGCTGCTGATGTGAAGATTTATAGTGAAAAAGAAATTATATATTAGTTTTCATCCAAAATTGATTGAATCGATTCAGGAGATTTGGATTAAACCACTGGAGTCATATGTATTACTTTTATACTGCTTTGTTGTGTTTTTTGGAGCTTCAAAGTTTTGGTCACCATTCACTTGCATTGTATGGACCTACAGAGCTGAAATATTCTTCTAAAAAATCTTCGTTTGTGTTCTGCAGAAGAGAGAAATCATACACATCTGGGATGGCATGAGGGTAAATGATGAGAGAATTTTCTTTTTTGGGTGGACTATTTCTTTAAGTAAATGTATAAATATAATATATAAAAGATATCAACTTCCATAACAAATTTTATTACAATGGATACTGCATTATTAATTAAACAAGTCCAGTTGAGGTGTGAGTTTACTGAACTCGCACTTAAATTTCGGTCGTTTGCCTTGAAAATGTAAAGGGGTTACTTCGGTTATAAAATGGAGCTGTCACTCATAAATTACTGTGAATGAAAATGATCGAATTTAGCACTCTAATACAGTACTGACAAAGCTGGGGTGTGAACATAGCCTTTTAGAAGTTTTAGGTTAGAACTTCTTCAGTGCAAAACAAGTTAAAACTACCTTCCCTGAGGAAATGTTCCAGGAAGCTGGCCCAGGTGGGATAGCAGGACATGTTGACTGGCCGAGCATATGAGGCCAGAAGATAAGGAACCTCTTCTAAGATCTTTACTATCACCGGCACCTGCACCATATGACAGATAAAAGAACAGTCAGCCATACAGAACCTCAGCTGAGCACCATGGATTTTATTTTCCTAATAAAAAGCAGATGTATTGACCCATACGCCATAAAGCACTTTCTGACCTTAGTCTCTGGGCCTGATGTATAACATATACAGCATTACATATAGCACTACATAGTGTCAATATCCATGATGAAGCAGTAACTACTGAAGTGTGTCTTTATTTGACATGCCGCACAAAAGCACAGACAGTGGTTGTGTGTATGGGGAGGGGGTGATTGACAGCCCGTTACCAGGGCATCACACTTGTCTAATAGCTTTAACTGAAGGCAATAGCAACTGCACCTGTCCCCAATAAGCACTGACATTTGCTGGCAGATAAATACCTATGCAAGCCGATCAATCAGCAGATCAATCAGGGGCTGTTTCTGATCAATACAGCCCTTGTTTCTGTAACTAGAAAACACCATAATGGCTTTTACACTTAATTCTGTTGTTAATTGCAATGTTTGACTTTCTGTGAGTGCCTCTTGTTTAAAACCTGAGGGCTGAAAAGAAAAAGAATTTCACCTCAAGGAACCGCTCAAAACTGAAAGAATGGACAGAGTACTTATAGACTGCACCATAGACACATAAGTACTTACCTGTATGTGCTTACAACTGCCATGAGATGTGCAGAAAACTAATTTCTAATTTAAGCACAACATAGAGGAGGAAAAATAGGTCTAGTTGGAAACCATTTACAAAAATGTCTATTTTAAGAGCACCTAACAAGTCAACAGGTCCTGTCATACAACATTGAGTTTTAGAAGATGGTAAGGAGAATTCAATTTTAGATCTTCATAAATTCTTGTCCTATTCAAGTTTACATTTATAATCTTCAATCAAATGTCTCCACTAACATCTGAAGATGTTGTGTCACAATGGGGAGAGGTGCTGCTTCTGATATTCAAGTCATGAAACAGCCATCATCATATTCAAGTACCATAAGAACCAGGGTCAATCGCTGCGCAGTGATTTCACCCCGACACAAGCCATAAAGCACACAATGGTGTGGCAAAAAGTGTAAGGAAACGGCCCTCGTTCCCCCGAAAGAGCAGGCGCAGTCTGAGAATTTGCCAATGCACTTCCCACGAACAGCAGGGAGGGAAGGAAAGCGAGAGGGAATAATTTTTGCCATTCTTTATTTGGACTTAAACTGCGAGCTGTACTGTGAGAGAGGATTCAAGCCTTGCTTGGCTTCCACATAAAGATGAGCTATTTGACAACGGAAAAATAAAATAGACGTCTCCTGTGCGCTTTGATTGCTGTTTGATCTCTATGCTAGGAAGAGAAACATATTGGGGCACGTTTCAATTCTGAGCATATTTAACAGCACATCTCCTTTGAAAGATACAGGGCTTTTTTCAAGCCAGCTAATGTTTCCTTCAGTAAGCTGTCTGATAAACTTGAAAGCACTAACATAAAAAATGTGCTTCATGTGGTAACATCTAAATTAACTTGTTTTATTCAAGTCAACTAAATCAACCTGAATAAATTAGGTTACACCAGCAAAACTAATTTTAAGGGTTAGATCAGGTAGAAACAGCTCATTAAGGTAACAATTGCAGGTTCCCAATTTTACTGTGTAGATCAAATGTTAGGCATTGTTGCAAATGTTGGCTTGATCTCATGTAATAATACTAATCTAATTTTCAGTGGGTTCCAAAACAAAGATGCTTATAATACGGATATAACATTACTTTGCGGATAACATCCCAAAATGCAACATTAACCAAAGGGGGAATACAGAAAGCATCGTTATATTCCAAATAAAATAAAATAACGTGATGCAACATGTAATCCCACATGCATTTATGAAAATAAGTAGGAGACAATCTGTCTATCTGTTGATGCTATTAGTATAATGCTCCCTCGTGTCTAATGACCCGTGTCCTGGCAGAATGTGCATGTTTATAATGTGTAAAGTGTAGCGTGTATGTATGGGCCCATCCAGCCGTTGAATAGAGTGAGATCCACATGTCTTTAACCCATCTTCTGTGAATAGCTTGAGGCTTGCCCTTGGCTGAAATACCCCTCAGGGTGTGGGCCTCCCATACACACTTCACTCAAAAGCAACACAAACTCATTCTCTACACAGCCTCTAGGTCTGTTTTCACACTTGTCTCTGTGGCTGACTATGCTTGGCTGTATTTCAATAGGACCACATGGGTTCTGGTATTCTTCCCTCTTGCATTATAAGAGGCTCCTTACATAATCAATAATTAAACAATATGCACACAGTAAATAGGGTAAATAGAGGGGGAGCAACAGAGGCCTCTGTGGCCAGGCCTGACAGGGAAAATTAAAGGATGCATTATACCGAAAAAGACAGCTCTCAAGAGAGACGAAACAGCATTTAAAATCCTATGACTTATAACTACAGCTAAAGCCAAACACAAAACCTAAATGAAGCCGCCCAGCACTGATTATTGCAGACTGATCATTACAAAATCATTGTAATAATTTCCTGGTGTCTTTAGACAAGGATGGAGGCCCTCCAAATGCACATTTTTAAATGTATTTGCAAATATGTAGGAGGCATTATACATACTAATCTTTGTACTTAAAAAATAAAAGGCAATATTTACCCTTTATTACCCCTACAATTAAAAACATCAGTCTGATAAATCTACTCTACAATATTTCAGCGTTTGTTGCTGAATTTAAGTGCTCAGAGTAATAAAGATAAAATGCAATGAGCATAACGAAAAAGAATAAAATAGATAAATCAAAGGAATGGTATGCAAATATACAACCATAAACAGAACTGCGAGCATTTAGCAAAATTCAGGCTGCCGGCATGAGGGGTGCTTCACAACTGCAAAATTGCCACTAAAGAGTGAATACAGATCTGTGGGAAATGAACGACATGCTGAAATAACCTCTGTGCTCTCCATTCTGTTAGCAGAGCTTGCCATTGATTAAAAAGGTTGACAAGGTAGAATAAAGGCCGGTACTGGCTTCCATATGGCCCAGAAGCCCTTAGGGTGCAGGCCAGCTCATCAGGCCCAAGCTCCCTCTCCTCTCACTGGGACCCAGCTGGTGAAGAGCCCCCCATTTAAAGCTCCTTCAGTGCCATCACCATAATAGAGCTTGGCTGGGCCTCAACCGCTTACCTCTGTAATTAACAGTGCCAGTGCCACCACAATTACAGCCCCAGATTCCTTGCTTGGCTTCAGTGTGAATTAGGGACTGAGCTAATAGCTTGGAGGTAGGACATGCTGTCTCATCTTGCCCCCAGGATAGAGGGACACAATAAGAGGCTGGAATAAAAAGGTCTAATTTTGCACATAACCCATATGATGATAACCCTGTAATTAGCTTACACAAAGCTTACGGTGTAATGGCAAAACACGGTATTTAAATCAAGGGCCAAATTGTAAGCATGTGATGCAGGAGATACAGAAGTGCTCTAGGAGCAAGATTACAGGCGGATAAAATCAATGTGTTTTTAACGCACACGACAATTGTCGTGTAGATGGGTGTTATTTGAATTAGCATACATAAATATGCTAAAATTCAAATGACTCATAATGAATTTCCCATAATTCTGATTAAGTACTCTCTAGAAAACATGGCATCAAAGTGTGGCCTTCGTCAGTAATGATGGGCTTGTCATTGAGATAAGGGTTAGTTTTGTACAAAATATGAATATAAAAACCAGGCAAAAATGATATAATAATGAATAGAACTTGTGAATGAAGTGTAGCTGCATTTGCCAAATAACAGAAACTGCACATTTCATTTTGCATTTAAAAAAAAAGCTACTTGATACTTCTGAATTGCTCCTGTTGCACAATAGGCACGCATATGCAGACTGTGCATTTGAACGGTGTAACTCACGAAAAATCTGAACAAATTCTCAACAGAATTATTTAATTTATTTTAAAGGTGCATGCACTGGTATTTGCTATGTCTGATTAAAAACTCTGATTTTTGCTAAATGTTTCTGGGTGTGCCACTGCCTATACCACTGAATCTGGGTGGTTTTAAACTTGCCGCACATTTTTTTTATTATTGCAGTTTAGAACTTAAATGGTTCAAGGGATGAATCTTAAAGGGATAGTGAAAAATCTTTAATCTTTTACTCACCCTCATGCCATCCCAGATATGTATGAGTTTCTTTCTTCAGCAGAACACAAACAAAGATTTTTAGAAGAATATTTCAGCTCTGTAGGTCCAAGTGAATGGTGATCAGACCTTTGCAGCTCTAAAAATCACATAAAGTAAACAGAAATAATCCATAAGACTCCAGTGTTTAAATCCAAATCTTCAGAGGCGATATAATAGTTGTGGGTGAGAAACAGATCAAAATTTAAGTCCTTTTTTTATTTTTCACTCTAAATCTCCACTTTCACTTTTACAGCTGAAAGTGAAACGTGGTGCCCGTTTGGTTTCACTTTCGCATCTGAAAATGAAAGTTGAAGTGGTGATTTATAGTAATAAATGACTTGAATATTGTTCTGTTTCTCACCCACACCTATTATATTGCTTGTGAAGATATGAATTCAAACACTGGAGTCATATGGGTAACTTTTATGTTTCCTTTATGTGATTTTTGGAGCTACAAAGGTCTGATCACTATTCACTTGCATTGTATGGACCTACAGAGCTGAGAAATTCTTCTAAAAGAAGGTGAACTATCCCTTTAAGATGCTCTTAAAATAGATGGTTGTAAAAAATGTAATGGGCCAAAGCATATCTGAATCTAAGCTGATGTGTAAACACGTTTTTTCCTGATCAAACATAACCAGATAATTCAATCAAGGTAATATCGACAAATTATATAATTTGTGGGGATGTGTGTTTCTTTATACAAAATAGAGTCAAAAGGATAGCTGACATTCTGTATATGTGTAGTTAAGACAGATGATGCAAACAAAAAAGTAAAACAGTCTTACCCTAACTTGAGCCAATGACATCCTCCAAAGTTTGGGCCTGTGGCAGTTGAACTCCTCCTGTGCCCAGGTATGGCATCTTAGGTGGCAGACATCACAGTAGGCAGTTCCCCGTCCACCTATTTCACCATCTATCTTGAAGAGCCATCGCTGTACTTCCATGTGCTCCGTCATCAACTGGGCCAGACCTTCATGAAGCTGGGAGTGAGACAGATGACACATGAAATTACTAATACTGTATATTACAAATATATTGTTCCATTCTTTCTTTATATTATTAAATGTAAGTTTTGCACAGTGTGTTTAAACAGATGCTCTATTCCAGTGGTTCTCAATTATTTTCCTTCAGCACCTATGATTTTACACTGGACATCAAGTTGGTGACCCAACACAGTACCAAAATGGCTTAACGTACTTAAGTAAAACAAAAACAAACAAAAAACTTTTATAGTCTTTGACCTACAGAAGTCTTAAAATGCAAAAAATGCAATTTATTAATTGGTTTATTATTTGCTTCTAAATGTATCTTGTCAATGAACAAATTTTTCTTTTACACTCTGCAATTCTGTTCAAGGTTTTTTGAAAATTAAAGCTTGTTACGCAAACTGTTCATGTTGGTGTCTGCCTAATTTATCTGGCATCTACCAAGTGACAGATGAATTTGTACCAGTTTAATTGGATGCACAGCCTTTGATGTCAACAACAAAACAAATGTGAAGTGTATTCTTGATATTTATTTTATTTTAATTATTTTGCTTTCCTAACTTTGCATGATTAAATGGTAAGTTGTATTTTCTTATTTGCATTTAGCATTGTTTTGCCCTGCTGTTTGCGACTCTATCAGAACAGACCTGTGACCCATTTTTGGGTGGCCATCAGAACCACTGCTCTATGCTTTATTGAAGATAGGAAGATCTCTATGTGTGAATTCATAGCGCACGTGACTGGCACACTGACCTGCTCCAGGGTATAGACATCCCACTTTCCCGGAGGCATGTTTACTCCTGCACTACTGAAAATCCTTTTTCCTCCAGATTTTGTGCCATAAAGCTGAGCCACGGCAGGCTCTGTGCCCAGAAAAGGAACTTCCAGTTCATCTGCCACAGCCAGGTCGTCAACATGGGGAAAACCACCGATCATGTAGGCCAGCTTCCCCTGTATCAAATTCTTGATGCGCTTTAGTGTTTGTGGGCTGTACTTCAGGAGTGAAGCTAGACACATGTTTTGCCGCTAAAAGAGAACCATTCTGGGTTAATGATCACAAGTGCACAGAACAGACAAGACTGAGGTTAACATGCAGCATTATTACTCTACATAATGTATATTAAAGTGCTCTAATGAGAAAACAGACATATGTGCTTAATATGTACATTTCCCTCCCACAGGTAAAATCTCAGAGGTTTTTGTGTACATAAATAACTGTCCTTTCCACTCCAGCTCTAAGGTCTTACCCCCCTCCCTTTGTCTATGGCTGTAATTTATGAGCGTGTTCACTCACATAGGGCCCATTACATGAAGCCAGAGGGGTCACGACCTCTTCTGTACTCCAACACTTTAAATTGATAAAGGGGAGCCGGGGGAGGGCCGTACACCATTGCACGCTTTCTTCTTTACTGTGCTTAGTGATGGGCTCTGTGGGGCTGGCACTAATTACTCCACATCTGTATGTTTGATCTGAGCGGAATTGTCCGTCTGTCATTGGCCCGCCACACTGTCAGCAATTGCTAACAGAGATTTATCCCGTTACCACGTCTGGCAGAGTTTACATATGGAAGAATTGAAAGGGAAAAGGCAGCACGTGCTGTTCGCACACTACACGGCAATAAATAAACACAGCAGCGTTGCTTGCACGCAAAGTGATGCAGTTACTGTAGTACAGTACAGACAACGAATAGATCATGAATAGTGCTCATTATTACATTGTTACTTAAATAGTCCAATTTGATAATTTACAGCGATGATTTGCAATATCAGTTCAGGGGAAAAAAATGGTAATATATCAAAGAGAAATTCATCTCTGCCGTTGTTTATTTAATAAATATTTTTACAAAATAAATATTTATGAAAATAGAGAAATGTCATTATTAATCTAATAAATAAATAAAAAAGCAGAAAATAAAAACTTTTCTACCATCAGGTTCTTCTGAGGCAATCAGGGTGAGATCATTGCACTAATGCCAATTCATCACAGAGGCGTAAACAAACAGGACGCCTCTGACGCCCTCTACAGGAGAGAAATAAAAATTGCCACTATTTGACCACACGCTGGAGATATGCAAGATATCAGAGATTTGGTGGTTCACCACATTTCTGAAAGCACTTTGAGAGGAGATAAAAGGATCGTGCATAAACACCAAGAGAATATTTATTGTTTATTTTAGACTATTTTATTTTACTGTATTTTATTCTATTGTGTATTGTTATTATACATTTAATTACCACTTTATTTTAAAAAAATATATGCGTATTAATGTTGTATGGAAACCAATAACTGAAACAGAAAATGTTATGTTATTTATGAGTGTGTGTGTGAGTTTGTGTGCAGTATGCAATTATGTGGTACACCATACTGAAAAAAACTCCAGTGCTTCTGGCATGAGGATGGTGAAGCGTTTGGCACATTGGGTGTGAGCGGCAGAAGCATCCCCCAGCTCAACGGCTGCTTGCAGGCCCAGCAGGTTGGTGTAGTACTGGAGCACATCCTCCCCCAGGCTCACTGGAGACACATAGATCACCTCCACATTCTCTTCTGTACATGACACAAACAGTCAGTGATGTGCACAGAAGGGGGGCAGCAGGGCTGCGAGCCCCTGCAACTTTCGTTCACAAATTTAAAGATGCCCTTCTGGTCATCCAGAAAAAGGGGACACATTTTAATAATTATATTAAATTAAAATATCATAATAATCTCACAATAACAGTAATAATTTGTCATTACTGAGATTTCTTTGTATATCGCAAGCCTATTAAAGAAAATTAAGCGGAGGTACCTTTAACAGCGCGCTACTGCAAATTGGAGGTGGATTCGCAAGTGATCCCCCCTATAGCTAGGGGTGTGGCCAGAAGGGTGGCACAGGGTGGCAGCTGCCACCATAAAAATGAGCTTTGCCAACCCACTTGCCACCCCAAATCGGACCCTGCTTGCATACAGGAGATGGTGTGCCCCGACATTACTGGTTGCCACCCCTTACTCCACTCTTGCCACCCTTTTACACCCAGTGCAAAAAATCCTTGACACGCCCCTGCCTAAGCCATACTCATTCAGAGATGCAGAGCTCTTGAAGTGGGTACTTTGAAGGGAACACAGCATTACTGTATTAATGTACACTTTTGTCTTGTGGAAGGGCCATTCGAGGAAAGATTAATTTTCTCACTTTCGTTTGGAAAAATCTTTCGAGTGGCGTCCCCTCCCGCAGCAGTGCCCTTTAAGGGAGCAAAAATGTTGTTTTGTATTTGCCCCGGAACATGAAATGGTCCACTCTATGTATTGTGCTGGAAGTTCATCAAAACAATAATACTCGATTGCAGCCACATTTCCGACATCACACATCTGCAGTGTAGACAGATTTATTAATTATCATGGGAGCGGTCGCGTTGCTTTCAGTAATAGGAATTCAATACAGCTTTTATAGAATACTGTCATAAACTGAGAGAGCTGTCTGATTCAGCCAAAGCCAGTTTGGTTTTTGTTTAAACTAATAAACTAATCACTTTCAGACAAATACCACGGTACTGCCATTTTTTGGACATGTAGGCTACCATAATAACCATTCAAAACCATGGTATATCTTGACACCATCATAATACCATGGTTCTGCAACATTATTGCTGTAAGGTCCTAAGTATTAATGACAGAATATCATAACATATCACTATATTAATAAGAAAAGAAATGAAGAGGAAAATAATATAATATGTGTCAGTTGCATTAAGAGGGTGATGATGTCAGAGTGGAAGCAGCAGAGATGAAATGATAAAGTGAGGGAGCAGAGATCAGAAAAGTGAAAATGAGTGATAAGACAAGAAAAAGATTAGAGCCCTAAAACAAAAAGACACTGTGCTGCTACCAGGGTAACACCATTATAAAGAATGATTATATTCATATACTGTCATGGTGCTCCAAGGTACTTCAAAAAATACCATGGTTTTACTATGACACATGTCAGAAGTGTAATACCATTGTGCTTTTTGAGAGAAATATAACAGATAGGCTATTACTAGTGATAAAATATGGAAAAACAATGGAAAAATGATGTACAGTATATAATACAAGAAAAATGCTTAAATACTCAAAAAGCAAAGAAATTAGTTGAGTTCATATAAGTAATACTCATAAAAAGAAAAAATAAAAAAGAAAAGTGCTGTTTTTATCCTCAAACAGTACTGTGTTTGCTTTTATGTACCTGCTGCTAATTAGCTTTGATTAGCCACAATTTGAATAACATGTCATGGCTTAAAGCCCCTACCTCTGATGTCACATAGTCGGCACATCTGAGTATTCTGGAGTATATCGAATCCTCTGAGACGGAGACGCTGGTGCTGGGTATAGCCTATCAAATAATTTGAAATGATTTTAAATTACATTTTAAAACACATTTTTTTTAAGAATAAGTGAACAGTGGCTCTAGTACAAGTCAGGTCACTTCAAATCCTTATACATAATGCTTTGCTAGACACTAATCTCTATAATTTAATGATTAAATGCATGCAATCTAACAGAGCAAGGTAATAAAACAATGGGGTTCAACTTCTTAATTATCTGAGCTCACTTAGGCCTTTCCTCAGCCACCCCAGTTCAAAAAGCCCACTCCATCTGCTGGTGATTACAATTTACACTTTCGACTCCAGCATCTCCAAAAGCCAGTGCAGGTGTCAGTAAGAAGCAGCAGTTTCTGATAAAAATAGGAACTGAGAAACTCAGAAACTGAGGCTAGTTGTCACTTTCTACACCACTGAATATTTCTCAGGGTATTTTTATTTTATTTTTTTTAAGTTGTATAGGTAAAGATACAGTTCATGAACACCAACAATAGCAGGGCACGTTGTCACACTTTATGGGATAAGCTGTCACTATGAAACCAGACTATTCTAGGCTTTTTGGCTAAATTTAGACAGTACAACGAATTTGAAAAACAAAACTGGAAAAAAAATGTGAAACTGGAAAAATGTAAAAGATTACATACAAAAATATTTTGGCCAGCAAATATTGTTATACATAAATTTAAAACATTTAAAACACATGTGACAACTTGCCATAACCTGACATTCATGGGGGAAAAAACCTTGTCCTGAAAACAAAGTTCAACCTTTCGGTTGAAATCTACCTTCATTATATGTTTACCCTTGCTAGTATGGTTTTAATGTGTTCACTTGTTTACTCAACAGTGATTACAAAAATATGACACCGATATTTTTATTTGGAGGGCATAATTGACAGAAAAATCTTCTAATTTAAAAGGGTTTTCAAATAGCCAACTCACAAAACCACTACAAAAGACACACTTTTTATGTATTTCGACTTAAAACTTTGTAGTTCATGAGATATAACCCTTGTGTCTTCCCAGTATAATCTGTTTAAACTAAAATAACTAAAAGATGAACTTCTAAATAGTTTTATTGTAATTTTTAGGCCAAAAATATTATCTGACCAATAGACATCATAACAGGTGGAAAGACATTACCCAATGATGGGACATGGATGATAGTCCTTTTGGCAGAGGTGATGTGTTTCCAGTTGGCTGCCAGACCCTGTGAATCACAGATAGCAGATCAGAGACTTAAAGTGATGGGTGACAGACAGCACCTACAGTAGCAGCACATTGATTTATCGTGTTGTCAGCACACCGATGGCAGCAAATAGAGGAAATTATGCTTGCTTTTCTCCCTGGGTCTCATGGAGATAAACCAAGCATAAATCACATTAATTAAATCAGCTAAGTGCATACTTAGAAACATCTTCCCTCTATTAATTCAATTAGCTACATGAAGCTTTCTGCCAGGGGAAGATTAAGGCTTAATTAAAAGGATGTGAGTGTTTAAAGGGTGGAAACATATACAAGCTTGTGTCTCTCGCAGTGAGTGTCGGTGAGGATAAATGAACATGTGGGCACTAATTAAGAGAGACACGCTAGATTCATAAAGATGTTATAGGAATGACAGCACAGATGAAACATCTGTTCTGAACAAATGGAAACTTAATCTAAACATGGGGTCGTGCGATCACAATTATTCTTTGTATAAGCACCACTGCACAAGACATCTTCAGTACTTAGATTTACAAGACTGAACTGTTAGGTGTGTGTTTGTGGGTAAGTATACGCTCTTGTTAAAAGACTAGTTCACCCAAACATTATATATATGTGTATGTGGTTCACCTCTGCCCTGATGCGGTAGTTTTCCAGGTGGCGGAGACGTGAGGCCTGCAGGCTCTTCCTCAAATGGTTCAGTCTGGCATGCTTCAGCAGGCACATGGCAATGGTTTGTGCCGCCCATTTGCGCCAGAGTTGGAGCATGTAGGCAGCATGGGCAGAGTAACGCCTCCAGCAGGTCTGGATGCGCACAGCCGCTGCCTGATGTCCCCCACTGCCTTTGTAGCACTGGCCAGGCTGACACATCAGCTCCCATACCTCATCCTTGTTCTCCAGCATTGAGAGCAGCTTCTCCACATGAGTGCACCGGCCCCTGCCGCCTCTCCAGTCAAGCTCACCGCTCTGCACCCAAGCTGCCAGCCGCTCCCCACACACCCGTGCCACTGGCATCGCAAAGTCCAACAGTATCTGCTGCAGCTGATCCAGAGCCTCCACAATTGCACCCCAGCACAGACAGTACTGCATTTGAAACCTACAATAGTCTGAAGCACCTGGGTCAATCTGACCCTCAACTATGTTGAAAGGGTATTTGCTGACAGCAGTTGACATTGGAACATTCTGAGAAGAAAGAAAGCGGAGTCATTACAAAGGTTATTGAAATTAACTGGGAAAAGTGTCTTGGATCAGAAAACTGTCCTTTTGTCCTGAAAACTGTATATCCATAACAGAATCAGAAACAACTGTAATTGAGTCTTAATTATAAAAGACCACTGGCTTGCAGTGCATCTGAAGCTATTTCTAATACATCATACATTGCTTCAATGGTAAAAGTTCACTTTTCACTTGGAAAACAAATGTAAACAAATAAACTCGGTTCACTTTGGTGGAATGGCAGATTCACACCATCAACGTAAAGCCGACAAAACTGCAGCATCTGCATGATCTTATTAAGTCAACAAGGAATATTTCCATCACCATAACAAATCCATGCCAGAATTCAGTTCTGATGGAAATGTGGAGTCCCTACCCGGTACTAGAAAGGTTTAGCTAATAATGTAGCCTCTGAGAGTATATAATAACTGTATGTTTGAGAAGCAAACAAGTATTAGAAATAGAAGACACATTATTGAGATAAAATGTTAACAATGCATAATGTAGCTGTTTGTTAACCTAGCAAGCAGAACGCACTGTATAAGCTATCTACTGTACGTGTCTTTTAAAGAACATTATTTACCTCAATATGAAAGGTAATACCTGTGGGTTAAGTGGAGAGAGTCGAGCAAACCCGTGAGTCAGGACTCTGTTGTCAGAGCTTATGGATGCAGCTGATGGAGGGGGAGTGCGTGTACTCCTGGATGTTAGACCCGCTGTTGTTGACCATCCAAGAGCCATTCCATCCTCTCTGCTCACATCCATTTCCCATTTACATGCCTTTTCTGACACATCTATCATCGGATAATAAGTACTACATTTATAATCAATTGCCTAGCAACTTTAGGCTAAGACTGCGAAAATAGACTCACCCATCTTAGCTGGGCCACTGTCCTCTCTCTTCTGCAAGTGGACAGCTTTGGGCTGTACTAGTGTTTTGAGGTCAGCTGCTGAGGGTATCAGCCCTGCAAATCCTGAAAAGCAAAAAAAGACTTATTACAATTTGTAGAGAGAATGCACACACTAAATATTTCTGAATTCATAACTGCAACTTATTACTCTTGAACACACAAAAAGATGAGCTCACAAAAAGATAAATTAATGTAAAGTGTGAAAACATAATTTGAGAAGTGTAACAGGTTTACTGTATACCTGCATTTGTATCCTCTTCAGTCAGTGGTGTTTTGGGGTATAGGTGTTTAGGCAGGCCCCCTTGTACTACAGCTAAACTCCCCACAGTGGGGCCAGCGACCACTCTCTGAGTCCCTACCTAGAAAGGTAAGATAAACAGTATGTTTTTATGATATACATTTATTTAAGTAACCCCTGTGGCACACCAGAGCTGGATTGTAGCATTTTAAAGCTTGTACAGACTAAGTAATGGGCATGTCTTCAAAAGGCAATAAAACATTGTCCATACCTAGAGGAATTAGGGAGCCCTGAATAATAGCTCTGGTCAGAGTGTTGAGTGGTAAGATTACTGTATCGGAAGTGACAGAACAAAAGCTGTTAAACTACTGGCCTATCTCACTGGGGCAAAATGACTTGCCTGCAGGCTCTAAAGCCACCATTAACCCTATACTAGAAGTAGAACAGAGAGAATAACTTGCTCATAGACAATGCTATTAGCTTTGGGTCACTAACCAGAATTTCCCCTGCAAACAAAACTTTGTTGTTAAAGGCTTTGGGACAACTATCCATTAATCAGGCTGGTGGCAGCTTGTAGATGTCAAGAAATAAGGTTTGTCTTTCTCTCTGTTCCATTAGCTCTAGCAAATCACAAGTGCGTGGCCATTTGTGAGAGAGCGTGGTGATATTGTGTGATTACAACCAACAGATTTTCTGCATTCATTAAAATAAAGCTGGAGCTGAAATACAGGCATTTAATGACATTGTAAACTGGCCAATAAGCCCCCTTCCCTCGAGCAATCAATCACATGCTGGCAATGCTTTCTGGATACTTTGAGCACAGCTCCGTTTATTTGTCTCGTACCATTTTTCAACGGAACAGCTGTTTGAAATCTTCTAGAATTAAATTCCAGTAGAGCAATGCCTACATTGCTTGTACCTTCTCATTATCATATAACAGTTAATAAATTAAATGCAAGCCTTGTTCCACATTAATACAAACAGTGATAACGCAATAATAAGGATTTTTGCAGTAGTCCTAAAGCGACTCATATAATTAATTTGAACAACAATTATTTTTATAAAACAGGTACCACAAGTGGGTGATTCTCATGAAACCTGTCAAAGAAAATGTCCTGGTCCTATTTCACTCTAAAATAAATACATAAATAAATCGAATAATTAAATTATATTTTGCACATAGAAAATGAAGGCTATTTTAGGGCCATTACAGTTGTTGTAAAAAAAAAAAAAAATGTACATTACATTTACATATGTTTTACATTGTAACATTATTGTCATGACAGTTATGCACATTTTACCCCAATATTTATTTAAATATTATTTATAAATGATATATTACTTAAAGTGTGTAGAATTTGTGCATCATATACAGTAGTACTCATTTAGTAGTTGTACATATTAGTTAATTTTAGCATCTTTTTGGAATGTAATACAGTAAGAACTGTACAGTAATACAAAGAAACACTTTGTTACGGTAATCATCGTTGAAAACAATGGAAATAAAAGTACAACAGTAATTAGAACTGGGGGATAAAATGTGCTTACATGTCCCAAAAATGATCTTTAAATAAATAAATGAAAAAATTAAAAAAATTAAAAACACAAGCAGACAAAAGCAGACAAACTGGCTAATCCGAACATCTGCTAGCTGCCATGAGACATCACACAGGTCACATAAACTACAACACACAGAGAATGAATCACCTATATATCATACAGAGACTGTGTCAGTTCCCTGAACTACCAAAAAAAAATAAAAAATACTCATGTGGCGAGCAGGGCGTGACCGAGCGAAAACGGTGCAGAGAGAGTCCGGGGCTACCCTCGCAAACTTCACTCCGTCTCATGGACTCGGATGTATGTCACTGCTTATGTTGCGCGAGTGTCCACTACTGGTGGAAGACATGCAATGGGTTTAACTGGAACACCCTTAACCCTTGATCACTTGGAGCATGTTGAAGGCTGATGTCAATTTGTGGAATTATTTAGTGATTTTAGCACCTGAGAAAACAATGTTTTCGGAGATTGATTTGAGAGGCTTATGTATACATCTTGTATGTTTAAAAAAAAAATAATTAGAATTAATTGTTAGAAAGGATTAATCAAGATTTGCACAAATGAAAATGTTAACATAACAATGAACACATAGGCTATAACTGTGTGATAAACAGTTTAAGGTAGCTACAAGTATTATGCCGTTAAATCTCAATTTAACTTTTCTAAACTGCTTAATTGACCTAACTTCACTTCTATCATACATTAGAGTTGTGTGGGGGTGGGGTTTATGAAGTGTAATCTGCTGTCACATCACAGTCGAGTTGCATTGTGGGATATGGAGATGCCTGAAGCGTACATCAGAGTAGGCTCGCTCCCTCGGTCAAAATCGAGGGGTTGAGGGTGTAAGGCTGGCACTGGGATGTCTACACCCAAAAGGCTCTGTGAGAGCCAACGTCATAAAACTCTTACACAGAAGAGCATCTCCACCTGTGCCAACACACCCTACTGATTAAGGATCTTAAAACACAAATCTCACTCACATCTGCCCTCTCTCTCACCTCAGGTCACTTTAAGGTCACCAAAAACTAAGTTATGATTTTATCCTGTTCTGTAATGTAAAAAGTTTTCTGATCATACATGTTTGGTATCATTCAAGAGGTTTCAGTGCAGCTGGTAAAACGGTCTCATTCCCTCTCAGCAAAGTCAAATCACAAGTAAGATTTAAGAACATATTAAAATACTGTATTCTATCCGGGGCATGCCCCCCTCCCAGATCACTTGCAGGAACCATCCGATTAGGTACATTCTTTGTAAACATCAAATGACCTACTCAATCACAATTTCGAAGGTCTATTTACAACCCCTTAAATTGTAAACCAAATCCTGAATAACATCAAACACACCTGAAATAACAATAGAATTGTTTGGTATTTAAGGAGGGTTGGCAAGGAGCTCGGGGAATCTGTAGTCAGATATCCCAAGCTTATCGCTGCGTGTATGTTACTTTGACATGTCTTTTATTTTTTGGAATGTTTGTTTATTCTGATCATATGTAAAATTGGGTTTGATTGAATTTTGTAACAATGTTTTATATCCTACCTGGCAAATAAATTGTTATTATTTAATTTATTCTGAATTCTTCCCAAATCAATTGTGAGATTGCGTTAAGGTACTGTTTGTTACCGCATGTATGAGGCCAGGATAAGACCATTACTGAAGCTTAATGATAGGAGAATCCATGTAAGACTTCAGTCACTGCTTATCGTCCGTCATAGCAAGTTGTGTGTGCGTGTCTAAGCGATGGTATCATCTGATTATGAGAGAAGCCAAATCAGATAATATTTAGATTACCCTACAACTTCTGACTATGAACTGAGCTAACTATCTTGTGACGTGAGATCCACGTAATTGAAATAACGGCTGGCGTGAGACTCTAAGCGACATTCAAGTATTAATCGAAAGGACAAATTAAAATTAAGATGATTCAGAGTAATCAATAACTTAAAAAGATCAAATTAAAAGAATGATCACAAATTAATTAGAGCTGTAATCTAAATTAGAGGTCAATTTAAATTGGAGTCAGATTAATATAAAATTGGAGTCAGATAAAATTAATAACGGAGTAAAAGTGCAAATTAATAAGTGTTTTTGGTTCAGTGCTCAGAAAAGACAGAACAATGCAGAAACCTTCAGGGGCCATTCTATTGGAATCCAACATCGGACCAATAGTTTTGGCAATACCCCTTTTTTTACAAGGGTCTGTCAACAGAAACTTCCCTCGCTTACTTAACGAAGTGGAACAGACTTCCAAAATGGCGGTGGGGATTCCCCCAAGGGGAAGTGCTTAGGGGAGTTAGCGAGTGGATGTTAAATGTGAAGTGGAACGCAGCCTGGGATGGACACCTGGGGCAAATTATCTCTTGCAGCTGTTGGCGATTACGGTGTCAGCAGGCGAGAGATAAAGACGCAGCCAGAGCCGTAGTGGAGAAGACGCACAGAGCTGTGTGTTTGTGTCTGTGTGAAGCGACTGCTGAAAAGCAAGCCTTGTGTGTAAATGGTTTCATACTGCTGAAAAGAAGTGTGTTTTGTGTGACACTGAAAAGTGTAGTACTGTTATGTGTGACACTGATAAGTGTTTTCAATAAAGTTTTAAGTTTGGATTGTTCACCCGGCTCCCACCTCCTCCTCCTCCATCCATCATCTCCACGATCCACGCACAACTTACCATGCACCCCATTGAGAGCGAGAGCCACTAATCGCGAACACGAGGAGGTTACCCCATGTGACAATACCCTCCCTAGCAACCAGGCCAATTTGGTTGCTTAGGAGACCTAGCTGGATTCACTCAGCACACCCTGGATTCGAACTTGCGACTCCAGGCGTCAATACTCGCTGAGCTACCCAGGCCCCCTGTGAATAGAGATTTAATCGTCGGTGACTTCAACTTCCACATAGATAACAAAAATGATACACTGGGATTAGCATTTATCGATATTCTCAACTCTGTTGGGGTTAGACAAGATGTGACAGGTCCAACCCATTGCCAAAATCATACACTAGATCTAATTTTGTCATATGAAATTGATGTTGATAATATACAAATTCTGCCACAGAGAGATGATATCTCAGATCATTACCTTGTCTCTTGTATGCTACACTTGGCAAAGGTAAATAAATCTATGCAACGTTACCATTCAGGTAGAACTATTCTTTAAACTAATAAATATAGCTTCACTAATAATATTCCAGACTTGTCTCAAATACTCAGTATGCCAAAAAGTTCAGAAGAACTTGATGTTGTCACAAAAATATGGATACAGTCTTCTCTAGCACACTAGATAGTGTGGCCCCCCTTCGATTAAAGAAAGTCAAAAGAGAAAAATCCTGCACCATGGTTCAATGATCACAATCATGCTCTCAACAGAGCAGCTTGGAAAATGGAGCCTAAGTGGAAGAATACAAAAATAGAGGTATTTCGCAGTGCATGGAAGGATAGTGTCTCTAATTGCAGACAGGCTCTAAAAACTGCCAGGTCTGCAAATTTGAGCAATCTCATAGAAAATAACCACAACAATCCTAGGTGTTTATTCAGTACTGTGGCTAAAATGGTTAGGAATAAAACTTCTATTGAACCAGATATTCCATCACAGCATATCACAGCAATGACTTTATGAATTTCTTTACTGATAAATTCAAAACCATCAGAAGAAAAATTGGAATTACGTATCCATCTGCCACAGCACCCCAGAAGACTAAAATTATTCCCTACAAGCAACTTCAATCCTTTGCTGTTATGTGTCAGGAAGAGCTAACAAAAATAATAAAAACAGCAAAATCAACAACATGAATGTTATACCCACTACTGACTAAACTCTTAAAAGAGGTGTTTCATGTAATCTCAGAACCTCTTCTTAATATTATTAACTCCTCATTATCCTTAGGGCATGTCCCAAGAAACTTTAAACCGGCAGTTATCAAACCGCTTATCAAGAAACCACTGCTTGATCCAGGAGAATTGACAAATTATAGACCGATTTCAAATCTCCAATTTATGTCGAAAATACTAGAAAAGGTAGTGTCCTCCCAACTACGTTCATTTTTACAGAGAAATGGTATACATTAATAATTTCAGTCAGGATTTAGGCCCCATCACAGTATAGGGACTGCACTTATAAGAGTTACAAATGACTTGCTCTTACTATCTGATTGCGGCTGCATTTCTCTTCTAGTGCTTTTCGATCTTAGTGCTGCCTTCGACACCATAGATCATGACATTCTCTTGGACAGGCTTGAGAATTATGTTGGTATTTGTGGACAGGCATTAGCTTGGTTTAGGTCCTATCTTTCTGACCACCACCTCTTTGTCTGTGTAAATGAGGAACTGTCAGATCAAATTAAAGTTAAGTGGAGTGTCACAGGGATCAGTTTTAGGGCCTCTGCTTTTCTCCCTATATATGCTGCCCCTGGGAAACATCATCAGGAACCATGGAATTAGTTTTCACTGTTATGCCGATGATACATATGATAAGTTTATATTTCTTCGAAAACCACCGAAATTTCACAATTTTCCAAATTAACAGAATGTTTCAATTATATCAATGAGTGGATGGCTAGAAATTTCCCACTACTCAGTTCCAATAAAACAGAAGTACTATTTATTGGAACAAAAACCTAAAAAAATAAAATGCTAAAATATAATCGGACTACAAATGGGGGGGGGGGGGCTTGCAGGGTGATTGGCGGGCGGTTGATAGGTGCATATCGCGGTGCCGTTTTGCAGCCGGGAAAAGTATTTCCCGGTTCTCCCAATGGCCAGTCCGCCCCTGCTTTGAATGGTCTAGCTCCAAAATAATTCAGACACACTCTCTTAGTTTAAGTCTAGACTAAAGACTTATCTATACAGCCAGGCATACATCTAATTTATCCCTCAATTCATAGCTAAGCTGCTTTAGTTAGGTCTGCCAGAACCGAAAACACTTCTCTAATTCTTTAACCCTGCTTTAAATTGAATGAATTGAACACTAATTTTATGCTATTTCCTTCCCTGTTGGAGATGGAGCCGAGAGGCTCTGGAAACCTCGGGATATAATCCAGTCTTGGGATATAATACAGATTTCACATGGGATTCTTCTTGAGCCACTGCATGGGCTCAGGATGGAGTTCACAAAAATATATATATATATATTCCTAAATATAGGATTAATTTTCTTTATGCAAGTTTTAATTTCTTAAAAAATAAAAAAAATAAAAAAATAAAACATGTGATTTGGGGTTAAATATGACCAAGACATTTTCTTGACAGGTTTTCTTGCAGTTTTCTTCACCCCAGTCACTGATGAAATGTTCATTATTAATTGTGTAAAGACATTACCCAACCACACTTCAAAAAACAAAGAGAAAAGAGCCCAATAAAGTCATGTTATCTACGGAAAATGTGCAGCCTATTAAAACCAAAAACTTGTTTGTAATAGAAAAGCACAGATCTTATGCGGTGAGTAGGCTATAAATTAATCATAGCACAGAAAACAGCATCAGCACAGCTTTAGGTCAGTTATTGTCCTCTGAAAATAATGGAGAACACACTAAGAGTTTGTCAAGCTGTGGGCACATGACAGAACAAGCTGTGGGCACCAGACAGAACCCTTCTGTACTCTTTTCATCCTGCTGTTCCGAAACTCTCACCCTGACATTCTCTGGTCGGTTTGTTGTCACAACAATGAGCTCCCTGACAGGCCACCAGCACGCCAGGTGTTTTTGGAGGGGTTTGGGGGCTCACAGCTGTCTAAGTGGTACAGGGGGCATTTTAAAAAAATTATAACTAAAAAGTATGATCTCCTTCAGAGACTCAATGGAGAACTAGCCGACAGCACAGAGGTAGTGATGCAGTAGGCAGAGTGCCAGTGAATGCCAGTTGAGTAAGCCACGGCTGTCTTATTGGCATGCAGGAACAGGAACCAGTGCCTGTCCTGAGACAGCTGTAAAGCAGCAGCCCATACAACTGCAATCAGGCAGTGGCCATCCTCTGAAGAATGCTGATGTGCCACAATCTGCGTCTGTCCGCTTTCAGTAGCCAAGTCTCATACCTTCCTCTCAACAACATGACAGCCTCCTCACGAGTGACAGGTAGAGGATGCAGGAGATTCGTGGAAGAAAGCACAAGGGGGGAAGAACAGAGCACCAAAACAAATGGTGACCTTTAGAAAGATTAATTTGTATACCAACAAACAGATTTAACTGTCACTGCCAAACCAGGTGACCTTCAAATTCGCATCTCCTGTCTGAAAGCAAAGTTACTAGAGTCATCTATTATTACACACCAATCCCATTATTTTTCTCATGAGCCTCCAGTGACAGACGCTGCCGTTGAGGCAACAGTCAGTGCTGGACACCATATAATAAACACTCTCAATAAACCTTAATTGCAATAGCTGCTGATTTCTAATGCAATTACGCATGTAGAATATAGCAATGAGAGTGTAGACTACAATGAGAGACTATAGCAGTGGTTCTAACTGGTGGGTCACGACCCCCCAAAAAAAGGGGATTTGATAGGGTCACAGCCAGAAGGGGAAATACAATGCTAAATGCAAACAAAAAAAATGCAACTAACCATTTAATCATGCATATTTAGGATATCAAAATAAATAGGCTTATTAACTTTTAAAAAAGGGGAGAAAATGCTTTCCATATCTTTTGTTGTTGACAAAAGGCTGTGCATCCAATATCTACAATATTTGGGAACAAATTCACCAGCTTGCTTGACATCTCCTCCAAATCATGAGCTATGCAAGGTAACAGAAAATGTGACATTGAATATTGGTGCACTTGCAGTATGGCTAAACATTGTCTGTGCAAACAGACACAGTGTCTTTTGTGTTGTGAATTAGTGGCTGCATATAAATTGTTTTTTTTTTTTTTTTTTTTTTTTTTTTTGCACGTCAACAATTTTGGTATTGAGTCAGGTCGCCACTTGATGTCGAATGTAAAATCTGTGTCTTGCGAAAAGAAAAAACAAAACACCGTACGATGGTATTGTGAGACTGCTTTTACCTGTTTTACTTAGCAAAATTACAAAATTAAAAAATCATACCATCTAATCTTGATACTTAAAGGAATAGTTCACCCAAAAATGAAAATTCTCTCATCATTTACTCACCATCATGCCATACCAGATTTGTATGACTTTCTTTCTTCTGCAGAACACAAATAAAGATTTTTGGAACAATATTTCAGCTCTGTAGGTCCTTACAATGCAAGTGAATGGTGGCTAGAACTTTGAAGCTCCAAAAAACAAAAAGGCAGCATATAAGTAATCCATACGACTCCAGTGGTTTAATCCATATCTTCAGAAGTGAAATGATAGGTGTGAGTGAGAAACAGTTCAATATATATGTCTTTTTTTACTATTAATCTCCACCTTTGACCAGCTTCGACCAGTAGGTGGCGATATGCACAAAGAATGCGAATCACCAATAAACAAAAGAAGAAGAATGTGGAAATAAAATTGAAAGTGGAGATTTATAGCAAAAATGTTAAATATGGATCTGTTTCTCACCCACACCTATTGTATCGCATCTATAAACATGGCATCTATAGACTGGAGTGGTATGGATCAGGCTACTTTTATGCTGCCTTCATGTGCTTTTTAGAGCTTCAAAGTTTTGGTCACATTTCACTTGCATTGAATGGACTTACAGAGCTGAAATATTCCTCTAAAAAATCTTCATTTGTGTTCTGCAGTAGAAAGTCACATCTGGGATGGCATGAGGGTGAGTAAATGATGGGAGAATTGTCATTTTTGGGTGAACTATCCCTTTTAAATAAAAATATTTTCTTTTAGGAACTCACAGTGGCCCCAGCTCTCTTGTGTAGGAGAGGTAGCTGAATCCCATAATTTTGGTGCACAAGCTCCTTGTTCTTTGGGTGAAATGGGTTATTCAGCAGATGCATGGTAAATGCTGACTTGTGCTGTTGGGAAGACAGCAACTCACAGATTACAGATTATAAATCTCTTGATGTTAAATATAGCTAACTCTGTAGTGTTTATAGTAGTGAGTAACTGGATGGCGGGAGTATGATGCTAACCTTTCCCCCCAGGAATGCTCCAGAAATCTGTCTTTTCTGATGCCTCGTATTTGGTATTGTCTCAAATCGTGGCTGCCTACAAGAAATGTTAGAAAAATATATTTTTTTGTAACATTTATTTTTTAAATCTTATAAAGTATTTGTTTGTTCATATGGTATGAGTTTTGAATTACCATTTAACAAGCTTGGCAGTGGCAGTCTTTTCAGGCTCTTCAATACAGGGTAGAGTCAAAACCTGATTATTAACGGTTTTCAGATACTCTTCTGCATGCCTCTTCGAACCAGTAAACAAATAGCATATTAACAAGAATCCTTTTTTTATATGCACATTGTTTAATTTCATGAATCAAACTATGTATGGGAAAGAGCGGACATTCAGCAGAGTCAAGTTGTCTTCAAACAGGCTTTTACGTACCCTTATTCCATTTTCTGTCCTGCTGATGGCTGCATCCAGAGCTTGAATGTCAACGATTTGTCCATTCTCATGCACAGTCATTCGAACAAGACTCTTTTTCAGTTGTCTCAAATCATCTTGCACCTGTGACACAAGAAAAACATTCATACATATTGAAATGCACGATTATATAATATATAGCCTAATGTAGCCAGCATACTTGAACAGCTTAACTTAAAAAGGCCTATTTCACATTTTAACAGTTGTTGTCAACTTTTGTCACTTGAGTAAAAACAAATTACCTGTACTAAAACATGCCCAACCTCGTCCTTATTTTTAAGGACGTCTGCCATTTCTCAACTAAATAAGTCACATTGTAACCCCCCCCCCCAAAATCTTGTATTCTCGCTTCGTTACAAGTCTAAACTACTTTTCTTAACAATGGTCTGGCTGTAACTATGACAACACGACGCTTATGACGCTTCATTCTCTGTGAGGAAACAGTATCAGGCCAGTATTGTTTTTATTTTAGTGCTATTTTCTCGTGCAGTTTTGAGTATCATTGAAAGACATGTGCTATTGGAAAGAGTCTTCGCTTTGCTTTAACTGAAACTTTAGATCTCAAACAGAGATCTTCTATGTTGGGATTGGAATTCAACCTCCGCGTTTTTACCATAGGAGAGAGCGTAAAGGTCAACTAGAGTGTTACGACAGTTTGCCGTTTGCGGATCCCATACAAATGAATGGGGAGAGCCGTAAACTGACACTGTTTCCTCACAAAAGCAGTTTATTCAGCACACTGTAGCACCTTCTCCATAAACATCCATTAAAACAAACAAACAAACACGGCCTCTTGTCTCCTCGCCAGTGTACCGCCCATTTACTGTCTTTGGAACCGCCGTGTTATGCATTTTGTTGCTAAAGCTGTAGGCTAAATTGGTAGAATGGCTCTGTTTCCAGTGCACAGATTGTACGCGCGCAGACACGGAAGTAGGTCAGAGGTGAAAGGTTTTCTGGGGGAAATGCAAATTAGGATCAGTAAAGCAGAGGTTCAATCTTATAGCTCCATGTGTTAAATGGGGGCGGAATCAACCAAATGTGGCAAGAAAGGTGGGACAGAGAGGGGAAATGGAGGCATCCATATGGAGATGGAATTGTTTCATATTAAAGCAAATAAGGCACATACCAAATACTAAGAAAAGTGTCAATTCAACTTCAAACTTAAATTGTTATGCAGACAACTCAATACGATTTTAATGAAAAAATATTTTAAAATAGAAAAATGCAGAATTGTCACTTATGATTTCAGACTTTTGGACCCAAATGTATATCATCATGCACGTGCAGTAGGGGTAAAATCTTTCCGTGGCAGCTCTTACCTGCCACCACCGCAGGCATCTCTCACTCGGCTATCACTCGATCTGCCACTGCGAACGGCAGCTCTCACTCGACCTGCCACGGCTCTCACTCGTTACCTGCCTCGGCTCTCGCTCGTTACCTGCTACGGCTCTCACTCGTTATCTGCCTCGGCTCTCACTCGTTACCTGCCACGGCTCTCACTCGTTACCTGCCACGGCTCTCACTCGTTACCTGCCTCGGCTGTCACTCGTTACCTGCCACGGCTCTCACTCGTTACCTGCCTCGGCTCTCACTCGACCTGCCTCGGCTCTCACTCGACCTACCTCGGCTCTCACTCGTTACGTGCCACGGCTCTCACTCGTTACCTGCCTCGGCTCTCACTCGACCTGCCTCGGCTCTCACTCGTTTCCTGCCACGGTTCTCACTCGTTACCTGCCTCGGCTCTCACTCGTTACCTGCCACGGTTCTCACTCGTTACCTGCCTCGGCTCTCACTCAACCTGCCTCGGTTCTCACTCGTTACCTGCCTCGGCTCTCACTCGTTACCTGCCACGGTTCTCACTCGTTACCTGCCTCGGTTCTCACTCGTTACCTGCCTCGGCTCTCACTCCTTACCTGCCACGGTTCTCACTCGTTACCTGCCTCGGCTCTCACTCGTTACCTGCCTTGGCTCTCACTCGTTACCTGCCACGGCTCTCACTCGTTACCTGCCTCGGCTCTCACTCGTTACCTGCCTTGGCTCTCACTCGACCTGCTTCAGTTCTCACTCGTTACCTGCCTCGGCTCTCACTCGACCTGCTTCAGTTCTCACTCGTTACCTGCCACGGCTCTCACTCGTTACCTGCCTCGGCTCTCACTCGACCTGCTTCAGTTCTCACTCGTTACCTGCCTCGGCTCTCACTCGTTACCTGCCTCGGCTCTCACTCGACCTGCTTCAGTTCTCACTCGTTACCTGCCTCGGCTCTCACTCAACCTGCTACAGCTCTCACTCGTTACCTGCCTCGGCTCTCACTCATTACCTGCGCCTCCCTCTTGATCCGTCACCGTTACTTGCGCCTCTCTTGCGATCTTTAGTCCTGTTTTAAATATTTGTTAAGGGCTTATACATTTCTTAATCTTTAAATAAGTGTTCTTTGTCTTTTAAAGGATTAAAAGTTACAGTCCAAAATGGTTCTGATGACTGCTGGTATCTGCCTTGTACCAGCATGGTTCATCTGACAGGCATCATCTATACAAGCTAAACAGGACTATATGCAAACCACAAACACTTTGCAAACAAATATGTTTAATGTTTTATACGCTGTGATACACAGTGATTGGATTTTTTTAAAAAGGAGTGAAAAACATTCGGTAACTGTCATAACAAAAGCTATATATTTTCACTATACAACGCTGTAGATTGTAGATATTGCACTGAGCCTCTGTAAATGAATATGGAAACAACATAATAATTTTAATCCAAAACTTTTCTCAAATCTAGCCAATTGAATGTTAGATATTGATGTTAAAAAACGTTTACGTGAGAGAAGGATACGTCGCCTCAATAGACGTGTTACTCCAATGTCGTGGATAAGTACTCGCCGCTATAGAAAGTCGTTGATAGGTACATCAACCTAATGCAAAGCTAGTGTCAGAGCTTTCTACCAAAGGGTTTAGGTGAGGTTGTAAAAATAGTGACAAAACTCAGAAAGTGTAAATTTATTGACAGCTGAATGGGTCATGGACTTTTATTTCATTCAGGAAGTTGGAGTTCCTGTCTTATTTGTTGCCAGAAATTATTGACATTTTATTTTCGGTTTTCAGTCGCAATTTGGTTAGTTTTAGATACTAGACCCTTTCACAATTTCAACCACGTGTTAGAAAGTCTTTCTGCTAGAAAGTCCTGAAGGCAAACTGATGTGCTATTGTCACATCTGGTAAATACCTAGTCACAGGTGACATTGGAAATTATATATCTTCAGCAGAGCTGTAATTTTACTAAGTAATATACAGTAATTAAAGTGAGCCCACCATTACTAGCAACAACTTTAAAGATGAACACATAAATTCAATAACTATAATCCAGTAATATATAATATTCTGGAATGTGTCATTCTGAATTTTTACTCTTGATGATTTAAATATATGATTCTCATACTTTTGTACTTTTACTTAAAGGGATAGTTCACCCGAACAAGAAGATACTGTCATCATTTACTCCTCAAGACTTTCTTTCTTCTGTGGAACATATATTTTGAGACTTATTATACAAGACTTTTCCATGTCTCTGAAAGATATCATTTTTGGCTTCCTTATGATAAACACAATGGCTAATTTCATTGATTTTTGGGAAACTATCAAAACCATTAATATTTATAATACATATCACATATTTAACAATTTTCAACCTCTACCATGTCAAATTTATTCGTTTATCTATTTTATTGTGTCTTTTTTTCCCCCAATTCTAATTTATTCTTGTTGACTCAGTATTTTGTTGTTTTTAAATGTCATCACTTTAAGGCACTGTTTTTACTCTTCTTGCTCAATTTCAGGAATAAAGTTAAGAATGAAAATGATGAGTGATTCTTTTTGCTATTTTAACTGTAAAAAGTGGTATATAAACTGCTGCTTCTGCTGCTGTACTTCCACATTCTGGATCCTTTGATGAGGGTTTATTCAATGAATAATGTATTCAGTGAACATGTAGGAGTAGGTTTAGCATGCATTTAGGGAAAATAGTTTTACAAAATCTTTACTCTGTAAAAGACTACCTTCAGATTTCAAAATCCAGAAGTAATTCTCCTTATTACAAGAAAAAAAATAAAAGCATCTTGCCTTTAAGTGAAAGGATTTTAAAATACTCATATAGGCTTTCTCTAAGTGCAACTTGAAATACTTGTTGGCTGTGTTACAGTATATTTGTTTCAAGTATGACCATGTTACCATGTCCTTTAAATATTGGTCTTTTTTTTTTGAACAACTGATGCATTGTTAGCTGTTTTTTTCCAATTTAAAGGAGGCAGACTGCAAGAGAAATTTCAAGTTGCACTTAGAGAAAGCCAGAAGTCATTGAGAATACACTTCAAAAGTCCACAAAGAGACCACATAGATTCCAAGGGCGGTCTTGCGCATAGAGGTTAGGGCTTCATCATGGAAAACATCCTAAAAAAAAAAATACAAATAAAAAGAAAAAGTCAAATACAAAAAGAAAATTAACAACAGACCAGGGGTGAAAGGGGGAGTTTGTTTTAGGGAAACATACAATTTTAATTTAAATAACTTTTGTACTCCTTCTAGAGTTTTGAAGGATCTTCATTCAGGTAAGCAGCAAGTGTTCTCTAGACGCATTCACGTTTTCTTTTCGATGGTGGCATTCTGGAAATGTGACAAATTAGCAGTGTTCAGCAGAATTAACACACAAGTTAGCATTTTGATTTTCAGACTTAGTCCTGTACCTCCAACACTTTCTTTAAATAGCATCACACAGAATATCCCACTGCGTTATTTCCACAAGAGTCAAGTTTGTCAATCTATTCATTGGCTGAAATTAATTCTACAATAGCATCTGTGAGGGCCCCAAAATACCAGGAACCAGTACAAGAAAACAAACAAATGGTCCTAAACCAGAAGTTTTACTACAGGAAAGCTACAAAATAATCTTGGATGTCACAGTTGTGCCTACTGCATAAATGACAACTCTGATGCTTCTGAGAAATGTGGTAAAGTTACGAACAAACCCTGAAATTAAAACAGTATGAATCATGTGCATATTAACATTCCAGAGCATATAAACCAAGGGTTAAAGGGATAGTTCACCCCAAAATTAAAAGTTCAGTCTTTATTTACTCAACCTCATGTTGTTCAAACCCCTTATGATTATTTTCTTTCTGAACTCAAAAGGTTAATTTTGGCCAGTTTGTCCTGCTGGTTTCTGTCCATATAATGACAGTCAGTGGTGCCCGTATCTTCTGAAGCTTTAAAAGCATCATCAAATAATTCCATGTGACTCCTGTATAATCTGAAGTCATATGATTGGGTTTGGTGAGAAACAAACAGAACACTCTTCTGTGCCCCTGTTCCTCCTCTGTTTTTGGAAATTCTGAGGAACTGGGTTGAGAAATGATCAAGCTGACCCATATATAATTGTTACAGATGACCAAACCTGAATTACATCCAAAGGACTTCAATTCAGAATTTGGATTTACATACAACAACCATCACAGCTGACATTACATCACAAAGACTTCCCTCTTGCTCAGTAAAGAGTGCTGGCCATCTGTTCTTAAATTCCACGAGGAAAGGCAGACCTCAGGCCTCCTGTGTGCAAATGCAGACTAGTAAAATTATGAATGATCTAACCTACAAGTTCAGTAAGCAAGATGCCATCTTATTCAAGATTCCAATGTATTTATTGCAATATGTGTAGTTAGAGATGCCAAAGTTGGAGTTAACATTTGATATTAAATAAAAAAGCACAACACCATTATTAGTATACACTATTGCCACTTGTTGGGAAATAACTAAACAAAAGCAATAGCCTATAGCAAATAAATCTACTAATGCAAACTTCACAAACACAAAACACACTGACGTAGCTACCTGGAGAGGACGTGTGTGTCAGACCTGTTTTAAGGCGATGTACCTGAGATATGGAAAGCCAAGAGGGTCAGAATTCACGTGTTTTGTATCGCCATTTTATATGGAAAGCCAAGAGGGTCAGAATTCACGTGTTTTGTATCGCCGCAATTACACTTTGAAACACCGTTTTCTAAACGGCGTACGCCTTCACGTGTTAAGTTAACGCGTGTTATTTTAGTGCCTCACCTAACTTAATTAGCGCGTCATTTGCTCATGTACATATAAGCAATAGCCTATAACAAATAAATCTACTAATGCAAACTTCACAAACACAAAACACACTGATGTAGCAACCTGGAGAGGACGTGTGTGTCAGACCTGTTTTAAGGCGACGTACCTGAGATATGGAAAGCCAAGAGGGTCAGAATTCACGTGTTTTGTATCGCCGTTTTATATGGAAAGCCAAGAGGGTCAGAATTCACGTGTTTTGTATCGCCGTATTAAACTTTGAAACACCGTTTTCTAAACGCCGTACGCCGTCACATGTTAAGTTAACACGTGTTATTTTAGTGCCTCACCTAACTTAATTAGCGCATCATTTGCTCATGTACATAACTCCTCCTCTATCGCGTTTGAGTTATCTACGGCAAGTCAGAGGATTCAAATCATTAACGGCAACGATTTATTTTGTTTCACAGTGCAAACACACATTAAATGACTGCACCTGACTTTTTTCCTGATCCCATGCCCACTCTTCTCCCCTGTCATTTCCTATCTCCTCTATAATTTCCCTATCTAATATGTATTTGTGGGATTTATGAACATATCTATTATGCAGCTTATAAAGGGCATTACTACAGTACATTAAAATGTTATCTCATATCTCTAATATTTATATAAATTATGAAAGAGGTGTGTAAACTTATGCTACTGACTGTAAATAAAATGTTTAGTACTTCTGGAAAAATACGTTTGAAATTATTTTTGACTATAGTCAAAGCAGTAGTCTAGAAAAAAAAGTTTGATACTACAAGGTACTTCTCACTTTCTTGTTGTAACCCAGACCCCCACACATGACAGAAAAGCTTTCCAAATGAAGTATGTTTAAAATGGTATTGTTTGGTTTTGCATCATGCTACATCCACGCTGATACTGAAGTCCGAGATCACTGTTGTATCAGACAGGAAAACCAAAAAATTATTGAATATACATTGGATTACTCATTTCAAGTTTACAGAACCACAGATGACAGATATTCTCCACACATCTTTATCTACAATCAAAAGATGATTAGGGTAAGTTGTGATTGTATTACATACACTGTAAAAAGTGCTAACCTGCAATGTTTACTTGCTCTTTATTCATGATGTAACCCATAAAACTTGTTCTGTTGGTGTAACAATGTATTAAGGCTGATTCATGTTAAGTCATATTTTTGAGTTTAATAAAATGAATTAATTTTCATTTTACTACATGCACACATTTTAGGTTAACAATTTTTGTCAGTAAAAAAATATTTATACAACAGCTAGTTCCGGACCTCTTATCTGATTCACACACTTGAATATTTAGTTGTAACTGTAACTCTGTAACTGAATATGGGAACACCATAATGATTTTAAACCAAAACTTTTCTTAAATCTAGCCAATTGAATGTTAGATTTTGATGTTAAAATATTATATTATGTTATATTAATGTTCTGTACCTGTGTATCTTGTTACTAGAAAGACTAGCATATGTCATGGGATACATACAGCCATACACCATATCAATAAGCCAAAAGCAAAAATACTTTTTCTAAACAAAACATTTTTGGAGAGGGAAAGCTCTCACTCCACCTGCCACGGCTCTCACTCCGATATCACTCGACCTGCCACCGTCACACAAGGCTGAATTCGGCTACTTAACCTCTCACCAGTTATATCAATTTAAAATGTTAGAATGTATGCACTGTTCTACAGGCTTTGCATCAGTTCAAAAATATGGAGGATACTTTATGTGAGGTATTTACCATATTTCTAATATATTTTGGGGGGGGGGGATTTCATCGGGGGTTAATATCCTTTTGACAAAGTCCTGTCCAGTGCATTTTAAGTGTGATTCAAACTTCCACTGAAACCACTACTCAAAGTTCAGCTGCCTCTGTGTCACGTACACACTTTAAGAACGCGCAAGACGTAAGCTCCTGATTTTGCATCAGATCTAGGTGAGAGCTGGCTGTGACATTTACTGATCGCATCTGAGAGCTGGCTGTGACGTAACGGATCTTGTGTGAGAGCTGTGAGGCAAGGATCATGTGTGAGAGCTGTGACGCAACGCATCGTGTGTGAGAGGTGATGCAACGGATCGTTTGTGAGAGCTGAACTGATACTGGTATCATTTTAAAAAAAATCTAACCCTAATCTAACCCTTTAACCCCATTGTGTCTATATGAATTTCTTTAACTCAGTATAAATTATTACTAAACTAATCTTTGTGAAGTAAACAAAAAAGAATAAAAATCTTTCATTATTTACTCACCCTCATGCCATCCCAGATGTGTCTGACTTTCTCCGTTCTGCTGAACACATACAAAGATATTAGAAGAATCTGTCAGATCTGTAAGTCCATAGAATGCAAGTCATCACAGTACAAAATCTTTAAGCTCCAAAAAGCACATAAAGGCAGCACCCTTTATCTTGACATTAGCAGTCTCCTTGCTGGTCTTTCCTGTATACTGCAATTGCAATATTTTTAGTGAAAAAGGAGTTCCATTTTTGTCTGTTCTCACCCAAAAAGACTGTCTAATTTTTAAAAAAGATATTAATTAAGCCAGTTATGGATTATTTATGGTGCCTTTATGTGCTTTTTGGAGCTTCAAAGCTTTGAACCCTTTTGACTTGTGTTGTATGAAGCTACATAGCTGAGATATTCTAAACTCTTTGTGTTCAGCAGAGGAAAGAAGGTCATAAACATCTGGTATGGCATGAGGGTGAGTAGATCATTTTCATATTTGGGGAAATTATCTCTTTAAATTTTACACTGGGATGTGTGGCAAAGCTCATTTCATGAACACCGGTGGGAAAAGCAATATTAAAAAAAATTGACTGGACTTTGAGGTTGAGTGTTTGTAAATGTTACATAATTATTTATGATGTAACAGTGTATAAGACCTTTTATTTCAGTTACTTTGTAGATATTTTCTAGAGAATCATTGTTCCTCTGGGATTTTGTGAAAAGAGGCTCTTCGAAAGTTGTACTTCTCAGTATGAAGAATTTCTCAATTTTTGCTTTTGCTTAAGGTAGAAGCCATCATAAGCTTTCTATAAAGGTGTAATGTTAGGTTATGTGTGTTTGGATCATAATTAAATGCATCAAAAAATATAAAATTTCCAAAAGTATCTGCTTGACCATATTCACCTAAGTGTATTAAAAACATAAATTAATTCGAGATCATTTTTATTTTATTTTAGTTAGTTTTGGGGTTATGAAAAATTAATTTAGTTTTATTTTTTTCCAATCATTTTACTTTTTATTTTATTTCATGAGAATTGTTTTAGCTGGTTTTCGTTTTGGTTTTTGTTAACTGTAATAACACTGGTGCAATGAAATCTAAAGTTTTACATAGAAGATAAAGGAATGCAATACCACAGCATATTTAATGACCATTGTTAATTAATGATTAAAGTTATGTAGTCAAAAAAGTAAATTCATTTTTTAAAATCCAAATTGACCATTAGAAGTTAAGTGTGTGCCTATACCATTACTGTTATACTAGCCATGATTTGTGTGTCAGTTGATAAAATGTGATTAATGTTACTTACATTCTCTATAATTTAACGCAGCCAATATCCAATTAGTACTAACGGTGGTGTAACTTTTCCGGCATATAAAAAGCATTTCATGCCCTGACATCCAAGGCTGAATTTCAATCGCAACATTACCTAAGACATATCTATCTATTTATCTGTCTATCTGTATATCTGTCTGTCTGTCTGTCTGTCATGATTATCTTGTTCATAATGTAACAGTACATTGGCACTAGTGACTTATGTATGTGCTGCCTTCATTCAGAATCAGAAATCGTAGAAAGCATGCACATACAAACAATGTTTGAATCCACGTGCACGACCCAAAAATGTATATCCATAAAAACTCATAACAAAGTCGGCACACTGTTGTTCCTGCACTGTAAAAAAACCAAAAAAAAAACCATCTACTTTAACTTAAAACTTAAGTTTAACTGATGCCTTAAAGTTTTAATTTAAATCAATATGGATTTAAAAGTTATTTCAACTCATTATAAGTTTTCCCAATTCATTATTTTACATTTAGACTGTTTTTAAGACTAAATGTAAAATAATGCAATTAATTTTTTGTAATTATTTTTGTAAAAATTATTTTTAAAATTACTTGTAAAGCTATGTTTATTTAACTTAAAACTTTAAGGCAGCAGTTAAATGTAATTTTTTAAGTTGAAGTGCATGTGCATTTTTTACAGTGTAAATAAATGTAATGAGCTCACCACATAAGCAAATGTGATGTTTCGAGCTACATGCAGCATACATACAGTGTGCTACCATCATCAAGGATATTTGCGCATTGCACGCAAAATTTTGCCAAACCCACATGCGCCTAGACTTTGCGCATCTTGCACAAAAATTCCAAAACTTCCTGGCCATGCCCACTGACTTTGCGTGTATGGCTTATGGCATTGCGCTGAGCTTATCGCTAGCACTCTTAAAATAGAGCCCCATATCACTAAAATAATGCAAATTCATCTACTTGAATAAATACTGTGTTAACCATTATTTATAAACTGAAATGTATACAATTAAAACCATAAATAAAAGATGTGTTTTCAATTTTTATCATGTGTGCAATATGCCAAATAACACATTAATAATGGTTTAAATATATACATACATTATATACTGTATGTACAAGGCATGTGTGTGTATACAGTATGTGTGTGTCTTTTTAGATATATGAAGTTTATACGTAAATACTGCATGATGGTAATGAATTATTTATTATTTTTATATCTGATGTGTTAGCCAATTCAGCCGAAATACTGATGTGCCAAACAACCACAAAATCGATAAGGCAACCAACCCCAATCACACTCTCTCCATAAAAAATGTTGGCCAGCTACTATTGCTCAAGCAGGTTTACAAATCATCAACATAACATATAGTTATAAAATTACCAGAAAATTACTATGTGGCAACCAATCCCTGTTGCCGACAAACCATGGTAACCCCTATAAATTGTTGTATTTTATAGGCTGGTGTGTGATTTCCCCCTTTTCTCTCTGTACTCCCAATAATGTTTTGTTTAGAAAAAGTATTTTTGCTTTTGCCTTTTTGATATGGTGCATGGCTGTATGTATCCCATGACATATGCTAGTCTATCTAGTAACAAGATAGGTACAAACAGGTACAATCCTCTGAACGTTAATATAACATAATATAATATTTTAACATCAAAATCTAACATTCAATTGGCTAGATTTGAGAAAAGTTTTGGATTAAAATTATTATGTTGTTTCCATATTCATTTACAGAGGCTCAGTGCAATATCTACAATCTACAGTGCTGTATAGTGAAAATATATAGCTTTTGTTATGACAGTTACCGAATGTTTTTCACTCCTTTTTAAAAAAAACCCAATCATTTTGTATCACAGCGAATAAAACATTAAACATATTTGTTTGCAAAGTGTTTGTGGTTTGCAAAAGCACTGACATGTTTTTTGTGTTTGTTTGTGTGCCACTCTACCCCTATTTATTTAGCCTGTTTTATTTGTCTATAAGATGCTGTGCTGATCTCCCCTAATGATAAAACAGCTCTCCCTGCCACGGAAAGATAAATTCAGAATCTATAGACATTATTGCATATTAACATACAAATGGAAAGAGATTCACAAATAGAAAGTTGCTTCACAAATAAATTGAATGAGATCCACAAATAAATGTAAGGAGTTTCACAAAAATGAAAAGAATTCACAAATAAAAAGAATGAGATTTATAAATATATGTTAGGAGTTTCACAAAAATAAAGTGAATTTACAAATAAATAAAATAAGATTTGCAAATAAAACATTTATTTACAAATATATGTTTTAACTCACAAACACAACTCTGTCCAGCATTCATTTGTGAATCGTACACATTTATTTGTGGATCGCTTCACGTGCATTTGCGGATCGCTATACGCATATGTCGATTTTGAAACAAGTCTAGCGTCAAGACGTGCACACAAATCTACAAATAGGTGAACTCCACCCATCGTCTAATCAAGCCAATCAGATAACAGCAACATTACTCGGACCAATCATAGCACATTCTATCTTCAACCAATCACGCTTCATTTTACTATCAGGGCAGGACCAGAGTCACAGAGCTCTCATGAGCATGGAATCAAGCACATACAGTTAAGCTCCAAGGCCACAAACTTTTAAAGAAATGGACGCCATCAGAGGAATACTTTGATTTAAGGTTTGTACTATTTTCTCTCGGTTATAAATATGTGTAGTGTCTTGTTAAATGTCGACAGCTGAAAATTGTCCATTTGTAGAGTGTCCTGATCATTAGCATCATAGCTAACCTGGCTGACTGTATGAGTCTGCTATTTTAATTTTAACCAAGTTTCTTGACTGAAATGTGTCATCAAATCCTTTACTCTTTTTTTAAGGGGGGGGGGTATTTTCTCCCCTTTTCTCCCCAATTTGGAATGCACAATTCCCAATGTGCTCTATGTCCTCGTGGTGGCGTAGTGACTCGCCTCAATCTGGGTGGCGGAGGATGAATCTCAGTTGCCTCCGCGTCTGAGACCGTCAATCCGCGCATCTAATCACCTGGCATTTTGAGCACATAACCACAGAGACCTAGCACATGTGGAGGCTTCACGCTATTCTCCGTGGCATCCACGCACAACTCACCACTTTATAACATAATGTGAAACCAAATTAATGCCATAGCAGATCTTGTACACTGTGTAATATAGGGTATTAATTTAGGTTTGTGCTCCTAAGATCATCTAATATGATTCCTGTTTTATAAAGACACTATCTTTACTATTGATCTTTTGTAGTGTGTAGTAGTGTCTGTTTGGATCTGCCATGTAACATTAAGTGTAAAGGTTTTGATGACACATTTCAGTCAAGAATCTTGTTTAAAATTAAAATAGCAGACTCATACAGTCAGCCAGATTAGCTATGAAGATAATGATCAGGACACTCTACAAATGGGCAGTTTTCAGCTGTCAACATTTAACAAGACACTACACAGGTTTATAACCGAGAGAAAATGATACAAACCTTAAATCACAGTACTCCTCTGATGGTGTCTGCTTCTTTAAAAGTTTGCGGCCTTGGAGATTAACTGTATGTGCTTGATTCCATGCCCATGAGAGCTCTGTGACTCTGGTCCCGTCCGGATAGTAAAACTAAGCGTGATTGGTTGAAGATAGAACGTGCTACAATTGGTCTGAGTAATGTGGCCGTTATCTGATTGGCTTGAGTAGACGTCCACCTATTTGTAGATTTGTGTGCATGTCTTGATGCTAGATTTGTTTTAAATTCGACAAATGCGTGCGGCGATCCGCAAATGCACAAGAAGTGATCCACAAATAAATGCGTGCGATTCACAAATGAATGCTGGACAGAGTTGTGTTTGTGAGAAAATGGTAGGGAAACACCAGACAAGCTTATGTGAGGGGTGTCAGGAAGAGGAGTCATTGGAACATATAGTTCTGAGTTGTAGGAGGTATGGGACAGAGAGAGATGATGAGAAATAATCTGAGGGAATTAGAGGTGCAGGACTTAACATTAAAAGGATTAATGAGCATGGGTGAGAGAGAGAACACAGGTCAGGGTACTGTTAGCTTTTTTAAGGTATACAGGCATTTTTTTTTATAGGATATAATGGATAAGTAGGGTGCTAGGGTGGCTGACATGGATAGGAATATTATAGTAGGGCTAGGTTGGAAAGCATGGAGGATAAAGTGTAGTTTAGGGTGTGTGTGTGTGTGTGTGTGTGTGTGTGTGTGTGTGTGTGTGGTCAAGTCAAGTTTTTTTAATTTTTTTTATTTTTATTTTTTTTGAAGGGATTCAGATTGTAAGCCTATTGTATGATCCACACTCCGGAACAGAAGGTGGCGGTAATGCACCAATAAGCTGGATGTTACGGAAGCCCTGAACCGCAAGGTGAAAAAAAATTACTGTGAAAAAAAAATAAAAATACAAATAGTGTCTCAGTTCCTTCCTGACTTATTTTTTTTTCTCTCTTCCTAAATATTTTTTCTCTCTTCAAAATTTGTTTTTTCTCTTCAATTTTTTTTCTCTCTTCAATTTTTTTTCTTCTCTTAAAAATAAAATGTTTTTCTCTCTTCAAAAATTATTTCTTTCTCTCTTCAAATTTTTTTGTTTTCTCTCTTCAAAAATATATTTTTTTTCTCTCTTCAAAAAAATGCATGCGGTACCAACCTTGGCCACCAGGTGCCACTATCAGTAAACATGTAATCTTATGCTTTTAATGCTTTCTCTGTTGCTATATAGCTGAATAATACATGTATTATTTATTTAAGGGTTTGCAAACCTTAATCAAGATAAAATCAGGTTACATATGTTTGATGGCATTCGTTGTCGTGTAACAACTGGAGTTATTTTTTGTTTGAAATTGTTGGTCTTTCTAAACCATCTATGTCGTTTGCTCAGTGTTACATGGTGGAAGCGAAGGAATGTATTGAGGAAAACGGGAAACATGGGGAAATTATTATTATGTCTGTCCTTTTGAAGTGTTAGGGGTACATCTGGTAATGTTAAGGCCGTGGGTGTCGTGACCATTTATATGTCTATGGTGCTGACATCCTGTACAAAAGAAGTCCGATTTCATTGGCTAGGCACCAACCTATAAAACGACCCCTTTGCGTAGGAGCATAGATGGTTTAGAAAGACCAACAATTTCAAACAAAAAAATAACTCCAGTTGTTACACGACAACGAATGCCATATCAAACATATGTAACCTGATTTTATCTTGATTAAGGCAAAGCATAAGATTACATGTTTACTGATAGTGGCACCTGAAGAGAGAAAAAAATGTTTTTTGAAGAGAGAATTTTTTTTTTTTAGGAAGACAGAAACATTTTTAAGACTTAAGCTCAGGAAGGAACTGAGACACTATTTTTTAATTTTTTTTTTCACCGTAATTTCTTTTCCCCTACCTTGCGGTTCAGGGCTTCCATAGGATGTCAACCGCCGGAAAACAAGAAGAAGAAGAAGAAGAAGAAGAAGAAGAAGAAGAAGAAGCAGAAGAAGAGGAAGAGGGGTTTCTGGAGGAGGCTGACAGCTGTTGCTAACGTGCTAACTCACATTGTTAGGTGTTTTTAAGTGTCTAAAAGCTAAAAAATGGCCGATGATCAAGGAGATGGAATACCTACCCTGCCCTGCATCTGTGTCACAAGTTGTGATTCCAGCTTTAAAGAAGAGGAGCTCATCAGACGTGAGTAAAAGGGAGAAAATGTCTCACTGGCTCTGCTAACGCTAGCTGTCAACAAGAAACATCCTTCGCGACGTTTCCCCATTATAGATAAAAATGTGTCGTGAAGACTGCTTGTAAAGTGTATATTAATGTTTGTATACGGTAGCAAAAAAACGACAGTGCCTGTAGTTTACGTGCAATTTTAGTCTCTAAAGTCTGCATCTGGTTTTTTGCTGACTTCATGGTGCATGACAATGTTTCATAAAAGTTAATTTGATGTTTCTACACTATTTTCTGTGGTTTTCTACAAAGTCAATTGTTGGTTGTCTGATTGCAGTACTTACTCTTAAATGATTGACAATGCATTGTGCCACTGAGTCCGTGTTTATGTGAATTAACAGGGCTTTAGTTGTTTTATAACATTTTTGTCTTAACTGGGGAAAACGTCGTAATTTCCGAACTGTATTTAAACTAAACTTAGTTTGTAGTGAGTGACCTATAAAAGGCTATGATAGGGGTGTGTTTGTGTTATTACCGCTCAGTGTCCAGCAGGCGGCAGTGTTGAGCTTCAATTAAATTGATCAGGGCAGCTTATTTTAGGGGCTATGTTTTTGCTGCCAAAGGTTAATCAAATTCACTCTGACACAATAACAGGTTTTGCATTTGATCTGTTTTCTTTCAGAGATCTTGGGCATGGAATCACTACAACAAGCTACCAAAACAGAGGAAGGAGTTTCTTGGTATCCATGGACAATCAACAACATGTATTACACTGCAAATGTCAGCCTATGTGTTGTTCCAAGTACATTTGACATGAATGCAGAAGTTGCCAGGTCTATGCAAGCATTCATTGTTTACTTTGACAGCAAAACTGTGAGTGATTGACATATTGATGAATTTGAATATTTGCCATTCAATGTGCCTCCATGCAATTTTGTCTTTGCATTTCAGAAAGATGGCCTTAGTAATGTGAATTCCTGGTTGTCAATAGTGGAGGAACTGGCTCCAGAAGTGTTGATTCTAGTGTGTGACCATGTGTATGACAGAGGTAAGTGGCTTGCAGCCTGATCTGTGGTATCTATGTGAAATGAAATAATAATGTTTATTCCAGGTGAATTAGAGTATTTTTCACCTTGGTTTAGGGCTGTACAATTAATCGTTAAAAGATTGCGATCTTGATTCAGACACCCACGCGATCTCATTTCTAAATGACAATGATACTGCAATGTATATTAACGCTCCAGTGGCATGCCTTTGCAAGGGGGTCAAATTTAAATTCACTTCAAGACATGTTTATAAATGTTGATAAACTTCATATGGCATCTACAAAACACAGCGCTCCTGCATGAGACGCTGAATAAACTAAATCGCAACGGCCAAAGATGTTTGTCCAGCACAGTGCTTTACAAACTGCAGGGTGCAGCCACGATTAACTAGGAGTGTGACATAATCTGTGTTCAGTTCAATATTTTAATAGCCACCGATGCTACAAAAATGTATGTTTCCCCTTTGTCGAAGTCTTTTCCCCCTATGTTTCGCCTTAGGTTAGTGTCGAAGTCTGTTCCTCCTATGTTTCCCCTTTGTCGGTGTCTGTTCCCCCTATGTTTAATGTTTAACGGCGCTGTCGAAGTTTGTTCCCCCTATGTTTCGTCTTAGGTTAGTGTCGAAGTCAGTTCCCCCATGTTTCGCCTTAGGTTAGTGTCGAAGACTGTTCCCCCTATGTTTTGCCTTAGGTTAGTGTCAAAGTCTGTTCCCCCTATATTTAATGTTTTATGGCGATGTTGAAGTCTGCTCCCCCTATGTTTAATGTTTAATGGTGCTGTCGGAGTCTGTTCCCCTTATGTTTCCCCTTTGTCGGAGTCTGTTCCCCTTATGTTTCCCCTTTGTCGAAGTCTGTTCCCCCTAGATTTAATGTTTAATGGCACTGTTGAAGTCTGTTCCCCCTATGTTCCCCTTAGGTTAGTGTCGAAGTCTGTTCCCCCTATGATTTAATGTTTAACGGCACTGTTGAAGTCTGTTCCCCCTATGTTTCCCCTTTGTCGGAGTCTGTTCCCCCTATGTTTCGCCTTAGGTTAGTGTTGAAGTCTGTACCCCCTATGTTTCGCCTTAGGTTAGTGTTGAAGTCTGTTCCCCCTATGTTTAATGTTTTTTGGTGCTGTCGAAGTCTGTTCCCCCTATGTTTAATGTTTAACTGCGCTGTCGGAGTCTGTTCCCCTTATGTTTCCCCTTTGTCAGAGTCTGTTCCCCCTATGTTTCCCCTTTGTCGGAGTCTGTTCCCCCTATGTTTCCCCTTTGTCGGAGTCTGTTCCCCCTATATTTCGCCTTAGGTTAGTGTTGAAGTCTGTTCCCCCTATGTTTAATGTTTAACGGCGCTGTCGGAGTCTGTTCCCCTTATGTTTCCCCTATGTCGGAGTCTGTTCCCCTTATGTTTCCCCTTTGTCGGAGTCTGTTCCCCCTATGTTTCGCCTTAGGTTAGTGTTGAAGTCTGTTCCCCCTATGTTTAATGTTTTATGGTGCTGTCGAAGTCTGCTCCCCCTATGTTTAATGTTTAACGGCGCTGTCGGAGTCTGTTCCCCTTATGTTTCCCCTATGTCGGAGTCTGTTCCCCTTATGTTTCCCCTTTGTCAGAGTCTGTTCCCCCTATGTTTCCCCTTTGTCGGAGTCTGTTCCCCCTATGTTTCCCCTTTGTCGGAGTCTGTTCCCCCTATGTTTCGCCTTAGGTTAGTGTTGAAGTCTGTTCACCCTAAGTTTAATGTTTAACGGCGCTGTCGGAGTCTGTTCCCCTAATGTTTCCCCTTTGTCGGAGTCTGTTCCCCCTATGTTTCCCCTTTGACAGAGTCTGTTCCCCCTATGTTTCCCCTTTGACAGAGTCTGTTCCCCCTATGTTTCCCCTTTGTCGGAGTCTGTTCCCCCTATGTTTCGCCTTAGGTTAGTGTTGAAGTCTGTTCACCCTAAGTTTAATGTTTAACGGCGCTGTCGGAGTCTGTTCCCCTTATGTTTCCCCTTTGTCGGAGTCTGTTCCCCCTATGTTTACCCTTTGTCGGAGTCTGTTCCCCCTATGTTTACCCTTTGTCGGAGTCTGTTCCCCCTATGTTTCGCCTTAGGTTAGTGTTGAAGTCTGTTCCCCCTATGTTTAATGTTTAATGGCGCTGTCGAAGTCTGTTCCCCCTAAGTTTCCCCTTTTTCAGAGTCTGTTCCCCCTATGTTTCCCCTTTGTCGAAGTCTGTTTCCCCTATATTTCGCCTTAGGTTAGTGTCGAAATCTGTTCCCCCTATGTTTCCCCTTTGTCGAAGTCTGTTCCCCCTATGTTTCCCCTTTGTCAAAGTCTGTTCCACCTATGTTTCCACTTTGTCGAAGTCTGTTCCCCCTAGGTTTCCCCTTAGGTTAGTGTCGAAATCTGTTCTCCCTATGTTTAATGATGCTGTCGGAGTTTGTTCCCCCTATGTTTCCCCTTTGTCGGAGTCTGTTCCTCCTATGTTTCCCCTTAGGTTAGTGTCGAAGTCTGTTCCCCCTAGGTTTCCCCTTAGGTTAGTGTCGAAATCTGTTCCTCCTATTTTTCCCCTTAGGTTAGTGTCGAAATCTGTTTCCACTATATTTCGCCTTAGGTTAGTGTTGAAGTCTGTTACTCCTATGTTTCCCCTTAGGTTAGTGTCGAAATCTGTTCCTCCTATTTTTCCCCTTTGGTTAGTGTCGAAATCTGTTCCCCCTATGTTTAATGATGCTGTCGAAGTCTGTTCCCCCTATGTTTCCCCTTTGTCGAAATCTGTTCCCCCTATGTTTAATGATGCTGTCGAAGTCTGTTCCCCCTATGTTTCCCCTTTGTTGAAGTCTGTTCCCCCTATGTTTCCCCTTAGGTTAGTGTTAAAGTCTGTTCCCCCTATGTTTCCCCTTTGTCGAAGTCTGTTCCCCCTAGGTTTAATGTTTAATGGCACTGTTTAAGTCTGTTCCCCCTATGTTTCCCTTAGGTTAGTGTCGAAGTCTGTTCCCCCTATGTTTAATGTTTAACAGCACTGTTGAAGTCTGTTCCCCCTATGTTTAATGCTTAACGGCGCTACGGGAAACATAGGGGAACAGACTTTGACACAACACTTGCATTACCAAGATCTGACTAAATTCGCTACCCGTACGTTTTTTGATTACAGCTGGCTGCTTTCCAACACTCACATGCGTGTGTCTGCCCATGCACTTGTGTCTTGTGATGAATGCAGCACTTCTGTATGAGACTATGCACTGTTTTTAATCAAAATACCCCTCTTTAGGTGATATTAATGTAAACACAGCTGTTAATGAATTACCAGTGGTAACAGATGGGATTAAATCTGCCTTGATGAGATATTAAAGCAAACACAGCCGTTAATGTATAAACAGACAGGACAAATTCTTCAAAATGTTAGATTTGTGCGATGTCTAAATGTATATAAGCTGCATGCTGTCTGTTACAGGCATTCAGGCATTCTTACTGCATCAAATCAGTATTAATGTAGATCTAATAATCACACAGCAAAGAGTGTCAAATATTTCAGTACTTTCATTTGCATTAAATTACCTTTTTTTAATGTTTAATGGCTACTTTTGCTGAAAAACGTAAAGCACTGTTTACTCTGTTCTCTATTTAATTACTGGCTCTTGATTAATTCCTTTACAAGCTTGAAGCAAGTTTTACAAGAGACACTGAAGGCCTCATTGTTTTAATTTAAATTGTTAATTTATTTAAAAAAATATTTGTAAATTAACAGTGTTTTATTGCATAGTTGCTTACAAGTGCAATTCCAAGTTAACATAGAACTGTTAATGAAGCTTTTTTCTGCTCATTTTGCTTTTTACTTACCATGTGAGAAACAGGTTTGTTTTGTTATTTATTATGCAGTTTTTTAACAGGATTTTTTATTAATGTAATTTTAAATTTTAAACATTTTAAATTTATATATTTAATTTACAACTTGATTGAAGCAGAAAACAATTTGGCAGAACCTCTAGTAAATTGTTACTTTGTTTCATACCTTCATGTCCAGGCTTTGTAAATCACTGAAATAAGTAATTTTCTTCAGAATCGTGAGAGAATCATGATTTTTATTCTAAGCAAAAAAATTGTGATTCTCAATTTATACAGAATTGTGCATCTCTACCTTGGTTAAAGGAATAGTTCATCCAAAAATTCTCTCATCATTTACTCACCCTTATACCATCCCAGATGTGTATGACTTTCTTTCTTCAACAGAACACAAATTAAGATTTTTGGAAGAATTTTTCAGCTGTTTTGGTTCATACAATGCAAATGAATGGGTGCTAAAATTTTTAAGCTCCAAAAATCACACAAGTCACCATAAAATTAATCTATAAGACTCCAGTGGTTAAATCAATGTATCCAGAAGTGATATGTTAGGTGTGGGTGAGAAACAGATCAATATTTAAGTAATTTTTTTACTTAAATTTAAAAAAAAAATTTTTTTATTTAAATTCTCTTCCCTGCTCAGTCAGACTCACTTTAACTTTCACATTCTACAGACTACAGCATAAAAGAAGTCTATAAGACTCCAGTGGTTAAATCAGTATCTTCAGATGTGATATGATAGATGTGGGTGAGAAACACAAGTGTTTTTGGTGATTCATGTTCTTCATGCATATGCCCCCTACTGGGCAGGAAGAAAACTTTCAAGCAAAAATCTACTTAAATATTGATCATCTTCTCACTCACATTTATAATATCACTTCAGAAGATAAGGATTTAACCACTGGAGTCTTATGGATTACTTTTATGCTGCCTTTATGTGATTCTTGAGGTATCAAAATGTTGGCACCCATTCACTTGCATTGTGAGGACCTACAGAGCTGAAATATTCTTCTAAAACTCTTAATTTGTGTTCTGCAGAAGAAATAAAGTCATGCACATCTGGGATGGCATGAGGGTGAGTAAATGATGAGAGAATTTTTATTTTTGGGTGAACTATTCTTTTAAGAAAGCAGGCCCAGGATTTTAGGCATACATTCTATAAACCTCTGCTTTGTGGCTATTGGTTTATTTATGTGGTTGGTCAAAAGCACATGGTAGATTAATAAGATGTACAGTAGTTATGGGTGCAAATGCATTGCAGTTCATTGCTGAGTTGGGTGTGAATATGCCGTTTTAGGTACTGGACGACACGAGGCCCAGCAATGGTGTCTGGCGCACGCATTTGAATTAGTGGAGCTCAACCCTCAAGACCTTCCTGATGAGGACGGTGAGAGAGAAGACACACTTAAGTCATGTTTATGTACACAAATGGTTTGTGTACATACATAGTCTCTCATTTAGTTTATGTACCTTTTTCCCCCCACAGACGACTTCCCAGAGTCCACCGGAGTAAAACGTATCATGCAAGCTCTCAACGCCAACGTGTGGTCCAGTGTCGAGATGAAAGATGGTGAGATTTTATTGCCATAATCCAAAATGCACAAAGCCGTCTACAAGAAATCATGTTGGTCGATGAATAGTGACTGTTTGCGGCTTTATTCTAAATGATGTTAATAATTTCTCCCTTTTGTACTGTTTGTCATCTATTCACCTTAAGAACACAGTCAGGGATTTGGTCTGATGAGCAGCCTGGTTGCCTCTCGTCACAACAATCCACGACCAAGTCAAGAGATACTGGTCAGACATCTACAGATAAACATTATTTAGGTAACATTGGAGTCAGCTGGTCATCTCTTTTTTTTTTTTTTTGTTTAGTCCTGTAATTCCCCATCCAATAGTACAGATGAAGGCACTGACAGCCAAAGAGAAGAGAATAATCCGAATAATACAGTAGATGCATCATTTGGTAAGTGCTTCGTTTTTGACTTTGTAATATATTTAAATTCATTTTAGGAGTTAAATAAATAATAACATTTGGAAAAAAAGGTACAAATGTCATTTGTTTTTGACATCTAATGGCAACAGCAAGGTAAAAGTTTCCATTTTTAGCACACGTACTTTAAGGTAGCTGTATAAATTCCACTACGCCTGTTCACTATTTACTAACATTCTTGCCAATCTGTCACATAGATCCCATGATTGATATAGACATCCAAGAGTTGGCCAGTCTCACAGCTGGAGATGCTGATGTGGAGAATTTTGAACGGCTGTTTACAAAATTGAAAGAAATGAAAGGTAAAAGAGGACTGTGGTATTCCCTCAACATTAAAGGGATAGTTCACCCAAAAAAAAAAAAAAAAAAAAAATTGCTGTCAACGTTTACTCACCCTAATGTTTTTCCAAACCTGTTTGACCTTCTTCCTTCTGTGGAACACAAAGGGAGATGTTAAGCAGAATGTTAGCATCAGTCACAATTCACTTCAATTGTAACAGTTTTTCATACAATGAAAGTGTATACCCTGTGGGGACCCAGGGTAGAATAGGTCCCTGGGACCCAGGGTAGAATAGGACCCTAGCACCCCCTTGCTGTTTGTAAAAGGCGACGAATGGAGCGACTTGTTGGCCGTAAGTTATGACCCGTGTCTATGGAAGAAGAGATCCTGGCATTTGAGGAATGCGGGCAGTTGCGGCTCCCCCAGATCCAACACAATGGTTTGGCTCTAATTTAATACAGACGGGCAATTGGAGAGACCCGATCCAATCAAGCAGCTAGTCATGATGTGCCCTGTGCAATTACTGGCATTTAAATCAGCCACAATGATATTTTTCCCTGAAGGCAGTGGCATAGGGTCAATCAAGCAATTTGAGCTTTTAGCTCTCATTGCAAGAGTATACCTTTCTTGTATCCCTGGTGCATATCTGCTGGAGTTCCACGGCTCTGTGCATCCCCTTGTTGGGCTCCGAGGGGGGTGGGGAGCAAGAATGATGAAATAAAACATAACAAATATGGCAATCAAACAAACCCCCAAAAGACGGATACTAGAACAAAATTTGGATGATGACTTGAATGCTAGATGTGTACTTGTTTCAAAAAATGAAAACTGGGAGAGATTTATAATTTTAGTATCTCAATCACCTGACATGGGCACTTACAAAACTCTCCCATTTTGCAATTCAAAAAGGAATTGCAGGGATTGCAGGAACTGTCAAAGACACGAAAAAGTTGAGGTCAGGCCAGATTCTGGTCAAATGTACAAAGAAAGTTCATGTAGATAATCTACTGCGTGCAAACACTTTGGCTGGTGTCCCTATGAAGGCATCTTTACATCCATACCTAAACTCCAGCAATGGCATAATAAGAACCAGAGAACTACATGACATAGATGAGACTGAAATAGCTTCAGAACTAGCACAACAAGGTGTTACAAGTGTAAAGAGGATTACAATAAAAAAAGGAGACCAAATGATAAAGACCGGTACGTATATTATGACATTCAACAAACCTCAGTTACCTGAGTGGATCTGGTTAGGGTACTTGAGGGTCCCCATTGACATATACATTCCTAACCCCCTAAGATGCTTCAGTTGTCAGAGGTTTGATCATAGCTCCACTGGGTGCAAGAACAATCCTACCTGTTACAATTGCGGAGAGGACAGGCATGAAGAAGCCTGTTTAAAATCATCAAAATGCCGAAATTGCTCAGGGGATCACCCGGCCTCATCAAAACACTGTCCTATATGGATTAAAGAAAAATAAATTCAAGGAGTAAAATGTAAAAAAAAAGTGAACTATGTAGAAGCACGCAAAGAGGTGGAAAAGCTCCCAAATTTTAAGTTTGAGAAATCCTTTGCATCTGTAATGTTACCAACCAAACATACAGTTGAGTGCCAGATGTGACCTGGCTAACAAAAGACAAACCTCAGTTAATCAGCAACAAAAACCCACCTACGTCAAAAAAGAAAGCGCAAAGCACTCAAACCTCTACCAGTCAACCACAAACTGGAGCTAGCGAAGAACCAAATCCGACAATGGAACTTTCCCTAATGTCAAAAGGAAAGAAGCCACACCAAAGCACAAAAGCACAGCCACAAAAGGCTAGTCAGGAGAACAGGCCACGGAAAGCTGATCATATAAAAGATATAGATATGGTGGAGATCATAGAACCCTGCAGTCGGAGTCCCTCTCCTAAGAGTAGGAGTAGAGTCCAAGTTCCGGTGCTGCCAACTTGACAAGCAACAGTATCATTCATTGGAACTGTCGAGGTGTCAAAGCAAACTTTGCAGAACTTCAACGACTAGCCATGTTACTCAACCCTCTTGCATTTTGTCTCCAAGAAACACATTTCTATCAGGAAGACTCGCAGACTTGAATGAAATTTAAAATTACATTTATATGATGAATATAATTTAGAAATGTAATGTCTCTCTTTGGCGTAATCCCCGACTGGCGGTCCGAAGAAGTTGTACTCGGAACCGTCATATCCTGCCAGAGGTAGGAGGCAGGGGCGAGGAGCCAACCCCGTGCAGGACGGGACTCAACTGGTGGTGGTGGGGTGGTGGAGGTTGCCGTGTTAGCACACTGAAACAGCAATGTGATAGATTGTGAGCAGACTTATAAAGCAATGACCTACATGTGATTGGCTAGGAGTTACCTAGCTAATGGTGTGATGTACAGCTGCAAGTCTTCCCACTAGAACTACGCTGCACTTACATTTATCACTAAATAGTCAAATATCCCTAAAAAGTTTTGTACGTTTTAACACAAATGGACCAATCATCCAACGTCCTTCAGGAGGAGTAAGCATCTTAGTTCTTTGCATCGTAATTCACAGTCAAGTCACAATGGACACTAATCTCCAAGCAATAGCTGTACGTTTAACCCTCCGTAGGGCCATCATATTGTGTTCCATTTACTTGCCTCCAGATACACCTGTCACACTTCAAGATCTGAGCAATCTTGCTGATCAACTCCCAACCCCCTACACACTTGCAGGTGACTTCAATGGTCACAGCCGTTTATGGGGAGGAAGTCGCACAAATAGGAAGGAAAAAATACTTGAAGACTTAATTAGTAACAATTAACTGTGTATCCTCAATGACGGCTCGGACACTTACCTGCACCCAGGACATGGAACATATTAAAAAATTGATTTAACAATATGCAAACCTGATCTCTTGCTTGATTTCTCATGGCGCACCTGGGATGATCTATGTGGAAGTGATCATTTTCCCCTAATCGTTACATCTATAAGATCAAATATTCAACATCATTTTCCAAGATGGTATCTCAATAAAGCCAACTGGTACCTGTTTCAGACCCAATGTTATGATAAACTTAATTCAGCGACCCTAGACAGCCAAGACCCAGTTACAAGTTTCACAGACAAGTTGATAGAAATAGCAAATGATACCATCCCTAAGACATCACCAAAACCAAGTTGCAGGCATAACCCATGGTTTGATGACAACTGCAAAAAAGCCATAAAAGCTGAGAAAAAAGTGGTGAGAATCTTCAGCAGACATCCGACAGAAGAAAATCTGGTAAGATTTAAGATATACCGAGCACAAGCACGATGGATTATAAATAATGCAAAAAGACAGAGTTGGAGAAAATACGTATCTAACCTAACAGCAAATACACCATCACCAAAAATCTGGAACCTGATTCGTAAAATGAAAAACAAAGATGGAGAAACTCAAATTTGACACATGAAGCTTCAAGGCACTCTCGTAACTACGATCCAAGAAATGACCAACATTCTAGCAAAATCTTTCGAAAAGAACTCCTCATTAGACAACTGCCAACCAGAATTCAGTAGGATACGTACACGACAGGAACAGAAACTCCTGAATTTCCACTCAAATAACACTGAGCCTTATAATCAACCCTTAACTATAGTGGAACTTACAAGGGCTATCAAACGTTCCCATAATACCGCAGTTGGATCAGACAGAATCCATTACGAATTCTTGAAGTACTTTCCACATACAACACTACTACTCCTGGAGATTTTTAACAATGTTTGGAAAACAGGGAATATACCACCTTCGTGGCAAGAAGCAATAATTATTCCCATCCCCAAACCAGTTAAGGATCATTCTGACGCAAACAACTACCGTCCCATAGCTCTGACTAGCTGTCTCTGCAAAACCATTGAGAGAATGATCAACTACTGTCTGGTATGGATTCTGGAATCAGAGCATAAGATTAGTGATTACCAGTGTGGGTTTAGAAGAGGCAAAAGCACTTTGGACTACCTCATCAGACTTGAATCGTTTGTCTGGGACAGCTTCATTAAAAAAAGAACATGCTGTAGCTGACTTCTTTGACCTTGAAAAGGCCTATGATACCACCTGGAGATTTGGAATGCTCAAAGACTTGTACGAACTTTGACTCCGAGGCAACCTACCCATCTTTATCTCCAACTTCTTGACAAACAGACGTTTTCGCGTTCGAGTAGGAACTACACTATCAAACCCACATGTACAAGAGCTGGGAGTTTCACAAGGGAGCATCCTTTCAGTGACTTTATTCAGCATCAAAATCAATAATATAATCAAAGTTATTGACCCCCACATTTTTTGAAACCTACACGTTGACGACCTATGCACATGCTATGGGGGGAAAATATGAATATAATTGTACGACAGCTACAACTATGCATAAATAAAATAAACAACTGGTCAATAAAGAACAGATTCAGATTTTCCAAAACAAAGTCAGTATGTATGCATTTTTGCCTTCTCCAATCCTTACACCCCGACCCAGAGTTGAGTATGGAGGGAGAACCCATCAAAGTAGTGAATGACTTCAAATCCTTAGGCCTTGTCTGTGATAATAAATTCACCTTTATCCCACATATGAAGATGTTGAGGACATTTTTTTTTAAAACAATGAATATTTTAAAAGTCCTGGCTAATACAAAATGGGGTGCGGATGCTACCGTTCTTTTACGTCTCTACAGAACATTACTGGATTACGGGAGTACTGTGTATGGTCAGGCAAGGAAGTCATACATTCGAACACTTGACACAGTACACCACCAGGGAATATGTCTAGCTCTTGGAGCCTTCAGAACAAGTCCCATTCAAAGCCTTTATACAAAAGCCGGTAAACCTTCCCTCCAGAATAGGCGTCTGAAACTGGCCTTACAATATGCAGTCAAACTCAAAGCAAATCTAAGTAATCTGGCCTCTATACCAGTATTCCAACCAGAATGTTCTCATCTGTATGAAGCTAGACCTAAAGCGATCAAACCTTTTGGAATATGGATTAAACCATACTTGGAGAACTTGAACACCAATCTGGACAACATCAAACAGTATAATTTTTGGCCTTTCCCCCCCTGGACCATAAAACAACTGTTTATATGGCATTGGCACAACTAAAAAGGCAGAAACTCTCCCCAACGGGTATCAGCAGGAATTCTTGGTACTGAAATGTAGTCTCCCTCTCCATAGTGCAGTATTCACGAATGGATCCAAAACGGATAACAGTGTGTCAGCAGCAGTAGTGATTTGAGATCAACAATATGGCATATGTATTCCAGAACAGAGCTCTACATTGAGCAGGGCCGAGGACGAAACTTTTTAATCGCTACAGACTCAAAGTCTTGCCTTCAAGCACTTGACTCCATGGAGATCGATCACCCCATAATCATAAACATTTTGACTAAAATACATCGATTACAGAAGAAGGATTTCAACGTTATCTTCTGTTGGGTGTCGGGACATATTGGTCTGGTAGGAAATGAGAAAGCAGATACAGCTGCAAAAGAGGCATTAAACTTGGAGATCTCAGAATGTCTGATACCACCCTCTGACCTCAGGCCATTAATAAACTCGTATATCACCAATAAGTGGCAATCAGAATGGAATGAGTGCGACAGCAATAAACTATACAAAATAAACCCCAGGGTCCAAAGCAACTACTCTCAAAATTTTAAATCTAGGCATGACCAAATATTTTTACCAGATGCCAACTGGGCTATTCAAGACTGACATGCACGTTTTTCTGACTGGTGAAGATCCTCCCATATGTATACCTTGCCAAACCCCTATGACCATCAAGCACATTCTATTGAACTGTAAAATTTTTCAACTATCAGACGATGCTTCTATACAGAGACTTCCTTAATAAAAATTTTTTTTAAAGTGCCATCTGACCAGATTTGACAGTTTTTATCTTGTATTAACTTAAAGTGTCTTATCTAATATTGCAAATATGTATTGACGAACCTTTGTTTGCCATGTGAATAGCCTAGTTGCTGACATGGCGTTAAAACTAAATAAACAAACAAACAATGAAAGTGAATAGTGAGTAGTAACCGAGGCTAACATTCTGACTGCAAACCTGTTTCTTTACATACAATAGTCTTTGCTATATTACTTTCTCTTTGCTGTAGACAAGGCTTCTTCCTTACCACATGAACAGAGGAAAGTACATGCTGAAAAGGTAAAATACATTTCTACCTACCTTTCACTCTTTCATATTTGTTATGAAAACAAAGCTGCTGAAAAATGATTCACACTCAATCAGGTTGCTAAAGCATTCTGGATGGCCATTGGTGGAGACCAGGATGAGATCGACGGCTTGTCTTCAGGGGAGGAGAGTTAAGGCCTAAGTAACTCTTAACCAGATTCCACTGTGGATCCTCAGCCCACCCCTGAACCCAAGTCATTCCAATTGTGCCCAGCCCAGTCCTGCCTGAAACCAAGATTCGACTACAGGAACATGCAATGAGGTGGTGGAAAAAAACAGCAATAAAAGTTTTTGTGATACTGCTGTGACTGTAATCTCAACATCCAACACGTCAATTAGTCAGTGCGCAGGGTCATTATGGGCTTTTAAACATTATAATGAGAAGGATAAGAGGCGTTGCAGCGGGCAGGACTGCAGCCCCGTACAAGGGTCTGCCAAGTAGAGCTTTTTGATACAACATATGCTAAGAGGACAGAGGAGTTGAAAGTAGATGTATTTTAAATGTGTTTTTCCTTTATTTTTCAAGATGTAAATCAGAATTAAGGACTGTGCTTATGCATGTCATTAGGTCTTCATCAATTAAAAGAATGATCTGTTGAATCTGAGTAAATGTTATGTTCTGTTGTTTTTTCTGTTTATGTTTGACCAGTTCAGGTCTCACAGGCCTATCTGTCTTCAAGTTTTGCACATCCATCAGTTGAGAAATGCGCTTGACTTCTTGAAAATCATCACTAGAAGGTTGGAGCAAATATGTTCTTAATCCAGTTTAAACACATTTTATTATTAAAACTTGGATAACAAAAGTCAGCACAATGAATGCAAGGAAACAAGAAAATGTCAGCATACATTTCTGAAAAGAAAAACAAAAGGCATGATCATTCAGGGCAAACAAGAACTAAGCACTGCCGGTTTAAGAAAGTAAGTACTAAAACTAAGACAAAGAAAGTTGCATTTAGTTCTCCTAAATGAGAGTTCAAGAAAAGAAATGGGATACTTCAAAAGCAACATTCCAACAAAAGGACAAATCTACTGTAAATAAAAATCTCAACAGTTCACTGTATGCTTTGGGCCTGTTGAGTTAAAGTGGAGGAACCAGAAAGGTCCATGGTAAAAGACAGTTGGGGTTAAAGGTACAGTTTACCCAAAAAATTAAAATTCTCTCATTTACTCACCCTCATGCCATCCCAGATATGTATGACTTTCTTCTGCAGAACACAAATTAAGATTTTTTGAAGAATATTTCAGCTCTGTAGGTTCATACAATGCAAGCGAATAGTGGCCAGAACTTAGAAGCTCCAGAAAGGACATAAAGGCAGCATAAAAGTAATCCATATGACTCCAGTGGTTAAATCCATGTCTTCAGAAGCAAGATGATAGGTGTGGGTGAGAAACAGATCAATATTTAAGTCCTTTTTAAATATAAATCTCCACTTTCACTTTTTGAAAATACAAATGGCGATTTGTATTTTTCATGCATATTGCAACCTACTGGTCAGGGAGTAAAATTTATAGTAAAAAAGGACTTAAATATTTATCTGTTTTTCACCCACACCAATCACCGCTTTTGAAGACGTATATTTATCAACTGGAATTGTATGGATTCCTTTTATGCTGCCTTTATGTGCTTTTTAGAGCTTAAAAGTTCTGACCATCATTCACTTGCATTGTATGCACCTACAGAGCTGAGATGTTTTTCTAAAAATCTTTGTGTTCTGCAGAAGAAAGTCATACACATCTGGGATGGCATGAGGGTAAGTGGTGAGAATTTTCATTTTTGGGTGAACTATTCTTTTAATTAATCAAGCATCACAAAGATCAATTGCTCCACAAAATAAAGATTTGATCAGTTCCCAGAAAATACAAACTAATATTCGAAGCAAGCAGAAAGCTTTGATATTTACTTTAGCAAATTAAATTATCTGAACATAAGGAGCCAAGTTCGGACATCACCCCCAAAAAATGAGAAACGTGCTTATGGATTGCTGATCTCTCTGTTATTAAGAGCACATCTCCAGACCATGCAATTAATTGTTAATCTTAAAAATATTAACAAATCCAGTCACGAGAAACCTGATGTCCAAATAAAACACATCAAATAAAAAGGCCATATGAAGGTTTAGCTAAAAAAAAAAAAAATATCCAGCCATTACATTTCGAGTGTCTTCTTATGACACCAATTTTGGACAAAACTAAAAGCATTCCAAGAGCTGCCAGCAGTACTTGCCTTCAGTCCTTGAACAGTGTGCATTCAATCCAAAAATAGTGTGCATTTTTACCCCTACATATATCTACATATACTGTAGATGACATATTATGATGTTGTTGTTTTCTCCATCCATTTGTTTTAATTGGTGCAGCAACTCCTTTGACAATCACCTGCAGATGCATGATAAACACTACACTTAACTACTCAATCTTATATACAATACTCTATAGGATAGCAGTAAAAATATACTTCCGCAATCTCCATTCAGTTTATTATGCAAAAATACTTACAGTATTACAAAATATTTGGCTTGCCTTTGTTGATTAAAAACCAAACAGTCACCATCTTCAAGTCAAAGGAATAAAATGGCACTATCAGCTGTATTTGTCACTGACAAATATCGAGTTGTAAAAACAAGTGCTATTCATTGTGAAGACTGTGCTACCATAGATGATGTACCTTTTTATTTTTATATTTTACACTCTCAGTCCCTGCCTTAAGTACAAACCTGGTCAACACAACAACTGGACAAAGCAGCCCAGAGCAAGCAGCAAGCTTACTGCCAGCTTCAGAATGGCAAACATAAAAACCCCTTCACTGAAGGTGGTGGAAATTAAGAACTCTTTTTATGACGGTTTGTCCGGTGTAGCATGTGACTGTAATAAAGTCTAACTTCCAGGCCTTTCCACAAGGATGTCTATGATTTTAAGCAATCATATCAATTTATACCTTCAGATATAACTGAGTATTTCATTGAATGCATGAAATACTTCGTAATTATCTTGATTAAAAAAATAGACAATTTCCTAATTACATAAACATAATGTACAATAAAATTTGAATTCACAATGAGGGAAATGCCTCATTCTAAACTTTAAAAATATTATTCATGAGTGTCATTCACTGGTTGAAAGTGCTTATATCATTTGATCCTTTTTAAGATCTGCAATTGATAGAGTGACACTCTAGGGAGTCCAGCAGTTTTTCGTCTTTACCGTCCTTAGTTTTACTCTGTTTAAATGCTGCATTGGCATTCAGCAGTGACAGCTGGCAGGTCCTGGGTGTCATTAGATGGGTGTGAATGGGGTCATTCCTTGGTGACATGAAATAGGTTGAGAGTTTTCCTATGACACGCTAGAACATCGGATATTTGGAGAGCCCATCTGAGTGAGCACCTTGTCCAGCCACTGCAGGGGGCCGTTAAGATGCAGCTCTATCCAGCAGGGGGTGCTGGTCACAGTCTGCCGCCTGCAGGAGGGAGAATCTGGGTCAGTAATGTGCAGCCATGCCTGCCAAGCATTTTCAGCAAACTACAGCCTGGCCAGGAATAGCCATTTTACATAATCAAGGGCAAGCATTAGCTTTTTGTGCATTACAGTCAAAGGAAAAAAGGGATTAAATATCATAGGTGTTCATTTTTAATCCCCAGAATTTACATGAACAGAGCATCTTTTTTTAAGTGATTCAGAAAAGACCGAAAAGAACATTAAAGCAACATTCCTGGTTCAAAACAAGATTTGCTCAATCAACAGCATTTGTGGCATAATGTTAATGACCACAAAAATAAATTTAGGCTTGTCCCTACTTTTCTATTTTATTTATTTATGTTTTAAAAACAGAAATCTGGGTTCCAGTGAGGCACTTACAATGGAAGGGAACGAGGGCCAATCCGTAAACATTAAAATATGAACTTTTTCAAAAGTATAGCCACAAGACATAAACAATATGTGTGTAAACATGATTTTAGTGTGATAAAATCATTTACAAACCTTTTCTGTGTAAAGTTATCCAATTTTACAAATTTGTTGCCATAAAAAGAAACGCCGTAAAACCTAAAACTACTGTACAAACGTAAATTTAAACAACTTTACAGCGCAAATAATACACAATTTTAATAGAACAATGAATGTAAGTGCTTTTATAAAATTATAAGCTTTACATTTCTGCCTTTAAACCCTCCAAAAATTGGGCCCATTCACTTCCTTTGTAAATTCCTCACTGTTTCTTTATTAACTTTGCTTAAAGGGAGAGTTCACCCAAAAATGAAAATTCTCTCATTATTTACTCACCCTCATGCCATCCCAGATGTGTAAGACTTTCTTTCTTCTGCAGAACACAAATGAAGATTTTTAGAAGAATATCTCAGCTCTGTAGGTCCTCACAATGCAAGTGAATGGTGGCCGGAACTTTGAAGTACCAAAAAGCAAATAAAGGCAGCATAAAAGTAATCCATACGACTCCAGTGTTTTAATCCATATTTTCAGAAGTGATATGATAGGTGATGTGGATGAGAAACAGATCAATATTTAAGTCCTTTTTTGCTTGAAATTCTTTTCCCTGCCCAGTAGGGGGTGGTATGCATGAAGAATGTGGATCACCAAAAACACTTGTGTTTCTCACACACATCTATCATATCACTTATGAAGAATTTGATTTAACCACTGGAGTCTTATAGACTACATTTATGCTGACTTATGTGTCAAAATTTTGGCACCCATTCACTTGCATTGTATGGACCTACAGAGCTGAAATATTCTTCTAAAAATTTTCATCTGAGTTCAGCAGATGATAAAGTCATGCACATCTGGGATGGCATGAGAATGATGAGAGAATTTTAATTTTTGGGTGAACTATCTGAACCCAGAATATTCCTTTAATACAATGAATCTAAGCAGGAAATGGGATTCTACCTCTGAAAAAGCAACAAAAAATATGCTTCATTTATCATCAATTTCATACCTGTATGCAACACTTGGGCCTGTATTGTAAAGGTCTCACTCTTTCGCTCTCTGAACACCTACTTTTGCATGTCTCCTTCCCAAGAACTCCCATCTATCTACTGCATTCCTTCTATTACACAATGTTTCCTGCCGTCATACTCTACTCTCCCTTCTTCTACTTAAAACCTGCCTATCTTTTTCTGTTCCCCCCTCCCTGCAGCACAAAATTACATCTTGCTGTCTTAATTCTCTCTACTGAAAACCTTAGTTAAAACAAAGTGCAGCCCCTCAAGCAATGGCCACTGTCACTGAGCTAAACCTTCTACTGGTTACCTTAATGGTAATGAGTGGTACTGCTGCCCAGCACGTTAAACAACCACATTTCCTCAGGCGCAGTATTTCTGTCAAACATTGTGACTCATCTACTCTGACATGAGGCTGTGTGGAGAGCAGCATTGCAAAACTATCAGACTGCAGTGGAGTCACAATTCCCTGCTGTTTATATTTCAGCCAAAGACGAGGGCGAAGACTCATATATACAACATGGTGGGAGTCCTGCTTTCGTTTATCTCAGGGAGGAACCACAGATGGAAATTATTACTCATCTGATAACAGGTTAACTTTATAACAGCTGAGTACAGAGCCATAAAGCAATTCAAACCAGTGCAGCTCATATCATTAAGATCCCTTACAGAGATAAAAAATAAAGTATACAAGATAAAACTGTGGAGGGGGCATTATGAGTTTTGAAGCAACTATTCATAACATAAATATGAGTGAAGGGGGCAAGAATGTAAGAGCTTAATACAGTGTGTGGAAAAGGGGGACATGAGGAGAGTTAGACTAGCTGACAGAAGTGCTTTATGTCTGACGTATAACATGAATGCTTATAAGATGAGGGGAATTGTGATGTTTTGAGATGTCAGGGGGTGTTGGAGGTAGAAGCAGAGCTAGTTTGCTGCTGTTTTAGAGAGCAAAACCTTCCCAATCATGCTCATGGAGGGGGGCCACATATGTGGCTTCATGACCTGTGACATCCGTAAAAGGGAGGATAGAGAGATGTCCAGCTCTGGCCAATTCTCTTATCTTCATAATTCAAAAGAAACTTCAAGTTTAGAAAAGATTCTATTTTATGAAAAACAAACTTTTACTTGTTTTGGTCAATTTAGAAATATTTTTATTATTTCTTGGAAAACCTTGATGTTTTGCAGATTTATTATGCACTGTAAGTTTATAGGTGACTGAAGAGGGTAAAATTTTTTACATTTATTTTTATTGTATTTTTTATTTTACTTTCCTTGTAAATGGGTTTGTTTTTAAAAAGCTCATTTACTATCCACTATCTATAGTTTTCATTATGTGTGACAACTTATGCATAAAAATCATTTAAAAACTGTTTGTATGTATGATGTGTTATTGTAGCTGAGCATACGTTACATGTGTCTTGGTTTACCTGTACTCTGCTCCCCAGCCTTTAACAAAACTCATGCGAATCGTGCACATGCGGGTCAGCTGGTACACAGCCTCAAAACCCTGATTCACTGATTGCGCCAACAGAGCGGCAAACTCCTGATTGTTGAAGATCTTCAGATTACAGCCTATGAGTAAATCAGAAACACAATCATGTACCTACAGAACATAATGAGTAAGGCTGACACTAGAACATGCCAGAGTGACTCACAGGATGTACATACACACAGCCAATCAAACTGCACTGATGGACTGACTCACCTGGAGGAATCTTACACACTGTAGCAGGGTGCCAGCCATAACGCTGGTTACAGTTTGGACTCTGGACGAAAATAGCGCTGTCGCTCAGACACTCAGCAAACACCTCACCACCAATGTAATACAAGCGCACACCTCGGCCTGGAGAAAGAGGGCGGAAGGGTGGGGATAGGAGTGTCAAAAACGGAAACTACATTAAAATATATTTTCATAATTCCAAAATGAACTAAAATAAAATGACTTTAAATACCTTTAAGTTTTAGAAACCCAGTATATTATAAAATTTGAAATATTAACACCTACATTACATATGAAAATGCCACTAGATAGTGTTAACATTAACAACTAAACTGAAAATAGAAAACAATGGAAAAACTTAACTAAAACAGTCGTAGCTTGAAAACTAACAATTTTGTTTTTTATTAAAACTGCAGTGAAAACTAAATAAAAAATGCAAAACTATAAAAACCGCTAAATCCAGTATTGTCTGTAAAATCTGATGAATAGTCCTAAATGTAAGGTGACTGTACCGATGTGTCTGCGCGTGAGCTCCACGGCTGCATTGCGGTTGACGTTGGACAACAGACCCAGACAGAAGCGCTCCGCGTTGGAGGGATCTGTAAAGCCATCCACAGTCATTGACGGCTGCGATGCGTGAAAGGTCTCGCCCACACGCTGGTTCAATTCATAGTAAGAGATGGAGCACCAGAACGCAGACTCACAGTATGTCACCGGCTGCAGGTCTGAAACACACACACAAATATAAGCATAGAGATACAGAAGAGAAGTGCAACAAAAATTAAGACATTGAACTATTAAAATAAATACTAATAAAGGCGAAAAGGACAAGTAAATTGGACTTTGGAGTAAAATCTGTGTTTAGTGATCACATTCACATTCATGCAGGCTGCCCATGTGAAATAGGTTATTTGTTTTTTTCTACTTCAACCCCCTGGTGTCTCTCTGCAGAGATAAAACATCACAGCAACAGGATATTATTATTACATAGACTGGCTGAGAATACAGAGAGGACTTAAACAAAGGCTCCTTGTATGTGAGGTTTCCTCTGACACAACTCTGAACCCAAAGCCTTCCGGATTATGGCCTGTGGGAGGACTGGGTTTTCCTAACTATTTCACACACACCATGTTTAAAGTCAGAACTAACCTTCAATCCCCTACAACACTTTGGGATGGGTCAGGGTGGTCAACTAGTCATCAAATAACTGCCTATTCGGTACAGTAAGACTGACTAGTGAGTTTATCTCATGTTTGTCTGAATTTTTTAGCTTTAATATTTTAGTGACAGTGCTTTAAAGGGGATGAATTGAGCCGCAACCTCTCAGAGAGGGTTTTAGCATCCTTTTAGCAGTGTACCAGCATTCGCTGTGAAAACTTCTCTGGGCTGTCTCTTTATTTATACCCTTAAAGGAATAGTTCACCCAAAAAATTATAATTCTCTCATCATTTACTCACCTTTATGCCATCTCAAACCCATATGACTTTCTTTCTAGTGCAGAACACAATCAAAATATATTTTGTCATCATATTTGGAGACATGATGTGTTTATATCCATACAATGCAAGTCATTGGGTTCCAACATTTTTAAGCTCCAAAAAGGACATAAAGGCAGCATAAAGGGAATCCATGCAACGCAAGTGGTTTAATCCATGTCTTCTGATGATACATAAGGGGAGTAAATATTTATTAAAAAATAATAATTTTTAGGTGAACTATTCCTTTAAAAGACTGAATCAAGTATACAACTGTTGAAGCAGAGGTGGGGAGCGTCAGGCCTCAGGGCTGTATAAAGCGTGCGAGACCATTTTACCTGGCCCGCAAGGCCATTCGAGAAATAATTTAAAAAGCAAAAAAATGGCCTTGATTCCAGAAGCAGTCAAAAATACATAAAAATAAAATGATACAAAATAATTTGACATAATAAAGCAAAATATTGTAGTTTTTTTCTTGGTGCATGACCACGTAACAGTATGCGTATGTTAATTCCGCAAATAATTTCGTAAATACTCAAATGGCCCTTAATGGGAAAAAGGATCCCCACCCCTGCATTAAAGGGTATAGCCATCAAAATACCACTTTTGCAACAAATTTACACAATATAGAGTGTATATATACTGTATAGTACAATATACAGTATATATAATATAGCTACTCTTGGAACTAGGCGGTGTGACACTGCAGATATTGTTGACTTCTGTATGACAAATTGCTTGTTATGTTCCTCATTTGGATGTCACTTTTGATAAAAGATTTGCTAAATTACTAATTGTAAATTTAAAGGGATAGATCACCCAAAAATGAAAATTCTCTCATTATTTACTCACCCTCATGAAATACCAGGTGTATATGACTTTCATTCTTCACCAGAACACATTTGAAGAAAATTAGAAAAATATCTTAGCACAGTAGGTCCTTAAAATGCAAGTGAATGGAGATTTCTCTTTTGAAGCTCCAAAAGTCACAGACAGTCAGCATAAACGTCATTGATACACCTCCAGTGGTTAAATGAATGTCTTTTAAAGTGAAACGATCATTTTTTGAGAAACATATATATATATATTATTACTTTTTTTTAGAGCCCGACCGATATGGGATTTTTGAGACCGAGATGATACCGATTTTAGAGGGGGGAAATTCACAGATTACCGATATGGTGGCTGATATAGTTAATTTTTGAGCTGGAATGATAACAGACCTTTTCTATGTGGATTGTTCACCAATTTTGCACCGATATGACTATGCAAAGGTACTCAGAAGGCTGCTTTCTTAAATATTTTTATCAAAGAATATTTGACATTATTATTATACATTGTCAACAAATTCTAGAAATGAACACTGAGAAAATAAAGAATAAATAAAAATACAATAAATAGCTTAATAAAAATCAGTACTGTATATTCAGTATCAGTCAAATGCTGACCATTAAAATAAAGAATAAATAAAAATAAAATAAATAGCTAAATAAACATCAGTAGTACTGTTTAGTATAAGTCAAAGGCTGACTATATTAATACTGGCAGTCAATTATTGGCAGGTTGTAAAACAGGAAGCATTTACACTTGCCATGTCAAGAGATAAACAGCGGCAGCGGTGTTACACCGTATTCTGCTATACAAGTTCAGGGGAAACTTTCAACAGTGGAAAACCAGACTTTTAAATATTACATTTTATAAATGCAAGGACTGGAATTGTTCGGTTCAAGGGGGTACCAAACTGTGAATCCTGAACAAAACAGTTTGGTGAATACATGTTTACACATTAGCTTCCACTCAGCTGACAACAATGAAAGTAGCTACGTGGTTAGCTAGTTAGCTATAAGCTCGTTATCACGGAGAGTAAAAGATGGACTTTATTTAATTTCCAGCATTGGGTCTCACCAACTAGGTAACAGCGTAGTGTGAAATCACCACTCAACAGACACAATCCACCACCGCTACGTTGTCTACTGAGCTGCAAAAAGATGCTCTGATGTTTACCTATCAATCTGCTACATTACTGACTGCACTGACAAACTATAGCTGGCTAACAGCAAACAGACATGAGTGACATGGTTGTCAGGGACAGGGTTAACGCTATATTAGTAATATTGAAAAGGGAAAATGATGGGGTCATTGTTTATTAACTTTCCAGCATGTATTTCACAAACTAGTTAGCAACTTACCGCGAAGACACCACTTAACACCGTACCGCTTAACTCCGCCCTGTCTGCAGAGCCACTATCAGTTCAGCTCTGTAAACAATGGAATCGGAGTGCCCTCTAATGGACAAACTACATAATGACACCAATTCTAAAGCATTGTTTTCTGCATAATATGTTCTGAAAAAAAGTTTTCATATCTGCGCATATTGGTAAACATATACGCTGACACCGATATATCAGTGAAAGTATCGGCCGACCGATATATACTTAACTACTTTTTTTAACACTAAATCATGCTTCCGGTCAGCAGCAGTTATTAGTTTAACATCTGTCAGTTAACCCACTGAAGGACTGCACTTAGAATTAATATATCCCAAAGAAACACATCTCATCTGTCTCTACTGGGCATGATCCTAAACCAGCCAAAATATACAGGGCTTCCTCAAGACCAACTAGCTTTCCAGACAACCTACTGATGAGTCGATTTTTGAAAATATGCAGTTTTGCACATCCCAACATCATGCACAAAAACCCAATAGTTTATATGATTATATAAACTCATAGTTCATATGGTCATATGATTCAGAAAACTGATAAAACTGACGAAAAAAACAAACAACTTTGTCTGCTCTTTTAAGACAATGTCTTCCCATCCTCATCCCCAAGTGACGAGGAGACTACAGGATACTGGTGGCATTACTCATCTGTTTTACTGGCAGTGACTTGCCCCACTGTTTTCTCATGAACTCAGGGAAGCAGACTACCACCCTCAGTAATCACAGCAAGCAGGGTCAGGCAAAGCCACATTATGGAGATAATATGGCAGAGATATTCCAGACAGATTAAAGCCAGACCACACAGTGGGTTGGAGAGTCCCCATCCCATGATGTACTTAAAGAAATCAGACCGACTCCTATCAAAACAAAGACCTCAGTTTTGAGGGAAATTATTGTTTTCAATGTATAAACCAAATTACAGCCACATGTGAAAGGGGAAAGAGAATTAGACCTGTCACTCATTTGATTTGTTCCAAAACAGGGGCTAAAATAGTTAAAATGTTGCATTTTATTCTTGGTTCGGTTCGCTTTCACAAGGAAACATTTCAAAACGGACAAATATTGTATTAATAAAAGTCACATGTGAGCAATCTGTCCCATTGTTGGTCAAAATGTTTGTGCGCTGTTCCGGGATTTAGCTTGTACGTCAGTAAACCAGTTAAAATGATATACCTATAAAAATGTGTCAACCGGTACAAATTTTATAGTTGTGTTTATGTCACTGCCGCATGGTACAGAATGTGCGTTCCAATCAAAGATTGGTTGTGCTACACATAAACATTATCTATGAAACGGTTGTAAAATTTACATCATGTTTATTGTTATCCGTTATATTTCTGCATCATTTCTGCATTGAAAAGTGCCTGTTCTTACGGTCACATAGCTCTCTCATGCACACACAAACACATCAAACAGTAAAGAGAGTGAAGCCACGTTAAGACTGATAAAATTAAAACTGAGAAGCTAGCTCTATTTCATGCCTCCTAAATGGTTTTCTTTCTTGTTTTTTTTTCTGTCAGAAAGTTACTAATGCCGTCCTGCCTGTGTCTGTTATACCACTATACAACACAGAGAAGAGATCATATTAAAAACTACCACTAACCACTGAGCACTTTATTAGGAACACCTGTAAACCTACTTATTCATGTGATTATCTAATCAGCCAATCATGTGGCAGCAGTGCAATGCATATAATCATACAGTTACGGGTCAGGAGCTTCAGTTAATGTTCACATCAACCATCAGAATGGGGAAAAAATGTCATCTCAATGATTTCAACCATGGCATGATTGTTGGTGCCAGATGGGTTGGTTTGAGTGTTTCTGTAGCTGCTGATCTCCTGGGATTTTCACGCACAACAGTCTTTTGTGTTTATTCAGAAGGGTGCCAAAAAACAAAAAACATCCAGTGAGTGGCAGTTCTGTGTTGACGGAAATGCCTTGTTGATGAGAGAGGTCAACGGAGAATGACCAGATTGTTTCGAGCTGACAAAAAGGCTACGGTAACTCAGATAACCGCTCTGTACAATTGTGGTGAAAACAATAGCATCTCAGAATGCACAACACGTCAAACCTTGAGGTGGATGGGCTACAACAGCAAAAGACCACGTTGGGCACTTTATTAGGTCCATAGTGTTCCTAATAAAGTTCTCGGTGAGTGTATATCTAATATAGTTACTAAAAAGGCTATAACCACATTCTGTTTATGAATTACAGTGGCATGCTGACCTACAGATTTGGAAAACTCATGGAGATCAGAGGGATATTGGCTGGTTCCTTGATCCATGGGGTCAGATTGCATTCTCACCACAAACAAACAGCTTCAGAGTACGCTTGAAATTGTTTTGGTGCAGATACAAGTGTTATTGCCATGTTCATATACACCTAAACGAACCGAACTAAGGGAGAAAACACACCAGGTTCCAAAACAATGCTCCAAACGAGCCAGGTGTGAAAACAACCTAAGTAATACAGTATCTGGTTCTGAAATATAGTACATACTTGGGTGGGAAAAAAAAGATGCATGTATTTTCTTACCTAGGTTGCTGTTTGCAGGAGAGACAGGGTTGGGTGAAAGGTTTGGTGAACCTGAGAAACCAAAGCAGATTAATAACAGAACCTGGCCTGTTTTCTGGTATCAATCTCTTGTATGTGAGCTCAGAGCTCTAACCTATGTCCATGTTGTGGTTCATTTGGTGGTCACTGGTTTCCCCATCCTCACTCAGGTAGCCTGGAGGAGGGGTCTCTGAAACACAAATCGGACATTTACTGTTATTAAATATCACATAAAGCACACAATCAGAACACAAGAAGAGCATTGGTGATTTTATACACATTATGAATTGACTATGATCAGAAGTTTTCAGTCACAGACTTAAACATAAAAGCGTGACAAGCCTTGTAGTGTGTGTGCGCTAGGCTTTAAATGGCACTTAACTTAAATGCCACACAGCAATTTGTTAAAATGTGTCCTATAGTGAGAAAGTGGAATTCTTTCTACTGTTTGAATCATGCGAAACACTTTTAACACCAACAGTCTTCATTAATCGAGTATAAACCTCATTATGATGTTATCGGTCATGAGTTGAGCGCTTTGATCTGTGCTTGCCTTTATTTGGTTTGGCCAACTTGATAACTGACCAGACTGAACACTGATTTTGACAAAACAGTGTATATGACCTGAGACATTGCAAAATCAAAGAGCAATGAGTCTGTGAGCCAATGTTTGTGTTAGAGTGAGTAATGTCTATTGTGTAGTCCTGAGGGCATGTCTGGGTGAAAGTTAATGCGTGATTTTCAGAGAGAAAACATGTTTTCACCCGGTATGTAGTTGCTCAGAGGCTCAATGTCGGCAGGGAAAATGGTGTTCTCAGGGATGGAGTAATCATCCAGTGGAGGGAAGTCTGTGGGGATGTCAGTGTGCCGGGGAACCAGGACAGGAGGCAAAACTGAACACACACAAGAAAAATGTCCAAATAAATCACTAACATTTATTTCAGATTTAGATCTGATTATAGAAGTGAACAGCCTTTAAATAATAGAGTTAGAGTTAAGAACTCCTTCTGAGCTCACCTGGTGTCTCCACACGCTGGTAGTGATATGGGTTCACACACACCTCGTCCTTCTTCATGTGGAAAGCAAACTCGCACAAGTCTACTGCGCGCAACTCATGGTGGGACTGCAGGTCAGGCCAGCGCCATAGTCGGCAGTAGATTACATGAGGGAGGCCTTTTCTGTGAGATACCTGCAGACGGCCATCCAGAGACCTGTAGATAGAGTTTAAGAGGTAATGAAATGAGCAGTGTTGGGGAGTAACTAAAAGTAGTGACGTTGCTATATTACATTTTTCAGTAACGTGGTAGTAGCTCAGCTGTTTTAAAAACAGAGTACCTTTTCCAGTAACAAGCTTCTTTTTAACAGTGTAGCATCAAAAACTCTAAATCGCTATTTTTTTGTTTCTTCAGGAGGTTAATTAAAATGAAACGGTTGAAGAAAGGATTGACCAATTAATGCAGTTGCCTGCATGCAATTTTATGTTTTTTTCCCTTAATTTTTGTAGCAATATACAACTTTTTTTATATATAATTTATTTTACAAAATTATATAAAATGTAGTTAAATGCAACTGTTCATCCCTATGTTTTTGAAAATGTTTAATTATGATTTTTTTTCTAGTATTATTGGTGATATTTAGTGTAAATGTATCTGTTCAAATGCTGTTTAATGCTGTCACCATAATCCTGAGATCCTAATTGTTTTTGTGTCAGAAAAATACTGCTCTGATTACAATTTTATCAGCTGATAGTAGGGATGCACCGATATATTGGCTAGCGATATTTATCGGCCAATTACTGACCAAATTAAAACCATCAGTTATTAGCATGAAAATGCTGATATGAAAAACTGATCGTTTTTTTTAAATATAATTAATTAGTAACACACTCTCTAAAAATTCAATCTAGAAATAATAGCCACAAAAACCATCTGAAAATGCTTTGAAACCAGCAGACTTTGACTTCTCATCAACGGTATGATATCTGTTAATGCTGAATGATTGATTGAGTTAAGATTGAAATTGCAACATCACCTTGCACAATTTTTAAACCTTAAAACGCTGCATTTTAAAGTACTGTCTGCATTCAGTGCTTAGATCAGCGGTTCAGTCAGAGCAGTGTGAGCAAGCGGTGACCTCTAGCAGTCTGGACAGAATTATCCATTTTACCCCTATAATACAGAATTTAAAAGGGGGTTTTGTTCCTTTGGTTATTTTCATTTTTTTTTTTTTTTTTTTTGCAAAAATGGAAATTCAAAAAAATTTCATATCAACCATAATGTTATCATATTCAATTATTTTTTGTATCTTTTTTTTAATCTGTTTATCTTCTATTTATCTTTAATGTGGGTCTCTTTAAAAAATTGTTTAACAGATCTAATCCAAGTTCAATGGAAATTATTTATTGTTAGAACAGTAAAAAACTTTTGTACCTCTTTGTTAAATTTTAAAACATAATTCCAAATTAAAAGAGTGATCTGATGACAAAAGGTAATTGGCAAAATATCGGTATCATTATCATTATTGGCCTATAATTGTTTCGTTAAAAATTTGTATCGTATCGGCCAAAAACGTTTCATATCGGTGCATCGCTAGCTGATAGTTATATATTTTTAAAAATATATTACCCCCTTTAATAGCTCCATCCCTCCTTTAATGTAGTTAAATTACTAGCTACTTTTTATTAGTAGTTTGACATGATTTTACAGTTTCAAAATAGTTTCCCCTTTAAAACCACTCATCCAATACATGCTAACAACAAATGTTCTGCCTTCTTAATAAAGCTTTTAATTAAAATGCTTTGTAATTGATAATAGCCAATTAGAAAACAATGGGTAAATGCCATAATGGCCTATTCAACTGCAGAAAACAGTTGCAGTATAACATGCCATATTAAACTGTTAGAGCTGGACTTTGCACTATTTCTAACATTGGATTGCATAAATTCAAAATCTAATTAAAATGAAAGCCCAATGAATGTTGCGCTTGCAAGTCCATGAAAAGGTCTGCACTGGGTCCATCATTCATTTTTTCACCGAAGTCATGATATTCAAATGGTGCAAAGGCTGCATTTAGTTAGAAGTCAGGCCTTTTTTTTATATTGGGTGGGTTGGGGGTGTGAGACAGCCTGCTGGTGACAGAGGTCACTGGCTGTAAAAAAAACAAAAAACACAAAATATGAATCACCCTGATGCTATTGCAGCCTATATGCACCATGACAACCATTGCTAATGAATCACATTAATGCATTTCCATTGTAATTATTTAAAAAGCTCAGAGTCTGGGAGAAGAAAAAGTATGTGAGTTTAGAGGAAGTAGCCTGGCATGAGAACAGAATGAGGGGAAATATGGCATGGTAGTGCAGACAGCAGACTGCGAGCAGCGCCTGTACTCTTTTCCAGCAGTCACTGGAACAGTGTAATGTTTACCCATTCATTCAGCTATGCACCAGCACTATGAATGCCAGTATTCTGCACTATTAACCTCCAACTAGAACAATGACATATACACAGTATTTGCCAGACAAAACAAAAATATTATCCCAAAAATTAGCATTTTAAGTAATATGTTTGTATATTTAGCTTTCACCCAATGGTCCTTAAAAACGAGTGTTACACTCATATAGATTTTGCAATTGCTGATGTCGATAATTAAAGAACACGGTGACTGATGACCAATAAATATAAATATCTATTATGTATATATATATATATATATATATATATATATATATATATATATATATATATATATATATATATTAATCGTTTGTAAATTTTCACATAATGTACAATACATTATTTACATATTTTTATATGTATTTATTTAAATTTAAATATTTAATACATATTTAAATATAAAAAAATATTCACTTAGATTTTTCTTACTAAATTGGCTCTATATTTGAAAACAAAATATGCACTCTGAACAATTGGCGAAGCAGGCATGGTTATACGGTAATGCTGAAAATCTCCAAATGGCCAAAAATCACTCAAAGTCACTTCAAGCTAAAAAAAAGCTGCTCCATTTTCACTTTTTAAAATCTACACCAAAATCACATTTACAGATATAAACCAGCCTATTGCATATGCAATGAATGCACCATTAGACAGGTCACAAAGAGCTGTTGACTGGCCCCTCTTTGTCAGGTTCAACTCGCAGAGGGGACAGACCGTCCCATTGTCTGACTCACACCAATGAGACAAAGCAAAGTCCAGGAGTCTCCCAAGTCTCTGCCGTAGCTCTGCTCAAGACAGACATGCAATTTCCATTCCTTCTGTTCAAGTTAAACTGACCTCCAGACTGACTTGAAAGTCACACACAGTTAAACCCGTACACTCTTCAGTCAAAGCCAAGAGCACCAGCACCCTCCGCTCCCCATCCCACACACACGTACTCACTACATCACTAATTTAAAAGTTAGTAAAGAGTAAAGTATGGCAGCAAGATTTAAAGAGCACCTATTATGGTTTTTCAAATATTACCTTTCATATAGTGTGTTATATACACTACCGGTCAAAAGTTTTGAAACACTACTCATTCTTTATTATAATTTTTTTTTTTTTCACATTTTAGAATAATAGTAAAGCCATCAAAACTATGGAATAACATAAATGGAATTGGGAATTATGTTGTGACTAAACAAAATCCAAAATAAATCAAAACTATGTTATATTTTAGCATCTTCAAAGTAGTCCCCTTTGCCTAGAATTTGCAGACATGTACTCTTGACATTTTCTCAACCAACTTCTTGAGGTATCATCCTGGGATGCTTTTTAAACAGTATTGAAGGAGTTCCAATCTATGTTGGACACTTATTGGCTGCTTTTCTTTATTATTCGGTCCAAGTCATCAATTTCAAAAACTTTTTTTTTTAAATAAAATTATAGTTTTATAATGAAATAAATTAATATGGTGGCACAATTATATTTTTGTCTACAAAACTAATTTCAAACATTTAAGCATACGCCTTCAGATCAAAAGATTTTTAAGATCATGAGAAACATTTCAGTCAAGTGTTTCAAAACTTTTGACCGGTAGTGTAGCTGTTTGTGAATGTAATAAAGTCTGCAAAGTTTCAAAAATCAAAGTGCACGACAAAGGGATTTATCGACTCCCAAAAGAAAGAATCGATTCTGAACACCTGAAACAAGTCGTTAGTAATTCCAGACTTAATTCCTGTACTAACCTACATAATTTCGTAACAAAAAACCCACCTCTGGTCTTCATTGGCTGCTCTCGAACAGCTTTGACCCGCCCTCCAACACTACACTAACTGGTAGACCAATCACAACAGACTGGGACATCTGACCAATCAGAGCAGAGTAGGCTCTCTGAAAGGAGTGTAGAATGGATCATTGAACGAGTCATTTTTGACACGGGAAAAAAAGGTAATGCTGCAATTTAAATTATGAGCAAATTAAAGTGTTTTTTGACTTTGGATGCATGTAAATCTATTGTATGAGACCTTTAAAACAAAATCAGGCACGTTTAAAAACCATAATAGGTGCTCTTTAAACCAGGTCAACATGTTCAATAAAATCGGTGTATTAAACAGAAAGAGGGAACTGGAGAGAGTTGAGGAGCAGCAGTATTTGTTGTCTACTCTCCCACATCCTCACACAATGTCACACTAAATCTTTTCTCATTGTCATTTAATTTTATTATGCTGTTAATCAAAAGCTCCATTTAGGGAAATTGTTTCATAATTGTAATTGTCCCATGGCATTTCAAGCATCCCTTTTACAATTGCTAGTGTTAAGATCAGCTGTGAGGATTTACCATTGTGCAGACATGAATGATACCTCAAATTGTGCAGCTTACTGAGGTCTGTCCTACTTACTATTACTTTTTCAAAGTGATCAGACTTATCAGACATGATTTACAGCAGACAATGAAACAGGTGAATAAATCCCAAATTGAATAAGGGATCCAAGCCATATATAGGGACCAGAATACCACATGGCACTTTTCCACCATCTGGCCAAAAGGTTCTCATTGTGGTACTGTGCCTTTCTGTACTGCTCTGGCTCGCTGGCACGGTCACAATTTATTTTTCCATCATGGTGCTACATAAACAAGATTAAAATGGATGAACTGAGCAAGTGACCAATCATGAGTAACCACATCACTAAAGGCATTCCACCAGATCTTCTTATAGTGATGTCAAATGTACCACTACTAATCAAGATGATACTAAATTATAAATATATTTTAATATAAAATAGTATACATATAAAGTAATAATACTGGTCTTTCTACAGTATGGATAATACCAAATACCACCTCAATTCAGTACACACATGCTGTCTTGTTGGCGGCTCTTTTCCAGCACTCATGCGTATGTGAACGCGTGCAAGAAGAGTAATCGCGACTGGCAATCTTGGCTTTGCGTGAACTGTCAAACTGCCTGTCTTAATGAGATTTTGGTAACTGTGTTGAATTGGTATATCCAGATGCAATAAATACCAAAAATGTTGATGTATAACTCTGGAAACAAAGAAAGTAAAATATACAGATGTGCTCAAAACATTTGCAAACTTTAAGTTACATTCCAGGATTTGCTTTATATACAGTTGAAGTTAGAAGTTTACATACACTTAGGTTGAAGTCATTAAAACTCATTTTTTAACCACTCCACAGATTGAAAATTAGCAAACTATAGTTTTGGCAAGTCGTTTGGGATATCTACTTTGTGCATGATACGAGTAATTTTTCCAACAATTGTTTACAGACAGATTGTTTCACTTTTAATTGACATTATCACAGTTCCAGTGGGTCAGATGTTTACATACACTAAGTTAACTGTGCCTTTAAGCAGCTTGTAAAATTCCAGAAAATTATGGCAAGCCTTTAGACAATTAGCTAATTAGCTTCTGATAGGAGGTGTACTGAACTGGAGGTGTACCAGTGGTATATTTTAAGGCCTACCTTCAAACTCTGTACCTCTTTGCTTGACATCATGGGAAAATCAAAAGAAATCGGCCAAGACTTCAGAAAAACAATTGTGGACCTCCATAAGTCTTGTTCATCCTTTGGAGTAATTTCCAAAAGCATGAAGGTAGCACATTCATCTGTACAAACAACAGTATGCAAGTATAAACACCATGGGACCATGCAGCCATCATACCTCTCAGGAAGGAGACGCATTCTATCGCCTAGAGATTAACATAATTTGGTGCGAAAAGTGCAAATCAATCCCAGAACAACAGCAAAGGACCTTGTGAAGATGCTGGAGGAAACAGGTAGACAAGTATCTATATTCACAGTAAAATGAGTCCTATATTGACATAACCTGAAAGGCTGCTCAGCAATGAAAAAGCCACTGCTCCAAAACCGTCATAAAAAAACCAGACTACAGTTTGCAAGTGCACATGGGGACAAAGATCTTATTTTTTGGAGAAATGTCCTTGGTCTAATGAAACCATAAGTGAACTGTTTGGCCATAATGACTATTGTCATGTTTGGAGGAAAAAGGGTGAGGCTTGCATGCCGAAGAACACCATCCCAACCTTGAAGCCTGGGGGTGGCAGTATCATGTTGTGAGGGTGCTTTGCTGCAGGAGGGACTGGTGCACTTCACAATATAGATGGCATCATGAGGAAGGAAAATTATGTTGATATATTGAAGCAACATCTCAAGACATCAGCCATTAAGTAAAAGCTCGGTCGCAAATGGGTCTTCCAAATGGACAATGACCCCAAGCATACCTCCAAAGTTGTGGCAAAATGGCTTAAGGACAACAAAGTCGGGAGTCGCGTGGCGGCATGCGAGGGCTGGACGTGCAAACGGCGAGCTCTGCGCACTTTGCTAGTTTTTAATACTTTTTAGGTCATAAACCGGTGAGACTCTATACATCCTGATCCATAACTGTTCTATGAAGACAATATGTAAAATAATTCAAAATCCTCGGGCTCTGGAGACAATAAAAGACACTTATGTGCTCAAGATGATACCCCAGACAGGGCCGCAGACCAGGGACTCGGTTTGGACGGTGCGGTGGGAGAAATTCAGCGTCAACTGGCGAGTATGTCGACAATGCTGGCGAAGGTCGTAGCGGACTTAAAGGATCTTGCTGTAATACGTCGATCGATCACTTCCATGGAGACGAAATTCTCGGAGTTGGTTACAATAACAGGGGACGTCGACAAAAGGATCGATTATATGGAGTCATCAGAGAGGGAATTAAATGCTAACCCGCTAGCGATCAAGGCGGACTTGGAATGCATTTTGGAAAAATCGGAAGACATTGAGAATCGTAGCCAGCGAAATAATATCCGAATTATTGGAATTCCTGAAAACGAAGAAGGCTGAGATATGGTGACATTTTTGTTCAGAGCTGTTCAGGGCAAGACAGTCATACTTGACTTGGTGATAAAGCAGAGAAGCTTTTGGCTAGATATATAAAGCAAAGAGAGTTTCTTCTACCATTCCCTCAGTGAAAACGGCTAGTGGTGAAATATTTACCTCGGCCATTGATATTAATAAAGCTTTTAAAGAATTCTATCTTGATCTTTATAGTTCCATGTCTTCGTCTACTGATGAAGATATTAGGAACTTTGTGGAACCATTAGATCTCCCTAAACTGACGACTGAGCAAAAAAATTATCTTGATTCTGGGATACATTTTGAGGAGATTGATGAGGTAATTAAGGCCTTACTACAGGCAAGGCTCCGGGGCAAGATGGCTTTGCCGCAGAATTTTTTAGATCTTATGCTACAGAACTGGCTCCACTTTTGTTAGAAGTTTATACGGAATCATTGAAGAATGGAAGCCAACCATGACACAAGCCCGGATCAGTCTGATTCTTAAAAAGGACAAAGATCCAAACGAGTGCTAGAGATACCGTCCAATTTCCCTTATTTTTTTGAAAAATGTTGGCTAACCGATTAATTAAAGTTATGACATCTCTTATACATATAGATCAGGTGGCATTTATTCGGGGTCATAGCTCTTCTGATAACATTAGGCGTTTCATCAATATCATGTGGTCAGTGGCGAATGATCAGTCTCCGGTATCTGCCATCTCACATGACACCGAAAAGGCGTTTGATATGGTAGAATGGGATTATCTTTTTAAGGTTTTGGAAATATACGGGTTCGGAAATACTTTTATTGAATGGATAAAGTTACTTTATAGACACCCGGTAGTGACAGTACAAACAAATAGATTCATTTCAGACTATTTTACTCTGGATAGGGGCACCCGGCAGGGTTGCCCTCTTTCCCCATTATTGTTCTGTCTTGCCCTGGACCCATTTTCCAGGGGTGATGGCGGGAGGTGTGGCGCATAAGCTTTTGCTTTACGCAGATGTTATTTTGTTATTCGTCTCTGACCCCACTAGATCTATGCCTTGCCTCCACAGGATTATTAACTCCTTCTCTGAGTTCTCAGGATACAGAGTCAATTGGTCTAAATCCGAAGCTTTGGCTCTGACAGCGTACTGCCCAGTAACGGCTTTTCAACCAGGCACCTTCCAGTGGCCCAAACAGGGCATAAAGTATTTGGGCATTTTATTCCCAGCAAATTTGTGTGATTTAGTTAGAGTTAATTTTGACCTTTAATAAAAAGGTTTTCGAGTGATGTGATTAGGTGAGGTTCATTACATTTATCTATGATCGGGAAGGTTAATGTTAAAATTAATTGTATTCCAAAATTCAACTACCTGCTACAGTCTCTCCCTGTAGATGTCCCCCTCTCTTATTTCAAGCAATTTGATAGCATAGCGAAGACCTTTATTTGGAATGGTAAACGTCCCAGATTGCATTTCAACAAATTACATAGGCCGATTGACAAAGGTGGGCTAGGCCTACCCAAGATTTTGTTTTATTATTATGCATTCGGTCTCAGACTTTTGGCTCATTGGTCACTTCTACCTGAAGAGAGCCCCTCCCTGGTTTTGTATTGAAGTTGAGAACATGAAGTTCTTGCCCCTATTTCGCCACTGCAGAGCCTCTCTATCAAACTTTAAGTTACACCCCGTTATCTCACATTTGCACTCGGTATGGACAAAAGTGTTCAGAGTGTTTAAATCTGACATTTATTTAAATGCTGCCTAAAATTATGTATTAATAAGTCCCCCTTCTGCTGGTCAGAGTGGATTGTGAAGGGGGTTTCTACGCTCTGTGACCTATATGAGAGTGGAGTGTTGAGATCCTTTGATAATATGGTTCAACATTTTGGGATTCCCAGATCTCAGTTTTTTAGGTATTTACAGTTGGACCACCTGCTCTGTACTATTTTTGGGAGTAGCATACACCCCCCTAAAGACACTTTGGGAGTGATGATTACTGCTTTTGGAAAAGGTCATGAGGCATCAGTGTATTACTCCCTGCTAGTTCAGAGTTTGGGGGACAGAGCTTTATCTTCTATCAAGAAATTATGGGAGAAAGATTTTAATTTGGTATTGGAGGAGGGAGTGTGGGCTAGGATTCTAAAGAACGTCAAGACTGTATCTAGAGATGCAAAGATGCGACTTGTGCAATTCAAGATTTTACATAGATTCTATTGGACCCCCTCTAGATTGTATAGGCTTGGTCTTAAAGACACACCCACCTGCTGGCATTGCCAATCGGAGGATGGAGACATGGCCCATGTTTTTTGGTGGTGTGCTGAGATCCAGGAATTTTGGTCGAAGGTTCGGAGTTTTGTGTGTGACGTGTTGGGCACTCGGATTTCGTTTTGCCTCAGACTCTGTGTTTTGTGTGATGGGGCGGTCATCGACGTAAGAGATAAATACATAAAAAATGTAGTCCTGAGCAGTGCTATGATAGGCAGACAGATTGTTTAAGGGGATGGAAGTCGGTTGGAGTGCCCTCAATTCGGGAGTAGTGCGAGGAGATGGGGAGGGTGGCAGTCTTCGAGGAGGTGTCGTGTAGAAGGCTGGGGATCTGGGATTCATTTAATGGGAAATGGGGTACTTATACTCTTTTTTCTTTTGTATTTATTTTTTATTTTTTGTGTGTGTATGTGTACTTATGTGAGACCACGGGGTTGTTCGTTTGGGGTCGGGGTGGGGTTCTTGATTGGGGAGGGGTAGTAGTGGGAGTTAAATGTTGATTCATTGTATATATGTTTTTTTCTTCTTCTTTGAATCAATAAAAATGTTAATCATAAAAAAAGGACAACAAAGTCAAGGTATTGGAGTGGCCATCACAAAGCCCTGACCTCAATCCGATAGAAATTTTGTGGGCAGAACTGAAAACCTGGAGATGAACACTCAAAACGGTGGAGATGATTGTGGACTTTAGAAGGAACACCCCAACACTGACCCCCCTCACCATTCTAAACAGCACTGTGGCAGCAGTGGAGTCATTCAGGTTCCTGGGCACTAACATCACACAGGATCTGAAGTGGGAGACCCACATTGACTCCATTGTGAAAAAGGCCCAGCAGAGGTTGTACTTCCTTCGCCAGTTCCTTCTGCCACAGGCACTGCTGATACAGTTCTACTCAGCAGTCATTGAGTCTGTCCTCTGCACTTCAATAACTGTCTGGTTTGGTTCAGCTATGAAATCGGATATCAGAAGACTACAAAGGACAGTCCGGACTGCTGAGAGGATTATTGGTTGCCCCCTGCCCCCCCTTCAAGAACTGTACACTTCCAGAGTGAGGAAAAAGACTGGAAATCACTCTGGACCCCACTCACCCTGCCCACTACCTTTTTGAACTGTTGCCTTCTGGCCGACGCTTCAGAGCTCTGAGCACCACAACCGTCAGGCACAGGAACAGATTTTTCCCTCAGGCTATCCATCTCATGAACAGTTAAAACTGCCCCATTGAGCAATAATTGTGCAATTCACCGTTTAGTCTATTTATATTTATCCAACACATCCTACCTCTTCTGCCATTACATTCTCTTGCACTGTATATAACAGATTTTTATTTAAATTTGCACTACATATGTGTATGTATATATATGTGTGTGTGTGTGTGTGTGTGTGTGTGTGTGTGTGTCTGTGTATATGTATATATATATATGTCTCTCTCTCTCTCTCTCTCTCTCTCTCTCTCTCTCTCTCTCTATATATATATATATATATATATATATATATATATATATTGTCTTATTGTGTATTCTATAAATACTTTATTTTCTATTCAATTTTTATTTTATTCAATTTTTACTTATTTTTTACAAATTTTTTATTATTATCTCTGTCTTGTTGATGTATTATATTGTTGTGCACTGGAAGCTCCTGTCACCAAGATAAATTCCTTGTATACCGAGTTAAAAAAAAATAAGTTTGGAATAATGTAAAAATTTTGCTGTCTTGGAAGGAAATTGGTACTCGAATTCATCAAATTGGCATTCAACTGATCACAAAGTATAGTTAGGACATTACTGATGTAAAAAAAAAAAAACCACCATCACTATTTGAAAAAAGTAATTTTTTATCAAATCTAGACAGGCCCCATTTCCAGAAGCCATCACTCCAACACCTTATCCTTGAGTAATCATGCTAAATCACTTTCCATAATATCAAACACTGCTGAAAGCTATTTGGTTCGTTAAATGAAGCTTAACATTGTCTTTGTGTTTGTTTTTGAGTTGCCACAGTATGCAATAGACTGGCATGTCTCAAGGTCAATATTAGGTCAAAAACGGCAAAAAAGAAACAGCTTTCTCTAGAAACTCATCAGTCAATCATTGTTTTGAGGAATGAAGGCTATACAATGCTTGAAATTGCCAAAAAACTGAAGATTTCGTACAAAGGTGTACACTACAGTCTTCAAAGCCAAAGGACAACTGGCTCTAACAAGGACAGAAAGATATGTGGAAGGCCAGATGTACAACTAAACAAGAGGATAAGTACATCAGAGTCTCTAGTTTGAGAAATAGACGCCTCACATGTCCTCAGCTGACTGCTTCATTGAATTCTCCATGTACAACAGTAAAGAGAAGACTCAGGGATGCAGGCCTTATGGGAAGAATTGCAAAGAAAAGCCACTTTTGAAACAGAAAGACAAAAAGAAAAGGTTAGAGTGGGTAAAGATACTTTTTTTTTTGTTTTGTTTTTTTGCAAAACTCGATGCAATAAACCTCACAAACTTTGGCAAATCTAGCAAAAAAAATTTCTCATAAGCACATATTTTAGCCCATTTATAGCCTGCTATCTTCTAAACGAACTTAAAATGCCCAACAAATCAATAATAAGCTACTAAACTGTCAATTGTACACAATGTAAGTTAAACTACACAAGCCGAAAGGGACAAGCAAGAACATGATTTTTTAAAATTATGTTTTAAAGTACATGACAAAGGCATGCAACTTTTGATTTGAGACAAAATTTGAGGCTGAGACAAAAGTTAGTGGGACATTTTAGTTTCACTAATATTTAAGAATTTATTATATAAATGACACTTCACAGATACTTAGAATACTTTAGAATAAAACTTTTTCTCTAAAGAGTATTATGTAAGGGACAATGTATAGTCAGTTGGTTATTATCACAAAATAAACCCAGACAGGGTGATCAGGACCCTGATGTGAAGCGGTCTCACTCTTTATTATCCAGCCTATTACAAGACTAAGTGCCAAATAAACAAATACACAGACATGAAATATTGATTTGCATTGAAATTATGTAGTTATGTGAGAAGAAATAAATTGCTGAACAGCTGCAATCCATCTTCAGTTTGAGTTTGAGTTCTGTTGATGTTTATTTTGTAATTAATGACTGATGTCTGGCTACTCATTATGCATCTTATTACAAGACTACTTGCCAAATAAATAAATAAATGCACATGAAACATTGATTGGAGTTGAAATTATTTAATTATATAACTTGTAGATATCGCACAGTGATACGAGAAGCAGGAATGATGGTTCACAATACCCGGATTAGCGGTCTGATACGTGGATGTGCGGTTGTTACTGAGCAATATCAGACCGCTAGATGGCACCATTTACAAATCAGAATAGAGTATTCCAGAGAGTCACATAATAAATTCTGATATTTCATCAAAGGATGGCCTCATACAGTACATATCCACAGAGGTCAAGGCTAAGCCCCTTATATTTATTGAACAGCCTAACAGCTTAGCAACCACACAGCAATGCCCTGGCAAACACCCTAACTTCATGGCAGAGAGTTCTGCATGAGTTTTTCTTATTGCTAATGTATTGTATTACATGAACATTAAACATGGACACTGTAATCCAAAGGTGTTACCAGAATTTAGTAGTATAGTATCAAAAGCAGCTTTTCTGCAATCCTTATGAATGCATTCTTTACACTTTACATGATGCAAACTCAGATAACATCCATATAAAAGACTCTTTTAACAGACAAGCTGTTAACTTGGGTTCCCTATCTGTCACTCACTCGACGTTGTGTCGATGTAGTGACATTAGGAGTCACTCTTGGGAGCCCCAAACACCTCTGCTTTTTTGAAAAAGGCCAATGGGAATTGGCGAGGGGAATTTGCATGCCACTCCCCCGGACATACGGGTATAAAAGGAGCTGGTATGCAACCACTCATTCAGATTTTCTCTTTGGAGCCGAGCGGTTGTATTCAGTGCACTGAATTCAATTCCCTCCAAAGACGCACCTCAAAACTGCTGGATTTATGGCGCATTTCAGCGGCTTCTCCCCCTCTGCACCTGTGGAGTGCAGAGAACGCCCCTGGGCGCTTCGGCAGAGTGAAAAAAGAGAGTATATTCTAAAAGAGTATATTTTCATTCACAAAAAGAGCAGCACACACGGAACGTCTTTTTAAAGATGCCTTTCCATTTGTGTGTTATTCCTGGTTGCGGTCATTATCTCTCCGCTTCCGTCTTACGTGTCTGGGCGCTGCCCACGCGGAGACATCGTTCGTGGATGGGTCATGTCCTCATTGCGAGGACATGACCATGGCAATGTTGTGGTCACGGCTTGCTTTCGTAAGAAAGTCCCCGCACCGGTCCTTCTACCTACGGGTTTGAGGCCAAGTCAGTTAACACTGGGGGTGATTTGGGACCACCTCAACTGGGTATCCCCCCATGGACTTCTCATTCCCCAACACGCTCGCTTGCCCTACTTGGGCACTCGGACGAGACTGCCGGCTCGTCTCAGGGCGAGTTTGACCTCTTGTTCGGAGCCCGGGAAGACGATGAGTTATAGAGCGCAGCATCGGAGAGCGGGCTCGTCCAGTCAGACGCAGAGGCTTTGGCTGGGCTTCCTCCTTCGGGAATGGTCGCCCAGTCTCAGCCCGATGCGGAAATGACAGACATACTTTCCCGGGTGGCCACGAGCGTCGGGCTAGAGTGCAACCCTCCACTCTCTCCTGAATGCTCGCGGCTCGACGATTGGTTCCTGGGCTCGGGGCGCCGCCCACGGCCACGCCCCGCCCCGGTTCCTTTCTTTCCGGAAGTGCATGGAAGCTGACAAGATCATTTGAGGCACCTTTTACTGCCCGGTCCCGGTCTTCCAGCTCCCCCGCTCTCACTACTCTCAATGGTGGAGCGGCCAGGGGGTATTCGGTGATCCCCAAGGTGGATAAGGCACAGTGCGCTTGTGTCCGCAGAGCACCGCCACCTGGCGCGGGCGCCCGAAGCTCCCGTCCAGGGCCTGTAGGTTTACATCGTCCCTGATGACTAGGGCCTATGGTGCCGCTGGACAAGCCTCCTCCGCCCTGCAAGCCATGGCTTTCCTGCAAGTACACCAAGCAAAGGCACTAAAAGAGCTGCACGAGGGTAGTTCTGACCCGGGATTGATGCAGGAACTGCGCTCTGCGTCCGACCTCGCTCTCCAGGCGACGAAGGTCATGGTGCGGTCTCTCGGGCAGGCGATGTCCACCCTGGTGGTCCAGGAGCACCACCTTTGGCTCAACTTGGTTGAGATGCGAGAGGCTGACAAGGCACGGTTCCTTGACGCCCCCATCTCCCAGGTTGGCCTGTTTGGCAACACCGTCGAGGACTTTGCCCAGCAGTTCTTAGCGGTGAAGAATGAGACAGAGGCCATACAACACATCCTGCCCCGGCGCGGCTCAAGACCCTGCACCCTGTCTGCTCGTCGCCAAGGGCGTCCTCCTGCAGCAACAACACCGGCTCCGCTTCAGCCCGGCCCTGGCGTGGAGCCCAACGCAGGAAGCAGATGCCACCCGTCTCATGGCCGGCCGCTAAGAACCCGAGGAAGGCTTCAAAGCGCCCCTGAGACGGGTGACCCAGGGGCGAGGAGACCTGCTTCTCTGAAGCTGGTGAACAGACCACTCCATCCCCCGGTGGAGGGCCGGGAGCAGAATCCTTTGTTTCATTTTTTGCCACATGCCCAAGAGGCTGCGGTACCCAAAAGTTCGACAAAGGAGTGGCGGACCCCCCGCCCCTGTGCGCCCAGATGTGGCACAAACACGCCCACACGGGGTTGGTTCCGGTGGACTACGGGGATGAGATTCCTCCTCCCCTCTCCTCGGCCAATCTTATGGTGGGTGGCAGGAGTCAGGTAAGTGCTTCGATGTCCCTGGACTCAGCACGGCCACAGGGCTCGAATCCCCTCGATGTGGCACCTCGAGCTCCACCCCGCCGTGAGGCCCAACCTGCCGGTACATCCGACGTGATCATTCCCTTGGTCCCCCTCGCCCGGAGTTTGGGCGCATGGCTCGCGCTTTCCAATCTGTCGTGATGGCTGACCCGGACCGTCCAACTCGGCTATGCGATTCAGTTCACCAGGCGCCCGCCCAGGTCCAGCGGCATCCGCTTCACATCAGTGAAGGGCGAGAACGCCGCTACCTTGCATGCAGAGATCGTGACCCTTCTGCGCAAGGGTGCGATAGAGCCTGTCCCTCCAGCCGAGATGCAGAAGGGTTCTACAGTCCTTCATCATACCGAAGAAAGGCGGTGGGTTGTGACCAATCCTGGACCTGCGAGTACTGAACCGGGTTTTGCACAGACTCCCGTTCAAGATACTGACCCAAAAACACATTCTAGCGAGTGTCCAGCATGAAGATTGGTTCGCGGCAGTAGACCTGAAGGACGTGTACTTCTACGTCTCAGTCTTACCTCGACACAGACCCTTCCTGCGGTTTGCCTTCGAAGTCCAGGCGTACCAGTACAAGGTCCTCCCCTTCGGCCTGTCCTTGTTCCCTCGCGTCTTCACGAAGGTCGCAGAGGCAGCCCTTGCCCCGCTAAGGGAAGTGGACGTCCGCATCCTCAATTATCTCGACGACTGGCTAATCCTAGCTCACTCTCAAGAGTTGCTGTGCACACACAGGGACCTCGTGCTCCGGCAAGCTCTCCCCGGTTCAGAGCATCTCTTTTCTCGGTTTGGAGTTAGACTCAGTCTCGATGACAGCACGCCACACGAACGAGCGCGCACAGTCGGTGCTGAACTGTCTGAAGGTGTTCAGATGGAGGACAACGGTTCCACTGAAACTTTTTCAGAGGCTCCTGGGTCATATGGCATCCTCAGCAGCGGCCACACCGCTCAGGTTGATGCATATGAGACCGCTTAAGCACTGGCTTCAGACTCGACTCCCGAGATGGGCATGACGCCGCGGGATACATCGCATGGCCATCACGCCGATCTGTCACCACCTCTTCAGTCCTTGGACCGACCTTGCATTTCTGCGGCAGGGGTCTCCAGGCGCATTGTGGTTATGACGGACGCCTCCAAGTTGGGCTGGGGCGCCGTATGCAACGGGCACACAGCCACCGGCTCCTGGACTGGCCTGCATCTGCATTGGCACATCAACTACCTCAAGTTGCTGGCAGTACTGCTCGCCCTGTGGAGGTTCCGGCCGTTGATCCAGGGCAAGCACGTGTTGGTCCGGACAGACAACATAGCGACAGTAGCGTACATCAACCGTCAAGGAGGTCTACGCTCCCGTTGCATGTCACAACTCGCCCGCTGTCGCTACGAGCCACTCACATCCCGGGCGACCTCAACACCGCAGCGGACGCGCCGTCACGACAGGTTACTCTCAGGGGAGAGTGGAGACTCCACCCCCAGGTGGTCCAGCTGATTTGGAGTCGATTTGGTGGAGCACAGGTAGACCTGTTTGCTTCCCGGGAATCCTCCCACTGCCCGCTTTGGTACACCCTGACTGAGGCACCCCTCGGTATAGATGCGCTGGCACACAGTTGGCCCCCCCTGGACTACACAAATACGCGTTTCCCAATTGACACCATCACGATGGCATATCAGGCTCAGGATGTGCCACCCCCTGCAGGGTTACGAGCCCACTCTACCAGGAGTGTGGCGGCCTCCTGGGCCCTGGCCAGTGGCACCTCTTTGGCAGGCATCTGCAGAGCAGTGGGCTGGGCAGCACCCAACACCTTTGCGAGGTTCTACAATCTCCGGGTTGAGCCGGTCTCGTCCCTTGTATTGGCAGGCACGAGCAGGTAAGTTCTGGGACAGCTGGCCGGGTGTACCGCTTGCGCATAGCGCCTTTCCCTCCCTTGAGGTGAAGACATGTGCTCTTGACTCCCAGTCATGTTCACAGACTGTGATCCCTGGATGACTTTCCTCCTTAGCCCTCTGGCAGTTGAGTTTGCGGAGAAACTCGCTGCCGGCCCTGTACTGAGGTAGGTGCTCCACATGTGCTGGTTCCCCGAAGGCGACCCCATGTGATATCTTCCATAAAATCATTTCCCTGTCGGTAAACTATGTCTTCCTTGGGCAGAGGCCCCTCTGCCCCCAGTCGCCATGCTTTGTAGAAACTCCTCCCACTTCGGGCAGGACCTACCATGGGACCTCTCCACATGACATACATCCGCCAAGACTCGGTAAGACCATGTGACATATTCCACTCAAAATACCCCCCCCCCCCTTTTTGGGCGGGGTGTGGTCTCCGCAGTGTCTTCCCCTTGGGAGGGACACCCCCCGACATAGACACTTATGGCTCCCAGTCGGTTAACAAATTCCACTCTTTTTGGGGAGAAAAAAAGAGGAAAAGAGGCCTTGGCTGGGCTAGACTGTCCCTATTGTTGGGCAGTCGACTTATTCCTGAAGGACCGTTCGACACTCATAAGAGCGTTGGGGGAGGTTACGTGACAGCCTGGTGTGCTGGCTACAAGGCACACAGCGGTCTGCCCGTCACGCAATGCCAGTTCACGTAACACAGTTCAGATAGTTGTGGCGTTTTGTATAGGGACCCCTAGTGTCACTACATCGACACAACGTCGAGTGAGTGACAGATAGGGAATGTCATGGTTACTTTCGTAACCTCTGTTCCCTGATGGAGGGAACGAGACGTTGTGTCCCTCTTGCCACAACGCTGAACTACCCGCTGAAATGGCCGGGACCTGGTCTCGGCTCCTCAGCACAAAACCTGAATGAGTGGTTGCATACCAGCTCCTTTTATACCCATACGTCCGGGGGAGTGGCATGCAAATTCCACTCGCCAATTCCCATTGGCCTTTTTTCAAAAAAGCAGAGGTGTTTGGGGCTCCCAAGAGTGACCCCTAGTGTCACTACATCGACACAACGTCTCGTTCCCTCCATCATGGAACAGAGGTTACGAAAGTAACCATGACATTTGGTCCTCTTTTGGTTAGAAGCTCTCAGAATACCAAAACAATATGAACATTCAGGAAGTAGCATGACCTCAGAAACCCAGAGCAGCCTGTGAGCAGGTGATGATTTCCTGTTCTAGTTCTGTTGTACACATGTGCATTCTTCCCTCTGTCTCCCAGCACAGCCATTGTACATGTTTTAAAACGTGACTAATTCCAACCTCTCATACTCAACCACAAACCAAATGACAACCCACGCCCTCCCCAGGCCCTGCACTGCATTCTTGATCTCTGAATAACCATTACACATAGTTTCTTGAGTAAACACACAATCAGCTGTGTTTAAAGTACAGAAAAATCTGTGAGAAAATGTGTGGAACTCATACGTGAAATCCACACCCATTTCAGTTTTGATGCTCAGGTGAATGGCTTGAACAGTGTTTAGTGGGTATTTGCTTTTCTTAAAGAACAACACAGGGGTTTGGAGGTTTGCTTGACAGAGTAGTGAAGATGACAGATACAGAGAGGAGCAAGCACACAAACATTTCCTCTGCGAAAGCCCTGTTAAAAAGGGGCAGGGTGTATGTGGTCAAACTGTAGAAAGAGGAAATTTAATAATGCAGATACCCAGGTCAGTCACAGTACGGCTCACACTTTCTTCCTAAGTGACTCAAGATGCTCGTATTGTGTAAATGACAATTACCACAGCAGATAGCAATGAATACTAGTCCGAAGGTACGGGGTCAAGAGTTGTAGACTCTTGTAGAACACCGAGAACATTTCACAAGAAATGTACAACAACAGTGAATATGGCAGTGCTAAATAAAAGAAACAAAGTAAGATTACAGATCAAGAAAATATTTTATTTCTTCCCCAAAAAAGAAAAAAGTCATGATTTACTCACCCTCATGTTGTTCCAAACCCATATGACTTCCTTTCTTCTGTGGAACACAAAAGGGAATGTTAGGGACTGACAGCACAGTCACCATTCATTTTCATAGTGTGTAAAAATGATGCAATGAAAGTAAATGGTGACGGAGATTAACATTCTTCTTTTGTGTTCCACACAATAAAGTCACACTAGTTTGGAACAACATGAAGGTGAGTAAATGATGACAGAAGAGTTGCTGCGCAAAGAGTGTAATGCAGGTTAGTGGAGGAAATGTGTATTAGTTATGCTAAAGACACTTTTCTGTGAGCACACAACTAGGCCACAGCCACAAACAAATGGCAATACCTATAAACTTTAAAAGAAAATTTCTCATTCTGTCTCTCTCTACTTTTCAACATTTTTACTTCTGCTCTAGCTTCCTCTTGAAATTTTCCATTGCAATACTGCAAATATTGTTGGCTCCTGTTTGATAAAATATGCATTAAATAACTTGTGATATTCCTCATTTGTAAGCCACTTTGAATAAAAGCTCAATGATTATTTCTAAATGTAGTTATGCAGGTAAAAAATGTAGGTGGTGATAATATTAGGTTGGTGTGAGTCATGTAGGAGGCAAGTCTTAAAGGTCAAGCAGCCGATGAGTCTGCTCTTCTGATGGTAATGGGAAGTTTACTGCACCAGTGAACGTGAGTTGCAGGACTTCTGGAATTCACCAATAGTGCTGCATAATAAATCATATTATAATCACGATCACGATTTCTGTCTCTCACGGTTAATTAAGCATAACCATCTGCAATACTAGTGAGCCAGCAAACAGAAATTATCAGCCAGGTAAAGTTGCAAGTTGTCATTCATTGTAGGCTGTGTCTACGAATGATAGACCAAATCACAAGCTCTTTCATCATCCATTTTCACCTCAACTGACCAGTCACACTCTCTTCAGAAGTTCATCACTGAACAATCACTGTTTCACTTTCGAGAATGCGCTGGATTACCTACTTGCCGCACTGATCTGTAATATTACACATACTCGGAACACACATAAGGATAATGATATGGTATTATAGCATTCTCAAAGTGGTTCTGTGCTCGATGCACATGAAATTAATTCCATCTCAAGCTTTGATATTGTATGTAATATACAGAACAGCTGTGCTCTGAGTTCGGATATGTTTGTGCACGTCGCAAACATGCGCTGACAGCATTATACTGTATATAAAATGCTCCAGATTTACTTCAGTTGCACATTTGCACAAAGCTGGAGCACAAAGCTGTTGTTACTGTCACCTCTGATGGTCACACACAGAAACAAAACTTAAAATAGGCCTATGGAAAACAGCTTAAACAACATAATCACACGGGAAGTGAGAACATTGCTTCCGAATGTTCCAATACCCTGACATCAGCCCCATTATGCAGAGTTACTGACAAGCTGCATCTCCCGTAAGACATTTTTGCATCAGGTCAAGCATTTTACCTTCTCCTTTGGCGTGACTGGAAGCGTGTTCTAATTCCTATTAAATAAATACAGTTTAAAATTTGTTGTGGGCCCCCTGGACCTTTGGGTCCCTAGAATCATTACCACCTTTCACCCCACTAGCTATGGCCCTGCACACTGTATATTATAGTCAGACGTCTTATATTTTGCTGGTTTACAGTATCAGCATTGCTTTTAGAACAAATTCTACAGAAAGCCACAGGGGAAAAACCATATAGAATTTCACATCACCTTCTGAGACAGTCCAACAAAGACACAGATCAGAAGTGTCTTTAAGGCATCACAAGTTCACAGATAAAGTGTGGGCACAGTTACGGCCTTTAAGTTAAATCAGATCAGTTGTTCTTAGAAGTAGCAAAACATCTGAGCCTGGTGGCATTACATAACTCTTTAGTAGCCTTTTGACACAAAATTTCAATGTCAAAACCATAAAAGAATACCAAAGAGAGAATAATTTTTCATTTATTTTTTTATATGATTTTCCCTCATTACCTTGCTGCCAGTGGATAAAATTTTTTAATTTAAACTGGTATGTCCTCTCCATATAATGAAAATATATGGTATTTGAATCAAGGTTTCAATGTGACTTGATATGTTTTCAACTCAACCATTGTGTATTTACTAAATACAAATTCATTTAAAATGATGATGATAATATATTATCAATAAACTTTACATCAATGTGCAATCCAGCTCCCATTTATAGTTATTTGTCAAAACTGCTCCAGTCTGCCCCAGATATTAGAAACAATTATATAACAGCTTAGATTGGCGCACGCGCACACACACACACAGTGGTGTTGAGCATTTATATCACTTGTCTAAGTCACAACATCGCAGCAGTTTAAAATGTCAAGTCTGTCTGTTAGAAATATTAGTGGTTGTTTAGTTTATGACCATTCATACAAACTTCCAAAACAAACTAAGAAGATAATACTAACGACTATTTTTTTTTAATTATTATTATTATTTACCATAGTCAGCTACTCTGGCAAGCTGAAAAGCGCTAACATGAATGCTAGCAAGCTACAGCTGTTAAATCTGAGAACTTAATTTTAGAATACAAACCAAATATATTTTTTCTTTTTCTTTAAAACGAGCCATTAAACGAGCTATGACACTAAAAAGGCAACAGTTCTGAAGAAACTGTAAATATTAATGGCTTTAGGAAGCTAGTCGTGAAGTAAACTAACATCTCGGATATCCTTCAAGTTATTCCTAATAATTTCAGGTGATTGACAGACTAATAAAACGACTTAAACGGCTGGCAATAGCACTCAACTTAATAACAATCTAACCAATGTTAGAAAATCGTGACAAATAGTGAATAGTCGCTTGTTTTTGCCAGTTAGCAGCGTTAGCCGCACAGATCTTTGGCGTATTTATGGATGTGAGTCAAAAACTAGTGAAGTGTCTACCTAGACACCATAATTTAACATCATATTTGTGTTCCGAACCTTCAGAATGTGCCTCTGCTGGTTTACTATATTTCCAGACAGCCCAGAGTATGTACCTCGGTATAGTGATGCATTTGGTGGTGATATTCTGGGTGGTGATGGCCTTCTCCAACTCCTCCAGCTGTCCTGTCTTCTTCAACTTCTTCACCAGACTCTTCACGGCCTTCTCACACCATTTCTCCTCCTGTCCGTTTTGCTCGCCCTTTTTCCAGCCCAAAAGTCTCTTTACAATCGGAGGCGTGAAAGGCAATATAGACATATTTAATAGATGAAACAGCTCCCAATATTTCCCTCGTATGATCAGATCAGATGGTATGGATGTATAAGGATAAGTCCTGTGTTTTTAAAGAAGAAGGGTCGATGGATCTGTTCAATGGCCAGAAAGAACTGACAGTTTGTTTTATGCCCATTAGAATCACATTGCCGGATGATGACAGATAGTTTAACACAGCATGTCTGCTGAAAGTGAACAGCACACAAATGCAGCCCCGGCGAGACCCAACGCTGTCTGGACCCGCCCCTCCTCCTCCACCACCCCGGTGAAGACTAGAGTTTTGGGCAATAAACAAGCTCATATAAAAAAAACCATATATGTAAAAATGAGATATTCTTACGTATAACTTATTAATATATATATATATATATATATACAGTACTATGCAAAAGTTTTAGGCACTTGTGAAAAATGTTGGATTTCTTCAAAAATAATGCCATAAATAGTTTTCATTTATCAGTTAACATCATACAAAGTCCAGTAAACATAAAAAAGCTAAATCAATATCTGGTGTGGCCACATTTGCCTTTAAAACAGCTCCAATTCTCCTAGGTACACCTGGACACAGTTTTTCTTGGTTGTTGGCAGATAGGATGTACCAAGCTTCTTCAAGAATTCACCACAATTCTTCTATCTATTTAGGCAATTGCTTCTGTCTCTTCATGTAATCCCAGACTGACTCCATGTTCGGGGGGGGGGGGGGGGGCTCTGTGGGAGCAATGCCATCTCTTGTATTATTCCTATTGACACACTAAAGCTGAAGATAAATAACCATCTTAAGACAAATGTTTTTGTGAAACATCTTAAGTGCCAAAACTTTTTCACAGTACTGTGTGTGTGTATATATATATATATATATATATATATATATATATATATATATATATATATATATATATATATATTCTGCTGAGACAGCAGAAATCCTGTGTGCTCTTGCATACATATTCAAGCCTGTTGCAGCTTGCCCTCTGTAAGCATATACTGGGAATGTCCCAAATCACGTCATGTCCATTCAGGAGAGCACTGTCAATTCATGCCAGCTGGAGGGAGTAAAGGGGTCCAGGGAAATCAATCTCCATCAGACACTATCCTCTGGGATACATTCATCAAGATATTCTAAAGATCACATATAAATTCTGGTCATATAATGCTGACTCAGCAACTGCCCAAAATTGGTACAAACATATGACATATTTGAGTGTAATCACCAAACATTATTTTCTGTGGTAAGCAGTATTCTTCAAATAACATAATTTCTAACAAATCAAGTAACTGTTTCTGAGTGCTTCATTAATGTTTCAATATTTATTGAGTAAAACCAAATATTTCTAAAAACTTTGGCTCATAAACAGAAGCAAATACTGCTCTGATTTATTTGTAAAGTCATGTTGGCTGCCCCATGTGAAGTGTCGACACATTCTCTTTTTTACAACCCACAATGTAAGGTCCTAAAATAGAGGACCCCTCTTAGGCTAACCCTTTGATCCCCCCAATAAAAGTGATGTAATTTCACCTTGAATGCATCCTGTGGAAATTGTTAAGGTGATTGCGGTGTTGGTATTTTGATCTGTTTGTGGGCTGTTATTTATATACGCAGAATACCATGCCCCTCCCCAAGGAAAGATTTGTGCCTATTATATAAATGACTCTACCCAGAGGCCAGTACTGATAGTCCCCTTTTCCTTTTATCTATTTTTATCTGACCATCAATGGACACCATGTTATAATTTCACACAGGGCTCTGGCACGGTTTAATACCTTTTCAATGAGCTCTGAATTCTGAAGTCAAATTATTATTTTGTAATGTTACTAAAACAAATATAATGCTTTTCAGTACACACAGGCATTTCCCTAAATCATTTAGTCTGTATTTTCGTTTTGTTTCCCAATGAGTTTTATGTTTTTCTACTCCATTGGCAAGTTGTTGTCTCTAGTTTTAAGGATAAACCTAACAAAATTGAAAGGAAAAAATAAATTCGTCAATACAAGAAAAAAAGTAAATTTATCTTGTTTTAAGGATGTTTAGACATTTCAACTTATGTTTAGATTTTTTAACAGTATAAGCAAAAAACTTTTTTATTTTATTTGTATTTCTTTTTTGCTATGTAATAGTTTTTCTAATTGTCTGTCTTTATAAGCTGGCTCATAATCTCAGTTTAAACCATTACAACACAGCCAATTTGTTTATCTGAAATGGACATCTCTTGATAACATCAAGTTCATGTGTTTTGGGGTTTGAGGAGAGGGTGAGGAGGCAGCGTGTGATGCTATGTGCTGTCTGCTTTGGCCTGCACAAGTCCAGCACCTGTTTTCACCTCAGGGACTTCACTGGGACAGCTGGTATAGAGTGTGGACAGAGAGAGTGTGTGTGTGTGTCTCTATGAGAGAGAGCGAGAGCGAGAAGGCAATGGGGGCAGATGGGCTAACGCAGGCAAGGATGCGAGAGAGGTAGGTCTCAGGTCCATGGTGAGAGTGAAATAGCTGTGGACAAAAGGCAAAATGGATGGCTGAATGAGTAATGACCGCAAACAGTTCAGTGGATAACAATGGCATTGTGCCGGATTCCACACTGGGTACGTGGTAAGCAGGCCAGATTTGAGTGGGAGTGGGAGGATCAGCTGGACTTTACACAATGGTGTGAATAGGTGGGGGCAAAGGATTATATGGCTTTTGTGTAACCACAATAAAACTTAATAAGACTGATGGAAAACTAAAAGAGATTGTGTGCTTTACTATGAATGGTTAGATGAAAGGTTTTTGTGTTGTAGATAGATAAATAGACAGACAGACACACACACACACACACATGTTGGTGCAGCTATCATTATGAGGACTCTCCATAGACATAATGATTTTTATACTGTACAAACTATAGATTCTATCCCCTAACCCTCACAAAAAACTTTCTGCATTTTAAGCAATTTGAATTATGGGGACACTAGAAATGTCCTTATAAACCACATTTGTAGCATAATACCATTGTAATTACCAGTTTGTAACCTAAAAAAAAGTCCTTGTAAACCACTTAAACCTGCCCACAAACACACACACACACACACACACACACGCACACACACACATAGATGCCCCTTAATGTAACTACATTATCTCTACTAGTTCTTAACTGCAGATCATATCTATCAGTCGCATCACCAACAATCTTGGGCAGCTTCAGTTTTATCTAAGCTGTCCCCCACATACCCCCTTCCCATATCATTCTCAATGACTCCTTAATAAACCCCTCAGACACACTTCTGCATTACACACAGTCCCCTCCCTCAGGCCCGGTTCCAGATCAGAATCACTAAGGGTGCTTCTGAAAATAGTGGGGGTGCTCTGTTTAAAGTGGAGATGTATCATTATTACACATTTTTTAATAGATTAAATCATGTTTAAATGCTACTTAAACAACGTAAAGAAAAGTTTGTTTTTTTAATGTACAAAACATTTGTACAACACAAAATGCAAGGATTTTTGTGTGTTTGCTGGTATTCAAGAAAATCTGCTTGCCAATTTACAGTATTAGTCTTACATATTCAATTGAGCAGGGGTGTGCAATTATTTCGGTACTGGGGCCACATCAGCCATTAAGTAGAACATGGAAGAGAGAAGATAAAAAGTTCTGCATAGTTTTATCTTTTAAGCCCAGACATGCACTCAATGAATGATGCACAATTTTCTGAAGTGTGTACTGACTGATGGGACCATTCTGTGATTGCTTGAAGTTTTGCTGCTATACTTTCTATCATGTGTTAGTAAAACTGAATAAAGGCTGAATACAATTATTAATTGATTATTTTACCATACTTCACTGCAGTGGTAATTTAGTATTCAATTTAACACTCTATATCAGGAGTCTGGTTTAAAAGTAAAAAAAAAATATATATATTCTGAAATTATAGATTCTAAAAGCTTATTTTAATGTTGGCCGAAAAGTGGACCCGTTTACAACCTGTTTAAACGCTCATGGGTCATGATGTGGGTCTTGTCAATGTTTGGCACTCCATTCAGCACACAACTGAATAAAACAGGCTGCATGACACTGATAAATGATTACTGCCAGAGTAACATTCACATACAGGTGTGAGGGGCTTCAGCATTTTACAAATAACACAAAGAATAAATATATTCCTCTCTCACTTGGTTTAACTCGCGTGTCCCCTCCGTGCACTATTGAGCGCTAAGTTGTTGTTTGTTTGTTTTTTTGCGGAGAGAAAGCACGTGCACTCGCATGTATGGTTGCAGACTGCATAAATTAAGTATGACATAAGGCAAAATATTTCCAATTTGTGCAAGTAAAAATCTCTGATTGGAATGTTGCATATATTATCTGGCAACCCTGAGCATATTAAAAGCTTGTGGATACACGATAGGTCCCAAAGCCAGATAAATGAAAGATCTAATAAAAAACGTTCATGATAAATCGACCAGCGGGCAGCAGTTTGCCCTGGTCTGCAATTGAGGGTGCTCTAAAGTTCGTTTGAGGGTGCTTAGCGGGACTGCCCTCCCCACAGTCTGACATATTTGCATCCGTCCATACAGATAAGCCCTTGTCTCTGCTGTCTTGACTGCATTCACTGGAGATGAAACTAATGTCAACCAGATATTAATCAATGCAGTATTATCAGTTTTATCTATCTGTCTGTCCGTCCATCCGTTCCATCTACTTATGTATATATTGTTTGTTTGTTGCTCTGCATCCCTTCGATTTCACTGAAGTATCATTAATGATTGTAAGCACATAGGACTTACCAAGAGAAATTACAGTCTTATTTTTTTTTTTTACTTAAATTATCATTTTTCATTACAGTAATATTAACCACACCTCTTTTCCCCTTTTTGCAATTTATTAAAAACACTGAATCATTTGCAGTGACATTTTCTAGCAGATGAAATGGTACACTTGTAATCTGTTAAAACAAAAATGTTTCACAAAATGGTGGTAATTCAGAGAGCTATAATACAGCTTTTTTTAATCGCTTTGGTACTATTTTCGCATGCAAGGGTTACATTTTCAAAACTCTTAGTGCAAAACACCAAACTGATCACACTTGTAACAAAGTTAGTCATTCTTTCAAAATCTGCTAACATGCTTTCATCAGGGTTGTACATGTTTCCTTTCTTATAATCACTGTTTCAGAACACAAGATTGTGACATGTAATGAGAAAATTTGGTTTAATCAACCAAACACAACAGAATGATCTTCTTTCAATGTAATCATTTTATCAGTCTGTTCATTCTATAGAAAATAATGCAAGATACATGTTTCAAATTAAACTTAAAGATGTTACAGTAAATACATTTACTGTCACATTAGGAAATACACTTACATTTCCTGACCAAATTGACATTACTGTAAATTCATAATGCTTGAAAACATCAACCCAATGTGTAATTAAAAGATGTGATCAATGAAGATACAGTATGACGCTGGACTGACGTTCTGTCAGTTCTGACAGTACAGAGTATCTTGTCAATACGTGATACTGTAAGAATTGTGTAACAAGTACAGTAATGTACACTGTAAAGACATTTACTGTACCATACTGTACTGTAGCAAATTACAGTACAGGAATGTGACACATTTGTGAGTCTCTCTAATTTGTAAGTCATTTTGGTTACTATAAAAGTATCTGCAAAATAACTAAAAGTACTGTAAATGTAATTACTCACCCCAATCTGAAAAGGTAAAGTGTCAATTCATTCATGCTGTAATTTGCTTTACAGTAGTTAGGCCTTTGTTTACATAATGAATCTCATAGTGGACATTGAAGGCACAGATGTCATTAACTTCCTCTGATTCCCACCTCTGTGACCTCTCTGACTGGCCTCCACAATACAGATTCATTGTTTTGTTCCTCTTCCTTGCAGTTTCCTATGTTACAGACATTCTAAATGAGTTTGTACATCAGAAAATCCCAAATTCTAAATTTCTACATAAAAATTTTATGTTACTACTGTTTGGTAAACCATATTTTGTTTAATTTTCTCAAAAATTTTGTTTAAACTCAATTTAAAAATATCTTTTGGCAATGAAATGATAAATAAGGTGAGGTCTAATCAACTGGTAAGTAATAATGTCAACAAATGTTCTGAGGTTAAAAAGGGATTGGTAAAATGATCACTGTGACACTTTGTATCACTCTCTATGGGCCTGCAACAGCTCCATGTTCTGCACATGTCCCATCACTTGTTTGTAATTGTGAGCAGTTACCTATGCTGTACTTCCTCCTCTATACATTTAACAGATATTAGCCCACTTAAGTAAGACCTTATGGTAAATGATAATAGTATGACTATAATAATCCAATTAATACAGTCCTGGTAGCAGGGCCGGAGTGGCAATCGGGAAGATCGGGAGAATTCCCGCAGGGCCGGTCAAAAATTGGGCCGGTTAGGTCCGCATGTTGATTGACAAACTTTCATCATATGTCGCATAACAATTGCCAACAGTCCGTAACATCCGGTATTTAAAGGATCAGAACTGCGTTCCGTATTATAGCGGACGCAGTCTGTATTTTATCATCTAACACCCAAACAAATGAGAGAGTATCCTGTGAGAGATGAAACTGATATTGCGCCGCTTCACTTGACAGCGCGGGAAGGATCACGGAAGATCCATCGAGAACAGATAGGCTACTAATAGCTGAATGGATGAACGTGCTTCAGGTAGCCTACAAAATTATCACAAGTTTAATACTGACTGCAGTCTCACAATCTCAATTAATTAATCTCTGAAATCCTCTTCCCTAGCAGTGCAGAATGATAATAGCAAAATGATTTTTTTGTCACAAAATAACAGAATACTTAAAGTAAATGAATACAGATGCAACAGCACGACACGGTACGAAAATAATGGGACTTTACAGCTCTCAAAAGATTAAACTCAACGAAACAAACTGCACAGAGTGCCTTCGATGTTGTATAATGCGATAAAATCCTCTTAAAGAGACAGTAACCATTTTGCCTTTGTCCTGAACATTTACATTCCAAGTAAAAGACAAGTACAAATGTGTTATTTTTAGTCTTTTATTTCACTCTTATCATTGTAAAATGGCACGTTTTTGAATGGCATGTAAAAATGTAAAAACAATCACTCAACCTTAATTGTTTCACTGGATCTGTTGCTATTTTAATTATCTAAAATACAAAGCACTGACCATTTAAAGTGTGAGCCTGTACATCTTGAAAGAGTTATAAACATTTACAGTTCTATAGTGTTATGTGCCTAGATAGTCTTTAAAATAAACTTAGTTTACCCAAAAATGAAATTTCTCTCATCATTTACTCACCCTCATGCCATCCCAGATGTGTATGACTTTCTGTCTTCTGCTGAACACAAATGAAGCTTTTTAGAAGAATTTCTCAGTTCTGTTGGTCCTTTCAATGCAAGTGAATGGTGATCAGAATTCAGAAGGTACAAAAATGAAAGTGAAAGTGGAGATTTATAGTAAAAAATGACTTAATTATTGATCTGTTTCTCACCGCTTCTCATTTACTTGCATTGAATGGACAAACAGTTCTTCTAAACATCTTCATTCATGTTCTGCAGAAGAAAGTCATACACATCTGGGATGGCATGAGGGTGAGGAAATGATCAAATATCCCTTTAACATTCACTTATTTTTACAACACATACAATGATGTCTTATGACAAAGTGAAAATCTTAGTGAATGCCGTATGTGGTATAATGACATGGAGAGCTTAAATAATTTTCAAGTAATTACATATATTGCATATTTTTGCTGTAATATTGTTTTATTGTTATCATCTTCACCTCCAACCCCCCTTTTGGGTGTGGGCTGACTTGGACATGACATCCCGGGCTGAATATGAATCCCACTCCGGCCCTGCCTGGTAGTAGTCAGACAGTTCTTAGACACTAACTGATCATAATCGTTACTTGTAGCCCTACTTACAGCTTAGCCATATATTTCCTTTGATTACATTCTGGATGCGCTGGTAGGAGGAAATATACCCTATAGCTAGCTATGATCTACTTTCAAACAGTATTGCGAAAGCTCTAGTGTTGAAAATCTTTTAATTCATGAGGCAGACCCAGTCAGTGTATCTCTCTGGGGACCTTTTAAACCTAACACCAATATTCAGAAGTTAATTGTCAATGATCATGCCTATCCATCTCCAGAACAGGCCCTCTCACACTGTAATGTCCCCGGAGAAGCAGTTGAACCGATAGGAATCATATAAATGTGTGCATTAGCTTACGCTTTATGGTAAATGAGTACATGACCATTCATTTAGCTTCAGGAAAGACAGAATACTTGAGCTATGGGGGTAAATGACATGTACAATCACTAAGCCTTTGAAAAACACTAAACACTGTGATGCAATAAGACTCGTACGCTGACACGCACATACACACACACACACACACACACACACACACACACACACACATACACAATTACCCAACTAACTTAATCATTGTAAAAGTGCTTTCAGAGAAATCAAACGCCCTTCTCCCCCAATGCTAGTTTCTATATGCACGACACTGGCAATGTTAAAGTGGGTTATGAAATTGGGGTAATGCTGTAGATAATTCCACTGCACACCCAGTTATGTTTTTTTCTTCTTCAATAAATTAGGGCCTGTCTCCTCACTGAAGTGGCTGGGCCTTTCAGCATGATGCTTGTAAATTGCCATTTACGGATAATTAAGTATTCCTCATGAACATTAAAACATGCTTATTTTGGAGGGGCATTGGCAGGGGATGTCTCCTCGCATGGTGACTAATGTCTCTGGGGTGCATATGTATGCCTTCTTCATTGCTGACAGTTGCCAGAGGGCTGCAATAACAGCTTTTCCAAAACAACATGATTGTGTAATTGTGTTCAGGACTCGGAACTGATTATTGGTAAATAGCCTGTCATCACAGGTTTAGATTTTACTCTAAACAACACAATAAAGTAATCTCTAGTACAGCAAAGTAATTGTAAATAAAATACCATAGTATCTTCAAGTAAAATAACATTACTCTGCAATATAGCTTTAAGACCAACGTAACGGAAACAACAATGGCAATATCTTGCCTCTTTACTTTTCATTCTAAATTGTAATGCCATTGCAAACAAACGAGTGAAGATGCTGACTACCAGCCCTGGAGTCACGAGTTCGAATCCAGCGTATGCTGAGTGACTCCAGCCAGGTCTCCTAAGCAACCAAATTGGCCTGGTTGCTAGGGAGGGTAGAGTCACATGTGGTAACCTCCTCATAGTCGCTGTAATGTGATTCTCGCTCTCGGTGGGGCGCATGGTGTGTTATGCGTGGATGCTGCGGAGAATAGCGTAAAGCCTCCACACGCGCTATACAAGCCATGTGATAAGATGCGTGGATTGATGGTCACAGATGCGGTGGCAACTGAGATTCATCCTCCACCACCCAGATTAAGGCGAGTCACTACGCCACCACAAGGAGTTAGAGTGCACTGGGAACTGGGCATTCCAAATTGGGGAGAAAAGGGGAGAAAATAAATAAAACAAACAAACAAAAAGCTATCCCTAAACAATCCCTTTAGCGATTTCTACACTTTTACTCTTTATTTTCTAATTTTGAAAAAGTGTTGATTTTCTAAGCTTATTTAATTTTTATGTTCCCTTCCTTCTCTTAAAGCTGAAGTGTGTAAAAATTTCAACATTCCCTGCATCCGAAACCACTTACTGTCACAATATATACTATTTGATGAAGGACGCACTTTTCAAATGTAAAACAGTAAATTTTTTTATGTTTGCATGTGAGTAATATGAATAGTTTTCGAACATATTTCATCTGGGGACGTGGTTTTTGACCCGTGACCCGATTATATGACATAAGAACATCAACAATGGAAATAATCTGCTCTGGTTTAGTTAAAAAAAGGACCTTTTAAGCACAAGAAACAACTCGATTTGTGGTTCACTAGCATTCTTTAAATCCAACATTTTGAACGTGACATCTCCTCAGCTCTTATGGGATTATAAAGTGCCCAGTCGACCCTCACTTCAGAATCTCACCGGAAATAGTAGGTTATCTGGGATTCCCTATCTGTCACTCACTTGACGTTGTGTTGATGTAGTGACACTAGAGGTCACTCTTGGGAGCCCGAGACACCTCTGGTCTTTGATAAAAGGCCAATGAAAATTGGCGAGTGGTATTTGCATGCCACTCCCCCGGACATATGGGTATAAAAGGAGCTGGTATGCAATCACTCATTTAGATTTTCTCTTCAGAGCCGAACAGTCATGCTCATTGAGCTGAATTTCTACTGTTCATTCACCTCTGCTGGATCTGAAGGTGCATTTCAGCGGCTTCTCCCTCCTCTGTACTGGTGCACTGCAGAGAATGCCCCTGGGCGCTTTGGCAGAAAAAAGAGAGTATATTTTCTGAAAGAATTTATTTCTCTAAAAGAGCGGCACACACGGAACGTCTTTTTAAAGACGCATCTTTTTTAAGATGCCTTTCCGATTGTGTGTTATTCCTGGTTGCAGTCGTTATCTCTCAACTTCAGATGGTCATGATTGCTGTCTTTCGTGTCTGGGCGCGACCCACATGGAGGCAGCGTTCGTGGATGGTTCATGTTCTCACTGCGAGAACATGACCATGGCAACGTTGCGGTCGCGGCTTACTTTCGTAAGCTCCCCACGGCTTGCCTTCGTAAGAAAGCAAGCCACCCAAGCGGCTCCCCGTCTCGGTCCTTCAACCTACGGGTATGAGGCCAGTGCGGCTAGCACTGGGGGCGATTTGGGGACCCCAATGGGATCGCCTCCGCCGGGTATCCCCCCGCGGACCTCCCATTCCCCAGCACGCTCGTCTGCCCCAGTCGGGCTTCCGGATGAGTCCGCCGGCTCGTCTCACGGCGAGTCTGGCCTCTTGTTCGAAGCCCGCGAAGATGATGAGCTCTCAAGCGCAGCATCGGAGAGCGGGCTTGTATAGTCGGACGCAGAAGCCTCAGCTGGGCTCCCCCCTTCAGGGATGATTGCCCAGTCACAGGCTGATGCAGAGATGACAGACATGCTTTCCCGGGCGGCCGCGAGCGTCGGGCTAGAGTGGAACCCTCCGCTCTCCCCTGAACCCTCGCGGCTTGATGATTGGTTCCTGGGCTTGCGGCGCTGCTCAAAGCAGCCACGCCCCGCTCCAGTGCCTTTCGTCCCGGAAGTGCACGAGGAGCTGATGAAATCATGGGGGGCACCTTTTACTGCTTGGTCCCGATTCCTCAGTTCCCCCGCCCTCACACCCTCGATGGCGGGGCGGCCAGGGGCTATACGGCGATTCCCCCGGTGGATAAGGCGCTCGCGGTGCACCTATGCCCGCAGAGTGCCGCCACCTGGCCAAAGCTCCCGTCCAAGCCCTGTAGGTTCACGTCATCCCTGATGGCTAAAGCCTACAGTGCTGCTGGACAAGCCGCCTCTGCCCTGCACGCCATGGCTCTCCTGCAGGTCCACCAAGCCAAGGCGCTAAAAGAACTGCACGAGGGTAGTTCCGCCCCAGATCTGATGCAGGAACTGCGCTCAGCGACCGACCTCGCTCTCCGAGCGACGAAGGTCACAACGCGGTCTCTTGGGCGGACGATGTCCACATTAGTGGTCCAGGAGCACCACCTTTGGCTCAACCTGGTCGAGATGGGTGAGGCCGACAAGACACGGTTCCTTGCTGCCCCCATTTTCCAGGCTGGCCTATTTGGCGACAATGTCGAGGACTTTGCCCAGCAGTTCTTGACGGTGAAGCAGCAGACGGAGGCTATCCGGCATATCCTGCCCCGGTGCGGCTCATGATCCTGCACCCCGTCTGGTCATCTCCAAGGGCGTCCCCCTGCGGTGACTGCACCGGCTCCGCCGCAGCCTGCCCTTTCGGCCCGGCCCCGGAGTGGAGCCCACCGCAGGAAGCAGATGCCACCCATCTCACAGTCGGCCACTAAGAACCCACAGAGGTCGTCAAAGCGCCCCTGAGACAGGCGACCCAGGGTCGAAGAAACCCACTCATCTGGAGCTGGTAAGAAGACCACTCCATCCCCTGGTGGAGGGCTGGGTGGAAAATCTTTTGTTGCCTTTTTGTTTGATTTCACCGCATGCCCAAGTGGCTGCGGTATCCAACAGTTCAGCAAAAGAGCGGTTTCCTTCTTCCCTGGGTCACATACCCAGTGTGCACGGTCCTCATCACGACTACCGTCCACAGGTTTTTCCTTGCAGGATTGGCACTCCAGCGGTGGTCTTCCCGCCCCTGAGCGCCCAGCTGTGACACACATCCACACCTGATGTGACAGTCTCCACGGGTCACGAGGACAGGCCTCTTCCTCCCCCGTCCCAGGCTGTTCCAGGGGTGGTCACAAGGAGCCAGGTAAGTGCTTCGATGTCCCTATACTCAGCACGGCCATGACGTGGTGTGGCACCTCGAGCTCCGCCCCGCCGCGAGGCCCCACCTGCCGGTAAGTCTGACGGCATTATCCCCTTGGTCCCCCTTGCGCGGAACTTGGATGCGTGGCTTGCGCTTTCCAATCCGTCACGATGGCTGGTCCGGACTGTCCGACTCGGCTATGCAATTCAGTTTGCCAGGTGCCCGCCCAGGTTCAGCGGTATCCACTTCACCTTGGTGAAGGACGAAAATGCTACTACCTTACGCGCGGAGATTGCTACCCTCCTACGGAAGGGCGCGATAGAACCTGCATATGAGACCGCTTCAGCACTGGCTTCAGACTCGAGTCCCGAGATGGGCATGGCACCACGGGACACATTGCATGGTCATCACGTCGGTCTGTCACCGTCTTTTCAGCCCTTGGACCGACCTCTCATTTCTACAGGCAGGTGTTCCCCTAGAACTGGTCTCCAGGCGCATCATGGTCACGACAGACGCCTCCAAAACGGGCTGGGGCACTGTTTGCAACGGGCACGCAGCCGCTGGCTTGTGGACGGGCCCGCGACTGCATTGGCACATCAACTGCCTCGAGTTGTTGGCAATTCTGCTCGCCCTGCGGAGGTTTCGGCCGTTGACCCAGGGCAAGCACATGTTAGTTCGGACAGACAACACGGCAACGGTAGCATATGTCAACCGCCAATGCTTTCGTTGTATGTCACAACTCGTCCGCTGTCTCCTCCTCTGGAGCCAGCAGCACTTCAAGTCGTTGCGAGCCACTCACATCCCAGGCAACCTCAACACTACAGTGGATGCGTCAGTGGCAGGTTACCCTTAGGGGAGACTCCACCCTCAGGTGGTCCAGCTGATTTGGAGTAGATTCGGACAGGCACAGGTGGACCTGTTTGCCTCCCAAAAATCCTCCCACTGCCCACACTGGTATGCCCTGACCGAGGCCCCCCACGGCATAGACGTGCTGGCACACAGCTGGCCCCCTGGCCTGCGCAAATATGCATTTCCCCCAGTGAGCCTACTTGCACAGACTCTGTGCAAGGTCAGGGAGGACGAGGAGCAGGTCATCCTGATAGCACCCTACTGGCCCACCCAGACGTGGTTCTCAGACCTCACGCTCCTCACGACAGCTCCCACCTGGTGAATTTCCCTGAGTAGGACCTTCTTTCTCAGGGACGGGGCACCATCTGGCACCCACGACTAGACCTCAGAAATCTCCATGTCTGGCCCCTGGACGGGACGTGGAAGACCTAAGCGGTCTACCACCCGTGGTGGTAGACACGATCACTCAGGCCAGGGCCCCCTCTAAGAGGTGCCTGTATGCCTTTAAGTGGCGTCTGTTTGCTAAGTGGCGTTCTTCCCGACGGGAAGACCCCCAGAGATGTGCAGTCGGATCAGTGCTTTCCTTCCTGCAGGAGAGGTTGGAAAGGCGGCTGTCCCCTTCCACTTTGAAGGTGTACGTTGCCGCCATAGCGGCACACCACGACACAGTCGACGGTAAGTCCTTAGGGAAGCATGACCTGATCATCAGGTTCCTGAGAGGTGCCAGGAGGCTGAATCCCTCCAGACTGTGCCTTGTTCCCTCATGGGACCTCTCTGTAGTTCTTCAGGGTCTACAGAGAGCCCCGTTTGAGCATTTGCAGTCAGCTGAGCTTAAGGCACTCTCCTTGAAGACTGCCCTCCTGACTGCGCTCACTTCCATCAAGAGGGTAGGAGACCTGCAAGCATTCTCTGTCAGTGAAAAGTGCCTGGAGTTCAGTCCGGGCTACTCTCATGTGATCCTGAGACCCTGACCTAGCTATGTGCCCAAGATTCCCACAACCCCTGTTAAGGATCAGGTGGTGGACCTGTGAGCGCTGCCCCAGGAGGAGGCAGACCCAGCCCTGTCGTTGCTGTGTCCGGTGCGCGCTTTACGCATCTATTTGGATCACACGAAGAGCTTTAGGATCTCTGAGCAGCTCTTTGTCGCTTTGGTGCACAGCGGAAAGGAAGCACTGTCTCCAAACAGAGGATCACCCACTGGCTCATTGATGCTATAGCTATGGCATATCATGCCCAGGACATGCCGCCCCCGGTAGGGCTACGAGCCCATTCTACCAGGGGTGTAGCAGCCTCCTGGGCCCTGGCCAGGGGTGCCTCTCTAACAGACATTTGCAGAGCAGCAGGCTGGGCAACATCCAACACCTTTGCAAGGTTCTACAACCTCCGGGCGGAACCGGTTTCATCCAAGGTAGTGGCACGCAATACAAGTGGATAAGCCCAGGATAGCCGGCTGGGTGTATCGCTTGCACATAGCGCCTTTCACCTCTTCTGAGCTGAAGACGTGCGCCATTAATTCCCAGTAGTGTTCACAAACTATGTTCCCTGGTTGACTTCCTCCGAGCCCTGTGGCAGTCGAGTTTTCGAAGAGACTCACTGCTGGCCCAGTACACGTGCTAACTAAGAGCCCTGTCCTGGGGTAGGTGCTCCGCATGAGGCGGTTCCCTGTAAGGTAACCCCATGCGATGTATATCTTCCGCTAATTCGTTTCCCTGTTGGCAAACTGCGTCTTCCTTGGGCAGAGCCCCTCTGCCACAGTCTCCATGTTTGTAGTAACTCCTCCCCCATTGGGTAGGATCTACCATAAGACTCTCCACATGGTCGGCAAGACTTAAATATCCCCCCTCTCTTGGGCGAGGTGTGGTCTCTGCGGTGTCTTCCCCTTGGGAGGGACACCCCCCGACTAGACCTGGCGGCCCAGTCGGATAATCCCCCTTCTTTTTTAGGGAGTGGAAAAAAAAGAAGGGGAAAAGAGGCCACAACTAGGTTAGCCTGTCTCTATCTTTTGGGTAGTCGACTTGTCCCCAAAGGGCCGTTCGACACTCATAACTATATTGGGGAGGTTACGTGTCGGCCTGGTGCGCTGGCTACGAGGCACACAGTGGTCTGCCCGTCACACACCGTCAGTTCACGTAACACATTTCAGCCAGTTGTGGCATTTTGTATAGGGACCCCTATTGTCACTACATCGACACAACGTCGAGTGAGTGACAGATAGGGAAGGTCCTGGTTACTTGCGTCACCTCCGTTCCCTGATGGAGGGAATGAGACGTTGTGTCCCTCCTGCCACAACGCTGAACTACCCGCTGAAATGGCCGGACCTTGTCTCGGCTCCTCAGCATAGAACCTGAATGAGTAGTTGCATACCAGCTCCTTTTATACCCGTATGTCCGGGGGAGTGGCATGCAAATACCACTCGCCAATTTTTTTGGCCTTTTATCAAAGACCAGAGGTGTCTCGGGCTCCCAAGAGTGATCTCTAGTGTCACTACATCGACACAATGTCTCGTTCCCTCCATCAGGGAACAGAGGTTACGCAAGTAACCAGGGCGATTTCCAGCTTACTACTTTAAGAATACTGAGGATTCAGACATACTACTCCATTGGCATACTGTTTTTGGCATTCTATGTAGTTGGGAAGTATCAATGGCATAACTTTGGTCCTAAGGGCCCTAGTGCAAGGCAGTAGTCGGGCCTCTGCTTTCAGGCCTCCATCTCTCCCCGGGCCCCAGTGCGTCTGCACACCCTGAACTGCCAGAATTTATGCCAGTAGGAAGTACAGTATGCACTTTTGGACCTAAAAACTGTTTTCAAAAAGCTTTCACTAAATACACCCTCTACCTGTAATTGGTTAAGCAAAAAGATTGTCCTGCCCCAAACTCATGTTATTGGTTGAGTCAGTGTTGCTGTATCTGGTGGTATCAGAGTGTTTAAACTTTCAGGGAAATCAACCTACCTACAAAAATATTTTACTTATAGTAGTCTCACACTGTAAAAAATGTCTGTAATTTTAATGGTAAAAGACTGTAAAAATGCTACAGAAAAAAAAAAAAAGAAAAAAAAAAACCCTGTTAATTGATTAGAGTATTAACTGTAAAATATACAGTACATTTTTTTATATATATATATATATTTTAAAATGATGTAAAAAGTATGATTTTCCTGTATAATTAATGGTAAAAAAATTACATTATGTTTAACAAGAGAGTACATGTACTTTTTACAGTAAATTATTGTTAAAATAACAGTAAAAAACAATAATCGGGCATTCCTACAATTCCCTGCATGACTCATCATATTTCATTATATTTTATGGGAATAGTTATGTTTCTTCTGATTTTTAATATAAGTTATGTACTTTGGGGTGTTCTGTTTTATATTTAATGTAGTTTAGTTAATGTTTACTACATTATTTTCATTTCATATGCGTTACCCTGCTGGTATGTAGTGTTTGTGTGAGTGACACTGAGCACTGTCTCTACATGTTTAATAGTCATTGCTCCTGGAAGAGCCACTTTTGGTGAACTTCATGTCATCATGTGCTCTTCTGTTATTTTTATGGTGATTAACAATACCTTATAAAGTAAAAAGCAGATTTGTACAGTTTCAGAAGGTTAATATCAAGTTTATGACATTTTGTTTTACTGTATATTTAACTGTTTTTTTTTTTTTTTGTTTTGTTTTGTTTTTTAACAGTGCCTGCTTGGTCATGTAAATTACAACAGTTTTAAACTGTAAAATTGACAGGTTGTTCTGTAAAGTAGTTTACATTTTTACTGTATTTTTACATAAATTATGTAACCACCTTTGTTTTATTATTATTTTTTTATTTTTTAAACAACTGTATTTTTTTTTTTTTTTTTTTTTTTTTTACAGTGCAGCATATTAAGTTTGGATACAAGAGTAGTATATAAAACATAAAATAAAATTCGCTTTAATGGTGCCAGGGGAGCTACTCTTCAAGTACAGTAATTGACTCTTATGAGTGCGTTTGTTCCTCTTTCCTGCTGAAAGGGAGAGAGATGACCTTTAGATGCATGGCCAACCACTGTTCAGCAATTTACGCTGCTTAACGCTGTTTTCCAGGGCCCTTTTCTCCCTCCTCTGGCAGAGCAATGAGCTGTTATTGGCATGTCCTGTCATCAGTGGTGGTTCTAGCTTGTATGGCACCCTGGGTGAACCATGGGCGCCCTGGGTGCCACCCCCGGCAAGATGCCGCCCCGGGCAGCTGCCCATGTTGCCCATGTCTAAATATGCCTCTGCCTGTCATATCATGATATGTGCTTGTGAGCGTGTAGTTACATGAGAGCCTGTGTGTGAGAGCATGTGTGTTTGCATGGAGTCAGAGGTTGAACTATGGTGCCTGGGGGAAAGCAGCTTGAGACCGACGTAGAGACCCGCAGTGAGCACTTTAACTGGCTGTTGCGACTTTGCTGTTTATTTTAGCAAGGGGCATGGTTTGGACTATAATGTTTCTTGATATAGTGATATGGTGTTACATGTTACGACAGGGAGAAAAGTAGAGAAGGAGGGATAGAATGAGAAACATGAGAAAATGAGACAGGCTTAAAGGGATAGTTAATCAAAAAAATTTAAATACTGTCATTATTTACTCACACATGTTGTTCTAAACCTGTGTGACTGTTTTTTTCTTCCATTGAACACATAAGGAAATCTAAGGCGCAATGTTAGCCTCAGTCACCATTTACTTGTATTGCATCTTTTTTCCATATAACAAAAGTAAATGATGACTGAGGTTTACATTCTGCCTAACATCTGCTTTTGTATTCCACCAAAGAAAAAAGTCATACAGGTTTGTAATTCAGTGCTATTATTTTGTGTTTATCTTAATTTCTTTTGTCTATCTTTCATCCTCTGTTTCTAACTTATTAGATTTGGTATAAAAGTTAAGAGGGCTTGTGTGCTAGAGCTGAGAGTTGCTCTGTCTCTGTCTACACACACACTGCATAGCTGTGATGGCAGTATGCTCTCAGTTCCATATGTAAACCATTTCCCCCCATCCCAAAAGTCTGGCCTCATTAGCACAGCCTTTACATGGCTTTACCTAAATGCCACAGATTTTTCCATTCCTTTCCTCAGCCCAGATACACACTGCCAAACCCAAAATTTACAATGCTTACTGTAGCTAAACAGAGGCAAGAAATTCAAATACACATAGTGTCTGATATACACGAACAGTCAGACTAAGTGCACTCTTTGGTAAAATTAGTAAAATGAAAATACCATTACTAAGTCATGATTTACTTTATACATGTTAGAAGGTCTCTGCATTTACAGTAGATTAATTGTACAAAGTTTACAAGTAATTACTATAAGAGAAACATCAGATGTTGACCTGTTCAGCAGATAGTGGCGCTTCATTACTGTATGGAAACAGCATACAGTAGTATTTACATGAAAGGAGGATTGCATGAACTATGCTAAACTGCCAGAAGGTGGTGATGAAATCATTTGGAAAAGTTCATTTACCAAGCAGAATACATGAACACAAATTATACAAATATGCCTCTCAAAAGAGGGAGCTGTAGTACTCTGGTAATGTCTGTCAGAAATTAAATGTCCCTGATGTGATTTGTGTTAGCCTCTAACTCACAAGAAACACACCAGATGAGGAGAGTGCCACCTCAGCACTGCACTGTAAAACTGTTTTCAACCTTTTGTTGTAACAACATATTGGTTTCCACCCATTTAACTTTTTCAGAGTTTCAACTGCATTTTCTTCATCAGGAATTAAATTCAAAGTGGTCGAAAAAATGCAACGAACTTATCACTACTAATTGTAAAAAGTGGTAACCTGCAACTGCTACCTTAAGGAGCTATTTCTACTTGATCTGACCCTTAAAAATGTGTCTTGTCAGTGTAACCTAATTATTCAGGTTGATTCAATGATATTAAATCATATTTTGACTTGAACAAAACCAGTTACAGTAATTCAGATGTGATTGTTTTTTTTTTCAGTGTGTGTTGTAACTTTGACACAACTTTAATTTTACTAAACAGTTGAAGGCAGCAATCAAACTTAAAGGAATATTTTGATCTGTTTGAAGGAATATTGTTATGTTTCTCACCCACACTTATCATATCGCTTCAGAAGATATGGATTCAACCACTGGAGTCATATGGATTAGGCTACTTTTATGCTGCCTTTATGTCTCTTTGGAGCTTCAAAATTTTGGTACCCATTCACTTGCATTGTGAGGACATACAAAGCTGAAATATACTTCTTAAATCTTCATTTGTATTCTGCAGAAGAAAGAAAGTCATACAAATCTCGGATGGCATGAGGGTGAGTAAACGATGAGAGAATTTTCATTTTTGGGTGCACTATCCCTTTAAGTGTTCAATTTTAGAGTGCTGAAATATTTAACAGTGTTTGTTCACTGTTCTATATTTTCTGGTTCTCTCAATATTTGCTTTTTTTTGGTTTAAGAGGTGATCTTTTGTTTCATTTCTACACTTTAAAAAGTGGTAACATGTAATTGCTACCTTGAATTAAACCAGTTTAGTTGCATCTGCCCTCTTCATAACTGCACAATATTAAAGTCTTTCGAAAAACACAAATTAAAAATGGGGCAACTAAAACAAAAGACAATTCACAGAATATTAAGGGAACAAAGTGAAGGAAATAAAAAGAAATAAGTCTCTTTGCAAATGATTTACTACTTATTTTTCAGAATGCCTTTTGCTCAAGGATGCCATTTCAGCACTTGTTTTTCCTCTCTGAGAGTAAGACTTCATCTAACTGAATGTAGACCATTTTGAGAGGCTTATCCGCTTTCTTCATCCAACCGCCCTTGAACTCCACACATATGTTTCTGATAGACCTTAGCACTCCACAGAACTCCTACTCAGCCTCTCATTCAGAAAGAAATGGGGGGAGAGGGAGGAGAAGCTGAGGGAGGAGGAGGAGAAGAAAAAAAGTTTCCACTGAAACACTAAACAGTTTATTTTCTCTGTGTCGTTCTCTGGGATGTGCTTTTAAGTCTGCTCAATCACACGCTGAGGTGCTCTTTCGGTCACACCAAGAAACAAACAAATGATTTAACTCTCCTCAAGGTCTCTCCATTAACATTTTGCTCCTTTCCTCCCTTTATTTTCATCAAGATTTTTGTAGCTGAGCTTGGGAACAGTGTGATTGCAATATTTAGCAATTTACTAAAACAATCAAGCAAATTTAAATCTATTGGCTTTGTCAGGTTAGATGTCATATTTAATTTACATGTAACACTAATGAAAACGAGGCTGTGAGGGATAGACCTTGATAGGAAGATAGATAGATAGATGATAGATAGAAAAGAAAAGAAAGAGTGATAGACAGACAGACAGACAGACAGATAGATAGATACTTATTTACTCTCAGTAACCTCCTTTAATTTGACACATTTACTCATGGGAGAATTAATCATGGCTGACTTTGAAAAGTGCACTTCTACAATGACAACAGTAATCGAAGTCCAAGACCACTGCCATATCAGCCAGCGCAACATAAACAAAACCTTTAAGACAGTACGTTGAATTGAACAGTCAGTACATCTGTCCCTCAAAGCCTTGTATTAATTTATGCCAAATTAAATATGGCATCTTTCCTGACTAAGGTCCATACTTGTATTTTAGAGGCACATTCCATGTATTTGTACACAGCACAATAAGACTTTAATGTGTGAAATAAAAAGCATCACTTGAAATATTTTACATACGCTTTTATATACTTTATGTACTTAAGAAATACAGTATGTAGTCCGAGAAGCTGAATACTTTCACCCTTAAATGTGTGGAGAGCTGCAGCACTGGCAAACTTACACCACACAAACAGTATCTCATACACAACTTAATGCTTCATTTCCCTTTACCCACTATAAATCACAATTAGACCTGTGTGGACAGATAGGGAAGTGTAAACACCTGTTGTGGTGCATGTCAGTATTCAAATGGGCAAGAGAGTTGTGTATATGTACTGTATGTGTGTGTGTGTGTGTGTGTGTGTGTGTGTGTATGTGTGTGTGTGTGTGTGAGCAGGGCATGATAGGTTGGAGGGGGGCAGAAGGGTACAATCAAAACCAGACAAGGCATCCTTGCGAGCAGACTCAGCTGAAATAACTCTCTGTAAAAAGTTACTCTATCTCTCCTGAGTGTGAGCAGATTTGCCGATCCCCAAAGTCATCAGGGCACATACTGTCAGCCTAGTTCAACTCTTTAACACTGTGGCTCTGGAGCCATTCTGATTTTAATGGCATCTATGGAGAAAGAAATACACAGACCACAATCAGCACTTCAGTTGATCCAAATGATAGTTGATCCCCCTGAATAACTCATCAGTTATGAGCTGTCACTGGAGTTCTTTTAGTTTGAATAGCTTGTCTCTTATGTCTGAGATTACAGTAAACATTATTTTGATCTAAAATGCACTCAACTAACAGTTACACTCCAGAGCCCAATTGGCATAAAACAACACTCTCTGACTAATTGACCTGAGATGAGTGCATACAAGGTATCAAATTGATAAAACAGACATGAAAAGGGCTTGTAGTTTGCTTGATACAGTGGTATTAGTGAGATCTCTGGGTGCTGTTGTTTTGCAGTGTGTTCTTCATGGAAGCTAAAATCTTTGCATTTAAGGGAATCTGATGATACCAGAGATTATTTAGCAGAGATGGGCCACTTCAACCAAGGAGCTCTGAGCACCCAACAGTCAACGGATGCAAAAAGGAAGTATCGCCTTTCAGTTAAAAGAGCCAATCACACTTTTAGATACAGACATCACCTGTCAATCAACTGTAGAACACGCATGCACATTAGCTATACAAGCCGGGAAAATTGTGTTTTAGCGTAATATGAGGTAAAGAATCACAATTTATGATACCAGTATTGTCAGATTTTATTACTGATTAGAAATATGTTCTTTGATCGTAATCTTGTCAAACTATTTTTGATTTTGGTCTTTCTCCATTCAAGTAGATAGGAGCTGCACTGGCATGACTGGAAATGACCTCCTGAGAGCGTTCCAAAGATGGCTGACAGTGGACTGACTTGCTGGAAAGACTTTGATGATACTCAGTACATGACCCTATCAGGCACAGTCTTGACCTCCAATATGTTTCAGAGATTCCAAATTTACCCAACCTCAATGTGTACAAGAGAGCTAAAGAGAGAAACCTTTAACCTACAATTGACTAATTATTCTCTGTTGTAATGGTATGTCAATATTTATGGCTTAATTCATGGCTTTTAAAAATGTAAAGGTATGTTTGGAATAAGTGTGGCTTTTTTTTTAAATAGTTAATTTGTACACTGTAATTGTTTTTTTCAGGTAACCTAAAAAATGCATCAAAATTAATGGGTATAATTAGAGTGAAAAATCAACCTGAATGCATTAGGTTACACTGGTAACTGTATGTTACCTTGCTCATTGTAACAGTTTATGCTTCAAATCATTATCTTTTCTGTTGAGTTGAAAAATGTTCACAAGCATCTCCTTAAGAGCATTACGACAATACATTATGGGGTGTCAAGCTCCAATTTGATCCAAAAGATCTGTTTATATGCCTGTGTTTTAAACACATATTACCTACTGTACAGAGAAATCTGAGAAATTAACCAATTTGTCTGATTTCAGGACAGTTGGATTTCAGGACTCTTGATGCATGTACTGTTATGTCGTCTTCTACAGTGAAGAACTTATGTGTTATATTTGATACCAATCTGTCCTTTGAAAATCAAATTTCCATTGTTTGTAGAACAGCATTCTTCCACCTCAGAAATATTGCTAAGTTACGACACATTCTATCTGTTGCTGATGCCGAAAAACTAATTCATACGTTCATGACCTCAAGACTAGATTATTGTAATGCATTACTGGAAGGATGTCCTGCAAGTTCAATAAATAAACTTCAACTGGTTCAAAATGCAGCTGCCAGAGTGCTGACTAAAACCAAAAAATAGGATCATATTAGCCTAATTTTATCGTTGTTATATTGGCTACCTGTTAAATTTCATATTAATTTTAAAATTCTGTTAACTACATACAAAGCTTTGAATGGTCTAGCTCCACAGTACTTAAGTGACCTGTTACCATGCTATATTCCATCACGTTCATTACGATCACAAAATTCTGGCCTGTTGATAGTTCCTAGAATATCATAATCCACAAAAGGAGGTAGATCCTTTTCCTGTTTGGCTCCAAAACTATGGAATAGTCTCCCTAACACTGTTTGGGACTCAGACACACTCACTCAGTTTAAGGCTAGACTAAAGGCTCATTTATTTAGCCAGGCATACACCTAATTTATCCATCAACTCACAATTAGGCTGCTTTAGTTAGGTCTGCCAGAACCAGAAAAATTTCTCATAATCTATAACTCTGCAATAAATTGAATGGCAGCTACGCTAATATTATTCAATTTGTTTCCCTGTCTCAACCTTGGGATTCATATCCCGAGGTTTCCAGAGCCAGCCAGATCCAACTCCGTTCCAGCTTGGTGTCGGACTCCACTGCTACGTGTCGCTGAGTGATGACGACAAACTACAGCTGGTGCTAGCCAGACATCACTTCAGTCTTTTATGATGGACTTCAGAGGATGAACTGATGCCAACTCCAAATGTAAGACAGATACTTCATATGCCACTGCCTGAACCTTGGGTTTAAGATGGACCCCAACAAACCTCACTGAACTGACCTGCTGGATGAACTGCGATGCACCTCACTGATCTTTGCCTGAATCACCTTTGTTTATTGATAGCCTGCACTCTTGAAATGGAATACATAGACTATCAATTAACTGCCAACAAAAGCCATCATTGTAAGGGACTCGACATGGAGGCGGAGGTAGAATCCATATCCAAGAAGTTTATTAATATCAGCAAACAAATCCAAGACACTAGACAGAGATGTAATCGTTGAAGCAGGCAAAGTAGTTGTTACACAGGTAATCAGTCCAACCTGGCAAACAGAGCAAAACAGTAATCCAATAACAGTAATCCAGTGAAACAGGCACAATGGTCATAACAAGCAGGCAAATAAACAGCCGATGAAAATAACACTTGGTAAGGCAGTGAAACTGTCAAAACTTCGCAAAGTCACAATGGAGGAGCATGGCTATTTATATGGTTCAAACAGGAAGTAACCATAGAAGAAACGGTACAGTGTCAGTATTCGGTAGAGGGCTTCCTCTGGTGGTCTGCTGAAGGGATACCAGCCTCATTCATTACAGAACCACCCCCACGAACAACTCCCGATATTCTTCTCCTGGGTTGTCCCCTTGGTCGTGGTGTAGGACAATTCAGGTGCGCTTGGAAGTCATGGATCAATGATGGGTCCAGAATGTCCTTGGCGGCTACACAAGATCTCTCCTCTGGTCCATAACCTTCCCAGTCCACCAGGTACTGCATCTGGCCCCCTCGACGACGTGAGTCTATGATCTCTCTGACCATGTAAGCAGGTGATCCGTCTATCTCCAATGGAGAAGGAGGAGGAGGCTCAGGATCCGTGGTTCCGGGGCCAGATGTCGGGTGGACAGGTTTCAACAATGACACATGAAGGGAAGGAGAGATGCGGTAGTTAGCATGTAGCTCCAGTCGGTAAGTTACAGGATTGATTTATCTTATAATTCTGAATGGACCAACATACTTGAGGTCTCGTGTGGATAGCCAGACTCTCTGGCCAGGTTGATAGTCAGGGTGGGGACTCCTCTGTCGATCAGCTTGGATCTGTTGGGCCCGGACGGCCCGCTGCAATTGGAGGTGCGCACTGTCCCACACTTGCTCACTCCGCCTGATCCAATCATCCACCGCTGGCACCGTAGAGGGTTCTCCAGACCAAGGGAACATAGGAGGTTTGTAGCCCAGCACACATTGTGAGAGTTAGTCCAGTAGATGAGTGCATGAGGGAGTTCTGGCCATATTAAGCCCATGGGAGGAAGTCGCTCCACCTCTGTTGTTCTCCACTGCAGTAAGACCTGAGGTGTCTGCCGATTTCCTGGTTTAATATCTCCACCTGTCCGTTTGCCTGAGGATGATAACCAGACGTGAGGCTGACGTTGATGTCCAGCTGTTTACAGAAAGCCTGCCAGACTCTGGAAGTGAACTGTGGTCCCCGGTCAGACATTATGTCTTCTGGCAGACCATAGATCCTAAAAACTTGGAACAGAGCATTAGCGGTTTCCATGGCAGTGGGTAGACCTTTCATGGGAATTAGTCTGCATGACTTAGAGAAATGATCAGTGATAACAAAGATGGTGGTATACCCATTGGATTTCAGCAGATCGTGATATAGTCGACAGACAGGTGGGACCAGGGTCTCTGATGGATAGGCAGTGGCTGTAGCAGACTGGCTGGCAGTTCCCTGGGGGTTTTAGACTTTGCACAAACTTGACATGCTTTAATGTATGCAGTGACATTGTTAATGATTGAAGGCCACCAAAATGAGTTACGTACCAGGCTTATAGTTTTCTGGATGCCAGGGTGTTCAGTTCTGAGGGAGGTATGGATCCATTGGATTGTTCTTTGGCGTAGAGTGCATGGTACAAAATGTTTTGTTGGAGGGCATTCAGGTGGTGCTGGGTCTGCTTGTTGGGCTCTTTGGATCTCTTCCATGATGTCCCAGCTTATGGGTGCGATGATGACAAAAGGTGGGAATATAGATTTGTTTTGAGGTATGTTGTGAAGGGGATCATGGCAACGGGAGAGAGCATCAGCTTTGCAGTTCTTACTGCCAGGGCGGTAGGTGACTGTGAATTGGAACCTTGTGAAGAAGAGTGACCATTGGGCTTGTCGTGGATTCCGACGTTTTGCTCCCTCTATGTATTCGAGGTTCGGTGATTACTTGGAGTGGATGGACAGAACCTTCAAGCCAGTGGCACCACTCTTCTAGCGCAGCCTTCATGGAGAGTAGTTCTTTATTTCCAACATCATAGTTCCTTTCTGCTGTGTTAAGTTTGCTGGAAAAGAAAGCACAAGGATAAAGTTTCCTGGGGTTACTGTGGTGCTGAGAGAGAACCGTCCCTATGCCGCAGTCTGAGGCATCCACTTCCACAATGAACGGTTGATTAGGATCTGGGTGCTTTAGAATGGAGGCGGTCATGAAACTTGTCTTGAGGGTGTCGAAGGCTTTTTTAGCAGAGTCACTCCATGGTAGCTTGGACAGTTTTCCTTTGAGCAAAGACGTTAGGGGGCGGAGATGAAACTGTAGTTACGGATAAACCTCCTGTAGAAGTTCGCAAAACCCAGGAAACGTTGTAGCTCCTTATCAGTGTTGGGTTTTGGCCACTCCATGACTGCCTTGATCTTGGAGTCATCCATCTCAACACCTCTATGGCTGATGATATACCCTAAGAACATTGTATGGGTAATATGGAACTCACATTTCTCTGCTTTCACATAGAGTTGGTGTTTCAGCAGGCGGGAGAGGACCATTTTAACATTTTTGATGTGTTGTGCTTTATCCTGGGAGTATGAGTATGTCATCAATGTAGGCGATGATACATCTGTTGAGGAGGTCTCTGAAGATCTCATTGATGAATGACTGGAACACAGCTGGTGCATTGGCCAGGCCATAAGGCATCACCTGGTATTCATAGTGCCCCCTAGTGGTGATAAATGCGGTTTTCCACTCATCTCCCTCTCTGATACAAATCAGGTTGTATGCACTTCTCAAATCCAGTTTTGTGTAGATGCGTGCTTCACGTAGTTGTTCTAGGGCAGACGGAATAAAAGGGAATGGGTACCTGTACTTGATTGTTACTGTGTTCAATCCTCGGTAGTCTATGCATGGACGGAGCCCTCCATCTTTCTTCTCGACGAAGAAAAAGCCTACTGCAGCTGGTGAAGTGAAAGGACGAATGAACCCTGAAGCTAAAGCCTCCACCACGTAAGACTCCATGGCCATGGTTTCAGGTCCTGACAATGGACAGGCTTTGCACCTCGGGGGTGCCACGTTGGGTAGTAACTCAACCCACGTTGGGTTGCCTTAACTTTGCTGAATACCTCAGTGAATTCAGAATACTCCCTGGGGACCTGGATTTGAGCTTGGTTCTCAGGACTTTCGACACTGGTAGTCAAACATGACATGGTGACTGTGACATGGTATGGTGGGTATACAAGTTACTGTAGGGATATGGAGCTCTCGTATTAGACCTTGGTGAATTAAATTCACAACAACCCCTGAAACAGATTTCAGTTTATCAAAGGTGAGCTCAGTGGGAAGAGAGTAACGTCCTGGTTACTTGTGTAACCTCCGTTCCCTGATGGAGCGAACAAGACATTGTGTCGATGTAATGACACTATGGGTCACTCTTGGGAGCCCGAGACATCTCTGGTCTTTGATAAAAGGCCAATGAAAATTGGCAAGTGGTATTTGCATACCACTTCCCCGGACATATGGGTATAACAGGAGCTGGTATGCAACCACTCATTCAGGTTTTGTGCTGAGGAGCCGAGACAAGGTCCCGGCCATTTCAGCGGGTAGTTCAGCATTGTGGCAGGAGGGACACAAAGTCTCGTTCCCTCCATCAGGGAACAGAGGTTACGCAAGTAACCAGGATGTTCCCTCTCTGTCACTCACTTGATGTTGTGTCGATGTAGTGACACTAGGGGTCCCTATACAAAACGCCGCAACTGGCTGAACTGTGTTACGTGAACTGGTGGTGTGTGATGGGCAGACCACTGTGTTCCTCGTAGCCAGCACACCAGGCCAATACATAACCTCCCCCAACACTGTTATGAGTGTCAAACGGCCCTTTGGGGACAAGTCGACTACCCAAAAGATAGAGACGGGCTAGCCCAGTCGTGGCCTCTTATCCCCTTTTTTTCCCACTCCCCAAAAAAAAGGGAATTAACCGACTGGGGCCACCAGATCTAGTCGGGGGGGGGGGGTGTCCCGGGGGGGTGTCCCTCCCATGGGGAAGACACCGCAGAGACCACACCCTGCCCAGGGGGGGGGTATTTAAGTGGAAATACGTCAAATGGTCTTGCCGAGCTATGTCGGAAGTATGCCATGTGGGGAAGTCCCATGGTAGGTCCTACTCTACGGGGGAGGAGTTACTACAAGCATAGTGACTGGGGCAGAGGGGCCTCTGCCCAAGGAAGACGCAGTTTGCCAACAGGGAGACGAATTAGCAGAAGATATACGTCACATGGGGTTACCTACAGGGAACCACCACATGCAGAGCACCTACCCCAGTACAGGGCTTAGTTAGCATGTGTACTGAGCCAGCAGCGAGTTTCTCCACAAACTCGTCTGCCACAGGGCTCGGAGGAAATCAACCAGGGAACACAGTTTGTGAACACTACTGGGAGTTAACAGTGCACGTCTTCAGCTCAGGGGAGGTGAAAGGCATTATGCGCAAGCGATGCACCCAGCCGGCTGTCCCAGACTTACCTGCTTGTGCATGCTACTACACAGGATGAAACCGGTTCCACCCGGAGATTGTAGAACCTTGCAAATGTGTTGGGTGTTGCCCAGCCTGCTGCTGTGCAAATGTCTTTTAGAGAGGCGCCACTGGTCAAGGCCCAGGAGGCCGCTACACCCCTGGTAGAATGGGCCCATAGCCCTGCCGGGGGCAGCACGTCCTGGGCGTGATATGCCATAGTTATGGCATCAATGAGCCAGTGGGCGATCCTCTGCTTGGAGACAGAGAACTTTCCGCTGTCCACCAAAGCAGACAAAGAGCTGCTCAGAGACTCTAAAGCTCTTCGTGCAATCCAAATAGATGTGTAAAGCGCGCACAGGACACAGCAATGTCAGGGCTGGGTCTGCCTCCTCCTGGGGCAGAGCTTGCAGGTTCACCACCTGGTCCCTAAAAGGAGTTGTGGGAACCTTGGGCACATAACCCGGTCGGGGTCTCAGGATCACGTGAGAGTAGGTCGCTCAGGATGTGAGTGGTTGCCCGGGAAGTGAGTGGCTTGCAGTGACTTGAGGTGCTGCTGACTCCAGAGGAGGAGACGTTGGGCGAGTTGTGACATACAACGGGAGCGCAGACTGCCTTGACGGTTGACATATGCTACCGTTGCCATGTTGTTTGTCCGAACTAACACGTGCTTGCCCTGGATCAACGGCCGGAACCTCTGCAGGGTGAGCAGAATTGCCAGCAACTTGAGGCAGTTGATGTGCCAACGCAGCCGCGGGCCCGTCCATAAGCCTGCGGCTGCGTGCCCATTGCAAACAATGCCCCAGCCCATTTTGGAGGCATCTGTCGTAACCACGACGCACCTGGAGACCTGCTCTATACCGAGAGGTGCCCTCGGTCAGGACGTACCAGAGCGGGCAGTGTGAGGATACTTGAGAGGCGAACAGGTCTACCTGTGCCTGTCCGAATCGACTCCAGATCAGCTGGACCACCTGAGGGTGGAGTCTCCACTCTCCCCTGAGGGTAACCTGCCATGACAGCACGTCCGCTGCAGTGTTGAGGTTGCCTGGGATGTGAGTGGCTCGCAGCGACTTGAGGTGCTGCTGACTCCAGAGGAGGATATGGCGGGTGAGATGTGACATACAACGGGAGCGCAGACCGCCTTGACGGTTGACATATGCTACTGTTGCCATGTTGTCTGTCCGAACTAACACATGCTTGCCCTGGATCAACGGCCGGAACCTCCGTAGGGCGAGCAGAATTGCCAGCAACTCGAGGCAGTTGATGTGCTAACGCAACCGCGGGCCTGTCCATAAGCCTGCGGCTGCGTGCCCATTGCAAACAGCACCCCTGCCCGTTTTGGAGGCATCTGTCGTAACCACGACGCGCCTGGAGACCTGATCTAGCAGATCCAGCAGAGGTGAATGAACAGTCAGCTCAGTAAACATCGACTGTTCAGCTCCGAAGAGAAAATCTGAATGAGTGGTTGCATACCAGCTCCTTTTATACCCGTATGTCCGGGGGAGTGGTATGCAAATACCACTCGCCAATTTTCATTGGCCTTTTATCAAAGACCAGATGTGTCTCGGGCTCCCAAGAGTGACCCCTAGTGTCACTACATCGACACAACGTCGAGTGAGTGACAGATAGGGAACTGTGGTTTGTGGTAGATGAAATGTTCATGGTACTCACAATAGTTCTGGAGTCTTGATATTTCTTGCCTTTGTGAGGGCATGTGGAGTTTTGATAATTCCCTTCACCACAGTAATAATACAGTCACTCCCGATGACAACGATCGCATTCTTCATCAGAAACTCTGGTATAGGTGATCTGCAGCGTGGAATTGCGCAGTAAATTATCAATCCTTACTGCCAATGAAATGAATTCAGTGAGAGTTGCATCCTCACCCTTACATGTGAGTTCAGCCAGCAGATTGTAGTTCAGTCCCTCTCTGAACACAGTCTTCAGAGCAGTTTCATTCCATCCACTTTGGGCTGCTAATGTCCTGAAGTGTTTGGCAAAGTCAGCTGCAGAACGTGAACCCTGACGTACATGAAGCAGCTGAACAGAGACATCTTTACCTCCCTCTGGGTATTCAAACACTTCATGGATCTGGGAAGCGAAGTAATCAAATGACGTTTGATGCCGATTATCACTCTCCCAAACAGCTGAGGCCCAGTCTAACGCTTTATCGGTAAGTAACGTCATCATAAATGCACATTTCTTGGACTCCTGACTGAAAGATTCTTGTTGATTAGAGAAATAGACTTTACAATGATGTAAAAATCCCTTACATTTCTCTGGCGAGCCATCAAATTTATCAGGAAGAGCGAAATTTACCGGTGTAGCTTGTGGAGATGGAAGAGAGCGGATATAGTGGGTGAGGTTCTCATGTGCAGCTCTTAGGTGGTCCAATTGTTCCTGGAAACTTTTGAGCAGTTCGCTCTGGTGAGCGAATGCAGCCTGGAGCTGAGAAACTTCCACTGGATTCATTGGTGGCGAAGCATTCTGTAAGGGACTCGACATGGAGGCGGAGGTAGAATCCATATGCAAGAAGTTTATTAATATCAGCAAACAAATCCAAGACACTAAACAGAGACATAATCATTGAAGCAGGCAAAGTAGTCATTACACAGGTAATCAGTCCAACCAGGCAAACAGAGCAAAACAGTAATCCAATAATGGTAATCCAGTGAAACAGGCACAATGGTCATAACAAGTAGGCAATTAAACGGGCAATGAAAATAACACTTGGTAAGGCAGTGAAACTGGCAATACTTCGCAAAGTCACAATGGAAGAGCATGGATATTTATATGGTTCAAACAGGAAGTAACCATAGAAGAAATGGTACAGTGTCAGTATTCAGGAGAGGGCTCCCTCTGGTGGTCGGCTGAAGGGATACCAGCCTCATTCGTTACAGTCATCAGCAAACTAACAAAGGACAATGCATCTATGTGAACTTCTGCAGTTAATCCAGGATGGACTTCAAAGACAGTAGTCATTAATCTTACAAAAGGTTCAAAAATCTTTCTTTTTTTTAAACACTGGCCCTTAACACTTACTTAGTTTACACATTTTAAACCATAACTTGCACTGCACACAAATAACTAATACTGGCATTATATTCATGCTGTTTAGCCAGAGGGGAACTGGCCCCCACAGTGAGCCTGGTTTCTCCCAAGGTTATTTTTCTAAATTAAGCAACATGTAATGGTGTTTTGTGTTGCTTGCCACAGTCACCTTCGGTTTGCTCACTGGGGTTCTAAATACAATGATTATTTAACTATTTATTTTTATACAAAATTTACTGTCATATTTAATCAAACTACACAATGATGACTCTAAGACTTTATAAATATTACAGTTTAATTTTCTGTTAAAGTGTGATTTTCTGTAAAACTGCCTTTGAAATGTGTTGTGAAAAGCGCTATACAAAGAACAATGACTTGACTTAGATTTGTGCAAAAGTATTCTTTTGCTTTGTGATATTGTATACTAACTAGATAGTAAAATTTTCTGAAGAAAACATGAGGGATACTTGTGTGTGCAAAACTCGCCGACACAATGCCAGGGTGTTAGGTGCTAGGATGATTTGGGTGGTTGCTAACTGGTTCAAGTCAAAAGAGCCCACACTCAAGTCTCACACCACACCATAATATATGATCCCTAGTTATAGCCTATTTGTAATAATTGTAAGCCTGATCACTTAAAACAGTGAAAGCACACCTTTTTTGAATAAGCTTCACAATTGTAGTTGTTATCCATGTCAATACAAACAGTGAAGGATGAGTTTTGCACCGAAGTTTCATACTAAGTGTTAGGGGTTTGTTCAAATCCCTAACCCTAAGTATAAGCAATAGCAATAGTGATGATGCTTGCATTTCCCAATATAACTATTAAAGGCAGAAATCCAGATCTGGGGTTATCGTCAATCAAATACAAAAGGGAAAGGAAAATCTATGCTGATTTCTGTCTGCCAACAGATTAACAGAGTAAATACTAATAATATAGTGATGATGCTTGGGCATCCAGCATTATTGCTCAGTGATCCAGAATATAATGAATCAAACATTTTGAATATGCAAAATTAGAAGTTGTTTATATCATTGTGTACTGTATATGTGTCTGATTGTGGGTGTTTTGGTCTGTGTTATGGCCCACAGGCTGGTTTAGCTGACCTCAGTGAAAGCGAGCCTCATCTTAACTCATGACAGAAGGTCTGGCATTGTCTCTGTGCTCAGGCTGCTGTGGAGCCAGCCGGTCTGCCGGCTGCCAGCTTTGCTTGCTTATAACTGATGAGAACATCTGATCCCCTTGGGGAGGCCAGGGAGGGAGAGAGAGAGAGACAGAGAGAGAGAGATAAAGAGAGGGAGGAGGACTCTACAGCACTCTGCATTCTTTCTTCAGCCATTATCTGTTCTCTTCAGAAAAGTGTGACAGCCCTGTCTGGTGGTTACTCTGTGTTTTGTTTCTCCTCCACAGAGTGGCAGCAGGTGTGGGGGCATTCCTTTGTTGCTCAGCTGATGGGTACAAGGGTAAAGATTGGTTCCTGCCAGTGCTGTCTCTCACTCCCCTTGCTTCCAGTTTTTCTTTGGGGCTCGTTTGACTATTTGGATGCTTTAAAAAGAAATAGAAAATGTATTTCCTTTAAATACATGTATTTATTTATGCTAATTTTAATATTGTCTTTTCTTCATGTTGCCCGACAAGAGCCAGGCGTGTGTAAAATATGGGGGCTAAAATATTTTGAAGTGCTGGGAGTGAGGGGAAGCATTGATCATCTCTGCGTTTTGGGGGTACAAATTCAACACGAACGTCCAGTGGTAAGTGTGGGTGGTGCTGAGTGTGAGTGGGGAAGAAATATGAATGATTGGAGCTATGTGACACCCTGCCACAGGTGAAGAGTGTTTAATGCTGTTTTTTTTTTGCCTATTTTAGTTTGTTGTTTTTAGTGTGTCAGATGCAGGGCGACTGTTCGCAGTCAAGCCGTAATGTGGGTACACTGAAGAGTAGCGTTAAGATTAGTTAGATTTTGGGGGGGCATTAGGTTCAGTAGTTCGAAGAAGGGAGACAAGCAAATGCATGTAGAGGTGGCCAGGGAGCTGACATTTTTTTTAACCATTGGTGTAGTGCTGCTGAGGCGAAAACTTTTGAGGATTTGTGCGATTTAATTGTATTGGAACGATTTAAAAACATAGTTTCAGATCGTATCACTACATATATAAACGAACATAAAGTTAATACAGCCGCTGAAGCTGCTGTTTTAGTGGACGAGTTCGTACTTACCCACAAAAGCCCTTCAAAGGATCATTCACGCTGTGATTTCGGACGTAGGGAGCACTGCCCTGGTCGCTTTCTTGGAGAGTTTGCCGCTTCCAAATTTGATCAGAACGTACATAAAACTGATGTGATTTTTGACTTGAGAAAGGACATTGGAAAAATGAATGTCCCACTCTGCGTGCTATAAGAAGCAATTTCAAAGCTTCTGCAAAGTCGGTTGGACGTGCTGCATCTGTTCTTTCCTCGGCTGATGCCATGTCCTTAAATGACTTGCCTGTTGTAAAGCCAATGGCAAAGGCAACCTCTATTGACGTCTCTGGTTTTGAGAGGCCTGAGGTGTCTGCTGAGGAGCAGTGTAGTTCCCTATCTGTCACTCACTCGACGTTGTGTCAATGTAGTGACACTAGGGGTCACACTTGGGAGCCTGAAACACCTCTGGTCTTTGATAAAAGGCCAATGAAAATTGGCGAGTGGCATTTGCATACCACTCCCCTGGACATACGGGTATAAAAGGAGCTGGTATGCAACCACTCATTCAGATTTTCTCTTCGGAGCCGAACGGTCGATGCTGACTGAGCTGAATTCCCATGGCTGTTCATTCACCTCTGCTGGATCTGATGGTGTATTTCAGCAGCTTCTCCCCCCCTGCACTGGTGCACTGCAGAGAACGCCCCTGGGCGCTTCGGCAGAAATAAAAGAGTATATTTCTCTAAAAGAGTATATTTCTCTAAAAGAGCAGCACACACGGAACATCTTTTTAAAGATGCGTCTTTTTAAAGATGCCTTTCCGTTTGTGTGTTATTCCTGGTTGCGGTCGTTATCTCTCGCCTTCTGACGGCCACGATCACTGTCTTTCGTGTCTGGGCGCTGCCCACACGGAGACAGCGTTCGTGGATGGGTCATGTACTCATTGTGAGAACATGTCCATGGCAATGATGTGGTCACGGCTTGCCTTTGTAAGAAAGCAAGCCACCCCAGAGGCTCCCTGCCTCGGTCCTTCTACCCACGGGTATGAGGCCAGCGCGGCTAGCACTGGGGGCGATTTGGGGACACCAATGGGACCACCTTCGCCGGGTATCCCCCCACGGACTTCCCATTCCCCAGCATGCTCATCTGCCCCAATCGGGCTTCCGGATGAGTCCGCCGGCTCGTCTCACGGCGAGTTCGACCTCTTATTCTGAGCCCGTGAAGGTGATGAGCTCTCGAGCGCAGCATCGGAGAGCGGGCTCGTCCAGTCGGATGTGGAAGCCTCAGCTGGGCTCCTCCCTTCGGGTGCGGTCGTCCAGTCACAGGCTGACGCGGAGATGACGGACATGCTTACCCAGGCAGCCACGGGTGTCGGGCTAGAGTGGAACTGTTGGGCCTCATGTATTCAGATAGAAGACAAAGGCAGGCCTAACACAGTCATAAAAACCTAACTCAAGCCCCCACATTCCAAGTCGTAAATTATACTGATATAAACTGCGCCAAAATCAAACAAAGTGAGTCCAAAACAGACTACAAATCCCATGAAGCCTTGCTCATTAAAGGATCGAACTCTCAACTCCTATTGGATGAGGCACACAACAGAACGCACCTCAAACCATGACATCATCAGGAGTAGAAATACCTCTGAAATGCTTCCGGGATTTGCTTCCAGCAACTTTGTTTGCAGTGTGTAGACGCAGCTCATCGCTGCTCTCAGGTGTAACCTCGTGGCACAAGGAAGTAACGTCCGACTTGAAACTGTGGCCATACAATATCCATCTCGCTGGACGAGTTGAGATTACTCTGTGTTCAACCGCACACTAACGGATCTGAAGGAGACCGCCGAGCAATCTGCATCTTCATCCGTTTGCCTGCAGAAGTGAAGAGAAAAGATTTCTCTTCCATCTTCAATCAAGTCGACATTTCTAAGTTCTCCGCCAGCCTGCCGAAAATCAACAGCTGTGCCCGCCAACAGAGCGAGGAAACAGCCTCCCATCATCACCCGAGCCTCAAGGAACCGGGTCGGAATTAAAGGACGGATGAACACACATTCTGCACCCTCATGCGATTCAAGTAAGAGGTTTATGTCTGGGCAGAGATAGAATATTATAGTGTGTTATTCTTGTGTTTCAAGGTTTTTGCTTGTACAGTTTACGGACCGCCATGTCCACTCATTATTAATATTCAGGGTACTAATTATCACGAATCTGTTTTGCTGTGCAGTCCAACCAAATTGGACTGTTGTGCATTTTCGCCATCGCGGGTCAAAGAACGCGGGACTTGTACGAGCCATCCACCGCGTCTCTGAGCGATAAACTAACAGCTGCTTTCTCTCCCACGATCGCGAAATCGGCTTTAGGGCCGTCACTTTATTCTCTCTCTCTCTCTCTCTCTCTCTCTCGTACTAACCACACACACACACACTCACTCTCACACACACACCCTCATGTGTTATAGGATTATTTTGATTTCCATATCTAATCATATCACTGTTTAGTTTGTAGCTGTAAGTCGGAAGTTTATTGACTGCATTGTATCAATTATTAATTGATATTATTGCATAAATAAACTTTGTTTATATTACAAAGAGAAGTGTTTTGGTTTGTTTTGCATACGCCTGTGTCATGCTGACGGGATGTCAGTGCTCGGATTCAAGCCTTCATTCATTGTTTTTTTCCTGAAAATCGATAATCTTCGGATGTCAATTTTCCTAAGAAAACAATCTAATATTGAGACTGTTATACCATCTGGTTATTAGTCCCTGATTCCAGGGTGGTGCCCCTTCAATGTTAATCCTTATTAATATTCTATTGATTTTTGATAATTGATAATTATCTTTGATGATTGTTGAATCTGAATGATCAATAAGCTAGTGTTAATTTTAATTAATGTTTCATCGATGTTAACAATTAATGATTATCTTTGATAATTGTTGATTTAAAGGATTAGAAAAGCTAACATTGATTCTCATCAATGTTCTATTGATTTTAATAATTAATAATTATCTTTGATAATAATTAATTATTGCTAATAAGCAAACTTGCTCTTAAACGTAGCGCACTACATTTACTGGAGCCCCATATGAGGTTTTAATGAGTTAGATTCAATTAATTAATTTAAATATTAATTAATAACTAAATAAATAATTATTAATAATTATTAATAATATTATTATATTAAATATAATTATAATATTATTATAATAATATTATTAATAATAAATATAATTATTAATTATTTCTGATAGTAACACTGATCTAAACAACCAGTAAAGCCCTACAGAACCCTCCGCTCTCTCCTGAACCCTCGCGGCTCGATGATTGGTTCCTGGGCTCGCGGCGCCGCTCACAGCCACGCCCCGCCCCAGTTCCTTTCTTCCCTGAAGTGCATGAGGAGCTGACAAGGTCATGGGAGGCACCTTTTACTGCCCGGTCCTGATCTTTCAGCTCCCCTGCCCTCACTACCCTCGATGGTGGGGCGGCCAAGGGATATTCGGCAATCCCCCCGGTGGATAAGGCGCTCGTGATGCACCTATGCCTGCAGAGCTCCACCACCTGGTGCGGGCACCCAAAGCTTCCATCCAAGGCCTGTAGGTTTACGTCATCCCTGACGGCCAAAGCCTACGGTGCCGCTGGACAAGCCGCCTCCCCCTTGCACGCCATGGCTCTCCTGCAAGTCCACCAAGCCAAGGCGCTAAAGGATAGTTCCGCCCCCGGGATTGATGCAGGAGCTGTGCTCGGCGACCGACTTCACTCTCCAGGTGACAAAGGTCACGGCGCGGTCTCTCGGGCGCGCAATGTACACCTTGGTGGTCCAGGAGCGCCACCTTTGGCTCAACCTGGTCGAGATGAGAGAGGCCAACAAGGCACAGTTCCTTGCTGCCCCCATTTCCAAGGTTGGCCTATTCGGCATCACTGTCGAGGACTTTGCCCAGCAGTTCTCAGCGGTGAAGCAGCAGACGGAGGCTATCCGGCACATCCTGCCCCGGCACGGCTCAAGATCCCGCACCCCGTCTGCTCTTCTCCAAGGGTGTCCCCCTGCGGTGACTGCACTAGCTCCGCTGCAGACCGCCCCTATGGCCCGGCCCCGGTGTGGAGCCCACCGCAGGAAGCAGACGCCACCCATCTCACGGTCGGCCGCCAAGAACCCGCGAAAGGTCTCGAATCACCCCTGAGACGGGCGACCCAGGGACGATGAAACCTGCTGCTCTGGAGCTGGTAAGCAGACCACTCCATCCCCCGGTGGAGGACCGGGAGGAGAATCTTTTGTTACCTTTGCATTTAATTGCACCGCCTGACCAAGTGGCTGCGGTACCCAAGAGTTCAGCAAGAGTGGTTTCCTTGTTCTGTGGGTCACATACCCGGTGTGCATGGCCGTCATCACGACCACCGTCCACCATTCCATTTTTTCAGGTTCAGCGCTCCAGCGGTAGTCTCCCCACCCCTGCGCACCCAGCTGTGGCACAAATCCGCCACCGATGTGACAGTCTCCAAGGGTCATGAGGACAGGCATCTTCCTCCCTGTTCCAGGCTGTTCCGGGGGTGGTCACAAGGAGCCAGGTAAGTGCTTTGATATCCCTGAACTCAGCACGGCCACGACACGGCGTGGCACCTCAGGCTCAGCCCTGCCGTGAGGCCCCACCCACCAGTACGTCCGACGAGATTGTCCCCTAGGTCCCCCTCGCCCGGAGCATTGGACGCGTGGCTTGCGCTTTCCAACCCGTCACGATGGCTGGTCCGGACCGTCCGACTTGGCTACGCGATTCAGTTCGCCAGGCGTCTGCCCAGGTTCAGCAGCATCCACTTCACCTTGGTGAAGGGTGAAAACGCCTCTACCTTGCATGCAGAGAGTGCTACCTTCCTACGGAAGGATGTGATAGAGCCTGTCCCTCCGGCCGAGATGAAGAGGGGGTTTTACAGTCCCTACTTCATTGTACCGAAGAAAGGCAGTGGGTTGCGGCCAATCTTGGACCTGCAAGTACTGAACCAGGCTTTACACAGACTCCCGTTCAAGGTGCTGATGCAAAAGCGCATTCTAGTGAGCGTCCGGCATCAAGATTGGTTCGCGGCAGTAGACCTGAAGGACGCGTACTTCCACATCTCGATTCTACCTTGACACAGACCCTTCCTGCGGTTTGCATCCGAGGGTCAGGCTCCTCAGTACAAGGTCCTCCCTTTCGGCCTGTCCTTGTCCTCTCGTGTCTTCATGAAGGTTGCAGAGGCAGCCCTTGCCACACTAAGGGAAATGGGCATTTGCATCCTCAACTATCTCGATGATTGGCATCCTCAACTATCTCGATGATTGGCCCTTGGACCGACCTCTTGTTTCTACAGGCAGGTGTTCCCCTAGAACTGGTCTCCAGGCGCGTCATGGTCACGACGGATGCCTTCAAAACGGGCTGGGGCACTGTTTGCAACGGGCACGCAGCCGCCGGCTTGTGGACGGGCCCGCGACTGCATTGGTACATCAACTGCCTCAAGTTGTTGGCAATTCTGCTCGCCCTGTGGAGGTTTCGGCTGTTGATCCAGGGCAAGCACGTGCTAGTTCAGACAGACAACACGGCAATGGTAACATATATCAACCGCCCAGGCAGTCTGCGCTCTCGTTGTATGTCACAACTCGCCCGCCGTCTCCTCTTCTGGAGTCAGCAGCACTTCAAGTTGCTGCGAGCCACTCACATCCCGGGCAACATCAACTCTACAGTGGACGTGCTGTCACAGCAGGTTACCCTTAGGGGAGAGTGGAGACTCCACCCTCAGGTGGTCCAGGTGGGACCCCTAGTGTCACTACATCGACACAACATTGAGTGAGTGACAGATAGGGAACGTCATGGTTACTTGCGTAACCTCCGTTCCCTGATGGAGGGAACGAGACGTTGTGTCCCTCCTGCCACAATGCTGAACTACCCGTTGAAATGGCCAGACCTTGTCTTGGCTCCTCAGCATAAAATGAGTGGTTGCATACCAGCTCCTTTTATACCCGTATGTCCGGGGGAGTGGCATGCAAATACCACTTGCCAATTTTCATTGGCCTTTTATCAAAGACCTGAGGTGTCTTGGGCTCCCAAGAGTGACCCCTAGTATCACTACATCGGCACAATGTCTCATTCCCTCCATCAGGGAATGGAGGTTATGCAAGTAACCATGATGTTTTATTACTATGCGTTCAGTCTCAGACATTTGGCTCATTGGTCACTTCCACCTGAGAGAGCCCCTCCCTGGTTTGTAATTGAACAGGCAGTTCTTGCCCCTATTTCACCATTACAAAGCATCTCTATCAAACTAATCGGAAAAGTTAAGCTACACCCTGTTTTTCGCATTTACACTTGGTATGGACTAAAGAGTCCAGATTGTTTAAATTGGACACTTATTTAAATGTTGCCTCGAGCATAAGGCAGAACCCAAGATTGTGTATTGGCAAGTCCCCTTTCTGCTGGCCAGAGTGGATTGTGAGGGGGGTTGCTACATTCGGTGACCTATATGAAAGTGGAGTGTTGAGATCATTTGAAAACTTGGTCCAACATTTTGGGATCCCCAGACCTCAGTTTTATAGGTATTTACAACTGCGCCACCTGATTTGTACTATTTTTGGGAGTAGCACACACCCTTCTAAGGAGGCAGATGCTTTGGGAGAGGTGATTGTGGCTTTTGGAAAAGGTCATGAGGCATCAATGTACTACTCCCTGTTAATTCAGAGTCTGGGGGACGGAGCCTTAACTTCTCTACAATTCAAAATTTTGCATAGATTTTATTGGACCCCCTCTAGACTGTATAGGCTTGGTCTTAAAGACACACCCACCTGCTGGAGATGCCAATCGGAGCATGGAGACATGGCCCATGTTTTTTGGTGGTGTGTTGAGATCCAGAAATTCTGGTCGAAGATTTGGAATTTTGTGTGCACGTGGTGGGCACTCGGGTTTTGTTTTGCCCCAGACTTTGTTTTCTGGGCGATGGGTCGGTCATCGATGTGGGGGATGGCCATATTGAGAACTGGGTTCTGACCTGTGTGATGATCGCCAGGCAGGTTATTTTGAGGGGTTGGAGGTCAGCTGGTGCGCCCCCATATCCGGAGTGGTGCACGGAGATGGGGAGGGTAGCGGCTTATGAGGAGGTGTCATTGGGAAGACAGGGTGATTTAGATTTGTTTGTCTGGAAATGGGGCAGGTACTGTATTTTGAATTTTTGGGGGGCTCTCGGGTGGGGTGTGGAGAGAGTATTGTAGTATAGTTTTTAAGTGAGTATGATTATTATGTGTGTATATGTATATGTATGTGTATGTATGAATGTATATACGTATATATATGTATGTGTGTATGTGTATGTATATATTTACTTATGTGTGACCACAGGATTGTTTTTTGGGGAGGTGGGGTTGGGGCTTGGGGGGGGTTGTGGGGTTTAAATGTTGTGTGTGTGTGTATATATATATATATATATATATATATATATATATATATATACATACACACACACACACACACAACTGTGTGTGTTTATTAAATCTTGTTATTATAAGATTTAATAAAGACACACACACCCACCTGCTGGCAATGCCAGTCAGAAGACGGGGACACAACCCATGTTTTTGGGGATGTGTTAAGATCCAAGAGTTTTGGTTGAGGGTTCAGAGCTTCGTGTGTGATGTGGTGGACACTCGGCTTTCATTTTGCCCCAGACTGTGTGTTTTGGGTAATGGGGCGGTCCTGAATATTGGTGATAGATATTTGGAGAGCTGGGTCCTGACCCACATGATGATTGGAAGGTGGGTAATCCTCAGGGGATGGAGGTCGTCTGATGCACCCTCATTTCGTGAGTGGTGCGTTGAGTTGGGCAGGGTGGCGGCATTTGAGGAGTTGGTATATAGAAGGCTGGGCAACCTGGGTATATACATCAGGAAGTGGGACAGCTATCTGGCCTTTTTGGAGGGCTCTTGGGGAGGGGCAGCAGAGAGGGACTAATGTTTTTTTTTTTTTTCTTTTCATTATTCTTTTTTTTTTATGTCTCTATATTTTTTCTGCTGTTTTATTGTCTATTTGTGTGCCTATGTCAGTTGGCTTTTGACCACTGGAGTGCTTGCTTGTGTGGGTGGGGGTTAATGTTCGGGGGAGAAAAGTTATGATTTCATGTGGTTTGATTTGGCATTTTCTGTTATGTTTATGTGATTTGCTGCATGGAATCAATAAAATTGTAAACATTGTCATATATAGCGACACATGGGAACAACATCTTCAATGGATTGAAGCATTTTTTAACCATTTCGTGGAAGCCAGGCTTATGATTAATTTGGCCAAATGTGAATTTGCCCAAGCAACGATTGTTTATTTGGGTAAAATTGTGGGGCAGGGACAAGTTCTGTTATGTTTATGAGATTTGCTGCATGGAATCAATAAAAAAAATAAAAAATAAAAAAAAAGATATTGCCGATTTTGTGAAAACCTGTCACACCTGTCAGTTGACAGGGAAGTCGAATCAGACCATTAAGCCAGCACTCCTGTATCCACTTCCAGCCAAATTCAAATTCAGCACCTGTCAGAAGAAAGGTGCACAGAACTGAAGTCTCTAATTTTAATGTTCCCTTATTTGTTCTGAGATGTTCAAGCGTGTACAAATTTAATTAAGCATGATATAGATGCGGATGATGCGCAACCAATTTGTCAGCGTTTTTACAGAGTTTCTCCTGAAAAGCAAAAGTATTTAGAAGGTGAAATAAAATATCTTTTGGATAATGGGTTGGCTGAACCATCTTATTTTAGCTGGGCATTGCCGTGTCTCCATGTGAGTAAACCGGATAATATGCTTTGTTTCTGTACGAATTATCGGAAAGTAAATTCTCTGATGAACCCACAGACCGTGTGGGTTCGACTCAGTTTGTAAGTAAATTTGATTTGCTTAAAGGGTATTATCAAGTCCTGTTGATCCCTTGGGCTCGAGAAATTTCTGTGTTTATCACTCCATCTGGGCTGTATTCTTATCGGGTTATGAGTTTTGGTCTCCACAACGGCCCTTCTACTTTTCAGCGTTTAATGAATCGTGTCCTCTCGGGGTTAGATGGATGTGCGGTTTACCTCGAAACGACATTGTCATATATAGCGACATATGGGAACAACATCTTCAATGGATTGAAGCACTTTTTAACCATTTCGTGGAAGCCAGGCTTATGATTAATTTGGCCAAATTTGAATTTGCCCAAGCAATGGTTGTTTATTTGGGTAAAATTGTGGGGCAGGGACAAGTTCGACCTATGTGAGCTAAAGTGCTGGCCATTGATTATTTTTCGCCTCTGATGAATAGGGAAGAACTAATGCGTTTTTTGGGTATAGTCGGGTATTATAGGAGCATTTGTTTGAATTTTTCAACTCTTATGGCTCCTCTTAATGACCTTTTAATGAAGGGCATGAAGTTTGATTGGTCTATGCGTTGTCAGCAGGCTTTGAGAATGTTAAAATGCTGCTGAGTACTGCCCCGGTTTTGGACACGCCTAGGCTGGACCAGCTTTTTCAAGTTCAAGTTGACGCAAGTCATGAAGGAGCTGGGGCTGTACTTTTGCAGACAGATTGCGGAGAGGCCCATATGTTACTTTTCAAAAAAGTTTAACAAACATCAGTTGAATTATTTAACTACTGAAAAAGAGGCTTTAGTTTTTATCTGGGCATAACAGAATTTCAAAGTGTATGTGGGTGGAGGATTGTTTCCAGTGGTGGTCTATTAAGATCACAACCCCCTCACCTTTTTGCACTTGTTACAGAACTCCAATCAATGTCTTATGCACTGGGCTTTATTTTTGCAGCCATACAACTTACAGATTTGCCATATTTGGGGTGTGGATAATGTGTTGGTGGACACTTTGTCACGCTCTCCTATTGAGTTGGAGTAATGTGTCTATGCTTGCTCTCCTCTTCTCCATTCTCCAACTAGACAGTTTTGATTTATATTCTGGGCTCATTTGACTATTATTTTTGATGCTTTAAAGACCCTTCTTTGTTTTCTTTTAATAAATGTATTTATTTTCGCTAATTTGAGTATTGCCTTTTTCATGTTGCCTGCCAAGTGCCAGGCGTGTGTAACAAAAGCAACATGCATTAACCTCAGTGGCCATGTGTAACGTTGTTGGCTGATTCAATGACGAAGACGAGAACCCAAGTGCAGTTTATTTCCAAACGTGAACCAAAAAACCCTAACTAGAAAACAAAACATGAACATGGACTTGACTTGACAAACACATACCATCACATACAATACTCCACAAATAGACAATGCAAACATTAGGACTTAAATACAAGACATGGGAGAACATAAACCAATGAACAAACAGAACTGATAACAAGATAATTAAACAATAAAACAATGAAAACATGACACATGAACATGGAGGGAAAACAGAAATCACATGACTAGGGAAACAGGAACACATGACATGAAACAGGAACTAGAATTTCAAAATAAAAGACATGAATCAACAGAATACACCTGACATATCCCCCCCACTAAGGGGTGGCTCCTGACACCCCAACACATAAACAAAACACGTAATACATGACATAATTCAAAGTTCTGTAGGGAGCGGGGGGGTGTCTTGAGGCATGGGGCGTGGCGTGGCGAGAAAGGGCGAGGGGCATGGGACCAGGGCAAAGTCCGTGGGAGGTGGAGCCATGAGAGGCTCGAGGGGCGGAGCCTTGGAATGTGGTGCCCGGAGAGTAGCCGAAGACATGAAGGGCCAGGGTGGAGCCAATGGCAGGGAGGACCAAGGCGGCGCTAGAGGCTCGAAGGAGCAAGGTGGAGCTGAGAGATTGTAGAGCCAAAGCGGAGCCAGGTGACCGACAGACCAAGGAGAAGCCAGAGGGATGAGGAACCCCGGCACAGCCGACAGGCTGAAGGACCGTAGTGGAGCCGAGGGAATGCCGAGCTGAGGCAATGTCGAGGAACTGACAGGCCAAAGCGAAGTCCAGGGCTCAGAGGGTCCAGGCGGGATTGGAGGGCCGAAAGTTCCTCTTGCCTGCTCAGGAGAACTAAAGGTGGGTATAAGGGTGGGAACCATCTCCAGGTCCCACTGCTCAGGCGTCGCTGTGACGTGGCATGGAGCAGGCTGAGGCATCGCTGTGACGTGGCATGGAGCAGGCTGAGGCATCGCTGTGACGTGGCATGGAGCAGGCTGAGGCATCGCTGTGATGTGGAACTCTGGCTCGGCGGCGGCCATGTCGTGGAACTCTGGCTCGGCGGCGGCCATGTCGTGGAACTCTGGCTCGGGATCCGCCTCCCCCACAGTGAACGGGGAACCGATGAATCGTAGGGCGAGGTCGATATATTGAGCCAGGCTGAGGGAACTGCGATCGCCAGGCATCAAAAAACGAAATGGACTCATTTAGTCCAAATCTAAAACAACCCTTGAGGGCAACCTCATTGAAGTCTACCTGGCTGGCTAGACCGCAGAAGTCCTCAACATAGTCCTCCAGAGGACGATTCCCCTGACGTAAGCGCAGAAGCAAAACCGCTGGGTCCATGGGAGGTGGAGTATTCTGTAACGTATGCTGGAACTGCTGACAATGATGACGATGATGAGGACGTGAAGATGAAGAACCCAAGTGCAGTTTATTTCCAAACGTGAACCAAAAAACCCTAACTAGAAAACAGAACATGGATTTGACTTTGACTTTGACTTTGACTTTGACTTTGACTTTGACTTTGACTTTGACTTTGACTTTGACTTTGACTAATACAAACAATACTCCACAAATAGACAATGCAAACATGAGGGCTTAAATACAAGACATGGGAGAACATAAACCAATGAACAAACAGAACTGATAACAAGATAATTAAACAATAAACCAATGAAAACATGACACATGAACATGGAGGAAAAACAGAAATCACATGACTAGGGAAACAGGAACACATGACATGAAACAGGAACTAGAATTTCAAAATAAAAGACATGAATCAAGAGAATACACCTGACACCATGTATGTATGTATGTAAGTGTATTTGTGTAAGAGCCAGGAGAAGATTCAGTTGAAGAAAGGGCAGTGCGACTTATGGAGTGGACGTAAAAGAGAGAACAGAAGAGAAGGGAAGATGGAAATACATAAATAAGCAGATAATATCAACAACAACAACAAAAAAGTTTTTAGTCCCCCCTTTTTCTTTACACACCCAGTTGAAATACTCTTTCACAGTCAGGTCACTCTTCTCAAAAATAAACTGGGTTCATCTTTTTGAAGTGTCTGAAGTCTCTGTTTTACTACTATATAAGGTACATCATTTGTGTAACATTTTTTTAATGGTAAAATACTTTCTACTATCCCATCTTAATTTGTTTTAGACAACTGTAAGAAAATCAATCGTTGATTTCCACGAAAAGTGCAAAATGTGGCTCTGTGGCGCTATCAAAATATTGCTCTGTTTTTTGAGAAGCCCAACACAACAATTTTGGCTCAACCAATATTGTGAGTTTGGGGTAGGTCTGTCTGTTTTGCTCGATAAATGACAGATGGGGAAAACGTGTGAAAACTCATTATTTTTGCACTTAGGTTTGGTGGCACAGGAATGACACAAATCACCTCTAAAGCAATAGTTCACACAAAAATGAAAATTCTGTCATCATTTACTCACCCTTATGTCATTCCAAAACCATATGACTTTCTATCTTTAGCGGAACACAAAATAAAATCATTTAATGTGTGTCCTGTTGGCTGAATTCAGTTCAAAGGTATTATTACATTGAGACTTACTTTAAAACTCATGCTTATTAAAGCAACCCCCCCCACTCCCCCACCTCAAAAAAAAAAAAAAAAAAATAAATTGTCAGTGCAACTCGTGCATCATATACTAAGTCTTCCGTCTTCGTTATTAACTCTGAAGTCAAATCATTAATCAAGTCCATTAAAAGTGCTGAAATCCAATGATTCTTTCTTCAGCAGAACACATTTGAAGAAAAATAGAAAAATATCTTAGCTCAGAAGGTCCTTAAAATTTCTCAACCGAGAGCAGAATGTGAGATTACGTCCGTAACATGGCAACGCAAATACATCACGTGAGAGACCGTGCAAACTCAGCACACTCATGAATGCTTATACTGATACTGACCGAAGCAATGATTTATAGTTAACAATGATTTAAATATTGATCTTTATCACACCTAAAGTGATCGAGATGCTTTAAAAGACATTAATTTAACCACTGGAGTCGTATGGGTGACCTTTATGCTGACTGTCTGTGATTTTTGGAGCTTCAAAAATCAGATCACCATCCATTAGCATTTTAAGGACTTACTGAGCTAAGATAATTTTCTAGTTTTCTTCAAATGTGTTCAACACAAGAAAAGTCATACACACCTGGGATATCATGAGGGTGAGTAAATGACGAGAGAATTTTCATTTTTGGATGAAATATCCCTTTAAGTCGGTGTGTGACAGATCACTAGCTCTCTTAAGAAGGAGGAAGCGGGGGCCAGGTAAACAGTCAACATACTTTTGTTTACAATGCTTTTCAGCATTCTACATAAATGGTTGCTTTTCAGCACAACCATCACACACACACACACACACACACACACACACACACACACACACACACACACAAAGACTCTCTCTTGCTCTCTCTCCCCTCTAGTGGTCTGGACTGCCCTGGACTTTTATCCCTCTCAGCTCTCACTGCATCACAAACAGCTGTTAGAGATAATTTCCCACAGGTGTCAATCCTTACCGTTCTCACTCTCCCGGCCTCGCTCTCCACAGACGTCTATTGGCCACACCCCCATCACCACACGGTGTGAATCTTATCTTTACTTGTAGGGCTCTCTCTAATAGCCTAGTTCAGCTACGCTAATTCATCTATAACAGGACAGGCGAGTAGCCCCACACTCTGTCTGAAACCAATGAGCTCTAATCGTGACCAGACTCCCCTGTTAAAGCATGAAGGCACTCTACACTTAGTTTTGCAACTCAGTGTGCAGTTGTCAGCAAGTGAGGCACTTCCAGGACAGTAAAGAGCACATCTTTCATCCAGCCCCAGGGCTTATAAAAAAACTCCATCCTTAAAAAGACCTACATGAATGAGAGTGTTCACACAAAAATGAGAAATGTAATGAAAAAACAACCAATGTGGAAAAAAATGGGACAATTCTGTGTTTCTAATTGCATAACCTTGGGAGGAGGTACTTTATTCAGCTGTGTTTTCTAGAAATAGTAAGCACTCATTCTTGGAGTATGCTGTAAGATGGTTATACTGGGAAATGGAGCTAATGAGAGGAAAGTAAACATTAGTGGTGATTAAAAGCGGTACCTTTGCTCACATGTGTTTAGATTCTTCTATGGGAATGGATCGCTGAAGCAGTGCCACCTCCCTGAGAGCATGGAAAACACTTCAGCCAAGCAGTGCGGGGTTGGAAAGAGAGATGAGAAGGAAGTGGGAAGGACAAGGGATGAGAGAGACAACATGACCTAACATGAACTCAGCCAAATGGGGATGACAAACAAGGCACCACAGCTTATTTATGTGTCTGTTTGTTTATCGTTTCTTCTATCTTTGCAAGTCCTGTGTATGGAAAAAAGAAGCGTACAGCTGGGGAAATGTTGTGCTGTTGAGTAAATGATCAGTAGATGTTAATTTAGAAAGACACTGGGGATAAAAGAGACTCTTGTATTTTGGCCTATGAGTAAAATCTTGCATTTAGCTGCTATGTGGGTAATCAGCAGAGTAAGGTTCCGATCTGTTTTTTGTTTATGAAGAATACAAAATAAAGCAACCTGACTGTTCCCTTAGAGTCACGTTACTATACCTAAATTTGCCAAAAAGAGTTTCACTCAACTGCTTTACTGAAAAGGTGTTGCACTTGCATTCAAAAACTGGGGTATGAGTCCTGAAGAGCATCCAAGTCGACACGTGAGCCAAAAGTGTCACAGAAGCACCACAACATGACGTGGTTGCTTCAGCGATTGTGTTTTTCATCTCACATTTGCTTTTTATGATACTATCGGTTAGGTTTAGGAATAAGGTTTAGGGTAGGGAGGTAGGTTTTGTTGATTTAAAACTCAATAGAGCATTAACCTTAAAAATCCCATCTGCTTGGGAGAGAATTTAACTTGCTTTTGGCACCAAACAGTGGGCATTTTACTTTGGAACTGCAGTGATATGTGTAAGGAACCACGTAATATAATTTCGCAATACTGTTGCCACAGTCACATAATTTTCATAAGATCAGGCCTTAAAGGAATAGTTTCCCTAAAATTGAAAATTCTCTCATCATTTACTCACCCTCATGCCATCCCAGATGTGTATGACTTTCTTTCTTCTGCTGAACACAATCAAAGGTTGTATGAAGAAAATGTCAGTTCTGCAGGTCCATACAATGCAAGTGGATGGTGATAAGCAATTTAAAGCTCCAAAAAGCTCAGACAGTCATAGTAAAAGTAGAACTGGCAGCGTGAACTGGTTCTCCTCATTGACATGCATTGGAGAGTGATCTGTTTCTCACCCAAAGCAAACGTATTGCTTTAGAACAGTGTTTCCCAACCTTTTTCTGACACGGCACACTTTTTACGAATAAACAAAATACCACGGCACACCACTATCAAGTCACATAGATATGCTACATGACTTATATGTAATGAGGTCACAGGTGGCAAGAGTGCTAATTGGGTTATGATAAAACAACAAATTTGCTTCTTTTCTAATTTGTTGATTTGTTCTTGCAAATGAATTCTTGCAATGCCACAGCAAATTACAGGAATGCACACTCATGAAGGGCAAAAAGGTAAGAGAATCACTGGTCCATTAACATTTTAATTAGCTAAAAGCACCAATTCCAGTGATTTTAATGATTCAAGTAGAGCAAATTAACTGCAAACATAAAGGGTATTTTGGTGTGGCTTGCTTCTGTGTCACAAATTTGTTCAATTTAATTAACTTATTAGTTCAGCGACCGCTTCTGGAGATGCCACTAGGTGGTGACAAATGAGCGTCTTATGTGGTATGAGCAAGTCATTGAATCATTTTGAGTTGTTCTCGACCGAAATCTACCAAGAGACTTTAGTGCTGTACAACTTGCATGACTACAAATCTACTGACTTCAGTAGATTTTTTTAGAATTATAAACACAAAGCAGATCTAAGGTATAATTTTCCTACAGATTTAAACTGCTGAGCATGACTTTTTATCAGAAAAGAGGACAATAATAGCCTAATAATAATAATTTTGAGTTTCAATAATGTTTTTTCATCATTGTAAAGTGCATTTTACATGAGTTGAGTCGAGGCATCGACGCTCCGTTCAGCACCAGCGTCAAGCGCCGCATTGCCCTCCACATGACAAGAGTTGCAAAAAGCATCACAGAGGGGCGATTTTACGAGTTTGCCACGCAAGAAAGCGGGAGATGTGCACAATAAACATTGAAAACATGTATTTGGAAGAGAGAGAGAAAAAAAACTGTCTGTAGCTTTGATAGCAGAAAGTAATAAAAGGACTTTGTTTATGTTTAGGTCTTAGTGTTTTCTTGGTGAATTTAAATTAGTTGAATAACTGGGGTCTCTGATACTTGGAAACAATAAGGTAATATTTAATTAAAGGAACATTCAATATCTCTTCACAAATTTGGAGAGTTTTTAAATAGTTCTTGTTGCTTTGTACTCTCAAAGACATTATTTGTGAAGCAAAAACCTGTGTGGAAAAAACTTTGGTGTAAAGTGTCGTCACTTCATAGACTTCAATGTATTCGGCAGCGCTTATGCGAGTCATGTGAAAGACACTTAACGCGTAAAAACATCACTCAAACACATTTATCATAGCTCTTCCACCCTTTTCTCTACTTGATGAACAACGAAGATGAAAGATCCTGAAGTGAACAAATAACATGCCCGTCTCATTCAGACGGTCGATGCATGTACCAGGTCACTCAGCTCATTTACAAATGAGAAGTTTCATGAGTGTCTCTTCTTCAGAGTTCAAGCTCCATTCCTGTCAGACACAGATTCACTGTGCACGCACTGCTGTAGCCAAGTGCGCGATTGGCCGTAGCTGTAACCAATCAAGCGATCTGCCTCGGTAGGACTGCGGTTGCCAAGAAAGCGATTGACTACTGCTGTAATCAATCATGCGGGAGTCCAACCCCTTATTATTGTTTTATTTTTATTTATGAATTTATTTATTTTGTGAAATCTGTTAATTTTCCACGGCACACCTGACAATCTTTCACGGCACACTAGTGTGCCGCGGCACAGTGGTTGGGAAACTGCTTTAGAAGACATTAATTTAAATACTGGAGTCATATGGATGACTTTTACTATGACTGTCTGTGCTTTTTGGAGCTTTAAAGTGCTGATCACCATACACTTGCATTGTATGGACCTACAGAGCTGAGATATTCTTCTAAAAATCTTTGCTTGTGGTCTGCTGAAGAAAGAAAGTCATACACATCTGGGATGGCATGAGGGTGAGCAAATGATGAAAGAATTTTCATTCTTTTTTATGATAATTGTTTTTTATTGATTCATATATTAAACAAAGAAAAGCAAAACATATACAAACAGAATCAATACTTAACCCCCACTATTACCCCCCACTATTTATTTAAATCCTAGCCCACAATCCTTCCTCCAATACCAAGTTTAAATCTTTCTCCAATAATCTTTTGATAGAAGTTAAAGCTCCGTCCCCCAGACTCTGAATTAGCAGGGTGTGATACACTGATGCCTCATGTCCTTTTCCAAAAGCAGTGATCACCACTCCCAGAGTGTCTGCCGCTTTAGGGGGGTGTATGCTACTCCCAAAAATAGTACAGAGCAGATGGCGCAGCTGTAAATACCTAAAGAAACTGAGATCCGGGAATCCCAAAATGTTGAACCAAATTTTCAAAGGATCTCAACACTTCACTCTCATATAGGCCACCGAGTGTAGCAACCCCCCATCACAATCCACTCTGACCAGCAGAAAGGGGAATTATTAATACATAATTTTGGGTTCAGCCATATGCTCGAGGCAACATTTAAATAAATGTCCGAATTAAACACTCTGGACACTTTTGTCCATACCGAGGGCAAATGCAAGATAATGGGTGTAACTTAACTAAAGTTTGATAGAAAGGCTTTGCAATGGCGAAACAGGGGCAATAACTTCCTGTTCAATACAAAACCAGGGAGGGGCTCTCTCAGGTGGAAGCGACCAATGAGCCAAATGTCTGAGACAAGCATAATAATAAAACAAAATCTTGGGTACGCCTAGCCCACCTTTGTCAATCGGCCTATGCAGTTTACTGAAATGTAAACTGGGACGTTTACCATTCCAAATGAAGGACTTTGCTATGCTATCAAATTGCTTGAAATAAGAGAGGGGGACATCTATCGGGAGAGACTGTAGCAGGTAGTTGAATTTTGGAATACAATTCATTTTAATAACATTAACCTTCCAAATCATTGATAAATGTAATGAAGCCCACCTGCCCACATCGCTCAAAAGTCTTTTTATTAAAGGGTCAATATTAACTCTAACTAAATCACACAAATTTGCTGGGAATAAAATACCCAAATACTTAATGCCCTGTTTGGGCCACTGAAAGGCACCCGGATGAAAAGCCATTACCGGGCCACTGTCAAAGCCAAAGCTTCGGATTTAGACCAATTAACTCTGTATCCCAAGAACTTAGAAAAGGAATTAATAATTCTGTGGAAGCAAGGCATAGATCTAGTAGGGTTGGAGACGAATAATACAAAATCATCTGCGTAAAGCAAAAGCTTATGTGCCCTACCTCTCGCCACCACCCCTGGAAAATCATCTTCCTTACTTATCGCGGCTGCTAATGGTTCCAGGGCAAGACAGAACAATAATGGGGAAAGAGGGCAACCCTGCCAGGTGCCCCTATCCAGAGTAAAATAGTCTGAAATTAATCTATTTGTTTGTACCGCTGCTACTGGGTGTCTATAAAGTAACTTAATCCATCCAATAAAAGTATTCCCGAACCTGTATATTTCTAAAATCTTAAAAAGATAATCCCATTCCACCATATCAAATGCCTTTTCAGCATCAAGTGAGATGGCAGCGACCGGAGTCTGATCATTCGCCACTGACCACATGATATTGATGAAACGCCTAATATTATCAGAAGAGCTGCGGCCCTGAATAAACCCCACCTGATCTACATGTATAAGAGATGTCATAACTTTACTTAATCGGTTAGCCAAAATGTTTGACAATATTTTTATGTCTAGCTGGATCAGGGATATTCAATGGTAACTCTTACACTCGTTTGGATCTTTGTCCTTTTTAAGAATCAATCTGATCCGGGCTTGTGTCATGGTGGGCAGAAGCTTTCCATTCTTTAATGATTCTGTATAAACTTCTAACAAAAGTGGAGCCAGTTTTGTAGCATAAGATCTAAAACATTCTGCCTGTAGGTAAGGCCTTAATTACCTCGCCAATCTCCTCCAAGGCTATCTCAGAATCAAGATAATTTTTTTGCTCAGTCATCAGTTTAAGGAGTTCTAATGGTTCCACAAAGTTTCTAATATCTTCATCAGTAGACGAAGACGTGGAACTATAGAGATCAAGATAGAATTCTTTAAAAGCATTATTAATATCAATGGCCGAGGTAATTATTTCACCACCAGCAGATTTCACTGAGGGAATGGTAGAAAAAGACTCTCTCTGCTTTATATATCTAGCCAAAAGCTACCCTGCTTTGTCACTCCGACTCAAAGTATGACTGTCTTGCCCTGAATAGCCAAAACTCCACCTTCTGTGACAAAATAGTATTATATCTGTATTTCAATTGGGTCAATTCTCTAAGGCCATCAGACAACATTTGCTCTAGGGGGCTTGCACACTTTTGCGGCACTATGATCAAGGACTGAGTCCTTCAAAAGATTAAAGTCTCCTCCCAATATTATATCATGAGGGGTGCAAACGGCTTGCAACATCCCTTTCAGATCTATAAAAAAAGCCATGATCATCAACGTTAGGTGCATAAATATTAGCCAAAATAAGACTTTGCCCCTGAATTTCTGCTAAAACAATAATGACTCTTCCTAATTTATCTTTAATCTGTTTGAGACATTTGAATTGTAGATGTTTACTTATAAGTGTAATGACTCCCCTGCTCTTACTTGAGCCAGCACTTAAGAAAACCTGTCCACCCCATATCTTCCCAAATTTTTCAGCTTCCTGTGGGGAAAGATGCATTTCTTAAAGAAACACTATATTATATTTCTTATGCTTAAGAAGAGAAATAACCTTCGTTCTTTTTATGGGGTGCCCCAACCCATTCACATTCCATGTGGAGAGAGACAATCCACTCATATTAACATTTGACTTTTGACATATGAGAAAAAATAGATTGTGTGTCAAAAACAAAATTATAAAGACCACATTCCAACATTAGAGCAACAATCAAACCCCGAACTTCCCCTAGAACCAAACAAACAGAAAAAAGAAAAACGTGCTCATTAACCCCGTGCACGACAGCGCCAACAGGCATCCATCCGTCTAAACTCAAACAGTCCGTGTGCGCTTACGAGAGGCGACAACTTTGCCTTCAGAATGCTCAAGTCAGGTGTTTCTATACAAATTTTGTGAGACAGAATTACACAACAAAAGATAATCTATAAACAAACTGCAGCCAATAGGTGGAATAAAAACAAAGAACAGGTAGAGTCATCCACATAACCGTCCCGAAGGTGTGTTCCTCCACAAAACAAACTCCAGCCGCTAGGCGGAACCAGCATTAAAAAAATAAAAATAAATAAATAAATACAAATACAAATAAATCAATGTAAAAAAAGCTGCTCATATTTCTCGGACAGTCAAATGAATGTTCAGTGAGCCGGCCCATTCAACTGCTACATGAGTGCAACAAATGACCTAATCACTCCAGTGTCCTGCAAGAAATACTCCACAAAACAAACTCCAGACAGAAGGAGGCATAAGCACAAAGAATGTGAAGATTCATCCACAACACTGTCCTGAAGGAGTGTTATTCCACAAAACAAACTCCAGTCGCTAGGTGGGACCAGCACAAAAAGAAACAAGTGCCTCGAACAGTCAAGTGAATGTTCAGTGAGTCAGGCCCACTCGGCCGCAACTTGAGCACCACAAAATAACTTACTCACTCCATTGACCTTATGAAGGACAATGCTTGCCGTGGGCATGTGAATGCTCTATGGCCATCCCCAGTATCCACTCTCAACTTGGCCGGGAACATCAGTGCAAAAGCGACCCTCTGTTGATGTACGAGTTTCTTGCATTCCTTGAATCGATCATGTTTCTCTCTTGTCGAATTCACAAAGTCTGGGAACAAGAAAATGCAGTGGCCCCTCCAAGAAAGCCTTCTTCTAATCCTCGCCCCATGCAACACGAGATCTCTATCGGACAATCCCAGAAACCTGGCCGGAATCGATCGGGCCTGTCTCTCTCAGCGGATCGCTGAGCCGGAACCCAGCGAGCTCGCTCGACCCCCAGCCCACGGCCTGCCATGTCGAGCAGACTCGGAAAGAGCCCATCCAGGAATTCTACCATGCTCTGACCCTCTACTCCCTCAGGAATTCTAACAATATGGACGTTATTTCACAGACTACTATTCTCTATATCCTCTAGCTTCTCCTAGATGCGCCCCAATTCCGATGCCTCCAGACAATCGATCCGTTTCTCGACATCCCCCACTCTTGTAACCACCTCAGTGAATTTTGTCTCCATGACAGTGATCGATTGACGTATTACAGCAAGATCCTCCAAGTCAGCAACGACCTTCATCAGCACTGCCGACAAGTTCAACAATTTCTGCCAAATTTCCCGCACTTCACTGGCCAAATCTGCTCCCTGGTCCGCGGTCTTGTCAGGGGCGTCAGCCTGAGCATGCAAGTGTCCTTCAATGGATCCCAAAGATCGCGAACTCCCTGACACACTGTCCTCCCAGAACAGTTAAGGAACAGAGTGCCTCGAATCCCACAGGTCCATGACAACAATAACATCAAAACTAGCAAATCTCACATGTCCAAACCTCACATGGTGCCACGCGACTCCAGCAAGAATTTTCATTCTTGGGTGAAGTATACCTTTAAAGGTGAGAAAAGTTTGTCATATTTTCTAAAGATCACCCCACTCCCCAATATGTTTCCCATATTGTACCATATAAGGAAAGAAAATATAAAATAATGTCTAAACACAGGAAAGCTCACTGAAAAAAAAAATAAAAAGCTTAAAACAAATATTTGGCGTCAACATGGGGGATAAGGGGAGAGTTGTGTCATTTGATAACATTTTTAGAAGTCATATTTCTATGGCCAATGTTATGGAAACATTCTTATAATTACAGTTCATAGCAGACATCCTGAAATATAATTAAACATATTAGTTTTCGCTCATCTCATTTCAGCCTAAACAAAAACTTAGGAAAAAAAAAAAAAGTCACACAACTTACCCCCCTCTCCCCTACAGTATTATTCAAGTGTCGTCACCTCTAAAATAAAATAATTTCTTAAATGTGAGAGAACTCACTTGCTGTCATATTGGCAGACCAGCAGGGCCTGTTCAGGGTAAGACTTTATTGTAAGAACATGATTCCACAGCCAGACATGGCCCCTAACTGTGCTGCACATCTGGGGTATCAGCTGGCCAGCAGCCCCCTAAAGCTCCTGCCCGTTTCCCCTTCATGCGCAGTCATTTTTAATGCTTCTGGATCTATAGCTCACACCAGAGGTCAGCGGAGGGCTTAGTGACTGATGGCTCCTATCCATATCAAAGGGAGTTTATAGCTCTGCCTTGCCAAAAGCACACTGGCACTCTGGAGTTCCTTAAAAGGATAGTTCACCCTAAAATGAAAATTCTATCATTATGCACTCCATTATTTTCCAAACTTGTATGACTTTCTTCTGTGGAACACGAAAGGGGTAGTACAATAAGGTTCTGTACAATAGGGCTGTCAAGCTCCATAAAGGGCAAAAGCCATCATAAAACCATCATAAAAGTAGTCTATATGAATTGTGTGATATATATATACAGTATATATATATATATATATATATATATATATATATATATATATATATATATATATATATATATATATACATACAAGGTTGGGGAGAAACGGAATACATGTAACAGGATTACGTATTTAAAATACAAAATATAAGTAACTGTATTCCACTACAGTTACAATTTAAATCATTGGTAATTAGAATACAGTTACATTCAAAATGTATTTTGATTACTGAAGAGATTACTTTGCATTTTATTGTCATTTGTTTCATTTAATATTTAGTCCTTTCAGATGGAAAATATTTAAACATATAATCGATGCGATCCAAAGTGCATTTGAACAGCGGTGAAACACTTTCTTATGATGTGTTACATTCATATGTAACAGAGAAGTAAGTTTGAAGCAGAAGAGATAGAAATAAACCTTGTGTAAATTGTCAGCTTTTTGCTAAGCTAAAATGATATTTCTAGCCATTTTACATGCACGTTACCAGGCACGATCATATTGTTTATCAGGAAAATTCACGTTGGATCATAATTTCTTCTTTTCTAGTAAGAACTTTGATATTAGGGCAAATATCGTATTATTGATAATAATTTTTGTATTGTTTTCCTGTAAAAATATCTAAAAATCCTTAAAACAAGATCAGTTTGATTTATCTTGTTTTAGAAACAACACTGCATAAGATATTTTGGTTTTTCAGAGAATTTATTTTTAACATGTGTATTTTGTCTTACTGTATTGGCAGAGTTTCCCTGTTTGTCACTCACTCGACGTTGTGTCGATGTAGTGACACTTGGGGTCACTCTTGGGAGCCCGAGACACCTCTGGTCTTTGATAAAAGGCCAGTGAAAATTGGCAAGTGGTATTTGCATGCCACTCCCCCGGACATACGGGTATAAAAGGAGCTGGTATGCAACCACTCATTCAGATTTTCTCTTTGGAGCCGAACGGTCATGCTCATTGAGCTGAATATCACTGTTCATTCACCTCTGCTGGATCTGACGGCGCATTTCAGCGGCTTCTCCCTCCTCTGCACTGGTGCACTGCAGAGAACGCCCCTGGGCACTTCGGCAGAAAAACTAGAGAGTATATTTTCTGAAAGAGCATTTTTCCCCTCTAAAAGAGTATATATTTCTCTAAAAGAGTGCACACAGGGAACGTCTTTTTAAAGACGCGTCTTTTCAAAGATGCCTTTCCGATTGTGTGTTATTCCTGGTTGCGGTCGTTATCTCTCAACTTCGGATGGTCATGATCGCTGTCTTTCGTGTCTGGGCGCGACCCACACGGAAGCAGCGTTTGTGAATGGTTCATGTTCTCACTGCGAGAACATGACCATGGCAACATTGCGATCGCTGCTTGCTTTCGTAAGCTTGTCCAGTCGGACGCAGAAGCCTCAGCTGGGCTTCCCCCTTCGGGGACGATCGCCCAGTCACAGGCCGATGCCGAAATGATGGACATGCTTTCCCGGGTGGCCACGAGCATCGGGTTAGAGTGGAACCCTCCACTCTCCCCTGAACCCTCGCGGCTTGATGATTGGTTTCTGGGCTTGCGGCACCGCTCAAAGCAGCCGCGCCCCGCTCCAGTGCCATTCTTCCCGGAAGTGCATGAGGAGCTGACGATGTCGTGGGAGGCACCTTTCACTGCCCGGCTCCGACTCCGCAGTTCCCCCCGCTCTCACTACCCTTGATGGCGGGGCGGCCAAGGGCTATACAGTGATTCCCCCAATGGATAAGGCGCTCGCGGTGCACCTATGCCCGCAGAGCGCCGCCACCTGGCGTGGACGCCCTAAGCTCCCGTCCAAGCTCTGTAGGCTCACGTCGTCCCTGACGGCTAAAGCCTACAGTGCTGCTGGACAAGCCACCTCTGCCCTGCACACCATGGCTCTCCTGCAGGTCCACCAAGCCAAGGCGCTGAAAGAACTGCACGAGGGTAGTTCCGCCCCAGATTTGATGCAAGAACTGCGCTCGGTGACCGAACTCACCCTCTGGGCAATGAAGGTCACGGCGCGGACTCTCGGGCGGACGATGGCCACACTAGTGGTCCAGGAGTGCCACCTTGGGCTCAACCTGGTCGAGATGGACGAGGCTGACAAGACACAGTTACTTGCTGCCCCCATTTCCCAGGCAGCCTATTTGGCGACACCATCGAGGACTTTGCCCAGCAGTTATCGACGGTGAAGCAGCAGATGGAGGCAATCCGGCACATCCTGCCCCGGCACGGCTCAAGATCCCACACCCCATCTGCTCATCGCCAAGGGTGTCCCCCTGCAGTGACTGCACCAGCTCCGCCACAGCCCAACCCTTCGGCCCGGCCCCGGCGTGGAGCCCACCGCAGGAAGCCGACGCCACCCATCTCACAGGCGGCCCCCAAGAACCCATGGAGGTCCTCGAAGCGCCCCTGAGACGGGCAACCCAGGGATGAGAGAACCCACTCACGTGGAGCTGCTAGGAAGACCACTCCATCCCCCGGTGGAGGGCCGGGTGGAAAATCTTTTGTTGCCTTTTTGTTTGATTTCGCCGCATGCCCAAGTGGCTGCGGTACCAAAGAGTTCAGCAAAAGAGCGGCTTCCTTCCTCCCTGGATCACATACCCGGTGCATACGGTCGTCACCACGACTACCGTCCACGGGCTTTTTCTTGCAGGATTGGCGCTCCAGCGGTGCCCTTTCCACCCCTGAGCGCCCAGCTGTGGCACACAGCCGCCCCCGATGTGGCAGCCTCCATGGGTTATGAGGACAGGCCTCATCCTCCCCCATCCCAGGCTGTTCCGGGGGTGGTCACAAGGAGCCAGGTAAGTGCATCGATGTCCCTAGACTCAGCACGGCCACGACGTGCTGTGGCACCTCGCGCTCCGCCTCGCCGCGAGGCCCCACCTGCCGGTACATCCGACGACGTTGTCACCTTGGTCCCCCTCGCGCGGAATTTGGACGCGTGGCTCACGCTTTCCAATCCGTCGCGGTGGCTGATCCGGACCGTACGATTCGGCTACGTGATTCAGTTCTCCAGGTGCTATTCACTTCACCTTGGTCAAGGGCGAAAACGCCGCCACCCTGCACGTGGAGATCGCTACCCTCCTACGGAAGGACGTGATAGAACCTGTCCCTCCAGCCGAGGTGAAGAAAGGGTTTTACAGCCCCTACTTCATCGTACCAAAAAAAGGCGGTGGATTGCAGCCAATCTTGGAACTGTGAGTACTGAACCTGGCTTTACACAGACTCCCATTCAAGATGCTGACGCAAAGACGCATTCTGGCGAGCGTCCGGCATCAAGATTGGTTCGCGGCGGTAGACCTGAAGGATGCATACTTCCACGTCTCGATCCTTCCTCGACACAGACCCTTCCTGCGGTTTGCGTTCGAGGGTCAGGCCTGTCCCTGTCTCCTCGCGTCTTTACGAAGATCGCAGAGGCTGCCCTTGCCCCGCTAAGGGAGGTGGGGGCTAATCCTAGCTCACTCTCGAGACGTGTTGTGCGCACACAGGGACCTGGTGCTCTCACACCTCAGCCGACTAGGGTTTCGGGTCAACTGGGAAAAGAGCAAGCTCCTCCCGGTTCAGAGCATCTCTTTTCTCGGTTTGGAGTTGGACTCAGTCTCCTTGACGGCACGCCTTACGAACGAGCGTGCCCAGTCGGTGCTGGCCTGTTTGAAGGCGTTCAAACAGGGAACAGCGGTTCCACTGAAAAACGGGCTGGGGTGCTGTTTTCAATGGGCACGCAGCCGCCGGCCTCTGGACGGGCCCGCGACTGCATTGGCACATCAACTGCCTCGAGTTATTGGCAATTCTGCTCGCCCTGCGGAGGTTCCGGCCATTGATCCAGGGCAAGCACATGTTAGTTTGGACGGACAGCACAGCAGCTGTAGCATATGTCAACCACCAAGGCGGTCTGCGCTCTCGTTGTATGTCACAAGTCAGCAGCACTTCAAGTCGCTGCGAGCCACTCACATCCCAGGCAACCTCAACACTACAGCGGACGCGCTGTCATGGCAGGTTTCCCTCAGGGGAGAGTGGAGGCTCCACCCTCAGGTGGTCAAGCTGATTTGGAGTCGATTCGGACGGGCACAGGTGGACCTGTTCACCTCCCAAGAATCCTCCCACTGCCCGCTCTGGTACGCCCTCACCGAGGCTCCCCTCGGCATAGACGCGCTGGCACACAGCTGGCCCCCTGGCCTACGCAAATATGCATTTCCCCCAGTGAGCCTGCTTGCACAGACCCTGTGCAAGGTCAGGGAGGATGAGGAGCAGGTCGTCCTGGTAGCACCCTACTGGCCCACCCAGACGTGGTTCTCAGACCTCACAATCCTCACGACAGCTCCCCCCTGGTGAATTCCCCTGAGGAAGGACCTTCTTTCTCAGGGACGGGGCACCCTCTGGCACCTGCGCCCAGACCTCTGGAATCTCCATGTCTGGTCCCTGGACGGGACGTGGAAGACCTAAGCGGTCTACCACCCGCGGTGGTAGACACGATCACTCAGGCTAGGGCCCCCTCTACGAGGCGCCTGTATGCCTTTAAGTGGCATCTATTTGCTAAGTGGTGCTCTTCCCGACGCAAAGACCCCCAGAGATGCGCAGTCAGATCAGTGCTTTCCTTCCTGCAGGAGAGGTTGGAAGGGAGGCTGTCCCCTTCCACCTTGAAGGTGTACGTTGCCACCATAGCAGCACACCACGACGCAGTCGACGGTAAGTCCTTAGGGAAGCATGACCTGATCATCAGGTTCCTAAGAGGCGCCTAGGAGGCTGAATCCCTCCAGACCGTGCCTTGTTCCCTCATGGGATCTCTCCGTAGTTCTTCAGGGTCTACAGAGAGCCCCCTTTGAGCCTTTGCAGTCAGCCGAGCTTAAGGCATTCTCCTTGAAGACTGCCTTCCTGACTGCGCTCACTTCCATCAAGAGGGTAGGTGACCTGCAAGCATTCTCTGTCAGCGAAACGTGCCTGGAGTTCGGTCCGGGTTACTCTCACATGATCCTGAGACCCTGACCGGGCTATGTGCCCAAGGTTCCCACCACCCCTTTTAGGGACCAGGTGGTGAACCCGCAAGCACTGCCCCAGGAGGAGGCAGACCCAGCCCTGTCGTTGCTGTGTCTGGTGCACGCTTTACGCATCTATTTGGATCACACGCAGAGCTTTAGAATCTTTGAGCAGCTCTTTGTCTGCTTTGGTGCACAGTGGAAAGGAAGCACTGTCTCCAAGCAGAGGATCGCCCACTGGCTCGTTAAAGCTATAACTATGGCATATCTTGCCCAGAACATGCAGCCCCCGGTAGGGCTACGAGCCCATTCTACCCAAGGTGTAGCGGCTTCCTGGGCCCTGGCCAGAGGTGCCTCTCTAACAGACATTTGCAGGGCAGCGGGCTGGGCAACACCCAACACCTTTGCAAGGTTCTACAACCTCCGGGTGGAACCGGTTTCGTCCCAGGTAGTGGCACACAACACAAGCGGATAAGCCCGGGATAGCCGGCCAGGTGTATCGCTTGCACATAGCGCCTTCCACCTCCCTTGAAGCTGAAGACGTGTGCCGTTAATTCCCTGTAGTGTTCACAAACTTTGTTCCCTGGTTGACTTCCTCCGAGCCCTGTGACAGTCGAGTTTTCAGAGAGACTCGCTGCCGGCCCAGTACATGCGCTAGCTAAGAGCCCTGTTCTGGGGTAGGTGCTCCGCATGTGGCGGTTCCCTGTAAGGCTAACCCCATGCGATATATATCTTCCACTAGTTCGTTTCCCTGCTGGCAAACTGCGTCTTCCTTGGGCAGAGCCCCTCTGCCCCAGTCTCCATGTTTGTAGTAACTCCTCCCCCATTGGGCAGGATCTACCTTGAAGACTCTCCACATGGTTGGAAAGACCATGTGACATATTCTTCCACTTAAATACCCCCCTCTTTGGGCGTGGTGTGGTCTCCGCGGTGTCTTCCCCTTGGGAGGGACACCCCCCGACTAGACATGGCAGCCCAGTCAGATAATCCCCCTTCTTTTTTAGGGAGTGGAAAAAGAGAAGGGGAAAAGAGGCCACGACTGGGTTAAGCCTGTCTCTATCTTTGGGTAGTCGACTTGTCCCCAAAAAGGGCCATTTGACACTCATAACTATGTTGGGGGAGGTTACGTGTCGACCTGGTGTGCTGGCTATAAGGCACACAGCAGTCTGCCCACCACACACCGCCGGTTCACGTAACACAGTTCAGCCAGTTGTGGCATTTCGTATAGGGACCCCTAGTGTCACTACATCGACACAACATCGAGTGAGTGACCTCCGTTCCCTGATGGAGGGAACGAGACATTGTGTCCCTCCTGCCACAATGCTGAACTACCCGCTGAAATGGCCGGCCCTTATATCGGCTCCTCAGCATAAAACCTGAATGAGTGATTGCATACCAGCTCCTTTTATACCCGTATGTCCGGGGGAGTGGCATGCAAATACCACTCGCCAATTTTCATTGGCCTTTTATCAAAGACCAGAGGTGTCTCGGGCTCCCAAGAGTGACCCCTAGTGTCACTACATTGACACAACCTCTCGTTCCCTCCATCAGGGAACGGAGGTTACACCAGTAACCATGACGTTTTATAGTCAAAACAAGTGAAAAAATCTACCAGTGCTGAAGAAGTAATCTAAAGTATTTAGAATACGTTACTGACCTTGAGTAATCTAACAGAATACGTTACAAATTACATTTTACAGCATGTATTCTGTAATCTGTAGTGGAATACATTTCAAAAGTAACCCTCCCAAACCTGTATATATATATATATATATATTGATTTGCCAGGTAAAATAAATTGCAAAATTAAATTTAGCTAAAAAAGGCATTTCCTGTGAAGGAAATTAACACAACTCTGTGGGCGTCATGAAGCTCTATGCTAGTGAAATTATACATAACAACAAATAAAACATGATTATGATGAGCAAAATAATGCTTCAGGATCTCTTGTAAGCAGATCACAGACATACACAAATCAACAATAAACACAAATGCCATTTTTACTTTATCATCTCATGTTTTATCTCAAGTTTCATGTTCTCAACTGATTATGACTTATCTGAAAAACTAATGATTTGATATAACTACTATACTGAACTATATACACAGTTAAAGAATCAATGTGAGCCCAGTTTAAAATCTGTTTGGTCCAGCTGCATCAAAATGTTACAATAGAGTGCTGCCAGGGTACTTCTCAATCAGGCGAGGTAAAATAGGTGCAGAATATTTCTCTCACATTGCAAGTCTGCTGCTGCTACTGTTGGTATGCATGTAGGTGACTTTGCGAGTTCTTGTTGATTGTAACTATATGGCAACACCCACAAATAAGCACTGCCTGACTGGACAAAACGCTTCCTCTACTAGAGAAAGCAGCAGCCGCGTGGCGATTCCACCACATGCAGCGTCCCATGTAAAACAGCCTTAACATTCTACCAAACATCTCCTTTTATATTCCTCAGAAGAAATAAAGTCATATGGGTTTGGAACAACATGAGGGTGAGTAACAGTGATGGGCAGTAGCTTCGCTATTTTAACTAAATTTCTGCTTAGCTAGTTTTTAAATCAAGCAGCTTTAGAAGAAGCCCTTATTTTTGTCACACATTATACATTTGCACATATACAGTGAAATTATTTTTTTTGCATATTGCAGGGTCAGCCATGATACAGCGCCAAGCGCCCCTGGAGGAGATAGGGTCAAGGGCCTTGCTCAAAGGCCCAGCAGTGACATCTTGGCAGTGCTGGGGCTCGAACCCCTGACCTTCTGGTCAGTAACCCAGAGCCTTAACCGCTGAGACACCAGTAGCAAAGCTATATTTTTGACAAGGTAGCGGCATTTGAGAAAAGCTACACCGCTACATCATGCCTTGGACCCAGTGTTTACTATCGCCAGTTTGAATCAAAACTAAAGATGTCCGATCACAAATTAATCGCTCATCTGAGTCGGTTCTTTAAAATGTATTGGTCACACGTGATAGGAAAGCAGTCTGAATTGGTTCGTGATTCAATCTGAATGACTCATAAAGCTTGTGCTGCTTAATTATTTGTGCACGCTCTCACTTGCCATCATGGAGTATTTTATAAAACAGAAAATAAAGATAATGCTGGTTGCAGTGGATCTACAATCAATGGAAACGAAACCTGAAAATACATCCTATCGTTTGCCAGTGATGAAGAAAGTCTTTATTAAGTTCAACACGTTCGCAGCTTGTGAACAACTTCTGTAGGTGAAGACATTTTCCAACCAAAAGAGTATCAAAACACGTATTATCCTACATGAAAACACTTTAAAAAAGTACCATGACATTACCATGTTTTTTGGACATGTACCATTACCTGGGAGCACCAAGTCAATACAATGGTATATGAATGTGGTAATACAGCGAAGTACAATGGTATTTTTAATTACCTTGAAGCACCATGTAAATACAATAGTATATGAATATGGTAATCATATATCAATTTACCATGGTAGTAACATGGTATTATTTGAAGTACTTTGAAGCACCATACAACTACAGTATGGTGCATAAATAGTAGTATATCAAAGTACTACGGTATTAACATCTGATACCATCAGAAATCACATTGTTATTGCCCAGATGTGCTCTCTCTCTCTCTCTCTCTCTCTCTCACACACACACACACACTCACACAAACACACACACACACACACACACACACACACACAATTTGGCCTCTGATGATATATCCTGTAATTCTGTGTCTAGCTGCTGTATTTCTATATGGGGCCCTAGGTTGGTCGGTTGCTTGGGGCCTCGGTAATCGTAAACCCACCCATGCACATAAAATATAATTTTGAAAAATGTAACATGATTCTATGAGACCAGATTGGAAATATTGCTTTTGTGTGAGTACAATAGATAGATGAGTTGTATCCCTCAGTATGTTACACTTTTTTTAAGCTGCACTGTGTGTAGCTCCATCTGGGTTTTCCAATGAATTTCCATGAATTTTCTGCTGTCTTCATAAGAATGCTACAGTGTTGGGGGAATATATATACTATATGTATAGATGAATATATAGATGAATAGTATACTGTACACATAGTTTTTATACAGGAATGTGCAAATTTTATACAGGAATGTGCAAATGAAATTATGTTTAAATGGGTTTGTAGAGGTTGTAGTCTAAATCTGAAAAATAAAATGTAAAAATAGTGACTTTAAATGTTGAACACATGGGTTTGTATAAGTAGCATGTCTAAATGTGAATTTACATGTTTTTTTTGTTTTTGTTTTTTTTTGCACATACTGGTACCTATTGCACCATACTGTATACTTGTATTGCACTAAACTGTAATATACTGTACCAAGGCTTTGATAAACATCATGTAAATACGTCTTTTAGGTGCTTTGTCTATGACAGTATGCTCTGTGATTCTGTGGTTGAAAAAAATATGAAGTAGCTTAAATGTAGCAAGCTACTTTTGGCGTGTAGCTTGTAGTGTAACTTGCTACTTTCTCTGAAGTGTAGTTTTCAGCTTAGCCTAACAAATGTTTCTGTTGAGTAGTTTGTAGCTTAGCTTGCTACATTTTTAGCTTGCCCAACACTGGTGAGTAAATGGTGACAGAGTTATCATTTTTAGGTGATTTATCCCTTAAAGGCGCTCTAACCATTAAAAAAGTTTGAGAAGGGGGAAAATGTTCTTCGCGGAAAGGAAACATGCATCTAAGCTGTATAGTTATTTAATTAAGTAAATATTTTTCCAGCCCACTGGCTGCTTCTTTGTGTTATAAAAAAGCAAAACATTTGCAATAAACTGTGAAGTGGTTTGATTGAAATTTTGAATAGAAATGTGACCTCAGAACTCAAAGGCAAACACAACTCTAAGCTGACCTGACATGAGATTTTTGACCTTAATTACAGACGATAAATAATACAAAAGAGGAGCACATACTCAGAACAAGATTTTTGGAGGCAGGTAAACCTCTTATTCAGTTCCTCACCACACAGAGGCTACGCAACCTGAGGATCTTTGAAAACGTGAGGATGTTTCTTGCACTCCCTTTGTGTCTCTTGCACAGAACAACTTCCAATGTCTTACACTAAGTTTTGTTTAGCGGTTGTGCAAAATACAGCTATACAGGTTTTAATTAGTCAGGCTGAAGTCTTCCTTTTATCTATGCCAGGGAACTGTTTAACTGCTGTAAAACCCTTCCCCTCTTCATCAAAACACCTTTAGGAGAGTGGAGCTATTTTAATACTGTTAGAAGTCATGATCTTGAAAATAACAAAGTGGTGGGGTGGTTTAAGAAAAAAGGGACCTTTGTTAGTCATCTGTTGTCTGGCCCAACAAAGTGAAATTAAGTTATTCTGTTTCAAACCAGTGCCTGAACCAGACAGAGAGAGAAAAAAAAATCTCTTTTTTGTGCCACAGACGAACCTCTCTCCATCCCGGGCTCTTTTTTTCCTTGCATCTCCCTTCCACACTGAACAAGGGTTGACAAGCTCTTGTCGTCCCTGGCTGGTTCTAGAAAGATCCAACAAAAGCCCCCTTGTTCCTGACTTACTTCTGTCAGACAGTCTACTTTGATATTAAAAACTTGGAGCTAGGGAGGGAGAGTGGGGAGTGACGGAGGGAGAGAGAAGATGAAAAGGATGAAAACAATCTCCTACTGTCTCCTAAGCTGGTGTCTGTAGGTGTAGCCCCATAATGGACTCACAAATATTTGTCCAGTCAAAACAAAATAAAAATGGCTCTTTGACATTTATAAACTGGGCTTAGTCAGCTGTGACCTGTATGTCCCTCTGCTCTGTCTCCTTATATTAAACGCCTTCTGAAATCTGCAACACTGATGCCATTGATGCATACGGAACTTCATCATGTATCACACCCTGACATCTATACAGTTGGCACCAAAATTCCCCCAACACTGTAGCATTCTTATGAAGACAGCAGAAAATTCATGGAAATTCATTGGAAAACCCAGATGGAGCTACACAGTGCAGCTTAAAAAAAGTGTAACACACTGAGGGATACAACTCATCTATCTATTGTACTCACACAAAAGCAATATTTTCAATCTTGTCTCATAGAATCATGTTACTATACCTACATTTTTGCAAAATTATATTTTATGTGCAGGGGTGGGTTTACGATCACCGAGGCCCCAAGCAACCGACCAACCCAGTGCCCCATTAAGAAAATTCTGCTTAAATTGCATAAAATTGATTTTAAATTATAATTTTAAATTCATACTATCAGCCTTTGTAGCCAAGTACATTCAAAATGTTTAATGAAATAAAATTCTAGTTCAAGATAATTAATGCATGTTTTTCAGTTTTTTCGAAAAAAGCAATATTTACCTACATATACACTACCAGTCAAAAGTTTTGAAACACTTACTCATTCTTTATTATAATTTTGTTTCACATTTTAGAATAATAGTAAAGTCATCAAAACTATGGAATAACATAAATGGAAATATGGGAATTATGTTGTGATTTTGATTTAAAAATCCACAATAAATCAAAACTGTGTTATATTTTAGCATCTTCAAAGTAGTCACCCTGTGCCTAGAATTTGCAGACATGTACTCTTGACATTTTCTCAACCAACTTCTTGAGGTATCACCCTGGGATGCATTTTAAACAGTATTGAAGGAGTTCCCATCTATGTTGGGCACTTATTGGCCAACAATATTATTATTTAGTCCAAGTCATCAATTTCAAAAACCTTTTTTTTTATTTTTTTATTTATTTATTTTTTTTATAAAATTTTAGTTTTGTAATGAAATAAATTAATATGGTGGCACAATTATATTTTTGTCTACAAAACTAATTTAAAACATTTAAACATACGCCTTCAGATCAAAAGATTTTTAAGATCATGAGAAACATTTCAGTCAAGTGTTTCAAAACTTTTGACCGGTAGTGTATTTTTACAAAATATATATATTTGTTTAGTGAATATGGTGTGCAAAACATTTTGGAATTCAGTTATTATTTATTATTATTATAACCAAACAATTATTCATTGGTGTCAAGTTTTTCATTATAATACAGTATGATTCAGTATTATTATTATTACTTTGATCAGGGCCGTTTCTAGGCATAGGTGAACTAGGCGGTCACCTAGGGCGTCACCTGCTGGGAGGGTGCCAAAGAGGAGGCCTCTGCCATACCACCCCCCAATGGAAAAACAATGGAAAAACAGAGCAGACACACGCAAAAACACGTTCAGTGTGAACGGCCCCTAACTCATGGGCGAAACTAGTTCAGAATTCCTGTATATTTTTTCATAAATTACAAACCTGAACTCAAAGTCCTACTTGAAAAACTGACCCGAACATGGCGGACCTCTAACATGAATCGCTCTAAGAGCACTGACAACAGCGTATTCGTGCATGTACCCAGAACATCACGTCACCCCTCAAGCGTTTTTTGCAGACGTCAGAGGCCCCACGCAATTGCGTGATGGCTAAAACTGCTACAGTTTACGTGGCACGTTCTATATATCCTGGTAAAAGAAACACTTGAGACACTACAACAACAATGCCTTTAATTCACTTTCACACAAATCACGAGTAAAACACCAGATTGTCAGTTCATAAACACTTACTTTTCACCCTGTTCCTCACAAAATGCTATTTTATGACATTAAACACATTAAGTTTAGGAAATGACTTCTTAGGATCAGGAGATGCACCGATGTATCGGCCGCTGATATTTATTGGCTGATTTTTAATCAAATTAAAACCATCGGCATATCAGCTATAAGCATGAAAAAGGCCAATATAACAAACCGATTGTTTATTAATTAATTGCGTGAATGTACTGTTTTATAATGTCTGTTGCATAATCCTTCTTTTTTCACTATGTGTAATATAATTAAATACTTACCCAAATAAATGAAATCTGTAAAAAATATAGTCTGTCAGACATGTGTCGGGAAAAAAAATATTGTAAATGACATGAGAGATAAGCCATGCGCACTGAATGGGAGTATTTCGGAGACAACGAAAATGTCTGCGGTTTGGGCCTTTTTCAAAGTCTCGGAAAAGGACCAAAAAAAAAATGCCATTAGCAACGAGCGTTCTGCTGAAATATCAAGAGGGGGTAGCACAGCTAAGAGTTTCAGCACTTCCAATTTAATTTGCCAACTGAAAAAGCATCCCGAACAGCATGCAGCGTTCCTCAGTGCTGCTAAGAAAAAACTGCTGCCTCCCAGTATTCCAACTCCTTCTGTGGCTCAGGTATATGAAAAAGTCAAGAAATTTACTCAGGAGAGCATCAAAGCTAAAGGCATCACCAATTTAATCATGGAATTCATCAGCGAGGTAAAGTTAGTTTTAAGTTCAACATTCGTTGGACATTCATTTTTCTAAATTAACTGATTACTGTACTCATATAATTAAACTTATTGTAATAATCTCACCTGTAGTAAATCCGTCTATCCTCTGGGAAGTTACTACAACCTTTAGAATGTGAAAATATAATTTTGGTGAATTTTAGTGATTTAAAAAAAAATTTGATTACTGTACTCATATAAATAAACATATTGTAATAATCTCACCTGTAGTAAATCTGTCTATCCTCTGGGAAGTTACTACAACCTTTAGAATGTGAAATGATAATTTTGGTGCATTTTAGTGAATTTTGTTCTTAAATATATGATTACTGTACTCATATTATTAAACATATTGTAATAATCTCACCTGTAGTAAATCCGTCTATCCTCTTGGAAGTTACTACAACCTTTATAATGTGAAAATATAATTTTGGTGAATTTTAGTGATTTCTTTTTCTATAATAATTGATTACTTGAAAGGCACCTCTTGGTATAGATGCGTTGGCACACAGCTGGCCCCCTGGACTACGCCCCCCAGTGAGCCTACTTGCACAGACCCTGTGCAAGGTCAGGGAGGACGGGGAGTATATCATCCTAGTAGCACCCTACTGGCCCACCCAGACATGATTCTTGGATCTCACGCTCCTCGCAACAGCCCCCCCCCCCGGCGAATTCCCCTGAGGAAGGACCTTCTTTCTCAGGGATGGGGCACCATCTGGCACCCGCGACCAGACCTCTGGAATCTCCATGTCTGGCTCTTGGACGGGACGCGGAGGACTTAAGTGGCCTACCGCCCACTGTGGTAGACACAATCACTCAGGCTAGGGCTCCCTCTACGAGGTGCCTGTATGCCTTGAAGTGGCGTCTGTTCGCTAAGTGGTGTTCTTCCCAATGCGAAGACCCCCAGAGATGTGCAGTCGGATCGGTGCTTTCCTTTCTGCAGGAGAGGTTGGAGGGGCAGCTGTCCCCCTCCACCTTGAAGGTGTATGTAGCCGCTATTTTGGCTCATCACGATGCGGTAGATGGTAAGTACTTTGTGGCAGCGGGGGCGTGGTCAAGCATCCCTCCGGAGAGAGAGAAAGCGGTAAGGGCGCTTACACCTGAGCTAAATTATGTCTAACACCTGTCTCTAATTTCAGTAAGCACGGGGAGAGCGGCATAAATAGGGCCACGCAGCACTTAGACGAGAGAGATAGCCTGGGCACCAGAGAGCCAATTCCACCTATTCGTTGGGCAGTCGACTTTTTCCTGAAGGACTGTTCGACGCTCATAAAGAACATTGGGGGAGGTTACGTGACGGCCTGGTGCACTGGCTACGAGGCACACAGCAGTCTACCCGTCACACACCGCCACTTCATGTAACACAGTTCATATTATTATAAACACTGTAATAATCTCACCTGTAGTAAGTCCGTCTATTCTCTGGGAAGTTACTACAACCTTTAGAATGTGAAAATATCATTTTGGTGAATTTTAGTGAATGTTTTTCTAAATTAATTTATTACTGTACTCATATAAATAAACATATTGTAATAATCTCACCTGTAGTAAATCCGTCTATCCTCTGGGAAGTTACTACAACCTTTAGAATGTGAAAATATAATTTTGGTGAATTTTAGTGATTTGTTTTCTAAAATAATTGATTACTGTTCTCATATTATTATAAACACTGTAATAATCTCACCTGTAGAAAATCTGTCTATCCTCTGGGAAGTTACTACAACCTTTAGAATGTGAAAATATAATTTTGGTGAATTTTAGTGAATGTTTTTCAAAAATAATTGATTACTGTACTCATATTATTATAAATACTGTAATAATCTCACTTATAGTAAGTCCGTCTATCCTCTGGGAAGTTACTACAACCTTTATAATGTTAAATTATTATTATTTTGGTGAATTTTAATGAATATTTGTCTAAAATAATTTATTACTGTACTCATATAATTGAACATACTGAAATAATCTCACCTGTAGTAGTCCGTCTATCTTCTGGGAAGTTACTACAACCTTTATAATGAGAAAATATCATTTTGGTGAATTTTAGTGTGTGGAGTTTTCAGACGGTCCCTAACTCGCCATAGGTGAATATCCAACGAATATCAAATTTAAAACCAACTTAACCCGCTGAATTAATCGCACTATGGCACTAGACAGTGTTGCCAGATTGGGCTACTTTCACACTTGTGCGGGGAAAATGTACTTGGGCTGGTGGTCAAAATTTGGGCTGCTTTGGAATGATTTTGGCGGGTTTTTAAAATGATAAAATTAAGAATTTCCATTGCCCATGCAACTAAAATAAAGAAAACGTCTCCACACACAATCATTCAATCAAATAGCCAGAACACTGACTGACAGAAGATTTGTTTAATCCTGTTCAGAGGAGCTACGAGTTGGCAAACCCACCAGTGAGTTCTGAATGTGTGCAATCTGCAGGTGTTGCTCATTGATTTTTGTGATAGAAATTAGACAATCTTAACAATGACAAAGAGGTAAAAATGTAAGAGAACATATCGAAAATGGCGAAATTACCCAGATATCAAGTGGTGGTTAATGCCAGGACTTATCTGTGGAATTAAGAAATTGCACCTTTGAGTTTCTCCCATGACCAGGCCACTGATGCCTTTTGGCTATAAGTTTAATGCTGTTGAGAACACTGCGGGATATATCGTGAAGTTGGCACTCATTGTGATCATAGACCGTAGTATCAGTAAGTAACATGGTTGGCAGATACTAGGTCATCATGTCATAGGGTACGTTGGCGCGTTTGGCTGCCGCTCCTCTCACTGTTTTATTTGTTTTTGTTTGTTCCATTTAAGTTATATTGAAAAGTTAAAACAATCAAGTAAGGACAGAAATTCGTCACAGAGTTCACATGAATGTTAAAGTCATTTTATATATTTTGGACTGTTGTTTTTACTTCTGTGTTCCACCCGGAATAACCTGCAGCGTGCAAAGGGGAATCAACGCCTTGGTCCGGCTGCGCATGTGGATTCTACGATTTTGAGCTCATGGTATGCTTCGAGGAATTAACGCCTTGGATCGGCTGTGAATGTGCACTTAATGACCATGGCCCTAAGGTACACTGCATGGCAACTTCTGAATTTAAAACAGAGCTCTTATTGTCCAGCTAAAGACTCTTATGAACTCTGTCGAGACACTGGCTTGCTACATCCTAAATTATATTTCCATTGGGTTTTGAGGTGCAGTTTTGCTGTCTCATCCTCTCCTAACATCTTTGTCCCTACCTGTCGACGTAAGACCAACAAACTGTTTTATACTGGTGTTGATCACAATAATTTAACATCGGTTCCCTGCATGGAGATTAAGACATTGTTGTCTCGGCTTCAGAGCCTGGCTTATGCCGCATTATTTAATGCCCGCTCTGTGAATAACAAGGCTCTGCTTTTATCGGATTTTCTTACAGATAAAAAGCTGGACTTTTTAACTGAAACCTGGCATAAAGAAAATTATGGACATCTGTTTAACCAGATCACTCCAGCGGGCTTTGGAATATTAGATCTCCCGAGGTTATCTGGCAGAGGCGGAGACATTATTGTGGTTTACAACCTGAATTTCAACATAAGCTCTGTGCCTGTTCCCCAGTTTTCATCATTTGAATGCCTGGTCTTGAGTATTTCTGCTCCTAAATCTACTATCATTGCTACAGTCTATAAACCACCTAAGACTAAGACACATGCAGCTTTTATGTCAGAGTTTGCTGATTTTCTGTCAACGTTGAGTATGAAGTTCCACAGAATTTTAATTGTGGGGGACTTTAACATTAATGTGGACAAGAGTGACTCTGTGACGGCTAAGGAATTTCTGTCCTTACTTGATTGTTTAAACTTTTCACAGTTTGTAACTGACCCGACTCATAACAAAGGCCATACCCTGGATCTTGTGATTGCAAACGGCTCGTTTGTATCGCAGTTTTCATCTGTTGACATTGGACTGTCGGATCATTCAGCTGTCTTCTATAATCTGGAACTGTATCATTCATGTGAGCCTACCATCCGAACAGTAACATTCCGGAAGTGGAAGTCTATTGATCAGACAGTTTTTTCCAATTCTGTTGTTTCCACTTTAAGTGATCTGCATCCTACATCATTGAAGGAGAAAGTTCTACAATTAAATTCTGCTCTTGCTACTAATCTAGACTCTTTTGCTCACCTAAGGTCACGTAAGGTTACTTTCGCCCGCTCTGCTCCTTGATATAATGACAATCTGCATACTAGAAATGCTGCTTGTCGGAAAATGGAGCATAAATGGCGCCTTACTGGCTTTACTGTTTATTGTCAAGCTTGGAAGGATCTTCTGGGTGATTACAGAGCATTAATTGAGACTGAAAGGTCATCTTATTTCTCTCAGACTATTGTAAACAATCAAGGAAATCCCAGACATTTGTTCCAAACTATAAATAGACTGCTTCAAGTCAATGCTGTTAACACCTTGCCTGTTTCTCAACAGCTATGTAACTCTTTTCTTCAGTTTTTTAATTCTAAAATAGATAATGTTCGCAAACAAATTTCTGTCACATCTGATTCCACTGCTTCACTCTTTATCCCTCTGGGTTTGCTGGTGTTTCTTTCACTCATTTCTCTCAGCTTGATTCTGAGGCTTTCACAAGGGAGGTATTTAGCATGAAATCTACCACTTGCTTGCTTGATCCTATTCCCACAAGCTTATTTAAATCTTGCTTTGATGTTTGGTGCCCTGCTATCCTCAGTATTATAAATGATTAGTTGGAGACTGAGGTTGTTCCAGCAGCATTAATGATTGCTGCTGAAACACCTGTACCAAAAAAGAAAAGAAAATGCTGCTCTTGATGATTTTAACAATCTCAAATCTTCCATTTTTGGAAAAATGCTTGAGCGTGTTGTTGCCTCTCAGTTGTGTAATCATCTTACAATTAATAACCTCTTTGAACCCCTTCAGTCAGGTTTTCGTAAATTTCACAGTACTGAAACGGCTTTGGTTAAAGTTACCAATGACTTGTTGATGGCTTCTGATTCAGGAGCAATTTCCATTCTCATCCTTCTTGATCTTAGAGCCGCCTTCGATACTGTTGATCATGGTCTTTTACTTACCCGCCATGAAATAGTTTTTGGTGTGTCGGGGACAGTTTTAAACTGGTTTAAATCCTATTTTACTAACCGTTCCCAGTTTATTTCTTTGGGTGGCTACAGGTCTGACATTAGTTCTGTGCTCACTGGTGTTCCTCAGGGCTCAGTTTTAGGCCCTTTACTTTTCAATATTTATTTATCTCCACTTGGGCATCTGCTGCGATCGCTCGGCCTCCATTATCACTTTTATGCTGACGATACACAAATCTATATACACTCAAAATCTGGTAAAAACCTTGATGTTTGTTTTCTTTCTGACTGTATTTCTGAGATAAAAACATGGATGAGTAATAATTTTCTTTGCCTGAATAGCAGTAAAACCGAAGTTATGCTTATAGGTTCCGTGATCAATTTCTCAAAGCTGGTTCTTTGTCTCTGTTTGTTGATGGCTCTGTTTTGGAGACTCAAAGTAAAATGAGGAACCTTGGAGTCATTTTTGATACCAGTCATGCATTTGATTCTTTTGTACAGAGTACTGCTAAAGCATCCTTTTTTCACCTCAGAAATATAGCAAGATTGCACCCTATGCTAAATTTCTCTGTAGCTGAAAAGCTGATAAACTCATTTGTTGTCTCTCGGATAGATTACTGTAACGCCCTTTTAGCCGGAGTTTCTAAATCCACACTCAATAAGATCCAATATGTACAAAACTCTGCTGCCAGGATCCTGACTGGGACCAGGACATGCAATCATATTACTCCTGTATTGGAGTCTTTGCACTGGCTCCCGGTCAGTTTCTGTGTTGATTTTAAAGTTATGATGCTGACATACAAAGCATTACATGGCTTGGCTCCTCATTATTTATCTGCATTGTTATTCCCTTACACCCCAAATCACAGACTGCGCTCCTCACAGTCTAATTTTGTTGACTGTTCCACAAACCTGTTTAAAATCTATGGGTGACAGGGCTTTTTCTGTCTATGCTCCTACCCTTTGGAACTCTCTTCCTCTAGAACTTAGGGAAGCTCAGACCTATGACATTTTTAAAGCTCAACTTAAGACATACTTTTTTAAACTAGCATTTGCTTGCTGATGTTTATTGTTTTCTCTTTTATTTCTATTTATTTTGTATTTTTTTAATTATTGTGCAATATACTGCTTATTTTGTGTACAGCGCTTTGAGAAGCTGCTTTTAAAGGCGCTCTATAAAATAAAGTATTATTATTATTAAAAGTGACTTGAATTTGCTGCATTTTCTTGACTTGTGAATGTGCGCACAAGAACACGGAATGATTGAAAATCAGCTGCGTTACGTCATGATGACAGCTGTCTAAGGATCTTTGACTGTTTTGCATATTAGTGAATTCACCTTAATTAAATGACTACAAAGACTTAGTTTTCTTGGAATTTGGAATGAGCCATAACAGCGTAAAATTGTAGGACAGATTATATATAACCTTTATATGACGTATTAATAAAAAACAATAGGCCTATTGAATGGCAACACATAATGTCCTGGTTACTTTCGTAACCTCCGGTCCCTGATGGAGGGAACGAGACGTTGTGTCGATGTAGTGACACTCATTCAAATTTTGTGCTGAGGAGCCGAGACCAGGTCCTGGCCATTTCAGCGGGTAGTTCAGCATTGTGGCAAGAGGGACACAACATCTCGTTCCCTCCATCAGGGAACGGAGGTTATGCAAGTAAACAGGACGTTCCCTATCTGTCATTCACTCGACGTTGTGTTGATGTAGTGACACTAGGGGTCCCTATTCAAAACACCACAACTAGCTGAACTGTGTTACGTGAACTGGCGGTGTGTGACCAGCAGACTGCTGTGTGCCTCGTAGCCAGCACACCAGGCCATCATGTAACCTCCCCCAACGCTCTTATGGGCGTCAAATGGTCCATCAGGAACAAGTCGACAGCCCAAATACAGGGACAGGCTAGCCCAGCCGAGGCCTCTTTTCCCTCTCTTTTCTCCCCAGAAAGATTGGAATTTGTTAACTGACTGGGAGCCATAAGTGTCTGCATCGGGGGGTGTCCCTCCCAAGGAGAAGACACCGTGGAGACCACACCCCGCCAAGGAGTGTGAGATCCGAGAACCACATCTGGGTGGTCCAGTAGGGTGCTACTAGGATGATCTGCTCCTCGTACTCCCTAACCTTGCACAGGGTCTGTGCAAGTAGGCTCACTGGGGGAAACACGTATTTGCGTAGTCCAGGGGGCCAGCTGTGTGCCAGCGCATCTATACCGAGGGGTGCCTCGGTCAGGGCGTACCAAAGCGGGCAGTGGGAGGATTCCCGGGAAGCAAACAGGCCTACCTGCGCTCGACCGAACCCACTCAAAATCAGCTGGACCACCTGAGGGTGGAGTCTCCACTCTCCCCTAAGGGTAACCTGATGTGACAGCATGTCCGCTGCGATGATGTCACCTGAGAAGTGAGTGGCTCGTAGCGACTTGAGGCGCTGCTGACTCCAGAGGAGGAGATGGCGGGCAAGTTGTGACATGCAATGGGAGCATAGACCACCTTGGTGGTTGATGTACGCTACTGATGCTGTGTCCATCTGGACCAACACGTGCTTGCCCTGGATCAACAGCCGAAACCTCCGTAGGGCGAGCAGTACTGCCAACAACTGTAGGCAGTTGATGTGCCAACGCAGCTGCGGGCCACTCCAGGAGCCGGTGGCTGTGTGCCCGTTGCATACAGTGCCCCAGCCTGTCTTGGAGGCATCTGTTGTAACCACGACGCGCCTGGAGACCTGCTCTAGGGGAACCCCTGCCTGTAGAAATTCATGGTCTGTCCAAGGGCTGAAGAGGCGGCGACAGATCAGCGTGATGGCCACGTGATGTGTCCCGCGGCACCATGCCCATCTCGGGACTCGAGTCTGAAGCCAGTGCTGAAGTGTTCTCATATGCATCAACCTGAGAGGTGTGGCCGCCACTGAGGATGCCATATGCCCCAGGAGCCTCTGAAAATGTTTCAGTGGAACCGCTGTTCTCTGTATGAATGCCTTCAGACAGTTCAGCACCGACTGTGCGTGCTTGTTCATGTGGCGCGCTGTCATCGAGACTGAGTCTAACTCCAAACCAAGAAAAGAGATGCTCTGAACCGGGGACAGCTTGCTCTTTTCCCAGTTGATCTGAAGCCCCAGTCAGCTGAGGTGCCGGATCACGAGGTCCCTGTGTGCGCACAGCAACTCTCGAGAGTGAACTAGGATTAGCCAGTCGTCGAGATAGTTGAGGATGCGGATGCCCACTTCCCTTAGCGGGGCAAGGGCAGCCTCTGTGACCTTCGTGAAGATGCGAGGGGACAGGGACAGGCCGAAGGGGAGGACCTTGTACTGGTACGCCTGGCCTTCGAAGGCAAATGACACAGGAGGGGTCTGTGTCGAGGTAAGACCGAGACGTGAAAGTACACGTCCTTCAGGTCTACCGCTGCGAACTAATCTTGATGCCAGATGTTCGCTAGAATGCATTTTTGCATCAGCATCTTGAACGGGAGTCTGTGCAAAGCCCAGTTCGGTACTTGCAGGTTCAGGATTGGTCGCAACCCACCACCTCTCTTCGGTACGATGAAGTAAGGGCTGTAGAACCCTTTCTTCATCTCGGCTGGAGGGACAGGCTGTATCGCGCCCTTGCGCAGAAGGGTAGTGATCTCTGCACGCAAAGTAGCGGCGTTCTTGCTCTACACCAAGGTGAAGCGGATGCCGCTGAACCTGGGCGCAAGCCTGGCAAACTGAATCGCGTAGCCGAGTCGGACGGTCCGGGTCAGCCATCGCGACGGGTTGGAAAGCGTGAGCCATGCGCCCAAACTCCGGGCGAGGGGGACCAATAGAATGATCACATCAGACATACCGGTGGGTGGGGCCTCACGGCGAGGCAGAGCTCAAGGTGCCACGTCGAGGGAACTCGAGCCCCGTGGCCATGCTGAGTCCAGGGACATCGAAGCACTTACCTGGCTCCTGCCACCCACCATAAGATTGGCCGAGGAGGGGGAGGAGGAATCTCGTCCCCGTAGTCCACTGAAACCAATCCCATGTGGGCGTGTTTGTGCCACAGCTGGGTGCACAGGGGCGGGGGGCCCGCCACTGGAGCGCCATACCTGCAAAAATGACGACAGCCGTGCAAACCGGATATGTGACTCAGGAGACGAGGGAACCATTCTTTTGTCAGACTTTTGGGTGCCGCAGCCTCCTGGGCATGTGGCGACAAAAGATTCTCCTCCCGGCCCTCCACCAGGGGATGGAGTGGTCTGTCGACCAGCCCCAGAGAAGTGAGTCTCCTTGCCCCTGGGTCGCCCATCTTGGGGGCACTTCGAAGCCTTCCTTGGGTTCTTAGCGGCCGGCCGTGAGACGGGTGGTGTCTGCTTCCTGCGGAGAGCTCCACGCCAAAGCCCGGCCATGAGGGCGGGCTGTGGTGGAGCTGGTGTTGTTGCTGCAGGAGGACGCCCTTGGCGACGAGCAGACAGGGTGCAGGGTCTTAAGCTGTGCCGGGGCAGGGTATGTTGAATAGCCTCCGTCTGCTTCTTCACCGCTGAGCACTGCTGGGCAAAGTCCTCGACGGCGTCGCCAAACAGGCCAACCTGGGACATGCGGGCATCAAGGAACCGTGCCTTGTCTGCCTCTTGCATCTCAACCAAGTTGAGCCAAAGTTGGCGCTCCTGGACCACCAGGGTAGACATCGCCGTGACCTTCATCGCCCGGAGAGTGAGGTCGGTCGCTGAGCGCAGTTCCTGCATCAATCCTGGGTCAGAACTACCCTCGTGCAGTTCTTTTAGCGCCTTGGCTTGGTGTATTTGCAGGAGAGCCATGGCATGCAGGGCGGAGGCGGCTTGTCCAGTGGCACCATAGCCCCAAGTTGTCAGGGACGACGTAAACCTAAGGCTCTGGATGGGAGCTTCGGGCGCCCGCGCCAGGTGGCGGCACTCTGCGGACACAAGTGTACCACGAGCGCCTTATCCACCTGGGGGATCACCGAATACCCCCTGGCCGCTCCACCATCGAGGGTAGTGAGAACAGGGGAGCTGAAAGACCGGGACTGGGCAGTAAAAGGTGCCTCCCACGATCTTGTCAGCTTCTCACGCACTTCCAGGAAGAAAGGAACGGGGGCAGGGCATGGCCGTGGGTGGCGCCCTGAGCCCAGGAACAAATCGTCTAGCCGCAAGGGTTCAGGGGAGAGTGGAGGGTTCCACTCTAGCCCGATACTCGCGGCTGCCCGAGAAAGCATGTCCGTCATTTCCATGTCGGCCTGGGACTAGGCGACCATTCCTGAAGGAGGAAGCCCAGTCGAAGCCTCTGCGTCAGACTGGATGAGCCCGCTCTCCAATGCTGCACTCGATAACTCATCATCTTCCCGAGCTCGAACGAGAAGTCGAACTCACGCTGAGACGAGCCGGCGGTCTCATGCGAGAGCCCGATCGGGGCAAGAGAGCATGCTGGGGAATGGGAGGTCCGTGGGGAGATACCCGGCGGAGGTGGTCCCATTGATGTCCCCAGATCGCCCCCAGTGCTAACCGACACGGCCTCAAACCCGTAGGTAGAAGAACTGGTGCGGGGAGCCGCTGGGGTGGCTTGCTTTCTTACGAAGTAGTTGCATTTCTTACGAAAGCAAGCAGTGACCGCAGCGTTGCCATGGTCATGTTCTCGCAATGAGGACATGACTCATCCATGAACGATGTCTCCGCATGGGCAGTGCCCAGACACGTAAGACAGCGATCGTGGCCATCAGAAGTGGAGAGATATCGACCGCAACCAGGAATGACACACAAACAGAAAGGCATCTTTAAAAAGACGTTCCGTGTGTGCCTCTCTTTTAGAAAGAAAATATACTCTTTTTAGAATATGCTCTTTTAGTTGTTTCTGCCGAAGCACCCAGGGGTGTTCTCTGCACTCCACGGGTGCAGAGGGGGAGAAGCTGCTGAAATGCACTGTAGAAGGCATGGTTCCATGACACCCCCATCTCCCAGGTTGGCCTGTTCGGCGACACTTTCAAGGACTTTGCCCAGCAGTTCTTGGTGGTGAAGCAGCAGACAGAGGCCATACAACACATCCTGCCCCGGCGCAGCTCAAGACCCCACACCCTGTCTGCTCATCGCCAGGGGCATCCTCCTGCAGCAACAACACCGGCTCCATCTGGCACCCGCGACCAGACCTCTGGAATCTCCACATCTGGCCCTTGGATGGGACGCAGAAGACCTAAGTGGCCTACCACCCGCGGTGGTAGACACGATCACTCATGCTAGGGCGCCCTTTATGAGGCGCCTGTATGCCTTGAAGTGGCATCTGTTCGCTAAGTGGTGTTCTTCCCGACACGAAGACCCCCAGAGATGCACAGTCGGTTCGGTGCTTTCCTTCCTGCTGGAGAGGCTGTCCCATTCCACCCTGAAGGTATCATGATGCAGTAGATGGTAAGTACTTGTGGAAGCACGACTTGATCATCAGGTTCCTGAGAGGTGCCAGGAGGTTGAATCCCTCCAGACCGCGCCTCATCCCCTCATGGGACCTCTCTGTAGTCCTTTGGGGTCTACAGGGAGCTCCCTTTGAGCCCTTGGAGTCAGCTGAGCTTAAGGTACTCTCTTTGAAGACTGCCCTCCTGACTGCGCTCACGTAGGGGAATTGCAGGCGTTTTCTGTTAGCGAATCATGCCTGGAGTTCGGTCCGGGTTACTCTCACGTGATCCTGAGACCCCGACTGGGCAATGTGCCCGAGGTTCCCGCGACCCCTTTTAGGGATCAGGTGGTGAATCTGCAAGCGCTGCCCCAGGAGGAGGCAGACCCAGCCTTGGTATTGCTGTGTCCGGTGTGAGCTTTATGCATCTATTTGGATCGCACGCAGAGCCTTAGAAGCTCCAAGCAGCTCTTTGTCTGCTTTGGTGGACAGTGGAAAGGAAGCGCTGTCTCCAAACAGAGGATCGCCCACTGGGTCATTGACGCCATCGCGATGGCATATCAGGCTCAGACGTACCACCCCCTGCGGGGTTATGAGCCCACTCCTCCAGGAGTGTGGCGGCCTCCTGGGCCCTTGCCAGTGGCGCCTCTTTGGCAGACATCTGCAGAGCAGCGGGCTGGGCAACACCCAACACCTTTGCGAGGTTCTACAATCTCTGGGTTGAGCCGGTCTCGTCCCGTGTGTTGGCAGGCACGAGCAGGTAAGTTCCAGGACAGCTGGCCAGGTGTACCGCTTGCGCATAGCACCTTTCCCCTCCCTTGAGGTAAAGATGTGCGCTCTTGACTCCCAGTCGTGTTCACAGACTGTGATCCCTGGAGGACTTTCCTTCTTAGCCCTCTGGCAGTTGAGTTTGCGGAGAAACTCTCTGCCGGCCCAGTACGTGCACTACCCCCTGTACTGAGGTAGGTGCTCCACATGTGCTGGTTCCCCGAAGGTGACCCCATGTGATATCTTCCGCAAAATCGTTTCCCTGTCGGCAGACTGCGTCTTCCTTGGGCAGAGGCCCCTCTGCCCCCGGTCGCCATGCTCTGTAGAATCTCCTCCCCATTCGGGTAGGACCTACCATGGGACCTCTCCACATGACATACTTCCGACAAGACTCGGTAAGACCATGTGACGTATTCCACTCAAAATAACCCCCCCCCTCTTTTTGGGTGGGGTGTGGTCTCCACAGTGTCTTCCCCTTGGGAGGGACACCCCCCGACGCAGACACTTATGGCTCCCAGTCGGTTAACAAATTCCACTCTTTTTGGGGAAAAAAGAGAGGGAAAGAGGCCTCGGCTGGGCTAGCCTATCCCTATCGTTGGGCAGTCGACTTGTTCCTGATGGACCGTTCGATGGAGCGTTGGGGGAGGTTACGTGATGGCCTGGTGTGCTGGCTACGAGGCACAGAGCGGTCTGCCCGTCACACACCACTAGTTCACGTAACACAGTTCAGAGAGTTGTGGCGTTTTGTATAGGGACCCCTAGTGTCACTACATCGACACAGCGTCGAGTGAGTGACAGATAGGGAACATCCTGGTTACTTTCGTAACCTCCGTTCCCTGATGGAGGGAATGAGATGTTGTGTCCCTCTTGCCACAACGCTGAACTACCTGCTGAAATGGCCGGGACCTGGTCTCGGCTCCTCAGCACAAAACCTGAATGAGTGGTTGCATACCAGCTCCTTTTATACCCGTATGTCCAGGGGAGTGGCATGCAAATTCCATTCGCCAATTCTCATTGTCCTTTTTTCAAAAAAGCAGAGGTGTTTGGTGCTCCCAAGTGTGACCCCTAGTGTCACTACATTGACACAATGTCGTAAAAAAAAGTAACCAGGACGTTTTGCCTGCTCACTCATGTTTTCTTTAAAAATGGTACATATATTACCAATTCTCCAAGGGCATGCAAACTTTTGAGCACAACTATAAGTCAAATATGAGTTCTCTTGTTAATAAGAAATATTTGATTGCAAAAATAAGCTCTGAAGGTTGTCATGTTGTCATATTTGTATTTTGTTTTTATCTGTCATTGTGCCTCTCTTATAATGTTGGCCTGTTGAATGTTAAACAGATCCAATCCATGTTCAGTGAAAATTATTTGATGATGCAACAATAAACTAGCTAGTGTACCTTTTTCCATGTGTATTTGAACTTTTTTAAAGCATGAGTCCAAAGCAAAACAGTGATCTAATGACAAAAGTTGAAACAAGTGAGCAAGTGGCAAATATCGGTATAGGAATCGGCCAATAGTTGTTTGTTAAAATCAGTATCGGCCAAAAAATAAATAAATTAAAAAAAAAAATATATCGGTGCATCCTTAGTTAATATACATTTTAATGCTTGTATTACATAGCCAACTACATTTACAAGCTTGTTCAAATGTGATCAAATTTCGTGGCGGCTCCACTGATAGAGCATTGCTCTGGTGATGCACAATGAATGCAAGTCTGTCGTGTGAGCTCAAAGTGTCATAGAAGTACCACAGAATTATGTGGTTGCTTCAGCAATTGCGTTTTTCATCTCACATTTACGAAACTATCGGTTTACAACACAATAAGTTTAGGTTTAAGGTTAAGGGTAGGGAGGTCAGTTTTGATAGATTATTAACCTTTAAAACCTCTTCTGTTTGGTGGAACATTTAACTCACTTTTAGCACCACACAGAGGACATTTCAACGTCTGAGTCTGAACTGCCACGATTCGAGTAATGAAATACATAATATAATTTTGAAAATGACGCCATAGTCACGTAATTTTCATGAAATCTGGCTAAATATTTTTCGTTTACCAGTACCATTGTAGAAATGCTCTATTCACAGTTAGCCATGATTAATTTATTCTGTGAGTAAAAGTGTCTAATAAAAGGGGGCTTATCCAAAGATACAATTAGCAGTTTTCAGCTGGTCATGTGATCTCAACATGGTGGCCCCATGATGCAGCCCAGCTCCATGTCAAATAAAACAGCTTTTATTATTTTACTGATCTGACTCATATGAGTCTCCATCTCATACGAGTAAACATGAAATACTTTTTAAAGTATTATTCATTTTGTTTTGTTGTCTTTTTTACAGGTTCGATAATAACTCCACAACATGACTTTATGGGGAAATCAACTTGTTTAATGAATACTCTGCCATCCAGGATAGACTGACCCCTCCCCTTTACTGAGTCTGTGCCAACATCAACTCAGGTAAGGTTGCCATTACTAGATGAATCCTCTTTAGAAAACATCTTCCCCTCTTTAGAAAACATTAGTTTCAACTTTTTAAACCTTCTAGTGTATAAGAAAACATTTCAAACATTTTGTTGGATATTAAACATTCTGTTGAAGGGTTATTATCCTCTCTGTAGTGAAGCATAAACATACAGAAAACTGTTGTATTCTTTGTAGAAATTTTCAAGTTACCAACTATAATGAGCATCTCTTTGTTACAAAACAAAAGTCTTCTGATTTCTAAGAGATATCAACATGACTCTGTCTTTCTGGACACTTCCTTAAATGAACAGATCTTCTATGTGGTATCTCTGTTTTTTCCTCTCCACTCTCAGCTGCTTGTTCAAGTAGTTCTGAATCAACTGAAGAATCCTTCAAGAGATGCTGATCCTCCTCATCACAGCACCCTCTTCTATTCTGATGTCGTATGACCTTGGTTGCACTTGTTTGATCACAGTGGCTCTCTGATTCCAGGTATTGGTTTTGTCTTTGATTCTTAATTTCATCACCAACATGTAGCTCAGGCAGATGACACGTTCCTCTGTTGAAGTAGATATTCTGCTTTGCTTTCTGTTGTTCTTTGCACTTTCTCACCTTCTCACTGTCCCCAATTTGAAGAAGATCCTCTGCCATAGGTAAGTTAGAATGAAGACCTCATCCCATCAGGAGGTAAGCAGGTGAGTATCCACAATCAAGAGGTGTACTATGGTATGCAAGCAGTCCCATGTAAAAACTACTGCCACTGTCTTTTGCTTTTTCATCAGCCGTTTCACTATGTCCACTGATTTTTCAGCAAGGCTGTTGGACTGCGGGAAATGTGGGCTAGATTTGGTGTGTATAAAGTCCCAGTCTTTGAAAAGGCTCTGAAACTGGCATTGGCAAACTGAGGGCCATTGTTTGTGAAAACTTTAGTTGGCACGCCATGTCTTGCGAAAACAGACTTCATGCATGAGATAAAATTTTCTGCTGTTATTGTGCTTAAAACACACACTTCTGGATACATTGAAAAGTAGTCAGTGACTAAGAGGTAGTCTTTACCATGACATGTAAAGAGGTCTGCACCCACAAATGGTCTCTCTGGTACAGGATGTGGCTTCAGTGTCTCTCTTGCATTGCTGGGCAGGTATCTGATGCAGGTAGGACATTTGGATAGAACATTTGTGATGTCTTGGTTAATTCCTGGCCAGTACATGACTTCTTGTGCTCTTTTCTTACACTTTTCAATCCCAAGATGCCCTTCATGTATTTTTTTCAATATCTCCTGTCTTATGCTTTTTGGAATGACTATTTTGTTACCCTTGTATACCATGCCATCATTCACAGACAGTTCAGCTCTGCAGTTCCAGTGTTCGTGAATTTATGCACCACAGTTTTGTTTTACGTCAGGCCAACCATTTACAATGGCGTGTTTCACTTGTGTCAGTGTTTCATCCCTCTCCGTTTGTGTGCGTATCATTTGCATCTTCGTATCAGCAACAGGTAATGCTTGTGTGACCATGTCCACATATGCTTGGATGTCCTCCATTAACTTTTCATTGGGAGATGCTGTTTGGTCCACTGCCCTAGATAAGGTATCTGCTGTGTACATCAGATTTCCTGGTGTTTAAGACACAGTCAGAGCATATCGTTGCAGTTTTATCATCATTCTTTGGATTCTCAGCAGGCAATCACTGAGAGGCTTTGTGAACAATGCAATAAATGGTTTATGATCAGTCTCAATGCTGACAGACTGTCCTGCCACAAACTGGTGAAATCTCTGACAAGCAAATGTGATACTGAGCAGCTCTTTTTCTATTTGAGCATATCTGCTTTCTGCTCCAGTCATTGATCGTGAAGTATATGCAGTTGGTTGGCAGTTGTTATTGTAAATTTGAAGAAGAACTGCTCCCAGGCCTGTTTGCGAGGCATCTGATGAGATTTTGATAGGTTGTGCCGGGTCATAAAATCTCAGGTCAGGTTCCTTGGTAAGTACTGTCTTTAGATGTTGCCAAGCTGCTTCCTGTTCATGATTCCATTGCCACTCATTTCTTTTTTCTGTTAGCCACCTCGGTGGGGCTATCTTTTAAGAGAGATTGGGAATGAATTCTCTCATGTAGTCAATCATTCCCATAAATCTCTGAACATTTTTCTTGCCCTGTGGTCTTTGAATGTTTCCAGTGGCTGAAACTTTCATGGGGTCAGGCTGAATTCTTTTATTGCTGATGATGACACCCACATACGTCAACTCTTTCACACCCAGCTGGCATTTGTCTTTATTCAGTTTCAGATTTGCACATCTTGTTCCATCCAGCACAACTCTTAATCTTATGTCATGTTCTTGTTTTGAAGCTCCCCAGATTATTATATCATCCATTGATGTGTCAACACCCTCAATGTGTTCATAGATCATATGAATGGTTTTATGATACACCTCTGGGGCTGATGCTATGCCGAAAGGTAGTCTCTTGATACGATACCTCCCATATAGTGTGTTGAATGTACACAGCCTTGAACTGGCATCATCCAGTTTTAACTGCCAAAATCCTGACAATGCATCCAACTTGCTGGATTACTTTGTGTTTGCAAACTGTGCCATGATCTCCTCACGTGTAGGCAGCTTGAAGTGCTCTCTTTTAATTGCTCTGTTTAAATATCTGGGATCAAGGCAAATCCTTAATTTTCCATTTTTCTTGTCCACAGTCACCAGAGAATTTACTCATTCTGTGGGTTGATCCATCTTCTGTATCAGTCCAAGACTGGATGGTGTGCTCACCTGGCATACAACCCAATACCATGAACACCACTGTATTCTCTCATGAGATCATCATACTCTGCTTCTGACTGACTTTCCAAGACTAGAACTCTTTTCACCAGGTTTAGTCTTTCACAAGCAGATAAACCAAGAATCGCCTGCACATCTTTTGGCACTACAATGAATGACAAGGTATACACTGTGTCCTTACACAGTACCTTTGCAATTCATTTTCCTTTCACTGGTATGTCAGCTCCAGAGTAGCCAGTCACCTTCACTTTAGCAGGATGCAGTTTTGGTCTAGGCTTCAGTTTGTTCAATTCAGTGTCTGAGATTACATTCACTTGAGCTCCAGTGTAAAGTTTAAATGCAACTGTGCTGTCATTTACTTGCAATTGCATAACCCAGTCTTTTTGTTCATTTAAATTTTCAGACAATGCTTCAACATTGAATTCTTCCTGTTCCTGTTCAGTAACTGTGCTTACCTGGCTTTGTGTTCCTTTTTTCCTACAGCAATGTGCGTAATGATTGCTTTTACCACAGTTGTTGCAGCTCTTTCCATAGGCTGGACAATTCCTCGCAGGATGTTGTGTTCCACAGTGATCACATGTCCTTTGTCCCGCTTATCATTTGTCGAGCCCCTGCTTCATTCTGTATGCGCTGATTTCTTCACCATATTCCTGGGTGTCTGACATTTTTTCACTACATTCACAGCGCAGCTTTCATTTATCAGTTCTTTGGCCTGTGACTTTACAGTTTCTGTTGCCCTGCACAGCGCCAGAGCTTTCTCCAGGTCCATATCCTGTTCCCTGAGCAGTCGTTCTTTTAATCCATTGTCAGGTATTCCGCACACAATCCTGTCCTTTATTAGTGAATCCGTTAACTCTCCAAACTCGCATGTTTTACTCCTGTTTCTCAGTTCGGTCACATATTGATCAATAGTTTCCGCAACTTTTTGTGTGCATGTGAAAAATCTATGTCTCTCATATGTCATATGTTCTGTAGGTATGCCGAACTCTTCAAACGTATCCATTATTGGTTGCAATTTCAAATTGTCGCAAATGTGAAGTTGTTATACGCTCCAAGTGCCTCATCGACCACCACGTGAAGAAAGAGTGATGCTCTCATTTTTTCTGTTTTGCTATCTCCATCAATTGCCGATAAGTACAGGAGAAATTGCTGTTTAAGCTTCGGGGGTGGCTGCAAACCTTCCATATCTCTAGTTTTCCACAGTGTTTTGTTGCATCCAGTGAACCTTTTTTTTTCACGTTGTGTCTGTATTGCTCGTACAGGCTTAAATGTATTGTGTAGGCAAATCCCAGTAACAATAATTAAGGGAATTTCATTCATTAACTCCCCTGCACCTTAGAAATGAACATGAAGAAAATTACAATATCTGTCATACAATGATCCCACTAGCACTATGTTCTTAAAGGTGTACTAAGTAACCTTTTCATTTGTTTTATCTTGGACTGACAGTGACACCAAGTGGTGTGGACGTGGCAGCATTCAAAATTAGAGGAATTAGATTTCAGTAACAGATGCCATTGTAGAAACTATTCATATTCAGCCATAATTAATTTAATCCATAATTGAAAGTGTCCAATAACTGGGCGATTACTGAGATTAAGAGAGTAGTATTTGGCTGGTCATGTGATCCTAACATGGCCGCCCCCATGAGGGGACCCTCTCCATGTAGAATGAAAAAGTTTTTATAAGGTTACTGATATGACTGGAGTCTTCATCTCATGTACTGTAAGTGCTCATAATTTTATTCACGTTTCAAATTTACAATTCATTTCTTTAGAAGTAAACTTTTTTTTAATGAGGAAAAAATTATTGAGTGCACCTTTAAATGCAATAAACTGCCTTACCAAATTAAAAATTTGATTTAGGCTACACTTCAGCATGAATTGTAGGCATATTCAGCAGTCATACTATGAATGTTGGACTCAACTACCTGTTGTACGGTTGGCTTGTTGTGTGAACATAAGAGGAGCGTGTTAGCAAGACAGGCTGCACACTTTCCAAACAGCAGCAGCAAGCCTAAGCATGCAGGTCTCTCAGGAAGAATGCAGAGGCCCTCATGTTTCTCTCTCTAGCTCTTCTCAGGTGCCTGCTATTATACTGAATCTGGAGAAGCCTCTGGGCAGTTATTACTGCATTTATATTAATAATCTGCACTGCTTCATTCTGTTCATACAAGCAGAAGAAAACACAGACATAAGGGGAATGCCAACAGGGCCAAATTGTAGTGAATGCCTTGAACAGCAAATTCATATGGGAATATACATAGCTCTAATAATAGCACCCTTCAGGCCCCCAATAATATCACCCTTTTTTGCTATTATTATGTTGACTCCTTACGAAACTTTACTACAGGAACCATAGTTTCAGCCACAATACCACAGTTACAAGAATATTTGCTATAATAAATAAATATATCTCCAACAAACAGTGCAGAAGGCTTTTAGAGTCTTTTTATATAATCAATTTGGTCATTTTGTTTAAATTCTATTTTTTTTTTTTTTATGATGACAGCTGTGACTAACACCAAGTTAGCTTTGTTTTGTAATAGTAGCCTTGGCGGTAGCTATGATTACAATGGTACATTACAGGTGTAGATTTGAAGAAAATAGAGTAATACTGTAATAACGCCATTCAGACCTTATTTAGATGCTGATATTATCAGATAACTTGTGTTAGCTATGTAATGTTTTGCTCTCATACCGCAATGCCAAGTGTGATGTTGTGTGGGTTTCGAAGCAACGCGCCTGTACGTGCCACTGTCAAGCCTGAGGTTAAACTTGCTCTCTTGTAGCTGCAGGGTCATTCCAAATGGGGATTCTTGGCCTTGTTAATGAATGTTTGAACATTGTCAGCATCGTCATCCCTGACAGACTGCCGCCATTCGTACCTGCAGCCACAGGCAAGGGGAAGGGCGCTTACATAAATCTCCCCACAGGAATCCATGAGAACCAGGCCAGGAATGTCCACATATATGTAACATTGCCCACTTCTTTTTCATGTTTTGAATATTGAGTTTTTCTTTGAAGTTTGTAAGAAAGTTGCACATTTTGTTTTAGCTGCCTGGTGTACCTGTGAGTTTAACGGTATACATTCTACAGACATCAATCCGTCTGTGAGGGTGTGTGCTAGGTTTGACACTAAACCGCCATGGAAAGGGCCAGATGGAAACACTTCACTGCTCCCTCTTACTTAAACCAGGCCTGCGAAGTTCCACCAATGACATGTAATATATTCCTCCAATAATCTGCCTTAACAATCTCAAGGTCTTCTTCAGGCTCAGTGCCTCAGACATTTAGAATACATGTAATGCAATTACTGTATCATATGCCAGATTTTTAAAATTACAACCTAAAGGAATCGTGCACCCAAAAATTAAAAAAACTTTCGTAATTTACACTGTATCAAGTGACTACTGATACAGTGACTATCAATCCAACCCTGTATGATTTTTATTTCCTTCAAGAAATTTTTTCCATCTAACACAAAATTAGATGTTAGGCAGGATGTTAATGCTGCTCTTGATACTATGAACTATGAAAGTAAATGGTGACCAGGGTCTGTCAAGCTCCAAAAATGGCAAAACAGCATCAAGAAAGTACCATTAAATAGTCCATATGACTCATGCGCTATACTTTTATTGTTCTTTTTTGTCATTTTAGGAGCTTGACAGCCCCTGGTCACCATTTGCCATCATTTTATGGAAAAGAACAGCTTGAGTCCATTTTTGTTAGTTGGAAGAAAATATACAGGTTTGGAACACCATGAGGGTAAATAATGATGACAGTGTTTACATTTTTAGGTGAACTATTCATTTAATGGAGTTATTGCAACATTTACTGAATGTTTGGCAGAAAATCTTATATCAGTAAATGTGCAGCACATATAAACCCTCCTGTCTGAGTATCTCTGTCTTCTCCCCATCTTACCTTTCTCTCTTTCTTTCTGTCTCATTCACTTGTCCCCCTCTCCATCCCCCAAACCTCAGGTATTTACTCCCAGGCGCTGACAGAAGTAAGCATTCATAGTCAATCAATTCGGGCCTTAACAGGGCAGAGCTGACAGACAGGTCAAGATTAAGGCCTTAAAGAGCCTGCAGTAGGATGGCACAAGACAAGCGAAGTAGTCAGGAGCTCCAGCAGTCTCAAAAGCTTAAAACGCAGTCAAACAAAAGAGAGAGGAATGTGAGCGGGGGCTTGGGTTACACAGCGGATCAGGAATAACACAGGTTATTAACAGGGTGCTGCCAGGTCCTTTTAAAGCCTTTAGCAGAATTTTTCATTCAGGTCTGAAGGCCCTGGTCCCTTGGATGAAGATATGGCCGGGATAGAGGCACATGCAGAGAAGAATAAGAAAATATATCCACGTTTTTCTGCTCTTTGTGAAATACTTACCCGTACAGGAAACATTATTGTCAAGAAGCAGATTGAGTAAAACATGTTTTTAAAGAAGGGAATAAGGTCAAAACAGTGACTCAATTTGATTTCTTACGCCATACAGTATGCTATCCAACATAGTACCAAAATTGTTTAGCATCCAAAATGTCAATTGTCAACAAAAATGTGAAAGATTTAAATATATTTATATAATTATTAACTGCACAGGCCCAAAAATATGCAAAGTTATTAACATGAGTAGGAAAATTTTGTTCCCTATCTGTCACTCACTTGATGTTGTGTCGATGTAGTGACACTAGGGGTCACTCTTGGGAGCCCCAAACACCTCCGATTTTGAAAAAAGGCCAATGGGAATTGGCGAGTGGAATTTGCATGCCACTTTCCCGGACATACAGGTATAAAAGGAGTTGGCTCACTCATTCAGATTTTCTCTTTGGAGCTGAACGGTTGCATTCAGTGCACTGAATTCAATCCCTCCAATACTCACCTCAAATTGCTGGATCTATGGCGCATTTCAGCGGCTTCTCCTCCTCTGCACCCGTGGAGTGCAGAGAACGCCCCTGGGCGCTTCGGCAGAACAAAAAGTGTATATTTTCTATCTAAAAGAGTGGCACTCACGGAACGTCTTTTTAAAGATGCCTTTCCGTTTGTGTATTATTCCTGGTTGCGGTCATTATCTCTCCACTTCTGACGGCCACGATCACTGTCTTACGTGTCTGGGCACTGCCCACACGGAGACATTGCTCGTGGATTGGTCATGTCCTCATTGTGAGAACATGACTATGGAAACATTGCAGTCGCGGCTTTCCTTCGTAATAGGGCAAACCACCCCAGCGGCTCCCCGGCTCAGTCCTTCTACCTACGGGTATGAGGCCACATCGGTTAGCACTGGGGGTGATTTGGGGACTTCAATGGGAGCACCTCTGCCGGGTAACCCCCCACGGACCTCCCATTCCTCAGCATGCTCACTTGCCCCAATCGGGCTCTCAGATGAGACCGCCGGCTCGTTTCAGGGTGAGTTCGACCTCTTATTCGGAGCCCGGGAAGACGATGAGCTCTCGATCGCAGCATCGGAGAGTGGGTTCGTCCAGTCTGACACAGAGGCTTCGGCTGGGCTTCCTCCTTCAGGTATGGTCGCCCAGTCTCAGGTCGATGCGGAGCTGATGGACATGATTTCCCAGGCGCCCGTGAGCATTGGGCTAGAGTGGAAACCTCAACTCTCCCCTGAACCCTCGCGGCTCGATGATTGGTTCCTGGGCCCAGAGCACCGCTCACGGCTGTGCCCCGCCCCGGTCCCTTTCTTCCCGGAGGTGCATAAGGAGCTGACGAGATCGTGGGGGGCACCTTTTACTACCCGATCCCGGTCTTTCAGCTCCCCCGCTCTCAATACCCTCGATGGTGGGTCGGCCAGGGGGTATTCAGTGATCCCCCAGGTGGTGCACTTGTGCCCACAGAGCGCCGTCACCTGGCGCAGGCACCCGAAGCTCCTGTCCAGGGCCTGTAGGTTTACGTCATCTCTGACGACTAAGGCCTACGGTGCCGCTGGACAAGCCGCCTCCACCCTGCACGCCATGGCTCTCCTACAGGTATACCAAGCCAAGGCACTAAAAGAGCTACACGAGGGTAGTTCTGACCCGGAATTGATGCAGGAACTGCGCTCGGCAACTGACCTCGATCTCCGGGCGACGAAGGTCACGGTACGGTCTCTTGGGCAGGCGATGTCCACCCTGGTGGTCCAGGAGCGCCACATTTGGCTTAACCTGGTCGAGATGAGAGAGGCTGACAAGGCGTGGTTCCTTGACATCCCCATCTCCCAGATTTGCCTGTTCGGTGACACCGTCGAGGACTTTGCCCAGCAGTTCTTGGCGGTGAAGCAGCAGACAGAGGCTATTCAACACATCCTGCCACAGCGCGGCTCAAGACCCTGCACGCCGTCTGCTCATGGCCCAGCCCCAGCGTGGAGCCCACCGCAGGAAGCAGACGCCACCAATCTCACAGCCGGCCACCAAGAACCCGAGGAAGGCTTCGAAGCGCCCCTGAGACGGGTGACCCAGGGACGAGGAGACCCGCTACTCTGGAGCTGGTGGACAGACCACTCCATCCCCCGGTGGAGGGCCGGGAGGAGAATCTTTTGTTTCATTTTATTTCGCCGCATGCCCAAGAGGCTGCGGTATCCAAAAGTTCAACAAAGAGCGGTTTTCTTGTTTCCTGGGTCACATATCCAGTGGTAGACATGATCACTCAGGCTAGGGATCCCTCTACGAGGCACCTGTATGCCTTTAAGTGGCGTCTGTTTGCTAAGTGGCTGTCCTCATCCACCTTGAAGGTGTTTGTAGCCGCCATTTCGGCACATCACGATGCAGTAGATGGTAAGTATTTGGGGAAGCACGGCTTGATCATCAGGTTCCTGAGAGGCGCTAGGAGGTTGAATCCCTCCAGACGCCATCGTGATGGCATATCATGCTCAGGACATGCTGCCCCCTGTGGGGCTACGAGCCCACTCTTCTAGGAGTGTGGCGGCCTCCTGGGCCCTGACCAATGGCGCCTCTTTGGCAGACATCTGCAGAGCAACGGGCTGGGCAACACCCAATACCTTTGCAAAGTTCTATAATCTCCGGGTTGAGCCGATCTCATCTCGTATATTGTCAGGTATGAGCAGGTAAGTTCCGGGACAGCTGGCCGGGTGTACCGCTTGCACATAGCGCCTTTCCCCTCCCCTGAGATGAAGACGTGCGCTTTTGACTCCCAGTCGTGTTCACAAGTTGTGATCCCTGGATGACTTTCCTCCTACACCCTCCGGGTGGGGTGTGGTCTCCGCGGTGTCTTCCCCTTGGGAGTGACAGCCCCCCGACGTAGACACTTATGGCCCCCAGCTGGTAAACAAAATTCCACTCTTTTTGGGGAGAAAAAAGAGGAAAAGAGGCCACGGCTGGGCTAACCTGTCCCTATTTGTTGGGCAAGTCGACTTGTTCCCAAAGGACCGTTCGACGCTCATAAGAGCATTGGGGGAAGTTACGTGATGGCCTGGTGCGCTGGCTACGAGGCACACAGTGGTCTGCCCGTCTCGCACAGCCAGTCCACGTAACACAGTTCAGCTTATTGTGGCATTTCGTATAGGGACCCCTAGTGCCACTACATCGACACAACTTCGAGTGAGTGATAGATAGGGAATGTCCTGGTTACTTTCATAACCTCCATTCCCTGATGGAGGGAACGAGACATTGTGTCCCTCTTGCCACAATACTGAACTACCCACTGAAATGGTCGGGACCTTGTCTCGGCTCCTCAGCACAAAACCTGAATGAGTGGTTGCGAGCCAGCTCCTTTTATACCCGTATGTCCGGGGGAGTGGCATGCAAATTCCACTCGCTAATTCCCATTGGCCTTTTTTCAAAATCAGAGGTGTTTGGGGCTCCCAAGAGTGACCCCTAGTGTCACTACATCGACACAACATCTCGTTTCCTCCATCAGGGAACGGAGGTTACAAAAGTAACCAGGACGTTAATGCGTAAACAACAGCAGATTTACCAGGCTAACACATGGGGATTAAATACTGGGCTAAAAATGAATATTATATAGTGAATTAAATAGTGAATATTATTTAATACATTAAGTATATATTGCAATAATATATGTAGAATGAGCCATATACCAAGCAACAGCTACCATAGAGTTTGAATAGACACAAATATGTTTACATCAGTAGCTAGCAAATATATGTAAAGCATTTTCACCTCCCTTTTAAAGGTTGATAAGATGTATTTTAGTGTAAAACTATGTATAATTATATGGTAAGCTGCATTTTATTATTTGCATTTAGCATTGTATTTTCCATGCCGTCTGGGATCCTGTAAGAACAACTCTGCAACCCAGTGTCACAACCCACCAGTTGAAGAACCACTACTGTACACCATACTACAGACAATTCTAGTAATTAAATAACGATTATATGACTTCAGCACAGAAATATGTTTATTTTATTTCCTCTTTGGACATTGCCAATTAATTGTCAGTTTTTAATTATTTTGTATTTTAATAATGTAACGTCAAGTAAAGCAAATCTGTTTGCTTCATCTTATAAGTCATCATTTTTATTTGTATAGCGCTTTTCACAACAAGTTGTTTCAAATCAGCTTTACAGAAAATCATGCATTAGCAAAAAAAGAAACTAATATCTATCATTGTGGATTTTGATTAAAAATGACTATAAATTGTGTATAAAAATGAAATAATGAAATAATAATTGTATTTAGAACCCCTGTGAGCAAGCTGAAGGCGACTGTGGCAAGGAACACAAAACTCCATAAAATGTTGGTTAATGGAGAAAAATAACCTTGGGAGAAACCAGGCTCACTGTGGGGGACAGTTCTCCTCTGGCTAACCAGCATGGATATAATGCCAATATTAGTTATTTATGTGCAGTACAGGTCATGGTTTATGATTAGTAAACTAAGTAAGTGTTAAGGTCCAGTGTTTTAAAAAAAAGAAAGATTTTTTAATCTTTTGTAAGATTAATGACTAATGTCTTTGAAGTCCATCCTGGATTAACTGCAGAAGTTCACATAGATGCATTGTCCTTTGTTAGTTTGCTGATGAAGGCTTTTTTTAGAAATTAAATGATAGTCTTTGTATTCCATTTCAAGAGTGTAGTCCATCAGTAGACAAAGGTGATGCAGTCAGAGATCAGTGAGGTGCATCACAGTTTAACCGGCAGGTCATTTCAGTGAGGTTCAGTGGGGTCCATCCTAAGTCCAAGGTTCAGGCAGTGTGGCATATGAAGTATCCGATGTCTTACAGTTGGAGTTGGCATCAGTTCATCCTCTGAAGTACATTGTAAAAGACTGAAGTGATGTCTGGCTAGCACTGGCTGCATTTAATCGTCATCTCTCAGAGACACATAGCAGTGGAGTCCGACACCAAGCAGGAATGGAGCTGGATCTGGCCAGCTCTGGTAACCTCAGGATATGAATCCCGAGGTTGAGACATGGAAACAAATAGAATAATATTAGCGTAGATGTCATTCAATTTTATGCAGTTATAGATCATGATAGATGTTTCTGGTTCAGGCAGACCTAACTAAAGCAGCCTAATTGTGAGTTGATGGATAAATTAGATGTATGCCTGGTTAAATAGATGAGTCTTTAGTCTAGACTTAAACTGAGTGAGTGTGTCTGTGTCCCGAACAGTGTTAGGGAGACTATTCAGTTTAGGAGCCAAATAGGAAAAAGATCTACTTCCTTTTGTGGATTTTGATATTCTAAAAACTATTAACAGTCCAGAATTTTGTGATCGTAATGAATGTGATGGAATACAGTGTATCAGAAGGTCACTTAAGTACTGTGGAGCTAGACTATTCAAAGCTTTTTATGTAGATAACAGAATTTTAAAATTAATACGAAATTTAACAGGTAGCCAATGTAATGATGATAAAATGGGGCTAATATGATCATATTTCTTGGTTCTAGTCAGCTCTCTGGCAGCTGCATTTTGAACCAATTGAAGTTTATTTATTGAACTTGCTGGACATCCTCCCAGTAATGCATTACAATAATCTTGTCTTGAGGTCTTGAACGCATTAATTGGTTTTTTGGCATCAGCAACAGGGAGCATGTGTCGTAACTTAGCAATATTTCTGAGGTGGAAGAATGCTGTTCTACAAACATTGGAAATTTGGTTTTCAAAGGACAGATTGGTATCAAATATAACACCTAAGTTCTTCGCTGTAGAAGATGACATAACAGTACATCCAACGAGAGTCAAATTATATTTTAGCGGCTTATTTTTTGAGGTTTTTGGTCCAATAATTAGTACCTCTGTTTTGTCGGAATTAAGTAGAAGGACATTTCTGGCCATCCAATCTTTGATTTTTTCATTGATACACTCTGCTAATTTGGAGAATTGTGAATTTCCGTTGGGTTTAGAAGAAATATAAAGTTGGGTATCGTCGGCATAACAGTGGAAACTTATTCCATGATTCCTGATAATATCTCCAAGGGGAAGCATGAATAAGGAGAAAAGCAGAGGCCCTAAAACTGATCCCTGTGGCACTCCATACTTAACTTTTGTTTGATTTGACAATTACTAATTTACACATACAAAGTGGAAGCAATCTGATAAATATGACCTAAACCATGCTAATGCAAGTCCACTAATGCCAACATAATTCTCCAGCCTATTCAAGAGAATGTCGTGATCTATCGTGTCAAAGGAAGCACTATGATCTAAAAGCGCTTAAAAGAAAAATGCAGCTGTGAACAGATGATAAGAGCAAGTCATTTGTAACTCTGAGAAGTGCAGTCTCTGTACTGTTATGGGGCCTAAATCCTGACTGAAATTGTTCATATATACTATTTCTCTGTAGAAATGAACATAGTTGGGAGGACACAACCTTTTCTAGTATTTTCGACATAAATGGTAGATTTGAAATCGGTCTGTAACTAGCCAGTTCTCCAGGATCAAGCTGTGGCTTCTTAATTAGCAGTTTGATAACTGCCATTTCAAAGTTTCTTGGGACATGTCCTAAGGATAGTGAGGAGTTAATAATATTAAGAAGAGGTTCTGAGATTACAGGGAATACCACTTTTAAGAGCTTAGTTGGTACTGGATCTAACATACATGTCGTGGCTTTTGATTTTTTGCTAATTTTTGTTAGCTCTTCATGACCTATGACAGTGAAGGATTGAAGTTGCTCGTGAGGAAATTTATGAGACACTGTTTTCTGATGTGCTGTGACAGTTGATTGCATTGTTCCAATTTTATATCTGGAATATCTGGTTCAGTCAATGATTTATTCCTAACCAGATTAGCCACAGTACTGAATGAAAACCTAGGACTCTTGTGGTTATTTTCTATGAGTTTGCTAAAATTTGCTGACTTGGCAGCTTTTAGTGCCTGTCTGTAGCTACAGACACTATCCTTCCATGCACCGCAAAATATCTCTAATTTTGTATTCTTCCACTTGCTGCTCTCTTGAGAGCTTGAGTGTGATCATTGTACCATGGTGCGGGACTAACAAGTGTGCTAGAGAAGACTGTATTTACATTTTCTTTTATTACATCAAGTTCTTCTAGATTTTTTTTGCCTTACTGAGTATGTGAGACAATTCTGGAAGATTATTAGTGAAGCTATATTTAGTGGTCAAAAGAATAGTTCTACCTGAATGATAGCGTGGTGTAGATTGAGCAACATTAGCTGATCGCAGCAAACAAGAGACGAGGTAATGGTCTGAGATGTCATCGCTCTGCGGTAAAATTTCTATAGTATCAACATCAACTCCATATGACAGAATTAAATCTAGTGTATGATTATGGGATGAGTTGGTCCTGTCACATTTTGTCTGACACCAAGAGAGTTGAAAATATCGATAAATGCTAATCCCAATGTGTCATTTTCATTATCTATGTGAATGTTGAAGTTACCAACAATTAAAGCTCTATTTACATTAACTACTAAATCCAATAGAAAATTTGCAAATTCACCAAGTGAATCTGAGTACGGCCCGGGTGATCTATACACTGTAGCAAGGGCAAAAGACAACAGAGACTTTTTATTTATATCTGACGGTCATATAAAAAGACTTATATCCTGTTCTCTGAGTAACACCAAAAACTTCACTGTGAATTGTAGCAACACCTCCTCGACCCTTCAGACGGGGCTCATGTTTATAACAATAACCTGAAGGAGTAGATTCATTTAAACTAATATATTCGTCCGGTTTAAGCCAGGTTTCAGTCAAACAGAGCATATCCAAATTATGATCTGTAATAATTTAATATACAATTAGTGTTTTGGTAGAAAGAGATCTAATGTTTAGTAGCCCTACCTTTATTTGATGTTTATCTTCAATTTTTTTGAAGATAAGCAGGATGGACTTCAAAGTTTGACCTTAATCACATTTTTTCTAAATGATTTAGTGAGGAGTTTGTGTTTGGTATTTCAGGGAACAGACACAGTCTCTATATGATATCTAGGTGATACAGTCTCTATGTGTAGTAGTTTATGTGGCCTGTGTGACCTCTCAAGGCAGCTAGCAGACATTCGGATTAACCAGTTTGTCTGCTTCCTGACTTTGTCTTTTATAAGTAAAAGACATAAGTAAAAAACTGTGTAAACCACTAGCGAATCAGCTGATGTTGATGTTAAATAAACAAAACATGTAATTCGCTGTACATCCAGTTCCCTCTCCCTTGTTTTCCATAGAAGTCAGAAAATAGTAAAATAAACAGCATTGTTGCCTTAATCAAAGCCACAGTGTGGAAGGGCCTGGTCCTGCTCTTTCTTTTTCTCTCTCTCTTTGAAAATACACACACACACACACACACACACACACACAACAGTCCAGTAGGCACCAGCAGCACTTAAAGCCACTCCCGTGGTTTCTCTTACTGGATTCCTCAGAGTTTTAAGGGCACATGCTTTTCCGCAAATTAGACTAAAACAGCAGCGCTCTTTCTTTGTTTCTCTTCTTTTCTTTTCCCTTTCCGATTTCTTCCTTCATTTAGTCTCTCAGATGTGATTGTTTATGGCTTCCAGTTGTATCAAATACATGTGGTAGTGTGTCTGTTGCTTAATGAAATCAGTTTGAGATGTTTTGTATGTATTTAGTTTACCGCAAAAACTGGCATTCCGGTTCTGAGACAATTGAGTTATTATCTATAAACAAACCCCCATGAAATTGAGAACCAACCATTCAATTTCCTGGTTTGGAGTCATTCTTTATACTGATCAATTGTTTTACGCAAATGACAGTGGTGTTTAGCAAATAAAAAAGCCATGCCCAGAGAATTCAATTGAAGATTGGTTATTAAAATGAGACAGACGATTCAAACTCTGCATGGGTGTGGTCTCTGTGACTCAGATATCAGAACGATTGAAGAGGGTGTTCAACATCTGGAAAATCCATGTGTGGGGGTTTGTCCCTGGGGCTCTTTGGACATTTACAGCCCAATTAGAGTGGCTGCCTCTGGGCTCCTCTCTCTCATTACCCCTCTCCACAGTCTGAGCTGGAGCCTGGCCCTCAAAACAGCTCCATTCTCCCACAGTCATGTCAAAGTGTTCTGCACAAAAAGCTCTCTACAGACTAATGCCTGGTAATTCTGCTCTTACAATACTGTAATTAAACAGTATGCTGGATATCATATCTGCAATGAAATGCTTTGGAAACCAGAAAAATGTGACTATGGATTTATGAAAAGGAATACTGTGTGTCGGGTTATTATTAAAATGCAAATAGCAGCATGGAGCTTTCTTGTTGTTTAAAAAAAGTATGTGTATGTGTACATGAACAAATGAATGAAAATAAACATGGATGTACACACGTTTACCTAGCTATATGAATCAGGGCATATAAGGCTTCTCTTGTTATTAAATAATATTAAATAACTTAAGTTGCTGACAAAAGTTGGCCAATTAGTTTGTACATTTTTATTTGCCAGCAAAAATAGTTCCAAAATAAGTTAATGCAATAAGCACCACTCCGGTCTCTGCACTAGGGTGACCAGACGTCCCAATAAAACTGGGACAGTCACAATTTTACGAGCCATATCCAGATAATAAGTCTTAGCCTAATATTTTATGAAAATAATAATTGCCGTCACTGTGCTTTGTGCTTTTTCTGTAATGAAAAACTTGTGACAAATAATGAGAGAATCGTTCACTCAGATAAAGCTGGCTGTTACGTGTATGTGTTCATGCATATTTTCCTCAAGCATTTTATGTGGTCAAGCATTTATTTATTTAAAGAGAAAGAAAGGATTGTGTATTCCTTTGGTTAGGAAAGTGCAGCTCTGCATTTTGGGACATATTTTACAGAAGAACAAATAAAATTACATAATGTGAACAGATTGTCCATCTTTTTAATTCAAGAAAGTAATATAGCATTACAATAGGTTGTATTTTGCCAATTATTACAAAAAATGTATTTTAATAATCCCATTATATACTAAAGTTTAATATTTTCTCCATAATCAGCACAGATAAATAAATTTCTTGATAGATCAATAACGTGAAACATCAGTATAAATGCAGTAGACCCACCTATAGACATAGCCAATAAACATTACAGATGTCCGTTGTTAATTTGTATTTTTTTATTTTGTAATTGACAGTTTATTTATTTAATTAAATAAACCTCCCATTCCCCAGCACACTCGTCTGCCCCAATCGGGCTGCCGGATGAGTTCGCCGGCTTGCCTCACGGCAAGTCTGGCTTCTTGTTCGGAGCCCGCGAAGATGATGAGCTCTCGAGCTCAGCATCGGAGAGCGGGCTTGTCCAGTCGGACGAAGAAGCCTCAGCTGGGCTTCCCCCTTCGGGGACGATTGCCCAGTCACAGGCCGATGCCGAAATGATGGACATGCTTTCCCAAGTGGCCGCGAGTGTCAGGTTAGAGTGGAACACTCCGCTCTCCCCTGAACCCTCACGGCTTGATGATTGGTTCCTGGGCTCGCGGCGCCGCTCAAAGCAGCCACGCCCGCTCCAGTGTCATTCTACCCGGAAGTGCACGAGGAGCTGATGAAGTCATGGGAGGCACCTTTTACTGCCCAGCCCCGATTCCGCAGTTCCCCCACTCTCACTACCCTCGATGGCGGGGTGGCCAGGTGCTATACGGCGATTCCCCCAGTGGATAAAGTGCTCGTGGTGCACCTATGCCCGCAGAGCGCCACCACCTGGCGCGGACGCCCTAAGCTCCCATCCAAGCCCTGTAGGCTCACGTTATCCTTGACAGCTAAAGCCTACAGTGCTGCTGGACAAGCCGCCTCTGCCCTGCATGCCATGGCTCTCCTGCAGGTCCACCAAGCCAAGGCGTTGAAAGAACTGCACAAGGGTAGTTACACCCCAGATTTGATGCAGGAACTGCGCTCGGCGACCAAACTTGCTCTCCGACTGACGAAGGTCATGGTGCAGTCTCTCGGGCGGACGATGGCCACACTAGTGGTCCAGGAGCACCACCTTTGGCTCAACCTGGTCGAGGTGGGCGAGGCTGACAAGACACGGTTCCTTGCTGCCCCCATTTCCCAGGCGGGCCTATTTGGCGATACCGTTGAGGACTTTGCCCAGCAGTTCTCAGCAGTGAAGCGGCAGACGGAGGCAATCCGGCACATCCTGCCCCGGCGCGGCTCAAGATCCCACACCCTGTCTGCTCGTCGCCAAGGGCGTCCCCCTGTGGTGACTGCACCGGCTCCGCCGCAGCCCACCGCAGCCCGCCCCTGCGTGGAGCCCACCGCAGGAAGCAGATGCCACCCGTCTCACAGCCGGCGTCTCAGAACCCACGGAGGTCCTCAAAGCGCCCCTGAGACAGGCAACTCAGGGATGAAGGAACCCACTCACTTGGAGCTGGTAAAAAGACCACTCCATCCCCCGGTGGAGGGCCGGGCGGAAAATCTTTTGTTGCCTTTTTGTTTGATTTCGCCGTATGCCCAAGTGGCTGTGGTACCCAACAGTTCAGCAAAAGAGCGGCTTCCTTCCTCCCTGGGTCACATACCCAGTGTGTACGGTCATCACCATGACTACCGTCCATGGGTTTTTTCTTGCAGAATTGGCGCTCCAGCAGTGGCCTTTCCGCCCCTGAGCACCCAGCTGTGGCACACAGCCACCCCCGATGTGGCAGTCTCCACAGGTTACGAGGACAGGCCTCTTCCTCCCCCGTCCCAGGCTGTTCCGGGGGTGGTCACAAGGAGCCAGGTAAGTGCTTCGATGTCCCTAGACTCAGCACAGCCATGACATGGTGTGGCACCTCGAGCTCCGCCCCGCTGCGAGGCCCCACCTGCCGGTACATCCGACGATGTTGTCCCTTTGGTCCCCCTTGTGCGGAACTTGGACGCGTGGCTCGCACTTTCCAATCCGTCGCGATGGCTGATCCGGACCATCCGACTCGGCTATGCGATTCAGTTCACCAGGCGCCCGCCCAGGTCCAGCGGTATTCACTTCACCTTGGTCAGGAGCGAAAACGCTGCCACCTTGCGCACGGAGATCGCTACCTTCCTACGGAAGGGCACGATAGAACCTGTCCCTCCAGCCGAGATGAAGAAAGGGTTTTACAGCCCCTACTTCATTGTACCGAAAAAAGGCAGTGGGTTGCGGCCAATCTTGGACCTGCGAGTAATGAACCGGGCTTTACACAGACTCCCGTTCAAGATGCTGACACAAAAACTTATTCTGGCGAGTGTCCGGCATCAAGATTGGTTCGCGGCGATAGACCTGAAGGATGCTTACTTCCACATCACGATCCTTCCTCGACACAGACCCTTCCTGTGGTTTGCATTCAAGGGTCAGGCATATCAGTACAAGGTCCTCCCTTTTGGCCTGTCCCTGTCTCCTCTTTACGAAGGTCGCAGAGGCTGCCCTTGCCCCGTTAAGGGAGGTGGGCATTTGCATTCTCAAATATCTCGACGACTGGCTAATCTTAGCTCACTCTCGAGACATGTTGTGCGCACACAGGGACCTGGTGCTCTCACACCTCATCCGACTAGGGCTTCAGGTCAACTGGGAAAAGAGCAAGCTCCTCCTGGTTCAGAGCATCTATTTTCTCGGTTTGGAGTTGGACTCAGTCTCCTTGACGGCGCACCTTACGAACGAGCATGCCCAGTCGGTGCTGGCCTGTTTGAAGGCGTTCAAACAGAATACAGCGGTTCCACTGAAACTTTTTCAGAGGCTCCTGGGGCATATGGCATCCTCGGCGGTGGCCACCCTGCTCGGGTTGATACATATGAGGCCGCTTCAGCACTGGCTCCAGACTCGAGTCCCGAGATGGGCATGGCGCTACGGGACACATCGCGTGGTCATCACCATCTTTTCAGCCCTTGGACCGACCTCTTATTTCTACGGGCAGGTGTTCCTCTAGAACTGGTCTCCAGGCACATCGTGGTCATGACAGACGCCTCCAAAATGGACTGGGGCGCTGTTTGCAATGGGCACACAGCTACCGGCCTCTGGACGGGTCCGCGACTGCATTGGCACATCAACTGCCTCGAGTTGTTGGCAATTCTGCTCGCCCTGTGGAGGTTCCGGCCGTTGATCCAGGGCAAGCACGTGTTAGTTCGGACAGACAACACGGCAACGGTAGCATATGTCAACCGCCAAGGCGGTCTTCGCTCTCATTGTATGTCACAACTCGCCCACCGTCTCCTCCTCTGGAGTCAGCAGCACTTCAAGTTGCTGCGAGCCACTCACATCCCGGGCAACCTCAACACTACAGCGGACGCGCTGTCACGGCAGGTTACCCTCAGGGGAGAGTGGAGACTCCATCCTCAGGTGGTCCAGCTGATTTGGAGTCAATTCGGACGGGCACAGTTGGACCTGTTCGCCTCCCAAGAATAATCCCACTACCCGCTCTGGTACGCCCTGACCGAGGCTCCCCTCGGCATAGACGCGCTTGCACACAGCTGGCCCCCTGGCCTGCGCAAATATGCGTTTCCCCCAGTGAGCCTGCTTGCACAGACCCTGTGCAAGGTCAGGGAGGACGAGGAGCAGGTCGTCCTGGTAGCACCCTATTGGTCCACCCAGACGTGGTTCTCGGACCTCACGATCCTCACGACAGCTCCCCCCTGGCGAATTCCCCTGAGGAAGGACCTTCTTTCTCAGGGATGGGGCACCCTCTGGCACCCGCAACCAGACCTCTGGAATCTCCATGTCTGCGGTGGTAGACACGATCACTCAGGCTAGGGCTTCCTCTACGAGGTGCCTGTATGCCTTTAAGTGGCATCTGTTCACTAAGTGGTGTTCTTCCCGACGCGAAGACCCCCAGAGATGCGCAGTCGGATCAGTGCTTTCCTTCCTGCAGGAGAGGTTGGAAGGGAGGCTGTCCCCTTCCACCTTGAAGGCGTACGTTGCCGCCATAGCAGCACACCACGACGCAGTCAACGGTAAGTCCTTAGGTTAGCACGACCTGATCATCAGGTACCTAAGAGGTGCCAGGAGGCTGAATCCCTCCAGACCATGCCTCGTTCCCTCATGGGACCTCTCTGTAGTTCTTCAGGGTCTACAGAGAGCCCCCTTTGAGCCTTTGCAGTCAGCCGAGCTTAAGGAACTCTCCTTGAAGACTGCCCTCCTGACTGCGCTCACTTCCATCAAGAGGGTAGGTGAACTGCAAGCGTTCTCTGTCAGCAAAACATGCCTGGAGTTTGGTCCGGGTTACTCTAACGTGATCCTGAGACCCCGACCAGGCTATGTGCCCAAGGTTCCCACCACCCCTTTTAGGGACCAGGTGGTGAACCTGCAAGCGCTGACCCAGGAGGAGGCAGACCCAGCCCTGTCGTTGCTGTGTCTGGTGTGAGCTTTACGCATCTATTTGGATTGCACGCAGAGCTTTAGAATCTCTGAGCAGCTCTTTGTCTGCTTTGGTGCACAGCGGAAAAGAAGCACTGTCTCCAAGCAGAGGATCGTCCACTGGCTCATTGACGCCATAACTATGGCATATCTCGCCCAGGACATGCCGCCCCTGGTAGGGCTACGAGCCCATTCTACCAGGGGTGTAGAGGCTTCCTGGGCCCTGGCCAGGGGTGCCTCTCTAACAGACATTTGCAGAGCAGTGGGCTGGGCAACACCCAACACCTTTGCAAGGTTCTACAACCTCCGGGTGGAACTGGTTTCGTCCCAGGTAGTGGCACGCAACACAAGCGGATAAGCCCGGGATAGCCAGCCGGGTGTATCGCTTGCACATAGCGCCTTCCACCTCCTTTTGAGCTGAAGACATGTGCCAATAATTCCCAGTAGTGTTCACAAGTTTGTTCCCTGGTTGACTTCCTCCGAGCCCTGTGGCAGTCGAGTTTTCGGAGAGATTCGCTGCCGGCCCAGTACACATGCTAACTAAGAGTCCTGTTCTGGGGTAGGTGCTCTGCATGTGGCGGTTCCCTGTAAGGCTAACCCCATGCAATATATATCTTCCGCTAATTAGTTTCCCTGTTGGCAAACTGCGTCTTCTTGGAAAGACCATGTGACGTATCCTTCCACTTAAATATCCCTCCCTCTCTTTGGACGAGGTGTGGTCTACGCTGCCCAGTCGGATAATCCCCCTTCTTTTTTAGAGAGTGGAAAAAAGAGAAGGGGAAAAGAGGCCACGACTGGGTTAAGCCTGTCTCTATCTCTTGGGTAGTCAACTTGTCCCCAAAAAAGGGCCGTTCGACACTCATAACTATGTTGGGGGAGGTTACGTGTCAACCTGGTGTGCTGGCTATGAGGCACACAGTAGTCTGCCCACCACACACCGCCAGTTCACATAACACAGTTCAGCCAATTGTGGCGTTTCGTATAGGGACCCCTAGTGTCACTACATCGACACAACGTCGAGTAAGTGACAGATAGGGAACGTCATGGTTACTTATGTAACCTCCGTTCCCTGATGGAGGGAATGAGATGTTGTGTCCCTCTTGACACAACGCTGAACTACCCGCTGAAATGGCCAGACCTTATATCGGCTCCTCAGCATAAAACCTGAATGAGTGGTTGCATACCAGCTCCTTTTATACCCGTATGTCCGGGGGAGTGGCATGCAAATACCACTCGCCAATTTTCATTGGCCATTTATCATAGACAGAGGTGTCTCGGGCTCCCAAGAGTGACCCCTAGTGTCACTACATCAACACAACGTCTCGTTCCCTCCATCAGGGAATGGAGGTTACACAAGTAACCATGACGTTCTCTTTTTCTGGTTTTTATCTAGTGGTGTTTCATTTGTAAATGAATCAGGGTTTTTGAATAAATCTTTTAAATTAACAAATCTTTCTCATTCACACCAATCTCCACAAATGCTCACTGAATGAATCAGTGAGTAGAACCAAAATAAATGATGACTCAAAATCTCCACCACTGTTTCTAGAGCCATGGGCACGGAGAAGCGGAGTGATACAAATAGTGAAGCATTCCATTCAATACTCTTGAAACGCTGCTCATTGAGTCAGATTCGAGGATTGGAACTAACTGTTATATAAAGTTAATTATAAACTCAGCAAAAAAAGAAACGTCCCTTTTTCAGGACACTGTATTTTTAAGATAATTTTGTAAAAATCCAAATAACTTTACAGATCTTTATTGTAAAGGGTTTAAACAATTTTTTCCATGCTTGTTCAATGAACCATAAACAATTAATGAACATGCACCTGTGGAACGGTCATTAAGACACTAAAAGCTTACAGACGGTAGGCAATTAATGTCACAGTTATAAAAACTTAGGACACTAAAGAGACCTTTCTACTGACTCTGGAAAACACCAAAAGAAAGATGCCCAGGGTCCTTGCTCATCTGCGTGAACATGCATTAGGCATGCTGCATGGAGGCATGAGGACTGTAGATGTGGCCAGGGCAATAAATTTCAATGTGCATACTGTGAGACGCCTAAGACAGTGCTACAGGGAGACAGGAAGGACAGCTGATCGTCCTCGCTGTGGCAGACCACGTGTAACAACACCTGCACAGGATCAGTACATCCGAATATCACACCTGCGGGACAGATACAGGATGGCAACAACAACTGCCTGAGTTACACCAGGAACGCACAATCCCTCCATCAGTGCTCCGACTGTTTGCAATAGGCTGAGAGAGGCTGGACTGAGGGCTTGTAGGCTTATTGTAAGACAGGTCCTTACCAGACATCACTGGCAACAATGTCGCCTATGGGCACAAACCCACCTTCACTGGACCAGACAGGACTGGCAAAAAGTGCTCTTCACTGACGAGTCGCAGATTTGTCTCATCAGGGGTGATGGTCGGACTCACGTTTATCGTCAAAGGAATGAGTTCCCGCCTGTACTCTGAAGCGGGATCAATTTGGAGGTGGAGGGTCCGTCATGGTCTGGGGCGGTGTGTCACAGAATCATTGGACTGAGCTTGTTGTCATTGCAGGCAATCTCAATGCTGTGCGTTACAGGGAAGACATCCTCCTCCCTCATGTGGTACCCTTCCTGTAGGCTCATCCTGACATTACCCTCCAGCATGACAATGCCACCAGCCATACTGCTTGTTCTGTGCGTGATTTCCTGCAAGACAGGAATGTCAGTGTTCTGCCATGGCCAGTGAATAGTCCGGATCTCAATCCCATTGAGCATGTCTGGGACCTGTTGGATCGGAGGGTGAGGGCTAGGGCCATTCCCCCCAGAAATGTCTGAGAACTTGCAAGTGCCATTCAATGGAAGAGTGGGGTAACATCTCACAGCAAGAACTGGCAAATCTGGTGCAGTCCTTGAGGAGGAGATGCGCTGCAGTACTTAACACAGCTGGTGGCCACACCAGATACTGACTGTTACTTTTGAGTTTGACCCCCGCTTTGTTCAGGAACACATTATTTCATTTCTGTTAGTGACATGTCTGTGAAAATTGTTCAGGTCTTAGTTGATGAATCTTTTTATGTTCATACAAATATTTACAAATGTTAAGTTTGCTGAAAATAAAAGCAGTTGAAAGTGAGAGGACATTTCTTTTTTTGCTGAGTTTAGTTACTTGTACACTAACCTTAACCCTACCACTAAAAGAAAACTTGGTAACAATTTACATTATGGTTCCCATTGGAAAGTGTTTATAAAGGGGTTCATAATGACTAATAACTCATCTACAAATGCATTATAAATCATTTAAATGCAGTTATAACAATATGAATAAAATGGTTGACTTTCATGCGATTCTCGCCAAATAGAGTCAGTTTAAACTCACGTTATGAATGCTTGATAAATACTTATTTTACTTATACTTATTTGAATCAAAATCATGAAATGTCATAATTCATGATTTGTCATAATGCAACAAAAATAGATTATTATAGACAGAATAAAAAGTGTTGTGGTTGTATTCAGTATTCTAATATCTTAACTCATGTCAGTTTGCTTGTCGAGTTGGTGACAATACAATGCCGCTACTCAGAGTGGTGACCTAAGTATCAAAGTTGGAATGTCATCTCAGTCAAACACCTTTCAGGTCTTCATGCTTATCCACATCAGTAATGTATACCTGCAACTTTGATTTCTCTCACTTATCAAAAGCATATTTACATTTTTTATTTCACTTAATTTTTATAGGTCATTCATAAATTAAGTAACTTTGGATAAAAGCATCTGCTAAATGAATAAAAGTAAATGTAAGTAACACTATATGTACCTTGTAGTACAAGGCTTTATGTAAGGTGGATTTACCAACGTATTTAGCAAAAAAAAAAAAAAAAGGTACAACCATGGCCTGTTTGAGTTACCCGTGAACCATTTACTGTATTAATGACTTACCAGGACAAAGCTGTATTTAATTGCTAAAAGGAATGTATGTTGTAAACTATAAATATATAGGAATGTATGTTGTATATATATATATATATATATCTGCAACAGACTTTTTGCATCAATTCTTTTGCAAAACTTCTCTTTCATGAGTTTTACTTTGCAGAGACAATTTTTTCTCGTTGCAATGTCCCTTTTAATGTTCACGGTACCTATTTCTATGGATGGATTTTCAGGACTATTTTCAAAACAAATTGCAAATTGTTTTTGCAGTTGTGTTTTCTATTTGTGGATGCATAAATTGTGACATAATCCAAATGCAATTGCAAATTGCATATTACTGTTTGCATATTCATTTATACAAATATTAATTAGGCCTACCCCTAATTAAGTTTGCTATTCCACTTCCTCGGCGTCTTGTATGGAGCCTGCCAAAATTCAAATGGAATCACAATTCCCTTTGCACTTGCATTTCTGATGCCTTACAGAGACACCTGTCAATCAGTTTTGGGAGTGGGAGTTTATACTGTGGGGTGGGTTTGTAATTGGATGTAACGTCAGTCACAATCGGCCGCATTTTAGAGCACCTGCAGCCTTGCTGTCGATGGCCAAGAATAAGATGTGCGTTTGTGGAAATTACTTTATTTAAACTTTCCACAAGGGTTGGGAAATGAAGCTGAATGAAGCTGTGATGCTTTCTGCTGAGTGTTTCGGGAAAATTTTCAAAGGCTCGGGAGTGTCGAAAACCATCGGTTGTTCAAATATAAAGCAGTCATAAACCCAGGTGCGCAACTCCTTTGGAGGGAGTGTCTGTTAAAGTTTTAATCCATTATGCATAAATAAAAGCCTCACAACGCTGTGTTCATTTTAAGCTTCTGATAATATGATTCATACATTAATTTGTGGCAATACATTGCAATAAGAGTGAATATGATTCAATGTAATAATAAAAATAATATTAATACATAAAAATGACTAACAGAGTTGTTTGAGGCAAGTAAATGGTGTGTTCTACTTGTTTTGTTGTTTTTATACTATTTGTAAGACAGGATATATGATAATATGAAAGCCATTAGACTTGAAGCGCTCACGTGACTGCACAGAAAGTGAGGTCAGAGCCCTTCTAAAAGGGGAGCCTACAAGGTTAGCATAGAATAGCTATATATAGCTATATATAGGTGGTACACTGGCGATGAGAAAAGAGGACGTTCTTTTTGAATGGATTTCTATGGAGAAGATGCTTCATGATGCTGAATACACCACTTATGTGAGGAAACAGCTCATCACCTAACAATCCATTCCACGCTTCGATACGGGGCTTCATTGGAAATTGCACTATGTACTCAATACATGCCTTAAAGCTTCAGTGTCTTATGTAACATCACTAGCATGTATTTGTTTTTTAGAGAATCTTCACGCAGCTTAATTTCCCATCCTTAGTGGAAAGTTTAAATAATGTACACAAACGCACATCTCTTTCTTGGCCAACGACGGCAAGGCAGCAGGTGCTCTAAAATGTGACAGACATCACTTCCAATAACAAACACGCCCCACAGTTAGGGTGGCCAGACGTCCTGTTTTTCTGGGGACAGTCCCGTATTTAAGCACTTTTTCTAGTGTCCCGACTTATTCTGCAAAAATCGTGTTTTGTCCCTTATTTCCCCTCTCCTAAAATTTCTCTATCGCCTATGTGTCTTTCTCAGTCACATGAGTATTCTAATCAAAGGTAGCCTTTATGGATACGGCTTGCAAAACCAATAAAATCACACCATGTTATTTGAAGTACATGATTGGATTAAACTATCCAATCAAAATCCCCTATCAATAGACGTCCAGTTAGTGAACTGATTGAAAAGGCAGTTTGAAAGAGCACACAGATGAAATTGCGGCTGGAAAAATGTCAAGGAATTGTGCATGTACGTTTAATGAGGATCTTCAAAAAGAGTTTACATTTCTAAAAAAGGAGTCACAGACAGAGCCTAGTAAAGTGAGGTGTGAGATTTGTGGAGCTCGCTTTTCCATCGCCCATGGAGGCCACACTGACATCACACAGCATGAGGATGCTGCTAAAATTAAGTGTGCCACACCAAGTGTTAGCGATTTTGTTTTTTTTTTGTTTTTTTTGTGAAGCAAAGTTCAGAATCTGACAAGGTGCACGCAAGTGAAGGACTTTTAGCTTATCATTCTGTTGTGCATGGCCATAGTTTTTGATCGGCTAAATGCACTGCAAAATTGATCAAGAAATTGTAATATCTGAAATTTTCTTTTGCCCGTACCAAATCTGAAGCTGTCATATGCAACGTACTCGCTTTTGTGCTGCTGGATTTCAGAAATTACTGCAGCATGGCAACACACGTTTCCTCTCTCTTGGTCCAGCTGTTGAAAGAATACTACACATTTTCAATGGTCTGCGTGCATACTTTCTTTCTCAAGAACATTTTCAGCTATCCTTGCACTAAACTTTGGATTGGCTTTGCACTCAAGTATACAGCCACTTTTAACTGTGCACTGGAGATAGTAGAGCAAGACCACAAATCAGCCACAGAAGTGGCTTTGCACATTCATGACTTGAGAAAAGTCTTGCAGGCCAGGCTGGAGGAATCATTCATACCCTCTGACATTAAAAAGCAGTTGAATGCCCTGGTTGAAGCTGGTGACATGTGTATGATTTCTTTTGTGCAGTGAGTAACTTTTATTCAGCATCAGTGGATTACCTCCAAAATTGGAGCCGCTCATTGGAAAACAGAAAAAAACTTGAGTGGGCCACTATTCCATAGTGGAAAGACATTCAGAGCAGCCTCGAACACTTCTACTCCAGAATCCCCGCTCTCAGTTTGATTGACGAAACCATGCTCTTTGATGAGTGGGCTTGCGGAAAAACATTTTCACTCGTCGCATCACTGAGTGGAACATGAACAAGACGGCCATGTCTGAGAGATGGACAAACATTTTTCGTGACCTGGAGAGCAAGACCATCAACTTCAGAGTCTTGGCCAAGGTCGTGGTGTTTGTTTTATGCCTGCCTGGGACATCTGCATCTGTGGAGCGTGTGTTCTCATTAATTAATGCAGCATGGACACCAGATAATTCTTGACACAGTGTAACAGTCATGAAGGCAATGCTTTTTGTATGTCTTAATTTTGGACTGGACTGCTCTGCATTTTATGATAAACTCTTGAAAGACAAGCGCACACTGAGAAAAATTGCTGCCAGCGTCAATTTGATTTTTGCTGGGAGGGGGCTGTCCCGTTTTCCACAAGAAGGAATCTGGTCACTCTACCCACAATATAAACTCCCACCCCCAAAACTGATTGACAGGTGTCTCTGTAAGGCATCAGAAATGCAAGTGCAAAGGGAATTGCTATTCCATTTGAATTTTGGCAGGCTCCATACGGAACGCCGAGGAAGCGAAATAGCAACCGGGGTAATTAATACTACTTTTTCAATATGACAGGGTCATAACCCATAAGACATAGGATATGCAATTGCAAATGGACTTTGCAATTCCATTTGAAATTTGTCAGACTTTGTATGTATGTGTAAATGAAAATGCAAACGGTAAAACGCAATTTGCAATTATCACAATTTATGCGTCCACAAATAGAAAATACAGTCTGCAATTTGTTTTGAAAATAGTCCTGAAAATCCTCCCATATATATCCCTTTCCACTTTATTTCTCTTTGCTTTTCACTTTGTGGCACTGTTTTCACAAGGGGCGGAGTTTTGAGTATGACGACATCACGAGGGGCGTAGATTATTCACAAGGTCAAGGAGCATGCCCGCTAACTTCAAAACAAGAAGACGCGATCAGTGGAAAACCTCTGTGATTAAAGGTTTGAAATAGATACCATGAATATTAAGAATTGATGCCAAAAGTCTGTTGCAGTTAAAAGAAACGATCTCAATTCTTGGGATTCGTTTACAAAATATGTTATCTTTTGCAATTAAATACAGATTTGTCTTTTGCAGTACTTTATTTTTTTGCAAATATATGTGGCAGCATATTGTTTCCAGACTGGAAAACATTGTGTCCCGCCTCTCAGCCAATCACTGCTTTGAAAATTAAAAGGTCTTCTAACCAATCAGCTCCTCGTTTTAAAACATGCAGATCTTAAACAAAATAAAATATCATAATCCATTATTGAAATCATATCAAAATAACAAGAGAAATTTTTATAAAAGTAATATTAAATGCTCATTAAATATGTTTAAATTGTTTACATTGAACAGAACTGCTGCACTGGAAAGCTCTGGGGAGGAGAGTAGGTAATTAATGGAACAACATGGGATGTTTATTTATTCATTTAATTATTTACTTTTAATGTTTCCTGTATAAGCTGCAAATTGGTGTTTGTTAATAATGTTTTAGATAATCTAAGACCGTATTGAAATGTGTTCTGGACTATTAGTTTGCTTATACAGAGTGTCTATTTGCACCTCGGTGTAAATAGCATCTGCCACACAGTGCAGCTATTTTCACCCCAAAAGTCTGGTGGAACCACAGAAATATACGACAAACTAAACAATAGGTGCTGCTGCAGTGGCATGGGATGTAAAGACTGTGTGTGAGTGTGGTCTGTTGTCCTAGTGACCACGGTTTGAATTGCCATTTTGTCCCACTCTTTTTCCCATCCGATTCACTCTTAATATTTCCTTTAATACTACTGAAAATAATAGATAAGAATGAATATACATGTTGATTTCATCGCAGTGATTTGGTCACGGTGAATGTCCAGGAGTGCAGAGAATAGTTTGATCCAGAGGTGGGGTCTTGCGATCGCACTCGTTCCCGCAGCTCGGTGTTGCTTGTGTGTAGATTGCATCACTGTATTACTAATATTGTAGTAACCATGTTTTTTTTTTTGTTTTTTTTGGTAGAAACCATAGTTTTAATGCAATTAACCATGGTGTTTGTACAGTAATATGGTGGTAATAGAGTAACCATGGTTATTTTTGTGGTTACTGTTAATTTACCAAAAATACCATGGTGAAACCATGGCTACTGTAGTAAAACATCTTGGTTACTTGCGTAACCTCCATTCCCTGATGGAGGGAACGAGATGTTGTGTCGATGTAGTGACACTAGAGGTCACTCTTGGGAGTCCGAGACACCTCTGGTCTTTGATGAAAGGCCAATGAAAATTGGCGAGTGGTATTTGCATACCACTCCCCTGGACATACGGGTATAAAAGAAGCTGGTATGCAACCATTCATTCAGGTTTTATGCTGAGGAGCTGAGACAAGGTCCCGGCCATTTCAGCGGGTAGTTCAGCGTTGTGGCAGGAGGGACACAATGTCTCGTTCCCTCCATCAGGGAACGGAGGTTATGCAAGTAACCAGGACGTTCCCTATCTGTCACTCACTCGACGTTGTGTCGATGTAGTGACACTAGGGGTCCCTATACAAAACGCCGCAACTGGCTGAACTGTGTTACGTGAACTTGCAGTGTGTGATGGGCAGACCACTGTGTGCCTCGTAGCCAGTGCACCAGGCTGACACGTAACCTCCCCCAACACTGTTATGAGTGTCGAACGGCCCTTTTGGGACAAGTCGACTACCCAAAAGATAGAGACGGGCTAGCCCAGTCATGGCCTCTTGTCCCATTTTTTTTCCACTCCCCAAAATAAAGGGGGATTAACTGACTGGGGCCACCAGGTCTAGTCGGGGGGGGGGGGTGTCCCTCCCAAGGGGAAGACACCGCGGACACCACATCCCACCCAGAGGGGGGGGGGTATTTAAGTGGAAATACCACACATGGTCTTGCCGAGCTATGTCGGAAGTATGCCATGTGGGGAAGTCCCATGGTAGGTCCTACCCTACGGGGGAGGAGTTACTACAGCATGGTGACTGGGGCAGAGGGGCCTCTGCTCAAGGAATACGCAGTTTGCCAACAGGGAAACGAATTAGCGGAAGATATATGTCGCATGGGGTCACCTACGGGGAACCACCACATGCGGAGCACCTACCCCAGTACAGGGCTTAGTTAGCATGTGTACTGAGTTGGCAGTGAGTTTCTCTGCAAACTCGTCTGCCACAGGGCTCGGAGGAAATCAACCAGGGAACACAGTTTGTGAACACTACTGGGAGATAACGGCGCACGTCTTCAGCTCAGGGGAGGTGAAAGGCGCTATGCGCAAGCGATACACCCAGCCGGCTGTCCCAGACTTACCTGCTTGCGCGTGCCACTACATGGGACGAAACCGGTTCCACCCAGACATTGCAAATGTCTGTTAGAGAGGCACACCTGGTCAAGGCCCAGGGGGCCGATACACCCCTGGTAGAATGGGCCCATAGCTCTACTGGGGGCGGCACGTCCTGGGCGTGATATGCCATAGTTATGGCATCAATGAGCCAGTGGACGATCCTCTGCTTGGAGACAGAGAACTATCCGCTGTCCACCAAAGCAGACAAAGAGCTGCTCAGAGATTCTAAAGCTCTGTGTGCGATCCAAATAGATGCGTAAAGCTCGCACCAGACACAGCAATGACAGGGCTGGGTCTGCCTCCTCCTGGGGCAGTGCTTGCAGGTTCACCACCTGGTCCCTAAAAGGGGTGGTGGGAACCTTGGGCACATAGCCTGGTCGGGGTCTCAGGATTACATGAGAGTAGCCCGGACCGAACTCCAGGCACGTTTCGCTGACAGAGAACGCTTGCAGGTCTCCTACCTTCTTGATGGAAGTGAACGCAGTCAGGAGGGCAGTCTTCAAGGAGATTGCCTTAAGCTCAGCTGACTGCAAGGGCTCAAAGGGGGCTCTCTGTAGACCCTGAAGAACTACAGAGAGGTCCCATGAGGGAACGAGGCATGGTCTGAAGGGATTCAACCTCCTGGTGCCTCTCAGGAACCTGATGATCAGGTCGTGCTTCCCTAAGGACTTACCGTCTACTGTGTCGTGGTGTGCTGCTATAGCGGCTACTTACACCTTCAAGGCACATCTCTGGGGGTCTTCACGTCGGGAAGAACACCACTTAGCGAACAGACACCACTTAAAGGAATACAGGCACCTTGTCGAGGGGGCCCTAGCCTGAGTGATCGTGTCTACCACCGTGGGTGGTAGACCGCTTAAGTCTTCCATGTCCCATCCAGGGGCCAGACATGGAGATTCCAGAGGTCTGGTCGCAGGTGCCAGATGGTGCCCCGTCCCTGAGAAAGAAGGTCCTTCCTCAGGGAAATTTGCTGGGGGGGCTGTCATGAGGAGCATGAGGTCCGAGAACCATGTCTGGGTGGGCCAGTTGGGTGCTACCAGGATGACCTGCTCCTCATCCTCCCTGACCTTGCACAGGGTCTGTGCAAGTAGGCTCACTGGGGGAAACGCATATTTGCGAAATCCAGGGGGCCAGCTGTGTGCGAGCGCATCTATACCGAGAGGTGCCTCGGTCAGGGCTTACCAGAGCGGGCAGTGGGAATATTCTTGGGAGGTGAACAGGTCTACCTGTGCCTGTTCAAATTGACTCCAGATCAGCTGGACCACCTGAGGGTGGAGTCTCCACTCTCCCCTGAGGATAACCTGCCTTGACAGCACATCTGCTGCAGTGTTGAGGTCACCCAGGATGTGAGTGGCTCGCAGTGACTTGAGGTGCTGCTGACTCCAGAGTAGGAGACGGTGGGTGAATTTTGACATACAATGGGAGCGCAGACCACCTTAACGGTTGACATATGCTACCGTTGCCGTGTTGTCTGTCCGAAATAACATGTGCTTGCCCTGGATCAACGGCCGGAACCTCCACAGGGCGAGCAGAATTGCCAGCAACTCGAGGCAGTTGATGTGCCGACGTAGCCGCCGGCGGCTGCGTGCCCGTTGCAAACAGCGCCCCAGCCCGTTTTGGAGGCGCCTGTTGTAACCATGACATGCCTGGAGACCTGCTCTATGGGAACGTCTGCCCGTAGAAACATGAGGTCGTCCAAGGGCTGAAGAGGCGGTGACGGATCAGCATGATGGCCACGCGATGTGTCCCATGGTGCCATGCCCATCTCGGGACTCGAGTCTGAAGCCAGTGCTGAAGCAGTCTCATATGCATCAACCCGAGTGGAGTGGCCACCGCTGAGGATGCCATTTGCCCCAGGAGCCTCTGAAAGAGTTTCAGTGGGACCGCTGTTTTATGTTTGAACGCCATCAAACAGGTCAGCACCGACTGTGCGTGCTTGTTTATGAGGCACGCCGTCAATGAGACTGAGTCCAACTCCAAACCGAGAAAAGAGATGCTCTGAACCAGGAGGAGCTTGCTCTTTTCCCAGTTGACCCGAAGCCCTAGTCGGCTGAGGTGCGAGAGCACCAGGTCCCTGTGTGCACACAACATATCCCAAGAGTGAGCTAGGATTAGCCAATCGTCGAGATAGTTGAGAACACGAATGCCCACTTCCCTTAACGGGGCAAGAGCTGCCTCTGCAACTTTCGTGAAGACGCGAGGGGACAAGGACAGACCAAAAGGGAGGACCTTGTACTGATATGCCCGACTCTCAAATGCAAACCGCAGGAAGGGTCTGTGTCGAGGTAGAATCGAGACGTGGAAGTACGCGTCCTTCAGGTCTACCGCCGTGAACCAATCTTGATGCCGGACGCTCGCCAGGATGCGTTTTTGCATCAGCATCTTGAACGGGGGTCTGTGTAAAGCCCGGCTCAGTACTCGCAGGTCCAAGATTGGCCGCAACCCACCGCCTTTTTCCGGTACAATGAAGTAGGGGCTGTAAAACCGCTTCTTCATCTCGGCCGGAGGGACAGGCTCTATCGCATCCTTCCGTAGGAGGGTAACGATCTCCGCATGCAAGCTTCTCGCCCTTCACCGAGGTGAAGTGGATGCAGCTGAACCTGGGCAGACGCCTGGCTAACTGAATCACGTAGCCAAGTCGGACGGTCCGGATCAGCTATCGCGACAGATTGGAAAGCGCAAGCCACGCATCCAAGCTCTGGGCAACAGGGACCAAGGGGACAATCTCGTCGGACGTACCGGCAGGTGGGGGGGACATCGAAGCACTTACCTGGCTCCTTGTGACCACCCCCCGAACAGCCTGGGACGGGGGGAGGAAGAGGCCTGTCCTCGTGACCTGTGGAGACTGTTACATCGGGGGTGGATATGTGCCACAGCTGGGCACGCAGGGGCGGGGAGACCGCTGCTGGAGCGCCAAACCTGCAAGGGTGAAAAGGTGGATGGTGGTCGTGATGACTGCCGTGCACACTGGGTACGTGACCCAGGGAATGAGGAACCGCTCTTTTGCTGAACTGTTGGGTACCGCAGCCACTTGCATGCGGTGAAATTAAATGAAAAATCAACAAAAGATTCTCCTCCCGGCCCTCCACCGGGGGACGGAGTGGTCTGCTTACCAGCTCCAAGGTGGGTTTCGTGGGTTTCTTACGAAAGCAAGTCACGACCGCAACGTTGCCATGGTCATGTTCTCGCAGTGAGTACATGATCCATCCACGAACGCTGTCTCCGCGTGGGTCGTGCCCAGACATGAAAGACAGCGATTGTGACTGTCAGTAGTTGAGAGGTAATGACCGCAACCAGGAATAACACACAAATGGAAAGGCATCTTTAAAAAGATGCGTCTTTAAAAAGACGTTCCGTGTGTGCCGCTCTTTTAGAGAAATATACTCTTTTAGAAAAATGTACTCTCTTTTTTCTGCCAAAGCGCCTAGGGGCGTTCTCTGCAGTGCACCAGTGCAGAGGAGGGAGAAGCCGCTGAAATGCACCGTCAGATCCAGCAGAGGTGAATGAACAGTCAGCTCAGTAAACATCGACCGTTCAGCTCCGAAGAGAAAATCTGAATGAGTGGTTGCATACCAGCTCCTTTTATACCCGTACGTCCAGGGGAGTGGTATGCAAATACCACTCGCCAATTTTCATTGACCTTTTATCAAAGATCAGAGGTGTCTCGGGCTCCCAAGAGTGACCCCTAGTGTCACTACATCGACACAACGTCAAGTGAGTGACAGATAGGGAACCAAGGTTATTTTTTCTAAGGTAAGGTTAGGATTAGGTTTAGGGATAGGGGTTAATGTAGTGTGTCTGTGGGACTCTAAATAAACACAACAAACACACTGCAGTGAGGTCCATATACTGTATGTTAGTATTTAAATATGGGTGCAAATAGTATCTGATACTATTTGCACCAAGGTGCAATATATATATATATATATATATATATATATATATATATATATATATATATATATATATATATACTATATTGCCAAAAGTATTCACTCACCCATCCAAATAATTGAATTCAGGTGTTCCAATCACTTCCACGGCCACAGGTGTATAAAATGAAGCACCTAGGCATGCAGACTGCTTCTACAAACATTTGTGAAAGAATGGGCCGCTCTCAGGAGCTCAGTGAATTCCAGCGTGGTACTGTGATAGGATGCCACCTGTGCAACAAGTCCAGTCGTGAAATTTCCTCGCTACTAAATATTCCACAGTCAACTGTCAGTGGTATTATAACAAAGTGGAAGCGATTGGGAATGACAGCAACTCAGTGCACAAAGCAAGGTCCATAAAGACATGGATGAGCGAGTTTGGTGTGGAAGAACTTGACTGGCCTGCACAGAGTCCTGACCTCAACCCGATAGAGCACCTTTGGGATGAATTAGAGCGAAGACTGCGAGCCAGGCCTTCTCGTCCAACATCAGTGTCTGACCTCACAAATGCGCTTCTGGAAGAATGGTCAAAAATTCCTATAAACACACTCCTAAACCTTGTGGAAAGCCTTCCCAGAAGATGTTGAAGCTGTTATAGCTGCAAAGGGTGGGCTGACATCATATTAAACCCTATGGATTAAGAATGGGATGTCACTTAAGTTCATATGCATCTAAAGGCAGATGAGCGAATACTTCTGGCAATATAGTGTATATATATATATATATATATATATATATATATATATATATATATATATATATATATATATAATAACAATAATAATAATAATAGTAATAATAATAATAATTCCTTGTTGCACTTTAATCTGTTCTGAATGCTATTCTGATGCTAGTGAAACTTTGTAATATGGCACTTTTCATACTACTGTCTCCTTAAGATGATTCGCTTATGATTTTCCTAATTTGTAAGTCGATTTGGATAAATGAATAAATGTAAATGTTAATTTGTATCTACCATTATTTGCACCAGGGTTGGGTTGTAAATAATATCTGCCACTATTTGCAATGGGGTGTAAATAGCATATACCATTAATTGCACATATCATCTGCCTTACTTACATTAGTCCAGTATGTGAAGTATATAGGCTAGCTTAATGAAATTAGTTTATAGATTAGTTTATATAGATTAATGTGTTTATTTTTTCTAATGATAGTGTAAGCATATCTATTTTGCTTTGAAAACGAAACCTAGAGCTGTTGTGTGATCATCAAGAACACCAGACCTTGACTGATGCACATCTTACGCAGTTACAGTAGTGAAAGAGCTAAATGTTTGTCTTTGCCTTTGGGGAATTCCTTTAGCCCATTCAGGAATGACGGATGGAGAAACTATTGATGTTGGGATCCTTTAGTCGTAGATGGAAATGAGTGCCTGTTAGGGTGGCTGACGAGTTGGTTGCAAATATTTTTTTTTAAAGTTAAATCAAATGACTGTATGCAAATATAATGACAGTTGTTGAAAGAGGGGGAACAGACAAACCCAGCACAGAGGATAGGAATAGCTCAGGCATGTCATAAGAGGAGTGTGGATTTAGCCATCACTGACCTCATATTTTGTCAGCAGTATTCATGAATAGAAAAAATTAGGAGGTGCCAGTGATCTAATATTATTGATCTGATTTCGTAGATAAAATGTACTTTCGTAGATAAAATGTACTTTCGTAGATATAATGTGCTTTCATAGAAATCCGGGCAGCAACGTGGCCATCCGAAGAAGCTACGATTGGCAGTTTTCATGTGCTACAATCTATGGATTCTTTCATTGCCCTCTTGCCCCACTACTAATAGTTACTGAAGGTGTGTCAAGGTTTTACGTTATAGCTGGAGGTATAGATGGTACCAGTGCAGCACTGATGTTGACGTCTTGCCTTGGCTTGGTTATTGGCACTCATTGTCTCTTCAAAGTCAGAGCTTGGGTTCGGCTGGTGGAGATATTTTCCTGGTAACAAATCCTCCGGGATTATGGACATGAAACCTAGAAAGTCAGCATGTGAATCCTGTTTGAGAGCACGCAAGACGATATTGCTACACATGCTGCGCTGCAGTAGCCATTTCCCGGTGCATTGCGTGAGGTGAGTAGCAGCATTATATATTTTGACACAAGGGAAAGCTTCCGAGTGGGTGCATAGGACGAGGTACACCTGTTCGATCTATCAGCTGTGCCATGTAGAGTTTCCTAACTGAACTTACTGTCATGAGTTTGAAACTCTTTTCATAAATGTTTCTTAATTGTCCACTTTACATTTCTGTTCAATTTCATAGGCTACTAATTTTGGAAACTCATTAATAAATGGTTCACATGTATTCACTTTACATTAAGGTAAACTTTCATAGTTTACTAATGTTGGTAACTCGTTAATAAAATTGTTCACAGGTGTTCACATTACATTAAGGTACACTTTCATAGGTTAATAGCGTTGGTAACTTGTTAATAAATGGTTCACTGTTGTTCACTTTACATTAAGGTACACTTTCATAGGTTACTAATGTTGGTAACTTGTTAATAAATGGCTCACAGGTGTTAACTTTACATTAACATACACTTTAATATGTTATTAATGCCAGTAACTCATTAATAAATGGTTCACAGGTGTTCACTTTAAATTAACATATACTTTCATAGTTCACTAATGTTCCTAACGTATTAATAAATGGTTCACATGGGTTCACTTTACATTAGGGTACATTTTTATAGGTTATTGATGTTTAGCTGTGCAAGATACAATTAATGATAATTCAGAAACAGCCCATAAAATGAAGGTTTTGTGGGGAAACTATATATTTTTTTGATAAACAACAGACAATCATTATGATTATACATAGCTGTAGAAGAGCATCAAGACCTGAAAAGTGTTCGGTAAGACACCACTATGAGTGAGTAGCACCTTTCATTTTGACATCAAAGTGACAAGGTAAGTGACAAAACAAACACAACACATTTTAATCTCACTATTTTTGCTGCATCTTGACATAAATCATAAATTTCATGATTTTGATTAAAATATGTATTAATAAGTAGTTTTATTAAGTATTTATAACGTGATTTTAAATTGGCTCACTATTTGGCAAGTATTGCATGAAAGTCTCCCTTTTTTATGTTGTTATACCTGCATATATATGATTTATAATGCATATGTAGATGAGTTATTAGTCATTAATGAACCCCTTCATAAACCCTTTACAAAAGGAACCTTAATGTAAAGTGTTACCGAAAACTTTTTGAATTTTTTTTATGAATCGTTTTTTTCCAAATTAAGACGTCCCCAAAGGGAGGTGTCATCAGCTCACTTCTGGGGACAAATTTGCCTCTAGACTATAGCTTAGTTTGTACACACACATAATCACGAACGCATACAGGTATTTCAGTGTGGAGACAGGCAGTAGTGTGTACTCCTGGAATGTGTAACTTGACCTCTAAGCTGAAGCCAAATTTATTCTCTCATCTTTTCCCCCCTTTCCCATTATACACACACACTGGACTGAAGCTGCAAACAGCAACTCAAAACCACAATAAGAATATTACTTAAAGTTAAGAGGCATTTCCCCCCTGGGCAGTCCTTTGGGAGATACAGTGTGAGATAAAGACATGAATGAGAACTACAACACTGCTCTGTCTGAATCGCCTGCAAGAAGCACTTCGGATGTTTGGCAGCGGCAGACTAGGCTCTGTGATTGATTAGCTGGAGTAGAGAAAGAGGGAGGTTTTCACAGAACATCTCTGATCTCCTCTGCTTAGTTGAAGTGTCCATGAAGTTCTCCAGATTCTCAGAGACTGGAATCTTCAGGACATGCAATGTAGACTGTCCAGAAAATATGGCATAATCTTAACTCATTCACACACACACACACACACACACACACACACACACACACACACACACACACATTGTGGGCACTACAACAACATTCTCACACCTCATGCAACAAAAATTATTTGCAGACTTTAATGAGCATAACACAAGCTTATTAACACATCACTAAGCTCGTATAACAGCTTCAATTACTCTGTGAAATATCTTACAACTGCAAATAGTTTGCAAAAGGATTACATTGCAAAGCAGCATAGCACAATACAGTACAACACAAACCACTCAGCATTTAACTAGCAAAATAGGCGACGTGGACACCAATTCTCCCAAGAGGAGGAAACCTGACACAGGCCTGCCCAGGAGCCCGGGCCTGCAGAACTACTACCACACTGGGCCAAACCTCAGCCTGGAATCTTGGAAAGGCAAGTGTGACTGCATTTCCTGAGTCCACCCTATTTAAACTCACAATATGGAACATATTAGGAGGGAGAAGATGGGGGGGGGGGGGGGGGCTGCTAGCATTCTACATTTTTTTGTTTAATAGCCCCCATTGGAAAAAAATGTCTCTCTTTGCTGCTGATGGGACAGACTGGTAGACCAGTATAAAAGTAAAGCCGCTTGTTCACCCCAAATTAAAGTAGCATTACATAGTTTTAAATCACGGAATGCTATGCCTTGTTAAAAAAAGAAAAGGGAAACGGGACATGAGGGAATGTTGTGGCAAAAGTACACAGAGGAAGAGAGCATCAAAGAATGACTTCATTTTTACAGTTTTAAGCAGTCTTAAGCAATTTAGTTTCATAGTCTGTACCCACAGTCCAAGCTAATATTTGAAGCAGAGTAATGACATGGCTTTGATGAGTCATTTGAATGTATGATGTTTTGATTTTATGTTCTTATGTGTCTTATATGTTTTTTTTTTTATTATTATTATTATTCTGGAAAGCACTTTGGTTAGCTGAAGTTGTTATGTTTTTAAAATGTGCTATAGAAATACAATTGTATTGTATTGTATATTTAGAACCAGTCATAGTTCAACACGTACACAAACAGTGATGCCAAATTCCTACAAATACATTCTTGTGTAACTTGTCCTTTTTTCCAGTAGCACATTAGATTAAGCAAATGTGATGATAGCTATTGTAGAAAATGTACTGGCAACAACTACTCAAATAACAAAAACATTGACCTTAATAACTACTTTTGTCTGTGGTGGAACATATGGAGGGTATCCTTATTAAAAACATCACCTTTCTGAAAGTGTAACCAGCAATGTAATTTTAGACTGATTCCGAATGAAGTCTTGTCCCCTGGTAGGGGCTAACTGAAAAAGGGATGCCTTTCTCATTCTTCTGAAAAAGGGGGGTCTTGGCCATGTTTCAAGAGTAGGGACACAGCTCACTGTCATGGCTACATGCTGCTGAAAGGGAAGACTGTATTGGACAACAGTGTCTGTGCTGAGAAAAAGAGAGAAAAGGAGACAAAACACACTTATCTGCTCAATAAAAAAAAAAAAAGAAAAATGACAATGTATTACTCTTTAAAATTTGCAAAATAAAAACAAGTAGTTGGTGTGTTGTATGAGTGCTTGTGCTAACACGGAGGACAAGGAAGACCTTTAAACAGTAACTATAAATGATCAAATAATGATCTTTAACAGATAAAAAGCCAAAGTTAAACAGCAAAACTGAACAAGGTCTATTGTGTGTTGTATTATTATTATTATTATTATTATTATTTTTGCCTAAAGAGAGCTTTGACTGAGGTGAAGGCTATGAAGATGTATTGGTTGATTTATGTTATCAGAAAATTGCCTAAGGTTGTGTGTACGTGAGCGTGTATCTTTAAGTGAGTGCATGCAGGGGAATGAGAGTGCATTTGTATTTATTACATGTTAAACTCAAAACTCTCTGAGTGAGTGTGTATCTGTGGAGGGTGTGCTATGGCATTCTTTTAAGCTCTGTGGAAACTCACTAAAATAAATCCTGTGTGTACGTCAGTGAGGCCCCTCTTAACCCTGCAATTATAGTGGAGAGGGAGGGAGTAGCGCAGAAACACTGGCGCAGCAGAGCTCTCAAAAGCACCTCATGGTTGCAGCACAAGGCATTTCAACATTAGCAGTTGGTGAACGTTTTGCAGAAACTATGTGAGGTCAACTTGATCTGGAATTGAGCTGATATATTCATGATCTTGCCCAATGTACTTCTCTGCAAAATTTTAACGGCCAACCTTTTACTTAGATTTCAGGGAATGTAGATATGCAAGAAGCAGAGAGAACAATAATTGTGCATGCACAACAAAACACTGATATCTATATAAAAAAAGCTTATTCACAAAACCTGTCAACGCAAGAAAAGCTCTTTTACATGAGATTTAAAATCATTGGGCTTTTCCTCTGGTTTCTACAAAAAAACGTAAACAGGCATACACACAACATGTGCGCACATTAAATTAGCCACCAGATTGCTGGTAAAGGTATTAAAATTGGTGCGATTCATGGTAATCTATGTGTATTGATAAAAGAACGATAAAATATCACTGTTCACTGTGTTTTAAATGACCTAACACGTTGTCAGGCTGTTACGCATAAATGATTAGACTAATAAATCTGCCAATATTTTGCCATTTTTAGATTAGACTGATAGATCTGCCAATATTTGACCATTTTGAGGTTAGACTGATAATTTGTCCAATAATTGATCATTTTGAGGATAGATTAATAAAAAGGGTAAATATTTGGCGTTTTGGAGATTAAACTAATAAACTGGCCAATATTAGACCAATCTGAGGTTACACTGATAAAGTGGCCAATATTAGACAGTTTTGAGATTAGCCAGGTAAATCTGCCAATGTATTGGCCATTTTGAAATGATTCAAACTGACCAATTAACAGAAGAATTAATTCTCCCTCGGGTCAGTTCAAAATCAACAGCCTAGTCAATGCACTCAAACAACAGCATAGTCAATGCACAGTTTCTGTTTCCAATATTTTTAGTGAAATTTGTGATAAAATTGCTATTGGCCATTAAAAACCTGTACCGGTCAACCACTGCTATTCAGGACTAGCATGTTTATCATACTCTACTATCTAGGCTGTGTATCATGTTATTCAGCCACACTGCATGTTAATCAAATCTTAGGTTTCAGACACAAAGGGAGGGAACATCTCAGATATTGTCTTCCCTCATACTCTGAGCCTGAGTGTGGTCTCATCTTCTGCTCTGTACATCCCCAACCATCAAGGGCGAGAGCGTGTGCCTGCATGTCCGTCTAACTTTACTGTCAGGTAAAGTACATTCAGCTTTCTATAATTAAGGTACCCTAAGCCTAGATGAGAAGACTTCCGCAGGTCTAGCTCATGAGAGAGCAAGCAAGAAGTCTTCAAGGCACTCCATGTAATCCTCTCTCGCCCGCCTTCAAATGTGCTATTACTCCACTGTATTTGTGCCAGCACCAGATGTGCCGGCCTGAATCAGGTTGTCAACTGCAACAGCAGCTACTGTGCAGTACAGCTCCTAACTGCTCTTCCACTCCCTGTCTGTCAGACTGCTTAAACATGGAGTAGGGATGATTGTTTACAACCTCAGCGAGATAATTTTGTGTTTAATTTGTAACTTTAAAAGGGATGTTTCACCCAATAATGAAAATCCTGTCAGAATTTACTCACCCACATGTTGTTCCAAACCTTTCTGACTTACTTTCCTCCATGGAACACAAAAGAAGATGTTAAACTTAGCTTCAATCACTTTTAACTTTCATTGTTTTGAAAAAAAAAAAAAAAAAAAAAAAGATGCAATGAAAGTGAATAGTGACTGGGGCTAACATTTAGCCTAACATCTCCTTTTGTGTTCCATGGAGGAAATTAAGTCATATGTATTTGAAACAACATGAGGTTTTCTTCTTGTTATTTTTTTTATTTTATTTTTTATATATATATATACTTTTAAAGATTTTTGGAGATGTGCTGTGTAGCGCCCACATTTGTTGAAAAGTTGTCACGGAAACAAGTGTCAAATAAGTAGTAAATACATGAGACCTGCACAATTCATAAATGTTATCCTCAAACAGTGACTGATTCACAGTATGTGACGCCATGCAATAACAGCATCTGAACACATTCCAAGACTATATCATCAAGCACACTGATAACAGCCTAGTGAATTACCTGGGAGTGGTGTAACAGTGATCTAACAAGAATAAACCTGACCCCTTGATATCACTTCACATCTAAGTTTCTCATTAAACATCAAGTATTGGAAGTATTACAATCTTAGAAAATATCTAGGTGGAAAAGGGACATTCAGTCTAACCCCTAGGGTGAAAAAGCTAAAAAAAAATAAAAAATAATAATAATATTTTTAATATCTTTAGTTTCTCCTACACAGCAACAAAATATATTGCTTACAGTAAGTGTCCTGCTTCTCAGATTTTACTCCTGAGAAAAGATCCTCAAAATTTCATGTTTTCACTTTAGCTTCAGAAATGATATCAAAAATGTCTCAAACTGTGCTCAGAAGTCTGCAATCAAAAGTCAGAGACTTTAATATGAACATTTCTCATCAAATTTTCTAGATGTATTATTACATTGCTATTTTATAGCTCTATACTGTATGCTATTTAGATTTTAGTTCTTAGTTAAGACAAAATACAAAAATACTTTTACAGAAACATAACTAAGACTAAATTGTCTTTGGCAATAGAACATAAAGGCATTGTTCAGTTTATAGAAAGACAAATTTGGTTGGGTGCTGTGGGAATCTTTAAATAATTTTTCAACCTAGAAGTGTGTCAGAGGTGCAACTGACTATTACATACACAGGGTTGGGAGGGTTACTTTTGAAATGTATTCCACTACAGATTACAGAATACATGCTGTAAAATATCATTTGTAACGTATTCCATTAGATTACTCGAGGTCAGTAACGTATTCTAAATACTTTGGATTACTTCTTCAGCACTGGTAGATTTTTTCACTTGTTTGACTATAAAAACTCAGTTTGCCAGTACAGTAAGACAAAATACACATGTTAAAAATATATTCTCTGAAAAACCTAAATATCTTATGCAGTGTTGTTTCTAAAACAAGATAAATCAAATTGATCTTGTTTTAAGGATTTTTAGATATTTTTGCAGGAAAACAATACAAAAATTATTATCAAGAATATGATTTTTGCCCTAATATCAAAGGTCTTACTAGAAAAAATAAATGATGATCCAATGTCAATTTTCTTGATAAAAAAATATGATCGTGCCTGGTAACATGCATGTAAAATAGCATTTTAGCTTAGCGTAAAGCTGACAATTTACATAAGGTTTATTACTATTTCTTCTGCTCCAAACTTACTTCAAACTTATTTCTCTGTCTGAAAGTGTTTCACCTTTGTTCAAATGCACTTTGGATCACATCATTTATATGTATAAATGTTTTCCATCTGATAGGACTAAATATTAAATGAAACAAATGACAAAAAAATGCAAAGTAACCTCTTCAGTAATCAAAATACATTTTGAATGTAACTGTATTCTAATTACCAATGATTTCAACTGTAACTGTAGTGGAATACAGTTACTTATATTTTGTATTTTAAATACATAATCCCGTTACATGTATTCCGTTACTCCCCAACCCTGTACATACATCTGTAAAGTTCAGGACAACTCTCTGCACATGGAAAAAGTCACAAAAATTCAGAGTCAGTGGGAAAACCACTGTATTCAAGGTCATGCTCTCCTACAAGGACAATGGCAGCATTCTCAGGTTCATTTCCTAACCTGTCTGTATCACAATGTATTGTTTTCATTTTGCCAAAGTTGTATAGAATGGATTTTATTGGATGGCAACTACTGTAGCAGCATGGAGGTCAGCATTTCTTTACAATTACCTGTCATGGACATCCGAGATAGTTTCAGTTCACTTTATGAAAGCTTTTAGACAAAAACAAGTCCATTTTTGGTGTTTACAGTAATTACCCTGTATGCAATAGGAGAGCTGACGCAAGGAGGGATTTGCATCCTGAACTCTGTGGCCTATGGAATTCATTGAGGGTTTGGCAAAAAGCCAGCTATAATCACAAGGCTTCCAAAGTATGCTTTAAAAGTATGTATATCAGATGCATATTCAAGACACTCAAAAGCTGCACACACACTCACAAGAAAGTTGTGTGAACATTTTTAGACTTTGGGAATAATATTGTATTGGTGTAGAATGATGCTAGTTCTCTGGTTGCTAAGAAACGTGCCACAGGAGTTAAAAAAGGAGTTTTCCTATAGGAAAGAAAATTAGAAACGAGATCTTAATTGTTACTTCTAAGACAGTGATATTAAATGGAGAGCTAATGGATGGCCTCCTTTATGTCCAGTTTACCCCCAACAATTTCACGTCTCATAGAGTTTCATTAGATCTAAAAAATGTCACCATCAGTGCTCAAATTTGCAAAGATACCAAAGTATGCAATTAAAATTCAGACATTTCAATATGAATTCAAATATTTCCCATCAAATTCTTCCACGACCTAATGATCTAAGCTATGCTTTTACATTAATTGTATAGCTCTTTTTAATTATATCTCGTACTGTATGTCAACAATTAGTTGATACTTAAACTAAACAAAACTGAGATCTCCATTAAGTCTTCTGAGCTATGAAAGAGCAACACCTGATCAATAAAACTTTTTCTCGGTTGCCCAACAGTAGTTCGGTAAACTTAAGAAAATCATTGTTCTTCATAAACATATCAGTAGAGAGAGATGGAAAAAAGTTTATTTTAAAGAGTCATAGTTTATCTATCATTGTCAAAGACCACCATACTATACACCGAAGGGGCTTACAAAATGGCGTGCTTTTTGGACCACACCAGCTCATAGCTGGTTAAGACATCTTTGGCAGCGAGAGTGCTCTGAAGCCCTGTTAATCAATACCATCCCTGAGGTAGCAGCACACTTGCAAAGCTGCTTACACGGCTTTTCCGTTTCTCCTCCCTCCCTCTCTCTTTCTTTTTATTTCTTCCCCCATCCGTCCCTCACTTGTTCACTGCAAACTAGTGTTACAGAGCTCCCACAAGTAAGAGAAATGGGGCTCGTTCCCAGGCCTGGTAGTTGGATGTGCACCCTGCCTCTGTCTCTCTTTTTCTCTGGACCTCACCCAGGCCTGGTCTAATTAGGCCCCCTTTTGTTCCAGATGATGCGCCTTGTGTAATCTGTGTAGTATGAGTCTCAGGCCCTAGCCCTCTCCAATATAATAGTCTGCCAGTTCCTCCCTAAGTGGTGATATGGGCCTTCTTCCCACAAAGGAGCAAGATAATGGCCCCCAGTTGCAGGGAGAAGTGCCACTCCTCTGGGCTGTTTGAACTCGGCACGGGGCTGGCGGCAGACAGTGCATAGGGAGAAAAAGCTTGGCAATTTGTATGAGATGGCAAAGCCTTTTTCGCAATACCGCTACCACATCCAAGGATAGTGAGTGCATTTACAGTATATCCATACCAAAGCTGATAACTACCAAAAAATCGGCTTTCAAGACGTTTGAAAACATCTGATTTGATGTCAAAATGTAAACCATGCATCATGCACACAAAGAAGGGCAGTCAGTCACCATAAGCAAGGCGTCACCATACAGTAGCAATGTTTTTCCTACACCATGTTCTACACCTGTCTTTTCTCAGTTAGGACGATTCTGTCACAGGCTTGTCTTGTATATTTTCACATGTTTAACCGCAATATGTTTTATTATATGTAGAAATGCATTATTTTATATACATTATACTAAGTGTCAGATGTATTCAAATTACAAAGTAATTACTGTAATCTAATTAGTTAGTACAAAAAGCAGAATAGCGCATTACATTTTACATTTACATTTATTCATTTGGTAGACGCTTTTATCCAAAGTGACTTACAAAAGAGGAAAAACATAAGCGAATCATCGTAAGGAGACAGTGGTACAAAAAGTGCCATATTACAAAGTATCACTAGCATCAGAATAGCATTCAAAACAGATTAAAGTGCAACAAGGAATTTATTTATTTTTTTTTTTTTTTTTTTTTGTGACTGGTTAAGTGCTCATGGAAAAGATGTGTTTTTAGCCGTTTTTTGTAGACAGAAAGTGAGTCAGCTTCACGGATGGAGATGGGAAGGTCATTCCACCAATGTGGCAAGATGAAGCCGAAAGTGCAGGAAAGTGTTTTGGAGCCTCTTTGTGTTGGTACAACAAGGTGACGTTCCTTAGCCGACCGCAGGCTTCTAGTGGGTGCGTAGCTCTGCAGAAATGATTTTAGGTATGCTGGAGCAGACCCAATGACTGTTTTGTATGCCAGCATCAGAGCCTTGAACTTGACACGTGCATCACCGGCAGCCAGTGAAGAGAGACAAGGAGTGGTGAAACATGCACTTTCTTTGGTTGATTAAAGACCAGACGTGCTGCTGCATTCTGGATCATTTGCAGGGGTCTAATTGCACATGCAGGGAGACCTGCAATGAGAGCGTTACAGTAGTCCAGTCTAGTTATGATAAGTGACTGAACAAGGAGTTGTGTGGCATGTTCAGAGAGGAAGGGTCTTATCTTCCTGATATTGTAGAGTGTAAATCTACATGATCTTGCAGTCTTTGAGATGTGGTCTGTGAAATTTAGTTTGCTATCGATGGTTACCCTTAGATTTCTGACCATTTTGGAAGGCATTACTGTAGTTGCACCCAGCTGCACGGTGATGTTGTGTTCAACAGCAGGGTTGGCTGCAAAGACAAGGAGTTCGGTCTTGGCTGGGTTAAGTTTTACATTTTTGTAATCAGGTTACAGTTACTGACTTTCAGGTAATTACTTATAAGTACATTTCTTGGGATAAAGATATTTCTAAAATGATTTTATTTTTGTTGAATACATTTAAAACATGAATTAATATGTAAATCCATTTGCGTTTCTTTGACAGCTGAAAAGTGTGAGTCTCCCAAGGCGTCAGTGAACAAGGAGGAAATCTAGACATTAGTTTAAATTCGTTGAGCGAAAAAGTCTTTTAGAAACTAACTTAAAAGTAATTAGTAATGTGATTACCCTTTTCAATTAAGTACTCAGTAAAGTTAGTAATCTGATTTCAATTTTAGAAAAGTAATTTGTAGTGAATTACTTTATTTGAGTAACTTACCCAACACAGATTATACCGTATTGATATTTTAGATCCTCTTACCCAACCCCTAACAAATTATTAACAATATAAAACATGTAAAACAGGTGAAATTAGTCACAATAATTTTAATTAAATTACACAATTATATAGATATCTTTGAGAGCCTAACACCACCCCTACCAATACTTAACAATATACAAGATGTAACAAGCAGATGCAAGTTCAGTCACAGTAATTTATTTCAAAAAATGACAAAAAAGCACTATAAAAGATTTGTGTGTATATATATATATATAAGCAAATATAAAAAAATTAAAAGTCCTCCAAAGTCACACACGATAGCCCTGAGTGAAACTGAAGGGTTTAATTGAAAATTATTTGAAAATTTTCCACTCCGTGAATTAATTTACTTCTCATTCGAAAATTATTCATCCAAACATTAAAATGTCACAATCATTCACAAGACACACAGGAACCAATGGTATTTGACATCACTGATGTCAAAGCGGTCATTATGCTTGTTGAGGAAGGAATTTTTAAACGTTTTTATGAGTGTCGGTCGGGATCTGATCATTAAATAAAGACTTAAATTTAGATCTGTTCCTCATGCAAATCAAAAACAAAGCATTGGAAGAACAAAATACAATTTTTATGATAAAGCAATGAGTAAATCATAACAGAATTTTCAAATCATTTAATTACAATTTTTAGCCCTGGGTAAAGTAATTGAATCAGGCCCGAAAGCACCCTCAAAAGGACATTAAAGAACTCTTAATTGAGTAATGTTTTTTCGTTAAATGATTTTAATCTGGAATTGGGCCTGAATGAAAATGTGTTGAATGCAGCACCAGAGTGACTTTTAAAATACGCACCAAGGGTGACGTTTCAGTGGTGCAGGCACAAAGTCACCCTAGTGATGTTTTGTCACATTGCACACATTGGATAAGCAGGCAAGAATAACGGTAAAGGTGTTTCCATGCAACGCAAAATCAGGGTAATGGGCAAAAATCTACCTGTGTCAATCATTTAAACCGTTTATGACCTTACCCCATTTGCACGACCCCACACGTTGTCAGCTTATGAAGCATAATCAGTTTAAACCCATGCATGCATGTAAATGTGCTCATTGTTAACTGACCCAACTCTAGTTGGGTGATCCAGCTGCACTTCCAGCATTTGCTCATCTCTTTGTTTACAGTACAGTACAGTAAACTTTACAGTCAACAACTGTTTAATAAACAGCATTTTATGTCATTGCAGGAGAACATTTGTTTGCCTGCATGACTAGATTGTTTTCTTCAAACTAATTGTTGTTGGCAAGTTAGCCTATGGCCCCCTCCTCTTCTTCCCCAGTGACTTTGACAACCACCACCCACAATTAAAAAGGAAGCCAGCCCTACCACATCCACCTTGGATGCAGTTTTTCTGGCCTGTGCTTAGTTTCTATTAAAGGTCTTGGTTTTGCCATGTGCCTTCGTGGAGATATATCAATGCACTGGGACTGAAGCCACCACCTCCTCTCCTCACTGAAGGCAGAAGCGCAGCTGGACCCATAAACCACTGACCACGCTGTGGAGGCTAGTCGCTCAGGAGGCATGCACACTGAATTTGCTGGAGCTGCTGGGACAAAGCACAGGCCAGCCTGAGCAGGGAGGAAGCCATGCTTGAGGATACATCATCTTCTCTTCTTTACACTCCTCCTCCCTCTTAAAAGCTGGCCAACAAGGCTCTCAAGGACCTCAAGGAACTCTGGCTGCAACCTCCTCTCAACCAAACAAGGCTCATAACTAAGAAGTACATGTGGACGAGTGTTTAGGTCTGGAGTGAAAGGAAGATTAATGCTTGAAATAACTCTGCATCACCAAAATTGTTAATTCCAGAGGTATGAACAAATTATGGAATGACAGCTAATGCCCAAAGCCCTTGTTTGCTCAAATCCAGTTTCAAAAGCCTGTAATTTCTGTATTTTTTCCCCACTTCCACAGGGATAAGAGATTGTTTCAACAGCCATGGACGTGCATGAGTCAAAACCGAGAGATGATGTTGATACACAAAACCTGACATCAGACAATGATAACTGTCTACAGTGCAGTTCTCATTTACTTTCAGAGATGGAGACATTATCATGTTTTTCATATACAAGTAGTCATTTAAAATCAAGTGGTACTTATGGGTGAAAAATTCATAAGTGAAAGACAGAAAGCAAAATGATATTATGCGAATACTTTATTATCAATGTGTGAATGGTGTTAGCTTTTCATCTGGATATTAATATTACATGAAAACTATACACCAAAACCAGGCTCTTCCTATTTTTGCTGTATAATTTTTCAAATTGGTATTGAAAGATTCTTTATCTTTATAGAGATTTATATATATAATATATATAAGCCAAAGTGCATTTCCCGTTTTTCCTCGTCCATGTACACATTGCACCATACATAAATAATTACATTGTAAAAATGACTCCAGTATTTACAAGTATAATATATATTTATTTTAATATATAAAACTTTATATTAAATCTAAGTAGATTATATTTGGGATAGTTTGTGGAGTCCAATAGTCTCTCAACATGAGTGAGTCTGTGTGTGTATGTGTTATCTGTGGTTGTTGAGGAGGATCTCCAGCCAGCAGGGGCAGGAGGTGATGAACTGGCGGGAATAACAAGGGCCCCAGCCCTTCGCGAAACTGATACGCACACTGTTTGGGTCATACGGTCCTTCTAGCAGCTCAAACTCCGCACCCTGCCTGAGCATGGACGAGCGTTCATAGTCAAACACCTTGATGGAGTAGCCTGGCATCACCTTGCGGACAACCAAGCTACGACTCCCTGGTACGTCCAGAGTAGGCGAATTGACGAAGATGGGGTGCTGGCTGCGGTTGTAGGCCCAGACTCCGTCCTGCTCTTTGCTGAGGAGCAAACCGTAGCCAATCTTGCCTCGAGTCCGCTGCACAGTGCTACTTCGCTGGTCCAGGCTCAGCTGCCCGAGGCAGAAGCCTGTGCCTTGAGGTAGGTCATAGAAAATGCTGACGGCGGGCTGGTACACCATGTAGAGGCGGCCCACCCGCGTCCGATGCTCCCAGTATGCCACGTTACACCAGTGACTCTGCTTGGGGGCGTCAGGTGAAAGACTGGCATCTAAAACAGGAAAACAGAGAAAGTGTTAGTCACTTGCAAATTTTCTCCACAACGTTACCAAGCAAACAGTATGATTGTATTTACTGGCCAAAAAGACTGCAGTAAGAGAATGTTTATTATGTGGAGTATTTCAACTCTGTTGTTATTATGTGCTACCTCAAGAGGGCACTACCTCAAAACTTTATTCATTAAAGTTATTCTCTCTTAAATCATGTGTAAAACATAGCTGAAGATACAAAAAGAAAAGATTGTCATTTTGAGCTGCCAAAACAAAGACGAAAAATATGATCCCAAAGTTGTGACCAACTGATTCCGTTTTCATGCAAAAGTTTCTACATCAAGGCTTACTGCTTTCAGCAGATGTTAAGCAAACATCCCCAGCATATGAAGTATGAAGAAATATACAGAGAAGTGCATACCTGCAATGCATACATGATACAGAGTTCTGAATGAACAGCCTCAAACACTCCAAATCATCTCATTTAATTCACTTTTCATGGCTTGGGAGTCTGTCTGTGGACTGTGCGCAGTGCCAAACCCTGAGTGAGTTACAACTCCCTGAATACATGTCTACCTCAACCACACACGGACATAAATGCTTCCACACTATCCGGCACCACACATTGTGTACATTTCTACCTGCTCTTTCTTGATCCGGGGAGAAAGTATTTGTGGGAGGGGGGGTATGTGGAAAAGCTATGAGCTCATATCCGGCGAAACCTTCATAAAAGTAAATGGTGGTGATGGCTTGGGCCTGCTGTGGGCCTAGGGACAGCTTTCAGCTCCCTGACATCTTAGCGCAAGCCTGTGACCCCCTGACCCCTCCAGCTTCACGCTATCAGCTCCGATTAACTTGCACATTGAAAGATGCCATTATTTTGCTCCTGAGAGCCATTTGGCCTAACAAATGCACGGCCCATTTACCAATGCCTTGAAGACCCACCGTAGTAGGAAGACCCCAAAAATTGGCCCCAAGAATTAAGAGTGGCAATCAACACAAACATGCATGCTAAATACCTACATTAGAACATAAAAAACCTCAAACCTAAAAATTCAATATATGACAACTGCTTCCTATTCAAGCACAACTGTTTACATATGTGGAATTAGGACTGACTTCTCTTCACTAAAATGGACCCTTTGCACTGGGTGTCTGCATGTTAACATTAATGAATTCCAGGGACCTTTGGTAGCTCAACGAGTATTTACGCTGACTACCACCCCTGGAATTGTGAGTTTGGATCCAGGGTGTGCTGAGTGACTCCAGCCAGGTCTCCAGTGCATGTGATAAGATGCGCGGATTGACTGTCTCAGAAGCAGAGGCAACTGAGACTTGTCCTCCGCTACCCGGATTGAGGTGAGTAACCGCACCACCATGAGGACCTAGTAAGCAGCGGGAATTGGGCATTCCAAAATTGGGGAGAAAAGGGGATAACATAAAAAAACAAAAAACAAAAAAAACCATTAATGAATTCCTTAGATCCTCCTTAAGCTTGCAAGAGGCATTTCCTAGTCGAATGCTTTAATGAAACAATTTCTCTGGCCTTTGCACCAAAAAAAAAACAAAAAAACAAAACAAAACAAAAAACCCTTCAAAAGACCCATCATGGAGAATAATGTTACTGTTGTTGAATCATTATAACTGTATGTTTCAAAAGCAGTTGCAATTGTATCCATTAAAGCTGAAGTGTGTAACAGTAGGTTAATTGGTACTTTATAACATTGCTCTGTTTGTTTAAGCATCCTGACCAGCCTGACAGAGCTACATTGGTCAACCAATGGCATCAGTTTGGGGCAGGACTAACTGTTTGCTCAACCAATGGCTGACACATGGAGTATTTGAGAAACCTGTTTGAAAACAATCATTATTTGCACAATTCCGTTTTGTGATGGTAGTGGTGCAGAAAATACACACTTCAGCTTAAAGATCTATGTTAAGTCAGAAGTTCTACTTTAAGCCAACGGAAAGGATGCAGGAAAACAAGCTTTCAGCTAAATAGTCTACTGAGGGCTGAATTTGAACTTGTACCTAATCAAACAGATGCACGAAATTAAACAATTTAACAGGAAGTTTCACATGGCTGTCTAACATAGAAGTGCTATTATGTGATTAATATAATATCCCCTTCTTAATGTGAAAGAGAGAGACAGAAAGGGGTGGTGGAGTCTGCGCTGCCTGTTCTGTGGGTTTTAACAGAGGTGCAAAGATTAAAGGTTAATAATCTATTTAATGTTTAGCTTGGGAGCGAACAATGCTCAGCCTTGAGACCGGCCCTTTTCCTGAGGGTGTTGTGCATGTGTGTTCATGTGTTTTAAGTATATTAAAGTTGAAACGAATATCAGCCAATGTTTGTGTTTGAGAGAGCAGTGTGTGTTTTGGCTGTTGTTGCCTGAGCGGTACTGTGTGACTGTGTATCAGTGGAAACGGACACAGGGAAGGAAGAGAACAAATCGGGCAAACTCATTAGGACCTTAAAACTCTGATGCCATCTCTCTGTTTTTAAGCTTTTATTTTTATTTTTTTATGTTTGTTTTGCACTACCAGCTGGAAAATCCAGCTCAAGAAAACGATACTTGGTTTCTAGCAGGTCATGCCATCTTAAGGTGGTCAGGCTGGACTTTGGAACATGGTAGCTGGTTTCTAGTAGGTCTAAGCAGGTATTAGCTGGCCCAAACTGGTCATTAACTTGTCCAAGCTGGTCATTAGATGGTAGCTGGTTTGTTGTTGGTTCAAAACCAAAAACAAACAAGCTACTAGCTGGTTATACCTAATTAAGGTGGTCAAGCTGGTTTCTAGCTGGTCATTAGCTAGTGCAAACTGGTCATTACTTGTCTGATCATTAACTGGTTGAAGCAGGTCATTGGCTGGTCCAAATTGGTAAACCATCTTGGACCAGCAATAAACGAGCTACCAGCTAGTCATACCATCTTAAGGTGGTCAAACTGGTATTTGGAACATGATAGCTGGTTTTTAGCAAGTCTAAACAAGTATTAGCTGGTACAAACTGGTCATTAACTGATCCAAGCTGGTCATGTTTGTTACTCGTCCAAAACTGTCTACCAATTTGGACCAGCAATAAAACCAGGTACTAGCTGGTCATACCATCTTAAGGTGGTCAAGCTAGGTTTTGGAACATGGTAGCTGGTTTCTCACTGGTCTAAGCTGGTCATTAGCTGGTCTAAACTGGTCATTAACTTGTCGAAGCTGGTCATTAGCGGGTCCAAACTGGTAGACCATCTTGGACCAGCAACAAACCAGCTACCAGCTGGTCTAACCATCTTAAGGTGGTCAAGCTTTTTTTGGGACATGGTAGCTGGTTTATAGCAGGTCTAAGCAGGTATTAGCTTGTCCAAACTGGTCATTAGCTAGTATCTGGTTTGTTGCTGGTCAAAATGGTAAATTTGTAAAAACCAGTTACTAGCTTGGCATACCATTTTAAGGTGGTCAAGCTGGGTTTTGGAACACAGTGTCCAATGAACCAGCTAATTACCAGTTTGGACCAGCTAAGCCTATCTAGAAACCACCAACAATGTTCCAAAACACAGATATCATCTTAAGGTGGATTTTCCACAGCAAATTTTCATTTTGTACAATGTCTTTAACGTATCATCCTGTATTCTGACAGGCCATTTATCTGTGCCCTTCAACTCAAGGAACAAGTTTTGGTCCAAGACAAAATGTTAAATCAGTGCACCACATGGAAGCGTGTGTGCGTGCATGTGTTCAGGTACGGGCTGGAAAATGCACGCCAGCGAGCGCACAACAAGCAGGATGCAGAGTTCCTGTCTCCCCTTCCCTGGAGGCCTCACTCGTGAGTCAGTGAAGTGCCTCTGACAATTCGCCAGTGCTGGAAATACCATCTTAGTCAGAGCAGGAGACACAGACAGACAGAAGGACGGCACCACGGCACTCTAATCGTGGCCAATGACCGTACTTTAGTATAATAAACTTAATTTAAGCTATCAACGGCGGCAAGTAAGTGTTAGTTCAAAGTCAGCTGCCGTCTAAACTCATGTACCTTAATAACTCAGCACTGGTTTAGTTAACAACACTTAAGCACTGTGGGCCTGTCACTTTGAGTACAGATAATAATGACAGACAAAGTGGTAACTGTGTTCTTCTCACTTAAGTGAGAACACCTCAGAACTCTTCAGTCTTTCATTCTCTTTAAATGCTTGCACACACGTACGCACTTTACAAGGGGCGGAAGATAAAAGCTGGGAGCAATTACACCATTCTGCATTCATTTAACCCCTGCACCTTTCAACAGCTCAGTTTACCCATTAGAAAGTAGAGTGTGTTATTATTGTTATTATATTCTCAAAACTGTCTCCGCAGTGTCAATCTCTTCAGAGACACAAACTGTCAACAGCATTGAGGGGACAGCAGTGAGATCCCAGTGTCAGAAATGAACTTTTTTTGTATTATTAGGGGCGATATATAACCCCTGGAATTGATTTTCAGGGGCATTTTTACTTTTATGAAGGCATATTTACATAGTTTGTAACCATATAAAACACAGTGTGTGTTTGTCAAATACTTCAAATGAATTAACTGAAAAAAATAAATAAAAATACAGTCTGAACAATAATGGCTGTTAATTATAAAATCCTAGTCCAAAATCCAAGTAGCTGTAAATAATGGACAAAACAGAATAATGCATACACTCTGCTTGAACACATTTTAAATAATTTTCTGGTCCCTATGTTAGTATTTACAGTGCACCCCCCCACCCCCCATCAAAAACCACTTAATCTGATCTACACTCACCTATGAGATTACAACACAGATATTAGACAGTTTTAGATCACTACAGTGTCTGCAGAGGCACTCAACTCATAACAAGATAGGCCTAGAATAATAGAATACAGTACAGTGTAATATAATTTATCAAATATTAGTAAACAAAACAGGGGAATTCACTAAAGGGGTATTTTATGCCACCACATTTTAAATATTGGGGCCATTTTTCAGACTCTTGTCTGATCTCTTCCATAGTTCTGCCACAATGGCAGAAAAACACAAAGCTTCACAAACACACTGCCCATATGCCGTATCGAATGAAAACTACAGGGTTGGAATCACATTTCTGGAGCTGTTCCTTCATTGTATCGGCCTTCACCGATCGACAAGTACCTTTGGTGACAGTTCAAGTGTGTGTGTCATTTCACAAAATGCAAACAGCCTACAGGTGCAAAATTGGTCAAAATTGCATTAGCATACAGTATGAGAGATGAGAACAGTTACTTGAGGTTAAGATTTTATTGGAGTAGTAAGTCGCTCAAAGCTAAACAAACACGGGGCATGGGAGGCTGAGATCAAACAGCAGAAGAGGCCGTGTTGACTCTAAAGGTTACTTTGTCAGTGGTCTAAAGTCTTTGATTTAGTCTCCATTTTGATTTCAGACAAAGAGCAACTCAAAGCTTGAAATGCACAAAACGCACACACACACACTCAGCTAGACAGCCACAAAGGCATTTCCTTTGAATTTCAGGGCTTGGTACATAATGCTCTGGTGGACGTGCTACACAATCAGTAAGGTAAACATGCATTTCACAGCTGGCCACATTTCCATTTAGAAAAAAAAAAAAAAACACTATGTAACTCTGGGCGGTGTGATGGTATATACCATGCATGGCAATCATTGGGTGGGACTGCTTAACGTTCTTCACATGTGTGACAAAGAAACAAGGGTAATGTGAAAATACAAAGCAGGATGATTCCCAAACAAGTCAAGACGAGGATAAGCTTGCTATTAAAGGGTGTTGTTAGGCACAAAGTGAAACATTTAGTTGTTTACGGCTGCCACGCAACAGTGCAAATTGTTGCAGAATTCAAAAGATGTGCCATCACAGACATGTTTACATTAGCTATTTTACACCGACCGCAAATGAACAAGGAATTACGCATTTTTTTAATATTAGTTTTACTGTTTTGAGTCTTTTGTTTTTAACTCAAATGTTACATAAAGCTGAGCTGTTTTAGCACTGATACCAGACTTATGAGAAAATAATCAAATGAGAGTTTGTAAAGTATTTAAATTTAGTTTTCTTTAGTTTGTAAAGTATTTAATTATACAGTTATTTAACAACAACACCCCCCCCAAAAAAAAAACTACATCATGATACCTTGACACAAAATTACTTGTACTAAGGTTATGTGGCATACATTCCACATAAAAGGGATAGTTTTGTCAAAAAAAAAAAAAAAAAAAAAATGAAAATGCGGTCATCATTAACTCACTTACTAATGTTGTTCCGAACCTGTGTGATTTTCTTGGCAGAATGTCAATCTTTTTTCCATACAAAGAAAGTGAATGTTTATTGAGGCTGTTTGTATTTAACTTTTCCTTTTGTGTTCTACAGAGGAAAGAAAGTCATACTGTTTTGCAACAACATGAGGGTAGGTAAACTTTCATTTTTGGGTGAACTATCCCTTTCAGGTAAAATCACCTCATCTGATCTCTCTACTCCTTCAAAAAGGAGCCCATTCTGGGGGGCTGTTTAAGCGACATGAAAAGGTTCGCATCCATTGTAAATGTTGTGTTTAGACCTACGAATGCGGTAAATTATAAGCAAAGACAACATGAAAAGTAGAATATGAATTATGCAAGAAAAAATGTGGACCGTACATTGATCATATTCAATTTCAAAAAATGACTCGTGTTACATTTTCGTGGCTGGACACGAGTGAGACTTCATGTGAGGTGAAAAAATATAGAAAAAAGGCAGAACACAAGACAGACAGTCAGACATAATTGGAGGACCTACTTGCATACACACCCCACCAAAAAATTTATTTGGGGTAATTTGGGGTAATTAAGTACACAAAAGGGAGTTGATTTCTATGGCGATACTATGTGATTATCCACTAATGCTTTTAAAAGCACCATGCAGGAAGGAGTAACGAGAAGAACAGAGAGAAAAGAACAGCCTTCGGGTAAACAAACGTCCATAGAGCTCTTGGCAGGTCCAGAGCCAGAGAGACATAGAAAAACAGCAGCTTGTCATCTCTTCCTACCAAACTACAGGACCACATCCCTGTCTTTTTCATCCCCTCTAATCCAGGGAATTTTGAAAAAGATGAACTCATTCCTCCACAGCACTCCTGCCAGACCCTTTAAACAGAGAGAGAGAGAGAGAGAGAGAGAGAGAGAGAGAGAGAGAGACACTGTTGCTTTGGAAATAATGTGATCCTAACATTCATGGCAATGAGGCTTTCTTGAATTGAACTGAACTGTGAGTGAGCAAGCAAGAGAGAGCAAAAGAGAGAGGGAGGGAATGGAGGGGGAGTCTGAGTCTCTTATCCTGTGCCAAGGATTAGATTCCCTCCAGCTATTAGACTGTACCACTGGGCTGACATGCAGAAGGGGAGAAAGACAGAGAGCGTATATATGAGAAGAAGAAACAGAGAGAGAGAGAGAGAGAGAGAGAGAGAGAGAGAGAGAGAGAGAGAGAGAGAGAGAGAGAGAGAGAGAGAGAGAGAGAGAGAGTACAGTGAATTTTTATGGTGGACAGAATTCATCTTTTGACGCCAGTCTTAACAGGCCTGGGCATTCTTCTTTGTACTGAAGTCATAGAGAAAAGCAGTTCTCTGAAATTATGCTTGCCGGAACCGGGGAAAAAAGTGAAACAACAAACAATGCCACCGTACCTCCCTCCCTCCTGCTTTTTTTTTTGGTACGGCTGATTTTTTAGACAACTATCAGTACAGTACAGGGCAACTTACAACACACTAACAGGCCACATTTATGCTGGCGTCTGTGCTATCTCTGCCATCAAAGACTGCTTTATCAGCCAGACACACTAACTGGGGCTGCACTCTCACACAGATGAGTTTCCATCTCTTTGACCCTCTCTCTCCTTTACTTTCTTTCGCTTACTTCACTATACAGTATATGAGAGTTCTTACTATTTTCTCAGACTCTGTGTTTGCATTGCAATGATGTAGAGTGGTGACCGTGAGACAATATACAGTCAGAAGTGAAAGCAATGGAATCATGTTGAGGGAAATACAACAACACAGGAAATAGAGCAATTTCAGTATGTTTTGCATTGAAAAAATATAAGAATTGTATACAGAAATCGTAATGATGCTTTAGCTCAATGGTTTAATTTTTGTTTAGAGTGCACGTGGATCCGAGTTTAAATCCTAACCAAATAAATTATTTTTAAAATACACCAAGCAAAATTGCATTGCCAGTGATGCATGCACTTTCTTTGTATGGAAAAGAGCAGCATGGTAATTTTATAAAATAACTCATTTTGTGTTCCCTGTGGAAAAATATAAAGTTTCAGCTTCAAACAATGATGTTGGTCGATATATTCATTTAAAGCAAATTATCTGCAGAAGGTGCAACTCGATTGGACTTGATTTAGAATCAGAATCAGAATGTGCTTTATTGCCAAGTGTTCTCACATACACAAGGAATTTTTTTTTGGTGATAGGAGAAACAAGTGCACACAGAACATTACAGTGAGACACAGAATATAAAACAAGGTAAGAGTATAAATAGACATGCAAATAATAGGACATATAACAGAATGGCGTATGTACATGTGCAAGTGGTAATGTATGTGCAAGGTAGGGGTATGTACAGTTATTGAATTAAATGTGTGAATTTACATATGCACATGAGATATGTATTTACATTATTGCACTATGGGAGAGTCCTGAGGCAGTTTAATTTTTCACGAGGAAAATGGCCTGTGGGTAAAAACTGTTCTTGTGCCTGGATGTCCTGTTACTCAGTGCTCTGTAGCACCGGCTAGAGGGCAACAGTTCAAAGAGGGAGTGGGCAGGGTGTGTGGGGTCCAGAGTGATTCTACCTGCATGTTTCCTAACTCTGCAGATGTACAGGTCTTGGATGGTGGGCAGGGGGACACCAATAATCCTCTCAGCAGTCCTGACTTTCCGTTGTAGTTTCCTACAGTCTGATTTGGTGGCTGAACCAAATCAGACAGTTATAGATGTACACAGGACAGACTCATTGACGGCCGAGTAGAGCTGTGTCTGCAGCTCCTGTAGCAGGTTGTAGTTCCTCAGCTGGTAAAGAAAGTACAACCTCTGCTGAGCCTTTTTCACAGTGGAGTCTATGTGGGTGTCCCACTTCAGGTCCTGAGAGATGGTAGAGCCCAGGAACCTGAATGACTCCACTGCTGCCACAGTGCTGTTCAGGATGGTGAGGGTGGGGGTGTGGGGGGTTGGGATTTCTCCTGAAGTCCACTATCATCTCCACTGTTTTGAGCATCTCCAGCTCAAGGTTGTTGTGACTGCACCAGACAGTCAGCTGATCAACCTCCCATCTGTATGCAGATTCGTCACCGTCGCGGATGAGGCCGATGACCGTGGTGTTGTCTGGAAACTTCAGGAGCTTGACAGTGGGGTCTTTTGCAGTGCTGTCATTCGTAAATTTAGACATGTGAATGAGCCCTTTTCACAGACTGTGATGACGTTTCGACCTTATTTAGCAGCATAAATCTAGCAAACACTTGTATATTTAAAAAAAAAAAAGAAAAAAAAAAAAAAAAAAAATAATATATATATATATATATATATATATATATATATATATATATATATATATATATATATATATATATATATACAGTATTTTATATAAACTTATAATGTGATGAGGTTTCAAATACAGCTGCTAAGGGGGTGACAGTAAATTTGGCCAACATGATCATATGGGGAGTTGGCATGTTGTTTCTTTTTTTTTTTTTTTTTGGAATGCCCAATTCCCAATGCACAAAGTAGTAACTCACCTCAATCCGGGTGGTGGAGGACCAACCACAGTTGCCTCCGCGTCTGAGACCGTCAATCCACGCATCTTATCATGTGGCTTGTTGAGCGCGTTACCGCGGAGACGTAGCGTGTGAGGAGGCCCACGCTATTCTCCACAGCATCCACGTACAACTCACCACGCGCCCCACCGAGAGCGAGAACCACACATTATAGTGACCACGAGGAGGTTAATATAATGTGTATAGTTACTAGGTTTTTCCCAGTAACATTACATTTTTACTTCACTGATAGTTAGGTTTGGGGTTTGTGTTGGGGGTAGAGTTAATAAAATATGCATTCCTCTTAACTGTATTACAGCCTGTACAGCTGAAAACAACTCGCTTCAAAACTCACTTTGGGCACCCCTCCATGGAGATTCCACCTAGAAAATGTAGCTCGCACGTGCCCATACATCCAACAAGATACCACTTTGGCCGCAGGGTGCTATGTTTCGCATTTTGGTAAGCACAGACTGATTTCAGCTAAATAAAAGTCAACTTACTCTTTCCGATTTCACTTTGAGATCAGTTGAAATCCTAGTGGATTTTTTATTTTGTTATTGTAACAAATGGGAAAGCTAAAATAAAATGTATTGTGGTTTCCCATTCACCGCTACAGAACTTAACCCTGCAATAGTTTATTTCCGCATTTCAAACCCAGAAATGTGAAAAGGTTCCATTACTCTTTTTAAATGTACAACACTTGTGCAACTTAACTATTATTGCTTTTGGGAAACTCTGAGGGGGCACATATGGCATATTTTCTTCTAGTTCCCTCCAAAAAAAAAAAAAAAAAACATACAGAAAAAAACTCCCAGAATTCATACCCTAGAATTACAGAGTACATGCATATTGCATTGCAAAGTGCAATGTTATATTTTAACCCCTTTGCCATGGCTCTATAGTGTTAATGATGACTTGGTCAGATGTGCATAAGATTCACCCTCTTTCACATAGAAAGCCCAGATTAGCTAGTCGGATTCACTGTCGACTGCTGCTGCCCTGCCTCTCTGGATTCCTTAACAATCACTAGTGTTGACATTTAACATGGGCCATCTGAGCCCAGAGCAACACATGAACGAGTATGTGGTCTGTCCAGGTTAGGTCGGTGGGCCCCTGCAGTGATTTCTACAGAAGAATCAAGTGGTGCGAAGACCTACAGATCTGTGTACTGATCTCCACAGGCAAGACTTAGCCAGAAGGACTGGGGGATCCAAATTGAATTCCTTTACCATGAGAACAGATGGGGCAGAGTGAAGGACAAACCCCCAGAAATACAGACCATCTACAGCTAACTCTCAACACCAAACGGCTGCTGCTTCTATTAGGGGAACATGGGAAAGATTTTTGTTTAGTGTTTGAGTGGGTGTGTTTAGAACATTGTGTATACATTGGGGTGAATCAAAGGCAGATTCTGCACAGTATCTAAGAAGCCATGAAAATGTCAATTACTAAAGCCATAAAGATTAAACGAACTTTGAGACCCTTTCACTAATTACTCATTTGTCATTTAGTTGACACTTTTATCCAAAGCAATGTACAGTATGCTCATTACAAAGGACAATCTAGCGTTTGATCCTACAACCTTTCGGTTACCAACCCATCTTTTATGGGGATAGTACACCTTAAAATGCAAATTCTGTCATTTACTCACTCTCATGTTGTTATTTTCTTACATGGTAGAGGTCAACGATGGGAAGGTGGTGGGAAAGGCAGATAACGATTAATTGGCCGATAGTTTTTAAAATCGATTTATGGAATCTAAAAAAAATGTCCTTACTATGGTGGGCACAAAAAAAAAAAGAGTCCAAAATGAATAAAATCCCAGATGTGGTTTATTTTTCAATCAAAATCCCAATAATAACCAGAAAAAAATTCACCTCTGGTGCATTACGCAGGACTTTTAAGCATAAATACGCTTGAAACACACCAGGGAATCTTAATTTGTAATGACGAAATGATCAAAACAGTACCAGCAACTATCGACATAGATTTTTGCCAAAAAGCAACTATCGCACCGATTAATCGGTAAAACCGATATATCGGCCCTCTATTACATGGAACACAAAAGGAAATGTTAGGCAGAATGTTAGGGGCTGACAGCCTCTGTCATAATTAACTTTATTGAATGGAAAAAGAGCAGTGTCAACATCTTTCAAAATGTCACCTCTTGTTTTCCAAAGAAGAAAGAAAGTCATATGTCTTTGGAACTACATGAAGATGTTTTTCTTTCTTTTTTTAAAATAATCTTTGAATAAATCTGGAGAAGAGATTGTTATGGATTAAACTATGTCAGCCCTCATTCCCAAATGAACATATAATATCTGCAATGACACCTATATTTGCTCCAAGGAAAATTAAAGCTAAAAACTGAAAGTTAATTAATTTACCTATTGATTCAAGTCATGGTAAAAGCGATAGTAAATAAACAGTTCACAGCATTAAAATGAGTGTGTTATGAGATTTTATAAACAGCTCTGTTCACTTACACTGATGTAATTAGATGTGTAATTGCTATTAAATGTTTTTTTAATTTTTCAGTTTTCAAGTGACTGTAATAATCGTTTGCCTTGATTCTGATTCATAGTCTCCACAGGTTTTGATCCACTTACTGTGTAATTTAAAAATGTATTTTACAAAAAACTTCAGATAAATATGCATTACAATGTCACTCTTCATACCAGCCCACGTAAAAATATTATCCATTTCTTTATAAGAATATTTTGCCAAAAACCACGTCATCCACAGCAATCTCCCATTCGTTCCAATAGGTAGTTCTGCAGAGCTTGTCAGAGCGAGAAACTGTAACCAAGGGGGGCGGAGCTTAGTGAAGGGTCAATTCAAGTGATATGATCTATTAAGTGTAATTTAACAAAGAGAATTGGAGTTCCCCGCAACTACTGCTGTCATAAAAGATATCAAGCTGCTGTACATTAATGGAAATGGGCTCTGGCAGCTGAATGTTACGCAGCAGGTACAGTTTCAGAGTGGGGAGCCACGCCAACATTTGAGACAGTTCCTGAGGTCAGGTTGATTTAAGTCAAAATCTGTGTATTTGGATACAGCACGTCTGCAATGTGATGGACACACTCTCAGCACAGATGATGGTCTGATATTGATTGGTCAACTGGATCATAAACACTCAAGTGAATGCATTGTGACAGGAACCGAGCCGTCTTCGCCTTCTGTTTCAGTCACAAAAGCTTGAAGCCATGCTCATGTGGGGTAGCTACACAGCTGCTTTCTAAAACAAAGCAAATTGTTTATGTTCCCCCATTAAAAATGCAGGAGCTAGTAGTTCTGCTACCTCAGGCCTGTCAACATAGATGGAGAGAGTGTAGAATCCTCACATTAGGAAAGCCTGTCAGCTAGAAAAGAGACTAAGCGATACTCGTCTCATCCACAAATGACAAGCCGATGTACTGTACCACCCACAGTCCATTCATCGATCGTCTGATCCATATTGCACACAAAACAGGACAGTGAATCTGGCAAGCTCTAATCTGACTGGCTGGCTTTAAACAACTTCCAGGGGTAAAGATGCACAGTGTTTTTTATCTGTCCGCCCAGAAGCAAAGAGTGCCTTTGAGGCAGAAATATCACTGGATTTGCCAAGTTAGTGGCATCAAATCTTTGAAAGATATTCAGGTTTTAACTAGTTATTTAGAAATCTAGCAAGTTAACTAGATCTCCACAAGCAGAACTGTATATTCCACTTTGCTTTCTGAGTTACGCATGTAAAAAAATTTACTTGGGTGATTCCCATGAAACCAGACAAGAAAATGTCCTAGTCATATTTAATCCCAGATCAATAAAAATAATAATAATAATTAGAAATTTTATTTTGCATAAATAAAATGAAGACTACATTTAAGACATTAGGACTTTCAAGACACTTAAGCACATTTTACTTGCCAATTCTCATGACCGTAATGCAGCCAGCATTTTACTTTTACTATTCCTATTTTTTTTTTAAATAACTATTAATTACTATTAATTCACTTTGCCACAACACAGTTATAGATATTGTTGAACAAGATTTTGAAATTATAATCAACACCAGCACCAAGGAAGTACTACTAAGATATATAAATACTTTACAATTTAAATAATATATCTATTTTTCACACTGCGGTAAAAAAAAAATCATAATTACCAATTATTATTATTATTATTATTTGTGCATTGATTTTTTGTAATGAAAAAACCTGGGGGATAAATGTTTAACTGTCATGAAAATAATGTCACAATGTAAAAATCTTTATGGCCCTAAAAATTGGCTTCGAATTGGGTCTTTTGATTTTGGAGTGAAGTAGAACCAGGACATTTTCTTGAAATATTTAATAAGAATCAACCACTTATTACTGTACTTTTGGACAGGCAAAAATACAGATTCTATACACACAATTTTACCATGCTGGTATTGCTGTTATGGTGGTATAATCTATTTCAGATAAACCTGTCCCTAAACAACATGTAAAAGCAAATGGAATGGTGATTGGTTACTTTATATGTCGGTCAGATGATTTCTTCCTGTCTATATTGCCAGCTCTTGGACATTCTGCAGTTTAGTCAAAGGTTTGGCTATGTGAGACTAAAGTGAAAAACAAACAATGAGAGACTGAAGAAGCCAACAGGACCAGTGAAAGAACCTTGAAGCACACCACAACCATATACTTTAATAGACAGCCTACAGACAAATTTTTTCTTTAGAAAACTGCTCGAAACTCTGAAATACTCCACAATAAGCAGGAGTGAATAGAACTGTTTGCTGTTTTGCATTTAGTAAGAGAGACCAAACTCTGGACACAGAGTGAACGTCAAGCTGGTGTGGATCAACTTAGTGTTTCTCTTGCTCGCGGGTGCTCACAAATCCCATTTTGTGTCTCTGAGGGAGTCTTTTCTTCCATGCTTAGACTGACCAACAGGGTGAACTAAAACAGGTACAGTGTGTTTTGTCATACCACTAATCACATCAGAGAATGTGCTGTGGCTAAGTGAGTGAAAGAGTGAGTGATTGCAGTTTGATCGCCAGGCGTCACTCTCTCTCTTTCTCTGTCTCTCTTATCTATTTTGGAGTCATTAGCATGGGGATCAAGGGCTCTTAAATGAAAAACAGACGGCCTCTTCTTTAGTCACTATAATAAGTTGACTATTTTGCAACAACTATTGTATGTATTTTTGTTCATGTATCTCAACTGGTAGACAGTGCCGCCAGCAACACCAATGTTCTGGGCTTGACTCCCACAGGAAACATGTACTAATATATTTTTTAGCCTGAATACACTGAATAAGAGTCTGCCAAATGCATATATAATAAAAACCTAATAATAATTTTTATTGTTTGTCATACAAAAGGATGTTTTTTTTAATAATCATACTGTAAAACCTTGTGCAAGACTTTGACTTGCACTTTTGAAGAAGCAGCGAATGTAATTGTGCACAAAAGTGTGAAGTCATGTTCTTTACATTACAACAACTTTACATTTCTTAGCCTTCGAAGTTTAGGACAAGGATCTTGCTTCTGTGAGGGTAAAATAGAATTCCCACTTTGTTAGCTCAGCTCGTGATGATGGAAATACGGATCCCACTCGGATGTTCTGAATAATATTTCCATATTTTCGAACAGCAAACACAAGGGGAAAAAAACATAATTCTCCTCATGTTGTTCTGGAAAAATCCAAAAATACGCCGATGTCAATGTGAGTTAGTCTGACAAGTGTGCACTGCCTTCAACCCTTTTGATTGTAGCACCCATTTCTTAAACAAGCGTACATCATGCTTGTTTGGCAAAACTAGTGGAAAGAAAGAAACTGAAAGGCCAAATTGAGAAATTAAACATAAAAAAGACAGGAACCTCAAATGCACTGTGACTAATGCATCCAGTGAATAGCATCACATCAGATTATTACTCACAACATGCTTAAAAAGCTCATACATCATCTCTGGTTATACACAAAGAAACATTTAAACACTAGAAGGGATGTATCACGACAGCCTGATCTCATTAATATACGTAGCTATTTGTATGTCAATATTTGTAACATTTAAACGTACATGTTTGTAAGTTTGGATAGACATTAAAACGTACAATATGGACGTTTGAAAGCATCTAAAATTAATTTTATTTTTTATTTTTTATGTATTTACAGCTTTAGAAACTTAAAATACTGACAAATCCATTACAACTATATTTGAATACACAAATTGATTATAAATATATTTGTACATTTTTACTGTTTTATAGATATTTTAGATCCCTTAACCCTACCCCAACCTCTAAGCATTTTATAAACGGTTATAGCAGGCGCAACTGCCCTGCGGCAGATGGAGATCATTGAATAAAAGGCTTGAATTTGGGTCTGTTCTTCACAGAAAGCAGTCTAAAGATTTGGATTATAGCTAACAAATGTATTGATTTATTTTATTATTGTTTTATGGTGCTTTTTGTGGTTTATTTTGTTTTTTGGCATATTCTGAAAACTCCTTTTGTGTCCCATAATAAATGATTAAATGATTTTAACATTTTAAAGTTTAGTCTTGGTTAATGTTACTTTGAAGTTGCACCAGAGACTATTTAGCAGAGACGGGCCACTATTATTAAAATGAATGGGAGAAATTAGAACGCCCAACTGCAGCCAACGGTCAATGGATGTAGATAGGAAGTTCCACCTTACAGGTAAAAGAGCCAATCACCTTTTAGATACAGACATCTCCTGTCAATCAACTCAAGAACGCGCATGCGCATTAGCTATAAAAGCTGGGAAAATTGCGTTTATTAGCGTAATCTGAGGTAAAGATGCATCATTTATGATACCAGTGTTGTCAGATTTTACTGCTGATGTGAAATATGTTCTTTGATTATAATCTTGACCAACTGTTTTGGAGATTTCGGTCTTTCCCCATTCAAGTAGATAACCCAAACAAGAAGGTGGGTGGGTAGAAAAGGTTTCAAACCCCCTCAGAGAACAAGATTTGAGAAAGGAAATGGAGGATATAAGGAGATGTTTGACTGAATCAGTAACGAAGTTTGACATGCTCCGTCGTTCACCAGGTCCGCCAAACTCCTCAAAGGAACATGGCACTCAAACCCCATCAGTATGACTAGACGATGTACCCCCTCCCGTTAACGCCAAAGTTTACTTTGTAGGTTGGAAAAAGGGGATGAGGGTCCAAGTTGCTACCCAAAACAGTCACTCCTAACATGCCACACCTTCCTTTTCTGACCTTCTTGAGTGATCTGTACCGTAAGGGCAACGCCTGACACATGGGTGCATCAGCTCCCACGCACTACTTGACACTGGTTCCGAAATAAGTCTAATGGGTTCCAACACCTTCGCAGAGGTGGCTAGAGCAAAGCTCTCCCTTGGCAAACTGTTACAGACAGAACTGCAGCGTAAGCATCACAAGCTACATGCAAGATAGGTCGTCTATCACAAAACGGGTGTGGATTGACATTACCTTTCAAGGGATGACACTGGTACACCCTGTTTATATATGTCCCATTAATACGGAATCACCGTTAATTGGCCAGGACCTACTGAACTGATTGGCTCTGCTCATTGACTGCCGTCATGGACACATGTGGGCTCAGGTTAACATACCCGAGACCACTTGGTCCAGATAACAGTTCGCCAGCTTCAGATGGACAAGTCGCCATCATCCAAAAATCCAGCAGAGATGACGACTCCAACAAGAACAATTACAGGGCCTGAGTAAAACCCTTCAGAGTATTATAGTCACTGTAAATTTGCACTCCGTTCTTATCAATAACACTTTGCACGCTTTAGGGACTTTGTCAGAGAAGACAACTTATGTGCGTATCGTTAGAGATCTAATGCAGGACCTCATCAGGGAAATTAGCTCCTCAGTCAACAGTCTGAGTGGTGGAAGAATTCCAGCTTACCTGGTCTCCCTAAACCTTGTCGAACAAATCCTTAGATCTGCTACTACCTCCGTTGTGCAACCTTCACAGATACACCTGGCATATAGTCTTGGCAGTGCAATTCCAATCCATGTAAATCCTCAGAACCTCGAAATAGGATTTATCCTCAATCTACCATCATAGAAAGGCAGAATATATACAGACTAAAGTCCGTATTGAATTTTGGTTTTCAGAGAGGTAATGCACACATTCACCTCAAAACACCACCAACACTCACCTACCATGATGAGGACCCCTCTCTCTACCTTATCCCTAACCTAAACATGTGTACCAAGACAAAGGACATTCAATGGGTTTGTCCAAACACAACCCTTTGTTAAAGTGGTGACTAACTATCTCTGCGGCCTAAGAGCCGAATTCCCTGAACGAGTGTCAAGGTAGCATGTCCATCAAAGATGAAGGAACAGAGACAAGGGTAGCGTGAGCAGGCAATCGCTGGCTCGTTAACACCCCAGCCACCGAAGTCCCAATGTCATACGACCGCCATGATACAGCCACTAAACTGAGGCTACCAAACCAAACGGTGTTCTTAATGGTTCCCCAAGGAGCCACCGTGCACATTGATGATATTGTCCTCCATCTCAACGTTGACAAACATGACGCAGAAATTGAGATCATGAACGCATTTAGAGGTCACAACCTCACCATTGATGACACCCTTCAACAGCAGCTTCAGGCTGAAGGGACGAAATTAGTGAAGTTCAGTCTCAAACTGACCGGCTTGACCACTATATTTCCTAGTCACATAAGCAGATCATCATCTTACCAAGAACACCCTATCAGTTTGGTTGCCCTCTGGCTCCTCTTTAGTGGTTGGATCATCGCAATTATTGCACACGCCATGTACAGGTACATTCAACACCTACAGGCCGGACTGGACTCCTCCTCGTACAGCCGCGTTTTACACACCAGTCTGAGCCCATCCCACAGGTTAACCCTAATCATTTCCAAGGGTAAGCCTTTTAACCTTTAACCCTCCTATCCTTTCCTCTAACATTTTGGTCCTAGTAACCGTTGTCAGGTCCTACTTTGATTTTGTGTTATGACCAAAGAACAACAAAGGATTGTGTTACGGTTAATGCTGTGCCTACCAATAACTTGAAATGTTTATGTGTGATGAATGTAGTTTTAGATTTAGCTATTAGTTCTATGCCCAGATGTGCCTCAATCTCTATCCAGACGATAAAGCCTCTGTGAACTCTAATGAACTGTATGGACTGTGCAACCCTTTTCTTTCCTATCAGGAATACATGGATGGCGTAACCCACAGGTTACTGTGAACCGACAAGAACTGTTCGGCCCTTCAGTTGCTCTAAAGATGCTGGACAACAACCAACTCTTCAGACCAAAGGGGGGAATGTTGGGCCTCATGTATTCAGATAGAAGACAAAGGCAGGCCTAACACAGTCGTAAAACCTAACTGAGGCCCACACACTCATTCATAAATCTTACCGATAAAAACCGCGCCAAAATCAAACAAAGGGAGTCCAAAACAGACTACAAATCCCATGAAGCCTTGCTCACTAAAGGATCGAACTCTCAACTCTTATTGGATGAGGCACAAAACAGAACGGCCCTCAACCATGACGTCATCGGGAGTAGAAATAACTCTGAGATGCTTCCAGGATTTGCTTCCAGCAACTTTGCTCACCGTGTGTAGACGCAGCTCATCGCTGCTCTCAGGTGTAGCCTCGTGGCACAAGGAAGTAACATCTGTCTTGAAACTGTGGCCATACAATCTCCATCTTGCTGGACGAGTTGAGATTACTCTGTGTTCCACCGAACACTCTAACGGATCCGAAGGAGGCCGCCGAGCAATCCGCATCTTCATCCGTTTGCCTGCAGAAGTGAAGAGAAAAAAAGATTTCTCTTCCCTCTTCAATCAAGTCGACGTCGCTGATTTCTCCGCCAGCCCGCCAAGAATCAGCAGCCGTACCGCCCGCCGAGAGAGCGAGGAAACGGCCTCCCGTCATCACCCGAGCCTCGAGGAACCGAGTTGGAGTTAAAGGACGATGAACACACATTCGTCTGTGTCCTCATACGATTCAAGTAAGAGGTTTACGTCTGGGCAGAGATAGAATATTATAGTGTGTTATTCTTGTGTATCAAGGTTATTGCTTGTACAGTTTAAGGACCACCGAGTCCGCTCATTGCTGCTAATAATACTCAAGGTATTACTGTAATGTACTGTTATCACGAATGAGATCTGCTGTGTTGTAGTCCAACCACATTGGACTCTTGTGTATTTCCGCCATCACGGGTGAGACCGGCACACTGAGTTTATCCATTAAAGAACCAAAGACTGCAGGACAGTTTACGAGCCGTCTACTGCGTCTCTGAGTGATAAACTAACAGTTGCTTTCTCTCCCACGATCGCGAAACCGGCTTTGGTACTGCCACTTTATTTTCTTTCTCTCTCGTACTAACCACACACACATGCGAGTCCTCATAAACATTCTCACACACACTTTTGGCTAGTAGATAACTTCGTGATAAAGCTCAGCTTTGTCCCTAAGTTATCGTACGGGCGGAGACACGCAGTAAACTGGCAGACGCCATTGACCGGCTTCCCCCCGCCCACATTCGCGGCCATATTCTCTGGCCGGAAATCGCGCGTGACGTACTCTCCACGAGAGTCACATCCGCCATTTTGTGTGCGTCCCTCCTTACACACACACACACACACACTTCCTCTCATGTGTTATAGGATATCTAATCATGTCACTGTTTAGTTTGTAGTTCAGTCAGAAGTTTATTGACTGCATTGTATTGATTATTAATTGATATTACTGCATAAATAAACTTTGTTATATTTCAAAGAGAAGTGTTTTGGTTTGTTTTGCATATACCTGTGTCAAATGATGACAGGGGATGTCAGTGCTCGGATTCAAGCCTTCACTGTTTCTATTCGAAAATCGATATTCTTTGGATGTCGATTTTCTTAAGAGAACAATCTAATATTGAGACTGTTATACTATCTGGTTATTAGTCCCTGATTCCAGGGTGGTGCCCCAGCGATATTAATCCTTATTAATATTCTATTGATTTTTGATATTTGATCATTATCTTTGATGATTGTTGAATTTGAAGGATCAATAAGCTAGTGTTAATTTTAATCAATTTTTCATCGATGTTAATAATTAGTGATTATCTTTGATAATTGTTGATTTAAAGGATTAAAAAAGATAACATTGATTCTCATCAGTGTTCTATTGATTTTAATAAATAATAATTATCTTTGATAATTATTGATTATTGCTAATAACCAAACCCGCTCCTGAACGTAGCGCACTACATTTACTGGTGCCCCGTATGAGGTTTTTAATGAGTTAGATTCTATTATTTAATTTGAATATTAATTAATAACTAAATAAATAATTATTAATTATTTCTGATAGTAAAACTGATCTAAACAACCAGTAAAGCCCTACAGTGGCGGTGCTTTTATTAGCCTGCCGGCCGCATGTTGAGCTTTAGTTGTAAGACAGTTTCCATGATAAAACCCTCGGAAATGTGGCATCTTTAAATTCATACCCTTTAAGTCACTGCTGGTATAGCCGTAAACGTGCAAATAGGCGTCATTGGCAGGTGCATCACAGGTTAAACTGTTTTTGTGTCCACAGTAAGCATTGCGTTTCCAAAGTACACACAAGCGCACCTACACAAACACACACACTGTGTCTGTTTTCTCCATCCAAGCTCCTAATGAAGGTTAACGTAAGGATGTCGGACTCCATGGGCCCCTGAAGTTAATCCACACAGTGCATTCTGCAGGCCAGAGAAATGTGTTGGCTCTCCCAGTTTTAAAAATACTGACTGCCATAGGTCCCTGCACAACTGTCAATGTTCCTCTGGGGAGGAAGGGGGAAAACATTCTTCACTTTATTTTAGCCAGGCAATCAAACCACAGGCCTAAATCATGGCCCGTCCGCCCCCAGTACAAGGCTCTGGAATTTGTAATTACTGGGTCTCCAAAACCAGTCGGAAAATAAAAACAGCCTTTGCATCCACTATGGCCACCTTTTTCGGCCCGCTCCCCTGGGCACGGGCCAGCTGAGACCTGCAAAAGCTTTTACAGTGACGGTTGCTCAACAGATTATTGTTTCCCCTTTCTGCAGCCTTGAGAGGAGGCTTGCTAAAACACTGAACTAACAGTTGGACATTCCATACATTTTTAATGGCATGGCTGCCTCTTTATTTGTTTCCCTAACCCCGTGGCCTGGACTGAATGAATGGCTCTATTGGAGGAGGCAGGCAGGCACACGGCATGCAGGGTGGAGGGAGAGGAGAGATGGGCTGCCCCAGCCTTCCCAGAGCGCGTTGCAGGACTGGATTACTCATTCATTATTTTCCATGGGTGGTAGTGGGTCAGTCAGGAACTGATAAATTAATCCTGTACAAGTGGACTGCATTTTTAAACAAGCTCTGTGTAGGTGATGTACCTTCATACTACAGTTGAAGTCAGAAGTTTACATACACTTAGGTTGAAGTCATTAAAACTAATAGCAAACTATAGTTTTCGCAAGTCGTTTAGGACATCTAATTTGTGCATGTCACAAGTAATTTTTCCAACAACTGTTTACAGACAGATTGATTCACTTTTAATTGACTATATCACAATTCCAGTGGGTCAGAAGTTTAAATTCACTAAGTTAACTGTGCCTTTAAGCAACTTGGAAAATTCCAGAAAATTATGTCAAGCCTTTAGGCAATTAGCCAATTAGCTTCTATTAGGAGGTGTACTGAATTGGAGGTGTACCTGTGGATGTATTTTAAGGCCAACCTTCAAACTCCGTGTCTCTTTGCTTGACATCATGGTAAAATCAAAACAAATCAGCCAAGATCTCAGAAAAAAAATTGTGGACCTCCACAAGTCTGGTTCATCCTTGGGAGCAATTTACAAACGCCTGAAGGTACCATGTTCATCTGTACAAACAATAGTACGCAAGTAAAAACACCACGGGACCACGCAGCCATCATACCGCTCAGGAAGGAGATGCATTCTGTCTCCTAGAAATGAATGTAGTTTGGTGCAAAAAGTGCAAATCAATCCCCGAACAACAGCAAAGGTCCTTGTGAAGATGCTGGAGGAAACAGGTAGACAAGTATCTATATCCACAATAAAATGAGTCCCATATCAACATAACCTGAAAGGCTGCTCAGCAAGGAAGAAGCCACTGCTCCAAAATCACCATAAAAAGCCAGACTACAGTTTGCAAGTGCACATGGAGACAAAGATCTTACTTTTTGTATAAATTTCCTCTGGTCTGATGAAACAACAATCAAAATGTTTGGCCATAATGACCATCGTTATGTTTGGAGGAAAAAGGCTGAGCCTTGCAAGCCGAAGAACACCATCCCAACCATGAAGCATTGGGGTGGCAGCATCATGTTGTGGGGGTGCTTTTCTGCAGGAGGGACTGGTGCACTTCACAAAATAGATGGCATCATAAGGAAGGAAAATTATGTGGATATATTGAAGCAACATCTCAAGACATCAGCCAGGAAGTTAAAGCTCGGTCGCAAATGGGTTTTCCAAATGGACAATGACCCCAAGTATACTTCCAAAGTTGTGGCAAAATGGCTTAAGGACAACAAAGTCAAGGTACTGGAGTGGCCATCACAAAGCCCTGACCTCAATCTGATAAAAAAGTTGTGGGCAGAACTGAAAAGCGTGTGCGAGCAAGGAAACCTGACACCGTTACATCAGTTCTGTCTGGAGGAATGGGCCAAAATTCCAGCAAATTAATGTGTGGAAGGCTACTAAAAACCCAAGTTCAAACAACTGAAGGCAATGCTACCAAATACTAACAAATTGTATGTAAACTTCTGACCCACTGGGAATGTGATGAAAGAAATAAAAGCTGAAATAAAGAATTCTCTCTACTATTATTCTGACATTTTATATTCTTAAAATAAAGTAGTGATCCTAACTGACATAAGACAGGGAATGTTTTCTATGATTAAATGTCAGGAATTGTGAAAAACTGAGTTTAAATTTATTTGGCTAAGGTGTATGTAAACTTCTGACTTCAACTGTATATAGGCACTATAGTTATGTTTTGGATGAACCTGACCAATTTTCAGAGCAAATACATAGTGCACTTAGATTAACAAGGTTTCTGTTAGCCGAGTAGATGTCAAAATATGCTTGACTGAAGCAAATGCAACAATAGTTACTAGATAGAGCTATTATCATATTACCAACCATAAACCAAATAGTGATTCTTGATATTGATTTTGTATACTACAGAGCTCTTTGAAAAAAGCTACATCTCTCTCTCTCTCCAAAATGCTTCACATCTTGAAATATTTATAACGGTGAAATAATGTGTTGACCAAAAGGAAAATTCAAATCTAACATCCCTGAAAATAAAGTCCAAGTTCCTTAATTTGGAGGACAAGTTGTATGCACCCACAAGGACTTCATAAAATTTTCCAATTTTTTTTTCCAATAAATCGCAATCTTCCTTAGAACATTGATCTCGATATTGATACTTAAATCCCAAGACTGATCTTTTCCTCTATGTGGCAACCCTCTACAATGCAAGTAAATCACTCACATATATCACCAAATTTTGCAGTATGCAACTAAAGTTTCTGATTAGTCACTGGCTGGTAAATTTTCAGATTTCACTCACCAGCTATTGAGTAGTTTAGTTGCGAAGAAGTTCAGCTCCAAGATCCTTTCTCTGTGTGTTGAGAGTAAAGTTTGATTTGACTCCTTCCGTGTATTGTGTTCAAAAATGAGATCCACGCAATCCATTTGTCATTGAATAATGTCTACTGTATGTTAATACCCTTTCTGTTTAAACAGTTGTTGATAAAAGATAACAAAAATAGAAACATGTAATTCTAATCACGCATAGCATGGATGCAATAAAGAAGCGTTACTTCCACTTTCGTTAATATGCACTCAACCAAAACCCTTCTTTGAGACACTCTCTGAACTGCCACAATTGTTAAAGAGACAGTACAGTTTTAGCACTTGTTCTACATATCAATGTAAATATTTGTAAAAAGTACAAATTATGCAAGTAAAAATTAAACATATCTCTTGTACATATCTGTAAAATTTATATTTTCATAATGTACTTAGTTAGAAGGTCCTTATAAAATTAACATCATTAGCTGAGAGAGAATGTCTTTCATATGTAAGAAAAATTTGACATTCTAATTAAAAATACCAAAATCTAATCGAAACAAAATTGGATAGAATCGAAAAATTGTGAATCGAATCAGGAAATCTGTATCAATACCCAGCCCAAGCACCCACACAAATTCATAGACAAAGACACAAACACTATACATTCCCACTGAGACATAAACAACATGCTGATGAAAATATTTTTTCAGCCAATTTTCTGAATCTGTTGTGGGTGGGATACAGCAGAGGAGTGCAACTAATTCAGCTGTCCTCTGTTGGTTGATGAGCCTGTCTTTGTCTTATTTATGTTCTCTGATGGGAAGAAGAAGCCAGTCATTCAGGACAAGAACACACACTCAAGGAGAGCCATATGGTATAGCCATGACAGCGCAGTACCGCCTGTGTTTGTGGATTATATATTTATTATTTGTATGCTCTGAATCTCTCAGTAAAAATAAAACTGGAGTCAACGCCACAAATCAACAAAATATGGCACACAGACACACATACTCTCACACACACATATACAAACACACATTCTAACCCATCACCTCCAGGCCACTGGCCATCTCTTCAACATTCCTCAGCTTCCCCCTGCCGTCAAAGGGGTAGTTGAGCAGCCCCTGCGCTATAAAACCCAGGCAAGTAAAACAGGATGTTTGGCTGAGGCCTCCTTCCCCTCAAATAAACAATCCGCAGAACCTGATTTTCTGGAGGCAGGGTGGAAGTACTCCAGTCACATTATTTCCACATCCCGTATCCTGGAGCACTCGGGGCTGCGGTGGAAACCTAAGGCCCCGTGCCAGGCAACGGGAATTGGGGAGAAAGAGAAAAAGATAAAAGGAGGGAAAGAGAGACAGGGGGACAGATACCGATGCTCACTGAGATGAGGGAATATGAGGGGGGAGGGGAAAAGGGTGGCCCCCACTCTGATAAGGCCCCTATGTCCACCCCACAGAGGATTATTTTTCATTGGAAAAGTAAAGCTGCTACAGACTTTGACTTTGAGGCAGAGTAGGGTGTGTATGTGGGTCTGTTCAGTCTTTCTGTCATACCCGGATAATACAGAAGGGCATGGATTTTAAAAAAGAATGGAAAGGATGCCTAAAATTCAAACGGTTTTACTGCAGAGCTGTTTAGGCTCTTTAAGTTATATAATTCATCATTCAAAGTTTTGCTGTGCATAATGTAATCCAGTTGATGCTATTCCATTCATCGCAGTTTTCCTCAGCAACGGACAAAATGCAGTTGAGTACAGTCTTCACATTGCATACAAAATATCAATGTTTTTATTATGATTTTAATCAGGTTCACAGGCTTAAAGGGATAGTTAGCCTAAAATGAAAAAGTTGTTATTTACTCACCCTCATGTTGTTCAAAGACTTTCAAAGTTTGAATATGCAGAAGTTCTAATGAGATTTAATAGCTACAGCAAAAGGCAAGATCTTATGTGAATAAAAATGTAATTATCGATCTGTTCAATGTCAGTGTACTGTATGGCTTCAGAAGGCTTGGGATATAGTGCAAATACTACATTATGACTTTTTAGAGCTTGACATTCCTTGGTCACTATATGCTTTCATTGCATGTAAAAGAGCAGCGTGAACATTTTTCAAAATGTCTCCTTTTGTGCCTCATGGAACAAAGAAATTCATACAGGTTTGATACTAAATAAGGGTGAGCAAATGGTGACATGGATTTTCATTTATAGGTGTCCATTTAATAGCTCCGAGAGTAACAAATAGGAACGATTTAGGCTTTAACAGCAAAAAGAATACAAAATACCGTCCAGCTATTTTCAGATGTCTGCGAACAAGCTAATGAATTCAAACTGAATGGCAGACATCACATGCCTTTTAAGGCTGTCCAAAATCTATGGATGTATTCAAATCAGTGGTAATCAGCACACCGTCACATGCTTTGATTACTTCGTTTAATTGTGCTGTGTACTTACAGGAGCCCTTGCTGTGCACTTTAGGAATGAGGTCAGACCTAGACCACGAATGGCATGCCTTTAGTGCGGCCAGTTTATCAAAATGTCATGCTTGTTTGTGTCTCTACAATTTAGTGATAGGGTAAGTTTGTGAGTATGCTCATATCAGACTATCAGCATCAAACACACACTGGCACAAGTATGACAACAAAGACAGCATTTTTATAAAAACACAGACAGCAAGTTGTACTATCAATACTGTTATCAACCAATGGCTCCTTCGGTTAGCAATGCTACCCGATTTGTTCAGTACACCACAGAAAATTATGAGAATCAACGCCTTTCATTCTTCTATTTTCACTTGGCTTCACTTTACAGTCACAATGCTGATCAGTTTGGTAAAGTCCAGTACAGGTTGAATGAGGCTGTCATTGCTTTCAGTTATTACAACATACAGCACTGATAGACTTAACATAGGGACAGGCTGTGGTCTGCTTAACAAAAACAGTTAGGACAGTGTAAATTTCACAAAGCACCGAGAATAGAAATACAGAACACCAAATGATTCTTTACCTGACCATGCCATTCCTCCTCCTCCTCAGGCCAGAACGGCACTCGAAAAACCTTCCATCCACCCACAGCCTTTCCACCAGTTTCCAACATAATTCGGAATATCATACCATCATAATAACAATTTTAATTTAAAGACGATAACAGGATACCACTCACACAGTACATAAACGCACAGTTATAATTGAGTTACAGTGGGATTTTAAGTAGACAAGGTAAATTTTTCATCTGTCTGTCCAAGTATACATGACACTAAGAGTAATATTCAATATTTTTTTGAGTATTCAAAGGAAAGATGCCAATACATCAGGTTAAATGCACGTTGCATGCCACATCTGTTTGGAGCAAGCGCACAATGCTGAGGGATTGTGGTTCAATTAGCGTGTATACATGCTGGATGAAGCCGAGCTACAATTGCATTATCTAGGTCTGTTAGTCAGACTTTGCATAAATCGGACTGGTACAATTTAAGTTGGACTAAAGCATTTACATGATATTTTAAAAATACGAATTATTGTTTTAGTCTGAAAACTTTTGAAGTGAATTTAAATATACTGTCTGATTTAAACATGCAATACCATGATGCCATATGACAACAATGTAGCATTCTACTATTTGAAGCAATGAATACGTTTACATGGGCACCAGAAAGCGGTTTATTGTGAGAAAGTGGGTTATTGCGAGAGAGCAATATTCCAGTTTACATGCACTGTTCGGCATACTCTTTACTCCCGTATACTTGCAGCTCATTTAGTAAACCAAAATTTCATTATTTTTCCTAAATTCTGTGTTTTTATTTTTATTTTTTCTGAATTCAGTTTTTTTAAAGTTTAATTAAATTTATTACAAAAAAAACTGTCAAATCAAATGAATTCATAGAACTGAAAATTCTCAAGGAAAACCAGGAAGAGCAGAGATATAAACAAAATATGCACACAATGGGACTGCAGTATTCCTGAGAGGGATGCAGGGTCTCTCATAGAGTGATGACATAACTCAATCAGACTTTTTTCCAATTATGACATCTCGGAGTATGGATGCACGTATGTAAACGGTTTGAATTTGCTTCCTTTTCCACATCTGGTGACAAATTCCAGTGGTCTTCCTAGTGTGCATCTCAGCTGTAGCACATCTATGGCTGGTCTGATAATAATTTGTAAACAGCCACTGGTCTTCTTGCTCCTGCTGGCCTTTCACTCCACATCTGTCAGATACCTCATCACAGAGTGATAATAATTATTAGAAGAAAAATAAAATAATTCTACTATTCTGCAGACAGTAGTATGGCTTGTATCAAGGTCCCTGTGTTGATCAAAAGGCTTAGATGCTCAGCCAACATCTAGCGCTGGTAATAAGGAGACCACCTCTTGAATACATAGGCCTGTGAACCACAAAGATCACAAAAACCCCAATACTGGGAGGAAACACAAACTCACATGCATGCAGTTATACAGGAAGCAATGAGGCCTACTTCAAAGGGCAATATTCTGATCTCCACACGGCCACAACAAGGAGTGAGGAAACAGGTGGGTTGCATTACAACCCAGTCACAGACATATAATGTGACTGTGAACACACACATACACACTTTTAGAGACGCACATGTAACACATCACGGCCACATGTTTCGACAGCCATGCTTTGAAAACATAGCGAACACTTAATCAATAGCAACAGTGTAGACACAAATTGACAAACACATTTTCTTTTAAACTAAATTTGATGGCCGATTCCAGTGTGTGAAATGGCAAGTTATGGACATCCAGATACAAACAACACAAGCAAAAAGAGATGTACCCGAACACACTGGAGAGCAGGCATCACAAAGACGTGTGTGAACACAAGCGCACAGTCTCACTGATACTGATGGGGGCCAAATACTAAATACATTCAGGGGGAGATTACGGAGAAGCAATAAAGAAATTGAGCTGAAAAACCTAATAGAGTGTGCAAAATAAACTCTTTGATTCAGCAAGACATCAAAGATGTATTACATAAATAGCCCCAGATCTCACACATCCATAGACATCTCTCAAACGACCACGCCAAGTTTTCTCGAATCTCGCCCTTGGGTGGCAAAGACTTTTCATCAGACTCTTTGAGATGTGTTCTGTTGCTTTTGTCAGACAGAGTAGATGAGTGTTCGGAGCAAGAGTTACACTCGCCTAGGGGACTTCCTCCCACTGTCGGCCCCCTTGGCCTCACTTTTAAGAGCTTTAGTAGTTCCTGCATGTGAGTGGGGTGAGGAAAACGGACTCAGGGGTGGGTAGATTGCCACATGTATGAACGCTGTTAGATTGATCAGTTTACTAAATTTTTTCTTAATGGGTAGCGTGCTGGAGAGTGATATAGGGGTATGTTGATTCGTATTTGGATTGCTTATGGAATTCTGTGGAATGGTAATTTGGGTGAAATTCAGCTATGTTTTTCAACAATTCAACAAAGGATGGAGAGCACAGGACCTCTGACAACCAAAACTTTTGAAGAAATGTCAATTCAATGCTTTGCATAATTTTTTTTAAAGTCCACAAAGTGCACAATTATGACAAAAATCAATATCTATGAAATTGTGATTAATATTGATAAATAGATGTGAAGGCGGGGATGTGATTGAGCGCTGATCTGTGGAGAGTGAGGACCGGGAAAGCTGAGTGGTTAAAGATTTACACCTGTGCTAACACCTGTTTTGTATTCCCAGTGAGCTGTGAATTGGAGATAGAAGGAGAGGAGATGGCGGCAGACGGGAGAGAGAGCCGAGCTTCAGAGCTGTGTAAGTGTGTTTAAAGAGGTGTTCCGCTGAAAAGCGAGTAAAAGGACCAATAAAGAAATATTATTTGAACGAAGTACGCCGTCTCCCGCTTCCTCATTCCTTGGAACCAAGGGATTTGTTACAGTGGTGCCGAAACCCGGGAAGGAGGATGCAACATCAGGCCCTCCTGGAGCTGCGGTCGGAGCAGGAACATCAATTCCAGGCCATGATGCAAGCCCAGGCGGTGGACCGACAGGTGATCCGGAGCTTGCTGCCACAAGGGGGTACTCCAGCAGCGACCCTGACCCCGCCTGCTTTGCCTCAGATCACGCTGCTGAAGATGGGACTACAGGATGAACCGAAGCCCTCTTAGAGCTTTTTAAGCATGCTGGAGAGGGGTCGGGGTGGTCCCGAGCACAGTGGGCAGTCCGTCTGTTGCCATTGTTGTCGGGGGAGGCTCAGTTTGTGGCATAACAGCTACCTGTCGCGAGGCTGCTGGAGTACTCAGACTTGAAAAGAGCCATCCTGCAACGGGTCAGCCGTAACCCTGAACAGCACCATTTGGCCGCCCATTTTCCGCCGCCCAACAGCTCCGTGACGCCTGTTGGAGGTGGTTGCTGGCTGAGGACCGCAGCGCCGGTCAACTCATCGACTTGGTGGTGCTGGAGCAGTTCGCAGACCGTCTGCCAAAGGGAATGACGGAGTGGGTCCAGTGCCACCGTCCGGCATTGCTGGAAGAGGCCGTCCAGCTGGCAGAGGACCACTTGACAGCGTATCTGGGAGACGGCGAATCCTTTTCTCTCTCTCCCTCTCTCTATTCCCCTTCCCCATCCCATACTGTTCCTATCCCTAACCCCAGGCGATGGGGGTCCTTTTCCTGAAACCGGCTCCCCAGACCCGGGGGGTTTCTATTGCTCCGAACCCCTCTGTTTCTGTTCCCCCTCCCCACCAGGTTGATAAATCCGGGGCCGCAGGTGTGGAGGTAAGGTCTGGGCCGGTGTGCTGGCTCTGCGGGGAACCGGGACACATCCAGGATCAATGCCCGGTGATGGATGTGGGGTTGTGGGTCAGTTTCCTAACGTCATATTTTGCCAAAAAATTTGGTAATAAAGAGCGTTTTTCGAAAGTCTCTGTTTTCAGTGGAGGAAAAACCCATTCCGGTGTAGATGAGAGGCTTAAATGTAGCAAAATTAATGCATTTTCAAACAAACATTTATTAGTCTGAACGTGGCGTTAGCACCATTAAAAGCAAAACTGTTGTTCAAGATCTAAACCAATTTATAGACAGAAATCGAGCAACAGACTGAGACATGTCTGTGATTGGTTACAATGGAAGAAGATAAATGTTGATGTAACAGGAGTAGACCTAAAAGAAAATGCATTGATTGACACTTTTCATGATTAATTAAATGTGGCTGCTGTAATTGTAATCTTGATTATTTATTCTATTAATTGTGCAGCTTTACTATGTTGGTCCATCAGCACCAATCCAGCATAAACCAGCATGGGAATTGGTCTATGCTGGTCTTTTAAGCAAGGTCTTCCATTCCACTTTTCATTTCGAGTTTGATCCATGCCATTCATGTCTGAGCCCACTTGCCCAATCAGTTCCTTTTAATACAATATAGGACAACAATAAACTTTCAAATCTAAAAATGTACACAGAGACCAAATATTGCATGCATATTAAAAATGGCCTGATTATACACCTACAAGCAAGTCACAGTTCACACAGACCCAATCCAGGGACAAATCTAAGTAAGCATTTTAAACATGATTTGTTTACGCAGGGAGAGTCGCCAGCCTGTGAAGTGGTGACAAAGGGCATGAATGTAAAAAGGGGGGTTTGCATGAAGCCACAAGCTCAGGTAGCTCCTTCTGGGAAAGGGGTGGATTGACCTGCTCTCTCTGTATGCTATTTCTAGCTGTGGAAAACAAGGCCTTAGCCTTTCTCTGTCGGCCATGATCCCATGCATGCACATTGTGGCTCCAGTTTTATGAGAGAAGCATGTTGATTTCATACCATGAGAGGGGAGTGTTTTGTCTCAAATCATGAGACAGGACAGGGCTGTTTCTCCTCTTTTCTCTTGGTGTGGCCCTTTCACAGGAAAATAAATAAATAAACCTCTCTTAGCCCACCACTCACTGCCTGTCAAGATAGAATTGTAAAGTCTTTGTGAGTGTGTTTGTGTGGGTATCATGCTCTGATATGTGTGTTTGTGTGTGTGAGCATGTGTCTTCGGATTTGTGCTTGTGTGTGTGCGGCATACGTGCACGATCGGTGCCGGTGCATATAACGTGACAGTGTGCCCGAGTGTGTATGTGTTCCTGTGAGCTTGGATCTTATTACAGTTTGATCCCACTCAAATATTTCTCAAGGAAAATAGAGGAGGGGAGGCAGGCTCTATGGCCAGCCAACACGGCCCACTAAACCTCTTGCTGAGCTCACAATGAGAGCTTTATCTCCACCGCACTCTCTTTGCTCCTAATGGCCTTTAATGAGGAAGAGCAAAGCAAAACATAAAAAAACAAATTACCTGCAAAGTTTGCTCATTTATCCAAACACACTCCATGGGAACATGTACAGCTTTTGAATTTTCTACAGCTTTCAAACTTTTACATAGCACTTAATCCCTTCCAGTATAGAGCTAGATAAATAGATAAATGACAAAAAGATTTGAATTTGAATTTAGTAAATTTGAATTTTAGACATGTGGCTTTTAACAAAATTGAATTTTCCATGGCGTATGTTGTTTTCAATTTGAATTTCATACATCTGAATTGTAGACATGTGGCATTTAGCAAAACTAAATGTGGCTTATTTTATAGATTTGTATTTTTAAACAGCAGATTTTGTGTTCTGAATTTTTTAGAGGTGAAATTAGCTGTAAGTATTCAGATACAATATTTTTAAATTCAATATAGAATTCAATATTCTAAAATTCAAAATGCAGAAATTCAGATCTTACAGAAATTAGGCCAGAGGTCAAGCATCCGGGTTCCACAGGGAAAAGTAAAGGGTTTCAGAGAAGTCGAACGGAGCATTTTGGCCAATCACAGAGCTACAATGGCAATTCCAGAATTTGCAGTGAAGACTTAAAATGTAACATATATCAGTACCCATGACCAATATATATCAAACCACTTCAATGAATTATCATAGACACCTGCAGATAGAGTGCAGACATCAGAAAATGTTCAGTCTAAACAAGTTTTCTTCCACTAAATGAACTTGTGATGCAGACGTGACTAAAGTGGACACGAGTAAAAACTTTGTGAATTGAAATGTACAATCCAGAAATAATATTAGCCACATAATATAGAAGGGTTGACACTCCTAAGAACATGTAGTCATTCTTTTTTTATTGACTGTTGTTTTCACATAAATGAGGAAAACCTTTCGTTACGGACGTGACAGTTGTGAAAGCAGCATTTGATGAGGGGGAAATCAAAACGCTAAAACTTGTAACTTTGATCTCTGAGACATCTGTATGATATTACCATCAAGGCTGCATGATGGATTTAAATAAGATTAAAATTGCGATATGGCCTTGCACAAATACAAAGCCGCTATGGGCTGCATTTGTAAATATATAGTCTGAATTGACCCATTCAGAAAGCACTGCTGAGCGAGTGGAGCCCTGACGGGAGTGAAAGCGGAACACGCAGAGTAATGCAGCAATTATTATCATATTACAGTTCAAATTGCAAAGTTTGTCAAAATGGTCCCTTCTCAAACAAGTCATAGACCAAAGCAATAGTCAGACATCTATCGGAATAATCATAGTAAATGAAGGAGCACTGATGGTTGTGATTCTCTCATTGACATACATTTGATTTGATATGAAGAATCTATAACGGTCACGTCCGTAACACATTTCATGAGTGTTTAAAGTATAGAAGGAGACCATTTTTTCATATCAACATAAGTTAGCTTAGTACAAATTTTGAACTTATTTGAATAAATATTGTTTTAGTGATATAATCTTAACATCTAAAACATTATGGATGTGACATAGCGCTGAAAATTCTTAGGCCTGTCTCTCGGGAAAATTATTTTTGTTAACATAAAGTGAAAATAAATAGTCCTTCAGTCCCTCTTTTGCAATTATAAAATATAGGCTAGCTGTTTGAAAATGTTTTAGAAATGGTGCGGAAATTGTCTGTGTTTTGTTCATTGTTTATTTTGATCTCTTTCTTTTCAAATTGAATGTGGTTTGGGGTGGGCTGTTATTTTGTATTTAAACGAAGATGATTTTCATTGTTGCATTTGGAGTTTGATGGGGTGAATAATTAACGATACCAAACACAGCACAAACCAAGCAAGCACAAACGATGGAGACAGGTGAGAGTGACTGACATGGGGTGTAGCCTGTGAGAGATAAGGAATTAGCTGAAAAATATGCACACTTGGTCATAACAGTGCCTTTTTTACATTATAAGAGCCAAATTTATGATATTGTTGTGTTTCAGCACTGTCATGTCCATTAAGTTTTATTGGTTAAGATTATATCACTAAAACAATATTCATTCAAATAAGTTGATACTTTCTGTACAATGCTAACTTATGTTGATATGTTGATGTTGAGTATGATGAACAAATGGTCTCACTTCTATCCACATTTTTCCTGGGGGTCATACTGGGGAAACTAATGTGGGTGGGACTTCCGCCAGAGACCGTTCTATAGCATTCCCCAGCTCTGGCTGCAGTCATTTTAGACCCTGTTTACAGCTGGTAATAAGATGCGTTTTGGATGATCCGATCGTAATTGGTCAGTGCTAAATATAGTTGTAAACGGGGTGTAAAATATTTTGTGATTGGATCACAAAAACACATACAGAGGTAGTCAAAAACCACGTCGCATTTGAGGTTTAAAACGGCATACTGATGCGTCCCGGATGGCAGCGAAGCACTAACTCTCACCTGTGAATCACCCGCTGAACAAAAGATTAAATTACGTGTGGATTTAAAAGGAAATTACTATCCGATTGGAAAACTTGAAAAAGCGATTACATACCCAAAGACGAGAACATCACGGCTCTTCCTTAGTGTGACTGTCTGATTTGAACATGCAGGGTGACAAGTACAAGCACTAGTGCCCGACCGATATATCGGTCGGCCGATATTATCGTCCGATATTAGCCTTTCACCGATATATCGGTATCTGTGTATATATTTTACAGATATGCGCCGATATGAAAACTTTTTTTCAGAACATATAATGCAGAAAACAATGCTTTAGAATTGGTGTCATAGCATAGTTTGCCCAGTAGAGCATGCTCCAACTCCATTGTTTACAGAGCTGAACTGATGGTTGCTCTGCAGACAGGGCGGAGTTGAGCTGTGTGTCAGTAAGTTGCTAACTAATGAAATAAATACTGGAAAGTTAATAAACAATGACCCCATAATTTTCCCTTTTCAGTATTACTAATATAACGTTAACCCTGTCCCCTGACAACCATGTCACTCATGTCTGTTTGCTGTTAGCCAGCTATAGTTTGTCAGTGCAGTCAGTAATGTAGCAGATTGAAAGGTAAACATCAGAGCATCTATTTGCAGCTCAGCAGACAACGGTGCGGTGGTGGATTGTGTGTGGTGAGTGTTGATTTCATGCTATGCTGTTACCTAGTTGGTGAGACACAATGCTGGAAAGTAAAATAAACAATGTCCATCTTTTACTCTCCGTGACAACGAGCTTATAGCTAACTAGCTAATCACGTAGCTACTTTCATTGTTGTCAGCTGAGTGGAAGCTAATGAGTAAACATGTATTCATCAAACTGTTTTGTTTAGGATTCACAGTTTGGTACCCCCATCAACCGAACAATTCCAGTCGTTGCATTTATAAAATGTAATATTTAAAAGTCTGGTTTCCCACCGTTGAAAATTTCCTCTGAACTTGTATAGCAGAATACAGTGTAACACCACTGCTGCTGTTTATCTTGACTTGGCAGTATTAAAATAGTCAGCATTTGACTGATACTAAACAGTAATACTGATGTTCATTTAGCTATTTATTTTATTTTTATTTATTCTTTATTTTAATGGTCAGCAATTGACTGATACTAAACAGTACTGATGTTTATTTAGCCATTTATTTTATTTTTATTTATTCTTTATATTAATGGTCAGCAATTGACTGATACTGAACAGTACTGATGTTTATTTAGCTATTTATTGTATTTGTATTTATTCTTTATTTTAATGGTCAGCCATTGACTGATACTAAACATACAGTACTTATGTTTATTAAGCTATTTATTGTATTTTTATTTATTCTTTATTTTCTCAGTGTTCATTTCTAGAATTTGTTGGCAATGTATAATAATAATGTCAAATATTCTTTGATAAAAAAAAATTTGTTTAAGAAAGCAGCCTTCTGAGTACCTTTGCATTGTCATATCAGTGCAAAATCGGTGAAAAATCCACATAGAAAAGGTCTGTTTTCATTCTAGCTCAAAAATTAACTATATCGGCCACCATATCGGTAATCTGTGAATTTTCCCTCTCTAAAATCAGTATTGGTATCGGTCTCAAAAATCCCATATCAGTCGGGCTCTAACAAGCACACACATCTGAAGCTGAACTAACACAGGTACTCCACTAAAACAACCAATAATTTTGCTCGAAATGTTGTGCTTGTGCTTAAATTAAATCTCAACTGCATCTGGGAGAAACAGCACAGCGGTTTTGTTCATGCTTTCTTTGTCTTTATTAATTTTTTTGCAGTTTATTATCGTTCAGTAACACACTGATATAGCGATTGATGTCCTCATGAAATCATACACGCTCTCCTCAAAATCCCAACACCACAATGAAAGAATGAATGGATGAACGCCGCAACAACAGCTGTGTTAACTTGACAACGGAAGTAACGGCCACATTTCGCGCTAAGCATCACGGGACGTAGGAAAAAGTTGGATACTATAAACACTCATGAACATGTGTTGAGGACGTGACCGTTATAGATGCTTCATATCAAATCACATGTATGTCAACGAGAGAATCACAACCATCAGTGCTCCTTCATTTACTATGATTATTCTGATAGATGTCTGACCATTGCTTTGGTCTATGACTTGTTTGAGAAGGGACCATTTTGACAAACTTTGCCGTTTGAACTGTAATATGATAATAATTGCTGCATTACTCTGCGTGTTCCGCTTTCACTCTCGTCAGGGCTCCACTCCCTCAGCAGTGCTTTCTGAAAGGGTCAATTCAGACTATATATTTACAAATGCAGCCCATAGCGGCTTTGTATTTGTGCAAGGCCATATCGCAATTTTAATCTTATTTAAATCCATCATGCAGCCTTGATGGTAATATCATACAGATGTCTCAGAGATCAAAGTTACAAGTTTTAGCGTTTTGATTTCCCCCTCATCAAATGCTGCTTTCACAACTGTCACGTCCGTAACGAAAGGTTTTCCTCATTTATGTGAAAACAACAGTTAATAAAAAAGAATTACTACATGTTCTTAGGAGTGTCAACCCTTCTATATTATGTGGCTAATATTATTTCTGGATTGTACATTTCAATTCACAAAGTTTTTACTCATGTCCACTTTAGTCACGTCTGCATCGCAAGTTCATTTCCTGATCTAAAGTGGAAGAAAACTTGTTTAGACTGAACATTTTCTGATGTCTGCACTCTATCTGCAGGTGTCTATGATAATTCATTGAAGTGGTTCGATATATACTGGTCGTGGGTACTGATATATGTTACATTTTAAGTCTTCACTGCAAATTCTGGAATTGCCATTGTAGCTCTGTGATTGGCCAAAATGCTCCGTTCGACTTCTCTGAAACCCTTTACTTTTCCCTGTGGAACCCGGATGCTTGACCTCTGGCCTACTTTCTGTAAGATCTGAATTTCTGCGTTTTGAATTTTAGAATATTGAACTCTATATTGAATTTTAAAATACTGTATTTCTTCTTCAGCTGTAATTTTATAATCTGAATATTTACAGCTAACTTCACCTCTAAAAAAATTCAGAACATAAAATATACTGTTTAAAAATACAAATCTATAAAACATGCCATAAAAACAATTCAATTTTGTTAAATGCCATATCTTTAGAATTCAAATTTATGAAATTTAAATTCATATCTTTTTGTCTTTTATTTAGCTCCATATTCGTAGCCCTTAAAACTAAAAAACTACAATAACCCCAAATCATATTTGGAAATTTCTTTGACACACTTAAAGATACAAAATATCAGACCAAGTGGCATCTGCAAACAAATGATGCTGGGGCTTTTCTCAGAACTAACTTCACTTTCTTAGCCATTATTCAAATTACTTAGTAGATATATAAATTCAGTTCCTCTAAAGTTCACATTAGTGCCCAAGTAGAGTAACCAAAGGTGTTGTTCACACAAAAGTTATGTTCAACTTTATAACAACCAGAAAGTTCCCAAATACTTCTGTCTTAATTTTGAACAGTACATCTATTGTTTTATTATTTGAAACCAAACAAAACACCTTTTTTTTTTTTTTATCCCCTTTTCTCCCAATTTGGAATGCCCAATTCCCACTACTTAGTAGACCCTCGTGGTGGCACGGTTACTCACTTCAATCCGGGTGGCGGAGGACAAGTCTTATTTGTCTCCGCTTCTGAGACCGTCAATCCACGGATCTTATCACGTGGCTCGTTGTGCATGACAACGCGGAGACTCACAGCACGGGAGGCTCATGCTATTCTCCATGACCCACGCACAATTATCACATGCCCCATTGAGAGGAAGAACCCCTAATCGCGACCACGAGGAGGTTACCCCATGTGACTCTACCCTACCTAGCAACCAGGCCAATTTGGTTGCTTAGGAGACCTGGCTGGAGTCACTCAGCATGCCCTCTGGATTCGAACTCGCGACTCTAGGGGTGACAGTCAGTGTCAATACTCGCTGAGCTACCCAGGCCCCACAAAACTCCTTTTTTTAATGTTTTTATAAGTGTACTTGTGCTATTTTTATTTAAAATGCTGTGATTTAAAATGTCCATGATTGGTAATTGTGACTCCATTCCTGAAACATGGAATAGTGTTTCAGAACACGTATGATAAAAAAGGACGTTTGTAACATTATAATACATAAAGAGAAAAAAAACAACAACAAAAAAAAAACATGCCTGCTCATTGCTCCCTCTTGCAGAGGGAAAAAAAGAGTAAATATTTGGTGCAAGGTCACCATCACAGGCACGTAGCCTTTGTTTAAACAAAGATATTACCACAGGAGCTCTCCAGGACTGGAAAGAACAGCAATAAGTCTGACAACTGTATCACAGGCCATACTAACATGAAGATTCCAAACTTATCTAATTAACACCTATGCTAAAATCTAAATTCCAGAGCCTAAATATCTTAAATAGGCAAACCCACCTGATAATTCCCCTTGGGTGACGTTTGGTGAGCTGGCAGCCTCCGTTTCAGTGGAAGAGAGTGTGGAATCTGACAGATCTGAGAAAAAAAAGCATGCCTAAGTCATCTCTGGTAAAGAGCTTATTTTGTTTATGTATAGATCTTAAATTTCAACAATAAATTTCAAACTGGTGACAACTATAAATATGTGTTATCAGGCTACTTATGCTGGTCTCTAAAAAAAGGCAATCACAATTAACAAGCCAAGCTGCAAACCACCAAAGCATCAATTCCAGATGGACCCTCTCACCACCCCACCTCCTGCCAACAGTGTGCCCGATGTTAAGCTATGGTACCGAGAGGATATCCCAGCCCAGTCGCCTTCCGAATGCCAGACCCCAGCAGCCCTCACAACAGACGGGGCGAGCCTTGGCTGGCTCCAGATTGGCATGCTGAAAATGGGCCCGCCGGATACTGGCTGCAGCCTCCACTGGCTCTCTGCTGGTCACTGTGCATAATTGCCACCATTAAAATTCTAAAAATTCTTCTTTTGCTTCCCCTTTGGCTCTCTGTAAAGCCAGGGATTCAGCCAGTGTGTAACAACTGATGACACTGACTTCACAAGGGCCAGGTTATTTTGTTACACAGATTGATTTGTTAAATTATATAGCCATTAAATGATCTCCCATCATCTGTTTCGTCAGAGTTTGCATAAATTTACAAATCTTATAACTACTTAAAAAGCACATATTTTATCAGTAACTACAAGCAGGTAAAGTGTGAGAGTGAAAGAGACAACAAGGCAAACTTACCCAGTGTCTTATGTTCTTCGCTGGGAGAAAGTCTTGAGTATGGAGGAGGGGGTGACTCTAAAACATAACAAAAGTATGATTACAATTGGAACAAATGTAGAGAACAGTTTTTTTTTTTTGTAATCTGGGCAAACTAGGTGGGAAGTCTAAGGCTTACTAGAAGTAAATGTTATGTAAATGTAACAAATGTTATTTGTTGGCCCACATAGAATCTGCACATGCAGAACTCTGCAGAAAGCTCCAAAGATTTCCACAAAATTCAAACGCACCTCATTCACAAAGTACTACACATCCTCCATCCCATGCATGTTCGTTTATTGAATATTTTAGCTAATTTCATAATGCTAACGGACATCAATATTAGTGGGGTACTCAGCTCTGTTAAACATGTTTTACAGTATTTAACAACAAACAAAGTCATAAACTTTTCATCACTGTATCAAAGCAATTTGAAATAGTGCAGCTCAGTTTAATACTTTCATTTTCTATAATTGTTTTTTACTTTTTCAGACAAATCTCAGTGAACAAAGCATGAACAGTCTCATCATATAAGGTTAGGCTAACAATAATAAATAGATACAAGCCTATTTTTTTGACATGATACTCTATTAAATGACATATGCACTAATTGCTATTTACGATTAATACAAAAATGACATGTTGCTAAGTAGGCAATGAAGTTTTTTTAACTGTAGTAAAACAAAAAACTCCTACTAAACAAAGGAAACCATGAAAAGTTAGACAGCACAAAGGGAAAAAGTCTCTGGAGTCTGGACAAATAATGACCACGCCTTTTAGTCGTGGAGGGGAAAAAAAAGCATAATGTGGACTGTCTCTTTAAGAGTGGCGGCAGTAATTGCCAGGATCCTAAACTCAGTCACTCATACACAGCGAGTCAGTCTGGCGCCAGTTGTATGCAACTGCATATTACCGCCTCTCTTTCACCTAAATAGCATGAGGGGTCCTCTTCAGGAAAAGCCGACTTTTAAAACGCAACTTGAAACTGATATAATTCAAAGAGGAAATTTCTTTAGTTCAGGTAAATCCAAAACGGACTTAATCAACACAAAACAAAATGAAAGTTAGATGTCTTAAATGCTAATCTTGATAAACAAATCCTGTTGTAAAAAAATAGCTTCTTTGTGAGCCTTTTTAGCACAACAGCAGGCGGCCTCGCTAAATACATTGAGATGTTTACTCAAACACTGTTTTGTGTGATTAAATGCTCTCATAAGCACAGGGCAAGATCCCAACAATAGGATTTCTCTCTTTAACGTCATCTGTGAAAATTAACCTTGAAAAAAAGATGTCAAAACCATTGATGGGGTTTGAAGTTTGAGGGGGCTCTGTTGTTCATTCGCATGAAAGAAATACCATCTTCATGGAGACACGCATGAGTGCCTGTGAGCTATGTGCATCTCTGCACTCCAGCCCCAATAAGATAGAACAGAGGGGAGAGAGAGGGGGCTGCTGTCTCCCTCAAGCGACTCTTCCAATAAAATGTTGAGCAAAGAGTTTTGAACTCTTAACTGGTCACAAAGTGTTATGAAACATATCAATAATATATGTGAGGATTTATTACAGAAAAAAAATCATATTTAGAGGTTGCCAAATGTCTCAGGTTGCCAAGTGTTGTCCTAACAGGATTGTCAATGTGTCACATGAATGCAAGGAATTTTAGATTGTTGTGTGTGAAAATCCCAGGAGATCAGCAGTTACAGAAATACTCAAACCAACCCGTCTGGCACCAACAATCATGCCATGGTCCAAATCACTGAGATCACATTTTTTCCCCATTCTGATGGTTGATGTGAACAGTAACTGAAGCTCCTGACCCGTCTCTGATGATTTTATGCACTGCACTGCTGTCACACGATTGACTGATTAGATAATTGCATGGATGATTGTTGGAGCCAGATGGGCTGGTTTGAGTATTTCTGTAACTGCTGATCTCCTGGGATTTTCACGCACAACAGTCTCTAGAGTTTACTCAGAATGGTGCCAAAAACAAAAAACATCCAGTGAGCGGCAGTTCTGTGGACGGAAACGCCTTGTTGATGAGAGAGGTCAACAGAGAATGGCCAGAATGGTTCGAACTGACAAAGTCTACAGTAACTCAGATAACCGCACTGTACAATTGTGGTGAGAAGAATATCATCTCAGAATGCTATCCTGAGATGCGGGTTGGCACTGATTTGGCGGCACGAGGGGGACCTACACAATATTAGGCAGGTGTATTTAATGTTGTGGCTGATTGGTATATATATACTGTGTGTGTGTGTGTGTGTATATATATATATATATATATAGGCGTAGATTTGGCTTGAACATTGGGGGGGTGGGGGTTACAGTGTGAAAAATTTACATGTTTGCATTGATCATTGTATAAATATTGGGGGGGGGGGGGGGTTGAACTTGCTTGTTTTGATTATTGGGGGGGGGGGGGTGTTACCTCCCCCATCCCCCCTGGAATCTACGCCCAATGTATGTATCTTTATTTTAGAAACTTAAAAGTATTGGTCAGTCTGAGGTCAGAGTATAGACTTGTCTTGTGACACACACACAACACACGTGATTTTTGATTAAACTGGATTGGGCAAGAAAGCACTGGTTGACTAAATTATGTTATTGCTAAAGACTATTTCAAAATGTAATAATAATTTTTTTAAAGTATTAGAATAAAAAAATATACAATTTTAAGATATGTTAAGCATGTGTCTTCATGAAGTTATAGTCTCAGGATAATTATCTAGAAATATAATACCTGTCCTTGCCAATTATGGGTTATCTGTCCCTCTTACTCAATAATTTGTGGCAGTAATTTAGAGAACACATAAGCCATTGGCCGACTGATCATTTATAAACTATGCAGCATAATCTAATGCAGTGTCACAAACACCGTCCAAAACGATGTCTATCAGTTCAGCTCAGCAACGTCTAATAAATACACCTGTTTGTAAGAGAACACGAGTGTAAAATACCATGCATTTTCTATGACATATTGACATTAGTATTTTTGTATTCAATCTGTCCATAGCTTCCTTGGTTGATGGAAAACATTGAAGCAGCAGAAAATATTGAGGTCAGAATTTCAGTAGGCTACAGTGCAGGTCCATTAGCGACAAGGTGCAAAATGTGTGTGTACATTGTTATTCAATATCAAATATTTCAGGCAAGTAAACATATTTTTTTACATCCTACTAAGAGTGTCTGTTATATTTTTCACCTTAAAAAGCAAGTCTACATTTCCATTCCCTTGCAACAGTACAATTTTCAGCAATTCCAAGTTGCTACATTTTATCAATGGCTGCAATAGATGAATAGCACTGTACAACTGAATAATACCGCTCCAATGCACCCAGGGGCAAGCTCACTGATATATTATCAGATGGCAAGTAAAGCAACTATATTAAAATGACATACCAAAAATCCAATTATGTGTTAATCTCAGTTACAACTGGCCTAGCCATTTTAAAATGTTTAAGTACGCAAGCAATATAAGACAATGGTAGCATGAGCATCTTCACCTCAAGAAGCTCAGGAAAGGGAGCGCCTACCTGGCCCACAGAGTCGGCTGTAATGGTATGGATTGCAGCACACTACCGGACCGTCCTGAGCTCCGAAGCTCTTGCACTCACAGAGCGCTTTAAGCTGGGCCGTGTGCTGCAGGTCGGACCACCGGTAAAGCTTGCAGATGAGCAGCTGAGGAGGAGCCATGTGGCCGCCCAGTCGCAACTCGGTCCGCGATACCATCACACAGTCGCTCGGCATCCCTCCTTTGGACTCCACGGCTTCCAACAAAGTATCCAACGTTTTCTCTTTTAACCTTTTCAATAGCGAGTAGGTGGCGGACTTGAGCTCCTGCTCCATGACGGAACCAGATTTCGTCTCCTGACTCTCCAGAGGACCGGGGTCCCGAGAAGAACCAGTGTTTCTCAGCACAAACTGACACGAGCCTGGCTCTTTACCTTGAGCCGCCTCCGGGCTTCTAGATCCATAATGATGGTCCCGATCTTTAAATAAACAGCAAGTGACTGTTCTACAGTCGCTGTCCTGCACAGACCGAAGGCTTCCCTGCTCCAGGACACACACCGTACCCCCATCTTGGTCCAAAACGCCCCCTGATGAGCCACCGCTGCTCTCAGTGGGATTCCTCGTACACACTTCCCTATAGTCCGCGCAAGGCGACCCGCTCGGCGTCATCGGTCCGAACTCCGTCTTGGGAATTTTCTCTGGGTTGGTGCCAAGCAGATCGTCCCGAGACCCCTCACCGCTTTTGCCATATCCATCGTCCCCCTCTTCATCTGGAATCAAACGGCTTCTCCAGAGTCGCCGCACAAGACCTGAGCGTTTCGTCCTGAACATACGACAACTTGACACTCAAGATGCGTTCTTATTTACGTTCAGATCTTCGCGATTTAAAACTGTTTCTGAGGTCGCGAAACATTAATGTTCGCCGAACGCTGTGCAGCGCGTGCACAGCCGAGCACCGTATATTGGTGGCAAAACCACAACATTAGTTTTGAAGGCACAATGTCATATTGCATTAAAATACAAAACATTAAACAAATGCAAGACTACACAGAAATCAAAATGCATTCATTTTAGAAGAATGTTGTCAAGTACGTGAACAATGTTTGCTGTAAAGTGGACCTACAATCCGATAGTGTTGGATTTTAATGCACTACAAGTTTTAGGGGAGCGAGTAATTATTCAAAGAGAGGAGAGACCGACTAAAGAAGCAACCCAACCGAAAAGCTACAGTAGCTAGCGAAAAACTTGCGCGCTCTCAAATGTTTTCGGACTTTGCAACACGTTCAAATCCACTCTTCGACAACGGGTCTGGTGCCATGAATGAAGCTGCTCCTCGGCGAATTAAATCCATAGACAATTCCTCACAGCATTCACAATTCCGGTTGTTTTCCACCATTCCAGCGCACTCTTTTTGCAATCCAAAAATATCCTTGTGCGCCGGGGCCAGAAAATGAACAATCCGTGGACTTATAGTAGGCTCCTGGTTCCGTATTCAGATCTGGTCAAACTGCAACCCAGATCTATCTCTCTCTCTCTCTCTCTCTCTCTCTCTCTCTCTCTCTCTCTCTCTCTCGCTCTCTTTCTCCGTTTCAGTCCCCTTTTCCTTTTTTCTCTCCCCCTGTCACACACACACACACACACACACACACACACACACACACACACACACACACACACACACACACACACACACACACACAGGGCCCCCGAGGAGAGTGATGGAGCCATTGGCTGACTACCATCATGTGCTAGTCTAGACACTTTGGCGGCTCTGAGCTGCACTGATTGTTGCGCAAACAAGGTTTCAAGTTTCTTAACTCTTAAAGGCGTAACATCCATCTATTTCTTTTTTCTTCATATATCATAACTAGGATGATTGTTTATTCTCAGCAGAGACAAAAAAACAAAGACTTAAACAAATGTAAAAATCCAAAACATTTCCAATATGATGTCAATGTAATTTCAGTTGAGAGGAGAACTTTAAAGCTAAACTTTCAAGCTCTTCTGATGTGTACAAAATATAAAACACAAAATATACGTAGTATAAGATAAATGCATAAGAACTTTGCATACGGTCCTGCCTATGCACTGTATAATATTGACGAACCATTCAAAGTCTTGTGCGTATGCGACTCAAAAACTCAATTCTCAATTCTCAAATTAATTATTTTTGTTTTTATTTATAAGTAGACCTACTAGAGACCTGCTATCCACTTCTTATTTCCTTATTTAACGTCTGTCTAAAGTAAGCAACTGCCGAGTCCGTTTCTCGTATGAGCAATCTTATCAGGCCAATAAATCATATTCAGATTTTGAAATTGTTTTGTTATTGTGACACTGACACATGCTGCGTGTTACCTGCACATGAGGAATTTTTAGTGAGCTGGAAGCGCGCGAATTCCATAGAATGACCTCATGAGGCGCGAGGGCCTCTCATTCGGGTGCGAATTCCAGCTATGGAACATGAACAGACCGTGAGATACATCCCACCAAACCCGCTTGAATATTCTTAGTTCGTAAGTAATATGTAGCCTAATACATGCACGTAAACACAGTGAGCAATTCAGCTGTGGGCGTTACTGTTGTGTTCATTGAATTCTATACTGATTATTGAATGATCTGCATTTTTTTGTGAGACTTGCATCACGTTTTGACTTTGTGGTTCATTACACATTACCTGCTTACGAGCGACAGTATGATGATAATACGGTAGTTACAAACTACTTGTTGATATGATACTACTTTTTACGTTTCTACGTTTTTTTTTTTTATTTATTTTTTTTTTTTTTATCACGCTTTTTCGTGTCATTTGTGCGTCTGTGCATATAAAGAGTTAAAGGCTTTCGCTTAAGTAGACCGGAGAAGGGCATCGTCTCTCAATGTATTAACTTGCTCAAAGTAGCAAAAGTTCAGCAGTAAACACTGCCGATTGGTTCCCCAACATTCACGACATGCCCCCCGAGATATGGATTGGTTGAAAGAGGAAGAATAATGCAAATAGACGCGCCCACTGTTGTTGCAATTGACAGTGGATGAAATAAATTCCCCATTTCAGCAGAGCACAATATTTGACATGCTTATTCAGCAAGGAGCTTTGCAAATATGTTCTTAACAATGGAGTTGTGCTGACAGCCTTATTTATCAAGTGTGAAATTAAGCTGTGAGGGAGGAGATCTCAAACTGTCAAATAAGGTCTCTAAGCACTCTAAAATTAAAATATATATACAGTATACTGTATATAGGTCTATATATAGGTCTATATATATATATATATATATATATATATATATATATATATATATATATATATATATATATATATTTGCATGTATCAAAACTGTTTCGAATGAGGGCTAAAACCACACAGAACTGAAATATTATTTCCTTATTTCAAAAAAGTAAAGAAACAATGACCTTTATTTCTACATGGGGAAAAAACAGCCAATACTAGATTCCATAGATGGGCACAACAGAACAAAAGGCACCCCTTAAGGTATATTGAATATTGATGGAGCAACATAATTTGTTTGAAAATAAATAATAACAGAAGGTTGTTTTAATAAAAATTAATTCAGATAAAAATCTGTAATATAGGGCAAAATTTGCCAACTTGTGCAAAATCTGTCCTGCCTCCTCCCCCATGAATTTGCAGTGTTTAAAGGTACTAAATGATAGTTCATATTACCTTAATATCAACCTTTAGACATTTTGCACGCGATGATCTCATGAATCGGGAAAATGTTCCATTGCATATTGACAAACAAGTGTTTAGGAATGTGGTGTGGTAGTTTTTGTTGCTGTTGAGTTTTTTGGGAGAAAATAAAATCAAAAGTGCCTTTTACACTGGGGTGCCTCATTCTGCCTTCACGTGCTATCGGAATTATCGTAAATACGAGTTTCCCACTTGTATTCACTCATGAATGACCACCCAAATTGTAATTGCTGCTGTGAAACTCTGAGATAATTCTGATACTCAAGTTTTCAAGATGGCAGAAGTCGTAAACTTTCAACATGGTGGAGGAGAGTACAGTTTCTGAAGTAAATGAGCTGATTGTTAGCGCTTGCCGTTTTGGTCAAATTCATTTATGTAAATCAGCAACCATTCTATGCATGTTGTACATTTTTACACTGTGAAAATAGCTTTAGCAAAATTCCATTATCGTCAGTACAGTGATATGTATTATGATGTCAAAAGAAAAGTTCCTCAAGAAATATGTATGAATGAACCTGGTGTCGTCCATGTTTCCCATTCTTTCTGACAACAAAGCATGTGAACACAACGTACTCATAATTACCACTTCATAAGTGGGAAGTAGGATAATTCTGATAGCACATGAAGGCAGCATTAAGCCCAGTTGTACTTTACTTATCAAACATTAAAGGGATAGTTCACCCAAAAATGAAAATTATCTCATCATTTACTCACCCTCACGCCACCCCAGATGTGTATGAATTTCTTTTTTCTGCTGAACACATATTAAGATATTTGGAAGAATATCTCTGCTCTGTAGGTCCTCACAATGCAAGTGAATTGTGACCAGAATTTTGAAGGTCCAAAAAAGCACATAAAGGCAGCATAAAAGTAATCCATATGATTTCAGTGGTTAAATCCATGTCTTCTGAAGTGATATGATAGGTGTGGGTGAGAAACAGATCAATAAAGTCCTTTTTTCACTATAAATTCTCCTCCCTGTCCAGTAGGTGGCGATATTCACTAAGAATGCAATCGCCAAAAAAAAAAATAAATAAAAATAATGATGTGAAAGTGGAGATTTACAGTAAAAAATTACCTAAATATTGATCTGTTTCTCACCCACACTTACCATATTGCTTCTGAAGACAGAGATTTATCCACTGGAGACATATGGAATACTTTTATGCTGCCTTTATATGTTTATTTTATTTTATTTTTTTTACAGTTTTGGACACAATTCACTTGCATTGAATGGACCAACAGAGCTGAGATATTCTAAAAATCTTCATTTGTGTTTTGTTGAAAAAACAGCATCATACACATCTGAGATGGCATGAGGGTGAATAACTGAAGAGAAAATATTACATTTTGGGTGAACTATTCCTTTAAAGTAAAATTTATATTAACACAGGGAGTAAATACCACTTTGAACTATAAATAAATTAAGAAATAATTAAACAACACATATGCACAGTGCGATTCACACACTGACAAACACCTGTCCTCTCCCTCTGCCCCTTGCTCTGTGAGTAAGAGTGGTGTTTGCCTGTGTATAAGCTGTAATCGGATTTCCCTGGCAGGTTCATGGAGGTTAGAGAGAGAGCATGGAGCCCCTCATGCCTGCACTGTATTAGAGGCACCTGTTGTAAATACATTCTCTTTTGTAACTTAATCACATGTTAGACAGGGCAAAGAAAACTGTTATTGCAGCAGAGCACTCCATGTTTAATCATTCTCACACTTTCCTGAAAATTTTGTGAAAGCCCCACTTACTGTAATAGTGAAAATAGTAGCCATTTCACCCACCTTTCCTCCGACAGGTAGTAGTTTAGCTAGAAAATCTAAAACACGGCCCCATGCATTGAGTCATTGGCAGTCCTGTTTATTTGAGAAGTTTGTTTTCTGACAATATTGTTCTTTTTTCCATTATGACCATATTGTACATTTTTGTGCCTATAGGAGGCGCAAGCTCTGTGATACATTATTAGTGACCTCATTCATTGGCTATTGTTATTCACTTATGTGGTTGCAATGCATTGTTTTACCCTAGGCTGTTTTCTGAAGCATTGGGAAGCAATGATAAAAACAAGTTTTGCTTTCTGTCCAACACTATGTAAGCCTTGGTGATTTGGCATTCAGATGGCTTTGGCACTGATCATTGTGTTTCTCAATTTCAGTGTCTTGCTGAAAAATGAAAAGAGAGCATTTGTGAGAGCTATCCATAAAGCATACAAGGAATAGCGTTAAGATGATGTTTTTGGCTGTAGAAAGACATTAGTGGTTTTCATAGGCTTGAAATGTTATGTCATTGACACATTGTTGCATTCTTTTTATATTAGTAATTAAGCTAATATCTCAAAACATTATATTATTCACCTCTATTACTTCTTTGGGGATTCTCTGAGCAACTCCTCCTCTATCCTTGATGTTTAGGGTTGTAGGCCTTGTCCTAAAGATCCAGACCACTCTATTGACCCTTATGTGTGCTGCATGTGTGAAAGTGTGTAAGGAAAGAGCTCTTCAAAGAGGATGAGGTAATTGAGTCAGAGGACTGAAAACAGGGCCCAGCTGTTCATGCAAACTGTCCCCCTGCTCTGCTCTTCTCTCCATGACCATCAGGGCAGAGTGTCCGCACCCCTGGAGACCCTGAAGAAATAATTCAGTTGTCAAGCCAGCTTGGTACAGTTCTGACACTTCAGAAGGAGAGGATAGAAAATCAAATTAAACACAACTGAGAGATACATTCAGACAAAAGCTCCAGGAATCAGGAATAAAAATGGGATCTGGAGAGTAGCAATTGAGATATAAATGACCTGACTTAGTATTATAGCACAGCTAAAATATAAATTTTCTTTGATCAGTTAAAGGGAGTTTTTCGCAAATCAGATTGAAGATAAGAGGTGTGCAAATGTCTCAGATTGGAACAGACTATGACTGAAAAGCTGCTTTGAACCTTTGGTTTTGTCTGCAGCAGTGAAATAGAGTTCAAATGCCTTCTTGAGCATTTTAACTTTACTATAAAAAGTAATATGTGAAATCAACTTGAAGAAAATTATGCAACAATATTATTACACTAAATAATTTTGAGTACTTTTAAAACCTTACTTTTTAAGTGTTATCTGCTATATCATATAAAATGACCTAAATTAGTAGGTATGCACTGTTAAAAGTTATATGTAATCTATTAAAAAAATTATTAAAATATTTTTGAGTATTTTTAAAGTCTTGTTTTTTAAAAGTGAAATCTACATAAATCTGCTTAAACACATGAACACATGCTGCCTTCAATTGCACCTGGGTAGCTCCTACGTTTGAGTTGGGCAAGTTCATGGCCATTCGTTATTACGACATGTCTTGATTTAGTCAGAAACAAATTAGGGACGAAGCCAAACTAAAACAAATACACAATCAATGATGACAAAAGCTATTTTTTTTTTCTGTTGTACCAGTGGATAAGCAAATGCAAATACATCTGCAGTACTTTTACACAACCTAGATGATTTATTGATGCATGGTATTTAACAAACTATCAATTCATTTGCATACAACAAATCATGAAGGGTAAGTCATAAGCTTTACTTACTGTTAAGTAGACTATAAGATCTGTTAGATATAACAAATTAATGTTATTGAAATCACACATTTGTTAAATAATTTTGCAAAATCATTGCTTTCTATCATTTTTCATGATGACACCATACAACATCGCAATGTGGGTATCATCTAGAATGCAGAGTTTCCCACTGATATATACGACATTGCTTGGTCATTCATGTGCTTGGAACTCGTAATTAAGATATTTCTGCCTCCAAGAAATTTCCGAAGTCTGCATAATATACTGTAAAAAAGAAGACTGGGGTTTTCTTAACAACAACAACAACAACAACAAAAGAATAGGATGATGCAAATTATTAAATCAAAAGAAAGAGTAAGAGACAGTATGTTGGAGTGCATGTAAGGCTTTTGTATGAAGAAAATAAGTGGAGAGAGAGTACAGGCAACAAAACAATAAAATGCACCAGCCTGTGACAGCAGCCATATATTCAAAGAGCAGGAGGCATTAATTCTCCATAAAGAAATAGCAAGGGAGTTTGGTATGGACAGATACTAATGAGAAACAGGCTCACACACTTAGAACTGTGGACACAGTGGGGGTGGAGGGCATAGGAGTGGAGGGGATTCTGCAGTTAACCTATT